>NC_140933.1:113073315-114273315 GCF_014529385.1 Adiantum capillus-veneris
AGATTTGCAAGAGAATATTATAGATTGGAATAGAGCTAATAGCTAAAATCCAACTTAGAATAGATATTAACACTAAATTGAGGTTGGCAATCAGAATTTGTTTCCATTAATCAAATATCTAAAACCCTTGATACAAATCGATTGCATACGCCCATGCTGGTATGCGTGTTGATTTGAAATCCCCTATTCAGATAACCCAAACCCGATGGAAACAATCCACAACTTGCCAAATAAACTTCAACCTAATTAGCCCTTCTTGTGCTTCATTCTCCTCGATATCCCTTTGCTTTGCTTTGCTTTTCTTGAGCTTGCTTTGCAAGCTCAAGAAAGCTTTCAAAAACTTCCTTTTTCTTTCACCTTCTTGTTCCCCTTCATTGCATCAAGCTCTCGAGAAAGAAAAAAAATGATAGAGAGAGAGAGACATTCCACTTTCCCCACGCTCTTCACCTGCTTCCCTCTTCCACTGCCTGCTCTCCTAAAAAAAAACACTATGCTAATGCCAAAAAACCTGCCCCCTTGGGTGTGTGTGTCCCACACTTTTCCTATTTTTATCCTTTTCTCATGTGGACCCTCCCTTTTGATACTATTCTTAGCTCGCCTTAACCACCACGGCCCATGGGAGGGACCTCTTGCTTGGTGTGCAGTAGCACCGGTGCCACTGGGTGGGAGCCTCCCACATAGCCCTCAAAAGAGTTGGGTGCGGGAACCACCCCCTTACGGGTGCCATGTCATCAAGCCGCGATGCCAATTGGGCGCCACTCGACACCTGCATGCCGCGAATGGGCACCATTGGACGCCTATGCACCACCCCAAAATTCCCCCACCGTCAAGCTTGGCTGCGACCAGCACCAGGCCATATCCCCCAAGCTCCAAGAGATCCTTGGATGACTTATGAGGTGTTTACCCGCAGCCCTTATGCCTCGCCGAATTTTGTTGCACTCCCGTATGTGGGCTTTCTCACGCCTTGGGGGTTGCACTATGTAGTCATGTTAATGTATAGCGTAAGTGCGAAAGAAGGGGTTTTAGAATGAAAAAATATTATGCAATTTAACAGAGTTACATTAAAATAAGGGGTTTTAATATTGAATTTTGAAAAAATCTCCTAAAATAAAGGGTTATTTTATTCATTCAAACATGTTAAAAGAGGGATTTTTTTAATACCCCACGAACCCAGCTTATATAAAGGGGTACTCAACAGTGAACCCCCCAAGTCTCACGCCATGTGGCAGCGCCATAGGGATCGCCCTCCAAGCTCTTTCAAAAAAATCCCTTTGAAACCTTCAAAAACTCCCAAACTTGTCGACTTCTGGCCCCACATTCAGACAACTGCCAATTACTCCTTAAGACTCCCTTTGCCAAGCTGTAAATCCAAGCTTGAATATCCGGTTCTTTACTTTCTTCCATGCAAGAACGGCCCCATTCCCTTCTTTCCGGGCTCGTCAATCGATGCACTCAAAACAGGCAAAATTTTACCTGACATCACTTCTCCCCTAACTGACCCAATTGCAACACCCATATTTCATTGGTTCGAACTCTGTTTGAGTTGCTGTAACTTTTTGTCTGCTCTTTACACCCCAAAAAATGCATACAGACCATGGAAAAGCTCCAAATTCATCAGATGGCATATCTATAGAGCCAAACAACTCGGCACAAACCTAGCCCCCGACAAAACTTTGGCCGGCTTTATCTTGGCATCCAGGACTCCGATCGATGATCTGAAAAGTCCAACGCGCTCCATAAATCAAGCACTACACAACCATAACTTAAGATTGTCTTGGACTACTTGGCACCACTTGGCCTATCCGTCTTGGATTTGCAATTCCAACTTCAAAAACCCTGTATCTTGCACACCGTGGCTCCGTTTGACGAGCTATATGGACGTGTTTCTTCAGCACATCAAACTCTTCATATATGAGCCAAGAACCAACACCTCAGACATTCTTCACCTGCTACCCTTTTTGGCCCTACAGCGGAGCCCATCTTGGTCTAGAAAACCAGAGAAAGCATACATCTCCTTCTTCTTGCTGACATAACAACTGTTAACATTATTCATAAGTTTGGCAAAACCTTGAATAAGTATACAGATTTGCATCTTCCACCCTGTGCCTGCAAAGCGGCATGACAGCGTGTAGTCCATATAGCCGCATATATAATGCTCCTCACTCTCCACCTTCCCTCGCCCCTCACCATCCATCTATGTGTACATCCTCTTAACTTTAGAGATCCCAACAACTATGTTCATCTTTGTAAGAAGTCGATGTGATGTAACCCTTAGCTGGTAAGTTGCCACCGGTAAGAAGCCTTCCATGTATTTGTGTCTCTCTATGTTGCAGCTTATCTTATGTATATGCTATCCACTTTGGTACAACATGTATCAAGCTTTTCTTTGAGCTACAAAGCTTCTCACTTATTACCAACCATAGAAAAGGGAATGGACTGTTTTGATAGCACCCAAGAGGATCATGACTCTTTAGCTAGCTTATACAATTGAATCTTGCCACATCAACAAGGAGGCCATAGAAGAAGGAATCTTGGTACACTTTTGGGGATTGTGATCCTAAGTTTTGTCTTTGAAGAAGACAAATAATTCATTTATCCTTTCAGTAATGTTGGTTACAAATCTTACTCTTTTTGGCCCTTTTTGGCTTAAAGTAGAAGGTTTTATTGTTAGGGCATTGCACATAATCATTTTATTCTTTACTTGAAATCATGGAGGACATTGGCACAAAATTTTGGAAGCCTTGGGCTTCCCATTTTCTCTAAGGAAACTACTCTCAGCAGATCATGAATAGCCTTCTTTCTCTTTCCCCAACACACACACTCACACCCTCAGCCTCCCACTCCTCCTTGGCTCCCTTCTCTCTCTCCCTCTCCCTCTCTCTCTCTCTCTCTCTCTCTCTCTCTCTCTCTCTCTCTCTCTCTCTCTCTCTCTCTATTTTTTGATAGAGTAGGTTTCTCTTTCTCCTTCTTCAGCTTATGTGTGTGTGCGCGCACACACACAGACACACACACTATCCACACACTCGCATATCACCTACACAATTGTAATATATTAATCTCTCACACTTGTTCTCTTCCCCCCCCCCCCCCCCCCCTCTCTCTCTCTCTCTCTCTCTCTCTCTCTCTCTCTCTCTCTCTCTCTCTCTCTCTCTCTCTCTCTCTCTCTCTCTCTCTCTCTCTCTCTCTCTCTCTCTCTCTCTCTCTCTCGGATCAGCTCGGAGATTGAAAAAACCATTTAGTCTATGCATAACCACACAAACACACACATGCACACACGACGAAGAGCGATGAAAACTATAGCGGTCGACGAAGGGAAATGCTATCAATGACAAAGATCTTGGATGGCACGAAGGCATCCAAGGCGTGTTTTGAGCTAGCCGCAAACCAAGAAAATGCAACTCGCGGAGGTTTTTACCATCCTACACTAGCATCGGGCGGCCTTTTCTAAGTCGGTCAAATAGTATTAAGATTGCAAGTATCTCCCTGTCTACTCCTCTCATTCTCCCTCTTTTAATTTAAGAAAATTAAAAATGTATATTTTCCTCCTCTCTTAGCTACGATGACCGCCCACACACTAGAGGGAGAATCTAGTTGCACCTCTTGTAAAAAAACGCCAAGACAATGGTCTTTTAGTGGGCATTGGGGTCATGTGCTTGGTCTCCACATGTCTAGGATAAAATTAGCATTAAAATAATCTCTCTAATATCCTATGATCCTCTATATAAACATGGTTAGTAGAAGGACACAGAAAGAGAGTCATATTTGGAAGAGCACATGCTACACAAGGCATACACCACAAGAGCTATGCTATATCACAGTGCAATCACACTTCACTCATGCTACACCATGTCACATTAGCACCATCCACAATATGAAATCACTTAGAATGAATGTAAACAATGGCCGCATACTATCACCATCATTGTCCACAATATGAGGTGGCTATGATGTTCTTCTTTTCCTTCTTCCTTCCTTCCTTCGTCTCTCTCTCTCTCTCTCTCTCTCTCTCTCTCTCTCTCTCTCTCTCTCTCTCTCTCTCTCTCTCTCTCTCTCTCTCTCTCTCTCTCTCTCTCTCTCTCTCGTTAGCGTGCTTGCACCTTGATCTGCACGTTTGTCGGTGAAATGGTCTCACCACCATGCATTAACACCATGCATCAAGTGGCAAGAGGTCTTGAGGGGCTCTTCTCTCTTTGCAACACGATCTCTCATTTTTAGGCTCCTTTTGATTGCTTGCTGGATTCTTTCTTAGTGCATGACTTTGCGTACATATTGCGGTTACTTTTATGTGAGACACAAACTGGTGATCACCACTGGCATGTCTCATCTCACCCATGATCCAAGGTACACAGGGTTAAATTGCAAAGCGTCTGCACTCCTTGCCGTAGTGAACATGTGTTTCATCTCACCACTGGCATGTCTCATCTCACCCATGATCCAAGGTACACCGGGGTAAATTGCAAAGCGTCTGCACTCCTTGCCGTAGTGAACATGTGTTTCATCGGTCATTGCGTCCCTTCTGCTTGATGTTTCTAATGTTTCTTGCTAGCTCTCTTGTATCTTAGAGGTTTTCCGGGCAAGTGTGCAAAACCTTGCTCCACACCAATGATGCTAGCAATGCCATGTGGCATCCAAGAGAGCGCAATTCAATAACTTGCATAAAAAGCATATATACCATGTAGCATCTCTAAGAGACTTTGAATGATAGGAGATACTTCCCCAATGGATAAGATTGAAAAATAGATATTTAAATCAAAAGGAGACGCCGCTTGAGAAAGATAAAGAAAGATACATAAGAGATTGAGAGTTTTCTGCCAAGTACTCTTAGGGTAAAGGATCGAGTAAAAAGACGTGACCAATACAAGTACGCCTATAACTTGAAGCTAATATATTGATGAGATAATGAAAATAGAGGATGGAAATGGATAGATGTGTGAGTAGATCTTCACGAGTGCTACAATTTGATGCCCGTTTCAATGATTTTCATTGAGCACAAATGTAAAATGAAGCATGACAACTTGAATTTCCCTAAATTGGCCCTTGGTTTTTAAGTGTACCTAAACTGGCTCCTTTACCCTACAAGAGAAACATCTCGAGGCCTGCGAATGGCATATGACATTTGGATTTAGCTTTATATAATATTTTTAGAAGCCGAAACCACGCTTTTATTTTTGCAGATAAGCCTATGAGTTGTCAAATTCATCAATGTGATATATGAGTTTCCCTAGGGGATCAAAACACAGCTAGTTTAATTCCCTCTCCTCATTTTTGAATTGAAAACACAAGGATGCCGTCCAAAGTTGGCAACATAGCTCCATAGTCCATGCTCTCCTATGATAGATATGATAGCTACACAATTCTCTCCAAGCCTACAAAAGGTGGGTTGAAGACATGTCGGAGACAATGTTCAATGACCCCTTGCCACCACCACCTTTTGAAAGAAAATTTCTCTTCTTCACATTTTAAATGATGTAGACAACAAAGATTGCAGAGTTGAGGTGTCCCAACATTGTTTCCTATGCCTTACTACATGACCATATCTTCTTCGTATAAAAATAAAAAAGATAGTATGCTAAGGTTCTCAACATTTACACTCTGAAATCTTCAAATCTCTCTAACTCCATATCACCATACAAAGATTTGATATCTGACCCACATCCAGAGCAACCACTGTACGAGAAGAGATGTTGAATATGAAGTGTACAATACGCGTACTAGATGTATTTTTGAGAATAGAAAATAAAATATATCAACCTTTCTAGATGTGATACTTTAATAAGGACAAATGAAGTAGGTCATGCAGTCATGGAGGAGGAAATATATGTTTTTTTGGAGGAGATAAACAGTTTTGGGATCATGAGGAAGAAAAGCGGTACGAACATGTTTTCAATCCCCACGATGATAAAGTTTGTGGATTTTGTGGTGTTACGTTTTTTTCTCTTGTATGTTATGAAAAGCCCTAGGTTATCCAATATGGACACGCATTTGGATGCTCCACCTTGTACACCATCCAAATGTATATCCTTGTTATAGCCAATACAATGTGGAAATGGGCATTGGTACTTAGTTTCCATTTTGTTCTTAGACCATAGCCATCTATATCTCCCTAGTTAGAGCAATCCACAAATTCTTTTATCTCTTGCTTTGCTACATTATTTTGCGGTTCTAATCGTGGCTAGGCTTACTTTGCTTACAGTGTAAGAAGCCCCATTACTCACTAGAGATGCTTAAAAAGTTGATTAAAATTGGCTGGTTGCTTGGATAAATGGGACTTAAGGATAATTGTGTGTTACAATAAAAAGGTATGGATGCACATCAAGACTCAGGGATTTGGTAGCATCTTGAGATCGAACTATCCCTCCCCCTAGTGCTTTTCCAAAGATTTGGGTTGTATAGTAGATTTTTTACCCCATCATTGCTTGATCCGAAGTCCTCCTTTTTCTAGTTTGCAAATTTTGGGCCTACTATACTTCTCAACATCTCAACCTTTATGCAACCCTCTTGTAGCCATACGCAAGAATCACCTATCATCAATACTTTTGTTTGACATCTAATGCATACACTTTGTTATGTAAGTGCTTCATGTGCAAGTTGGTTGCAAATTGATCCCTCTATGCAAGATTGTCTATATCATCTTGTGCCTCCCATAGTTGCATCTCAACAACTTATAAAGCAATGTCCATATATATTTCTCTCTCTCTCTCTCTCTCTCTCTCTCTCTCTCTCTCTCTCTCTCTCTCTCTCTCTCTCTCTCTCTCTCTCTCTCTCTCTCTCTCTCTCTCTCTCTCTGTGGAAGAGCAATAATGTTGTAAAGACACTAGAGCTACATAGCTAGATAGGAATAATGGTACAAAATCTAACACCCAATTCATGCAAATTAGGCTTCAACTATCAAACGATGCTTCATAAACACTGATCCATGTTACTTCACTTCCTTAGCACTGAGGTTTGCAACCAGGGGAAGAGACCTAGAGAGGATGGCAATGGAGATGATAAGAGGAAGGAGGGAAACACACATCCAACATATGCTTTCCTAGCAAAGCAGATCAAGGGGTATGCTAACATTGGAGATTTGGGGCCAAATGTGTTCCCACAAAGGTGTGCATTTGACCCACATATAAATGATGTCTTGCTGAAATACGCATAAGTGATGACTTCAATAGGTGAAAATGAAGCAGATATAGAGTGAGTTTCAATAAGTCATAGATTGTCCACCCTCTAGACAAAAACTAAGATGATATCAGAGGACACAAGAAATTTACTCACTTATCGCTACAATTTACTTCAACTTTCATTCCAACGTTGTTTATTAATCAAAGTAAGATGGACAAATTGCTCAAGTCAATGCAACCAACAAGTAATCAAGTCATATACTCCATGGAAAAACTTTGGAAAATCCTTTTCTACTATTCAGAACGTAGGAACTCTATCCAAGGAACAAGAAAAAGTTGTAGTATTTCCTGATTGTCACCTTGATCTTGGGTTTGGCATGTTCTTCACCCCCTTACTCTATTTACCGGTTGTCTTCGTCACCTTTTCCTCTGTATGCTTTGTTGGCATATCTAGGATGTTACAAATATTGGAGAGATGATTATTAGCCTCATCATGACTTTCTAAGGAAAGTGTGTTATAATTTTCATATGCACACTCCATTCTTGTCTTCCTTAATCTCATCTTCTTCTTCCACCTCTTTAGACTCCTCATCTTCATCATGACCATGGTCTTGAGTCTCTTCCATTGTGAAAATATGATAAATCTATAGTGTTACGGTTCTTGGTTCAACAACTAGTTGCATTCTATAACCATTAGAATTGGTGAGAGCTATAAAATGTATGGTGTAGAATTTCATAGTCTAGAAACTACACAATCTACAACATACCTAGAAATACTTTCAAGAGAATACACAATATCTTGCACGAGAGAGAGAGAGAGAGAGAGAGAGAGAGAGAGAGAGGGAGGGAGGGAGGAAGGATTTTAGTTTGAGAAGTGCTAGAATCAAAGGTAGGTGCCCTAGCAGTCCCCTTGGGTAGTCACTATATGTAAATTGTGTATATCACGTGCGTTCAAGGATTATTTTCCAAACTTATTATCTATGAATTTTTGACAAATAAAATACAGGCGGTCCGGGGCGGGCAACAAGAAGAGCAACCTCTAGACACCCTTCAAGGCTCCCGTGCTGCTCAATGGGGCTTGGGCACAACACAACACAAACCAAAACAACAAACCCACAGCCAAATCCCAACTACACAAGGGACACCACCTAGTTTAAGAGCGAACTAGGACGCAAAAGAGGAGAATCGTTAGAGAAACCCACAAACAAGCAAGGAATTTACACTAACTCTAACACCAATGGAACACTCTTACACACTAAAATACGAGAGAGAGAGAGAGAGAGAGAGAGAGAGAGAGAGAGAGAGAGAGAGAGAGAGAGAGAGAGATGGTGTACAACTTAGCTTCAACTTTATATTTTTCACAAAAAGGAACTTAGAGCTTGCGGAATCAAGTGACAAGATTTGGTTATAGCATCACTAGCACATTGTCTTAGGGTTATGGGAGCCCTCTCACCATCCACCCTCTTACAATGGTAGCCAAACAATAGCCAATGAATCACAAGCAACAAAACAACAACCTTCAATGAAACAAGTCACCTTATGAAGCTGAATGAGTTTGCCAAGCCAAATTGGAGGAGAAGCGTGAGCCTTTGGACATGAATTGCACCCAAAACTACCAATTCATTGATGTTGGGGTAGATACAACAATGGTAGGAAGAATATCTTCTACTCGCACTCACTCAAACTAGCTCAAGCTTTTCTATGCACCAAGGTGATGGTGTACAGAAAGCTTACTCTCTCTTTACAACCAAGATAGAACTGGCATGTGGTACGCTCAATCTAGTGTGCAATGGTATAGTCATGTCTTTTACAAGGAGGAATGGGTTCTATTTATAGGTTTTAGAAGCCTTGATTAGGATTAAGCCTAATCAATTTTATTAGGAAAGATCAAGGATTATGATTTTTTATGAATTTCAAATGAGAATGGGGTCTCTCTTTTCTCTTGAGTCACATGGATGTGGGCTCAAGTAAGAGAATTATTGATGTGGTGAAAGGAGAGAAACTTCCATGGGAGTGCGGTTGCCTACTCCGTATGTTGATAGTGTGGGTGCATTTTTACAAGAGAAGTTAGTTGTTAGTGGTAATAATCACTAGAATTGTTAGTGATACATTTACAATGGGTAGTATGAGTTGATTTGATGAAGGAAGAGGGGTGAATTAAAAGAGAATCATTGAGATGGTGAAGCTTTGAAGAAGCTTGAACTCACCCTTGTGTAGATTGTGGAAAAATGACCGCTGGTCTTCTTCTTCTTCTTCGCTTCTTTACGCCGCCGCCACGGTTGACCACCACGATGAAAAGAGGATTTGTTGATGAAAAATTCTCAATTTGAAGAAGTTATCATGGTTAAGATGCTGAATTTTAGATATTTTTAGGAGAGGTAAATGAAATTGTAACATAGAAGCAATAGAGAGAGACATGGAGAGGGTGTATGTATGTAGAGGTTCATAAAAGAACTATAGGGATGAGAGAGAAGGGTAATGGTGAAGAGGGTGGGAGAAAAAATTGCAGGTTTGAGTGAGGGAAGGAGAGGGAGGGATGTGTAAGAGTGAGTAGGTGTGTGGAAGGGTGAGAGAAGACTAAGGGCTACTTGTGAGAAAAGTGGGCAGATTGGGGTCCACTCAAAAAATCATAGCTTACCGCTGGTAGCTCCAAAAATCATGAACAAATTTGAGGTGATTATTCAGAGCGTGGGCTACATTTTCTCTTTTGACCACCGCTCCAAATTCGGAGTGGAGATAGGTGCCAAAATTCTCACCAAAAAGCCTGTTTTTAATGCCTGCAAAAGTCTTTTAGTGCCCCCCTTCTTTGTTGAATTTGTACAATGCATCCAAGAGTGAGCCCCTCCTTGTCATATTATAATACAAAGCATCCAAGTTGCCCTTGACCCATGCATGGAGGAGGATTATTGGTGAATAAAGAAATATATACATGGTGGGACTAGTGTATGGACTATTCATGGACTTTAGCTCAATGAGCACATGGTGTTAGAATAATGAGTAAAAATAATAATAAAAATATGGAAGAGTTATGGATATGGAAAGATATTGGAATCATATGATATGGTCCCTCCTTGAATTATTTTGGGTGAAAGAGGAAAAGGTATGCAAGTAAATAATATAATAAAAGTAACCAATGAGTAGAAATCAATTTTTTGTTTTCACGAGGGTGAGGGTGAAAATGTGGGAGTGATTTGTATAAAGGAAAAATATGAGGTTAGAGTATGTACATATTGGCAAAAATTATAATTATGGTGTAAGAGGATGAAAGAAGGTGTATATAGGTTTAATAAAACACACACCTAAGTAGAAATATTTAAATAAAATACCAAAATAATTATAAAAAATCCCTATATTTAGGCCATATATACAATGAAATATTTACACACAAAGAGGCCATAATATACTTTTATTGTTTACTTTTTATATTTTTTTGGCTCAACCAGCCCAGTGACTAGCTAGCTGAGGGTTTTTAAGAAGATATGGGAAAAGCCCCCTAACTCACACACGCCTATGTACAGTGAAATGGTAGGGATAGCCATAGCGTTTGGGTGAATTTGGTAGGGTGGAGTAACTTACTATGGAAATTATGGAGAGCCAAAAAACGGCTATCATTAGCCCTCCCCCAGGATGATGGTATATTCATGTACCATCATAAAGCATCTTTTCCAAAGAGAGTACTTCAGAGTCCTTGACAAGATCTTCATTGTTTGGCCCCTCGGAATTTTGACTGGAGTTACATTGGTGCTTCATGTAACAATACTTACATGAGACATCGGCCTTTGGACAGATCTTTGGTAGGTCCTTTGGTAGAAGGCGACTCAAATAGGGCTTCAAGCGATACCCGTTTACCTTCCTGGAGTGTTGTTTACCATTCAAGTCCATAAGCTGATAGTAACTTGAATTGAAAGCCTTCTTGACTATGTATGGCCCTTGCCATCTAGTTTCAAACTTGGTATCAAAACGATTGTCAAGTCGATTGTCATACCTTAGCACAAGCTCTCCTTCCTTGATGCCTTTGTCCTTCAGTTTCTTGTCGAGCTTTTCTTTCGCTTGTGTGGCTTTCCTCTTGTAGCACTCATATGCTGCTTCTCTTTTCCACTCAAGCTCCACTAACGTAAGAAGTCGATCCATCCATACCTCTTGATCATCTTGTGCTGCTTTGCCATGAAGTCGCATTGTTGGAATGTTGAGCTCGATAGGCTGCAAAGCCTCTTGACCATAGACCAAGTGAAATGGTGTGAACTCCGTGGCTTCCCTATATGTGGTTCGATATGCCCACAAGGCACCATCCAAGAAGTCATACCATAATTTTGTCTTGTTTTCCACCATCTTTCTAATGATTCCTGCAATGACACCATTAGCCCTCTCTACCAAACCATTTGATTGAGGATAGTAGGGTGTGCTATGCCGATGTAGAATGTGAAGCTCATTACAAACTTCTGTGAGGAAGCCCTTCCTAAATTCTGGACCATTATCAGAAACGATCTCCAAAGGTGTGTCAAATCTGCAACAAATGTGAGTGTACACAAACTTGCTAACTGTCCTCTCATTCACTCTTGCCACACTTTGAGCTTCCACCCACCTAGTCATATAGTCTATAGCCACTAGAATGTAGAGTTTACCATTTTTTGTCCTAGGCAGAGGACCCATAGCATCAATGCCCCACTTTTCAAAGGGTCCATTTTCAAGCACTATTTGCCTCGAGCCATGCACCAACCTTCTATTTCCATTTATCTGACAATTGTGACAGCTTTTACACCAATGTTGAACATCCACATGCAAGCTTGGCCAAACATACCCCGCAAGAAAAATCTTCTTCACAGTTGATTCTTGGGCAAAATGACCACCACATGCCTCTTCATGCAAACCTTTTAGAATGGCTAGAATTTCCTCGATAGTTGGTACTCTTCTGCACACTTGATCCTTCCCTCTTTGATAGAGGGAGCCTTCTAGGAAGAGATAGAAACTTGCCTTCTTCATGAGTCTCCTCTTCTGAGCCTTCGTGAAGTCTTGTGGAAATTCACCCTCCAAAATGTAGCCAATAATGGGAGCCAATGACTCCAATCCCTGGTATCTCGGTTGCTTGACAGCTGCTGCCACCATGATGACCTGCACTTCTCTCTCAACACATGTAACTGCTTGTTGTGCAAGTAAATCGGCATCTTCATTTTGTTTCCTCGGAATATGATATAGTTGCACTTCTTCAAACTAATTAAATATCCTACGAATGGCATGAACTTTTGTCCTTAAGCTTTCATTCTTGCATGCCCAAATGCCTAAAATCTGTTTAACAATGAGAAGTGCATCTCCCTTTACCATGAGACGTTTTATCCCTTGGCCAATGCACATATTCAAACCATGAAGTAGTGTGTCGTATTCTGCTTCATTGTTGCTAGTTGAACCTGGTAGATTGACCTTCTCTTTCATGACCACCTCTCCACTTGGGTTGAGCAACACTAGCCCTTCCCTGTGGCTCGTCGAAAAGCTCCATCAAAGAACAAGGTAAAAGCATTGGGAATACTTTTTGGTGGTGGCAATGGTAGGGTCTTTACTTGAGGCACCTTAATTTCTTTCTCATGTACCCTATAAGTGAGAATCCCTGCCAATTGTGCACGCACACTATCTTCTACCTTGAAAGAGTATTGGAACTCTTGCAACTCCATAATCCACTTTGAGATCCTAGTACTAAGATTCATTTGAGATGACACCCAAGGGAACAAATTTTCTGCAGTGAGAATTACAAAAGGTTTTGGTAGCAGGTAGGATCTAAACTTTCTCACCGCAAACATGAGAGAAAGCATCATGAGTTCTGCTTCTGTGTAGTCTCTCTCCAAAGCATTCATGACCCTACTAGCAAAGTAGATGGGTCGCATCCTTGTAATGTGGGGATCTTGTTGTAGCAACACAACACCAATTGTTTCCCTTCCAACACTAGATCTAACAAAGAATGTGTACTCCCAACAAGGAGGCATGAGTGTTGGTAGCTCTGACAAAATGACTTTAATGTTACAAAAATACTCTTTAAGCTCATCAGACCATGCAAATTCTACTTGTTGTGTCAATTTTTGCAAAGGATGAAGCAACTCCGAGGCTAAGTGAATGAAGCGTGACATATACTTCACCTTCTGAATGAAAGAGATGACCTCCTTAAGACTCTTCGGTGATGGGAGCTCAATAAGAGCCTTTGCCTTTGAAGGATCCACCTCAATGCCTTTATAGGAAACCTTGTGACCGAGCAAGATCACTTCATCCTCACGTATGTGGCACTTGTCGGGGTTGAGTTGACCTCCCATGTCGTAGAGCTTCTTTAAACCTTCTTCTACCCTTTGTAGATGCAATGATTTTGAGCTATAAATGCAGAAATCATCAATGAACACCCTAATTGAATTTCCAAAGAATGCTCGAAACACCATGTTCATGAAACGTTGGAATGTTGCAGGAGCATTTGTCAGACCAAATGGCATGACTCTAAAAGCATAACAACCCCAAGGAGTGATAAAGGTTGTTTTCAATTGATCTTCCAATGCGATACATATTTGAAAGTAGCCTGAGTAGCCATCACACACAGTGTACTTCTCATGACCAGCTACCTCATTTAGTATCTCATCCTGAAATGGGAGGGGAAAGTGATCTCTTTTTGTTGCCTCATTGAGTGGACGGTAATCCACACACACCCTCCACTTTCCGTTTTTCTTAGGAGTGACAACAACGGGAGATACCCACTCTGAATTCTCCACTAGATAAATGAAACCTGCTGCTAGAAGCTTTCTTAACTCCTTGAGTAAAGCCTGCTCCTTGATGACTCCTAGCCTTCGTAGCTTCTGAGCCTTAGGTGTGGCCTCTGGCTTCAACTCAATTTTGTGTTGAACAGCATCTACTCCACGCACATCGGTGTAGTCTTTAGCAAAAATCCTAGGAAATTTCCTTAGCACACACTTGAACTCCTCTCTTTCATCCTTTGTAAGTGTTGTAGATAGCATACCTTCTAGCATTCTTTCATCTTCCACTTTTTGGTTCTCTTGGGAACCTACCTCCTCCAAACCTTGACAAAAGGTCTCTTGGTTGGTTGGCATAAACCTTACCCCCATGACTTCGATGGAAGACTCCTCTTCAGTAATGCTGCCACTACTTTCTTCTTCTGAAGTGTTATCAGTCCAAACTTCTTCCGTCTCACTTTGAGATGATTCTTCATGGAGCTCCTCTTGGCGTTGCTCCTTCATGTCAAAGACAACCTTCTTATGATTTTCGTTCCTGCAAATTAGCTTTCCACTCTCCCAATCCTGCAAAGGTCGCATTTTCATTAGCCATGGTCTCCCTAGGATAAATGGGTAACCATTTCCTTTGGTAGACATGACATAGAAATCCACTGCCTTCTTAATGCCAAAGGCCTCCACAAAATTTTTTTTACAAATGCCTACGCACCTAGCCTTGCTATTGTTTGCCATCTTGACCTTAATTTCAGATGTCTCATGGATGTGCATGCCTAGTTTTTGCATGAGTCCCTCTGTCATGATGCAAATTTGTGCACCCCCATCCACTAGACCTTTCCTAAACAATCTCCCTTTTATGTAACAATCTACCACAGGTGTAATGTCCTCATTCATTTCAGCTTGTGCAATTTTTACAACAGGCACACTCTCTTTTACCTTTCTCCTAGTGCTAACTGCCCTTGTTAAATCCCTCCTAACTTGTGGACATAATGCAAGAAATTGAGGCCATGAGATATCAGGACCCTTACCTCTCATGTCTTCCAACAGGTTGTATGGAGCCATTCCATGTCCAAGAGGAAAGTCTTGGAGGTTGATACGACATCGAGTCCTCTTAGCTTCCTTGGTCTCCTTTGCCTTCTTTTCTCGTCCATGGTCACTTTGTGATGTAACTCCTTCTTTCTCCTTACCTTTCCCTCGGCCACGCTTAATGCCATTTTCTTCCATGTCAACCTCTCTTGAATTTGTCACCTCTACCACATGCACGTTTGGGAAGTGCTTGAGTCTAAGGTCAAAATAAGTCCAAACTTCATAAAACTTGGGGGATAGACTTATATGGGCACAGGGAACACAACTATCCAAAAACAGACAAAAATGAAATCCCCATTGCTCTCTGCCTAGTCTATCGCGATAGACTGATGAAGGTGGTGATTGACTAACAAAAAAAAAAACCTTTATACCACAGGTTTAACACATCAACACAAGGGTACTCAAAAAAATTTAAAAAAATTTAAAAAAAATTGAGTGAAACTGAACACCATCTTGATCATAAAACTTCAAAACTAGTGTTTTAGAGTTTGAATTCAGAGACAAGGGCAAGAAGGCTTTGGCCAAATGTCCAAACAGTGCCAAAATTTGTCAATGCACTACACAAGGGGAGGCTGAACCAGCTGTGGAGAAAACTTGAGGAAAATGCTAAGAATGGAGAAAATGCCAAGTCTATCCCGATAGACCAGGGAAACTGCTGTTGGGGACCTTTTCTTTCAAATTTTGCAGAGGGAGAGATTTATCAGAGCCTATATAGCATACACACCAAAATTCAAGGCATTTAGATCACTGAAGGTCAATCTGAGGTTAGATTGAGAATCAAGCTCTGACTAAAATACTAGATTTTTTGGTGATTCAAGGAAAACCCTTGTGAACAGACTAACCATACTTGTGTAGATCCCAGAAGGAGATCATCACAAAGCCGCACAAGAAGGAGTCCAGGTAAGATTTAAGTTTGAAACCCAACTTTCATTCTTATGTATTTAAGGTCAGGAGCCTTTGTTAAGTCGGGAGCTAAAAGTGTCAAAAGTCAAGTAAGCACCACGTCTACCGAAGAGAGTGTAACTCAGACAAGACTAGACCCATTAGCACCGATCATTGAAGAGGTTAGTGATATTGACACTTCGTCGGAAAAGTCCTTCTTCATGATAGGGAGTCAACAACTAGGAGGGTTCAACCGTGAATCACCAATGCCAGGGGGGAGCACCTCCCTACATCCTTTAAACGAAACCAAGTTCACTATAATCTTCTTGGAAGGAACTAACTCGAGGGGAGCCTTAGTTCAGAGGAGGTTGAAATGGAAACAGTTCCGGGAGCATCAACCTATGACCCTGATGAAGTACCAAGAGCCAACTACACCCCTAGCAAGTCGACAAATCCCTTTTCAGAAGAGTATGATGCTACCTCACATTCTACCCGACAACCGATGTCCAACTACCAGGACCAACCAGCTACTCAGCCATCATTGCAGGCATGGCTTCAACAGAGTGCTACATTAGAACAAGACCGAACCTGAGAGGGTTATCAAACCGCACGAGGGCTAAGGGATTTACAAGAACCACCACTCTATGCAAAGTATCAAGGAGAGAGTAAGCCAAAGACTCAGGGGTCAACTAAGCCTGGAAGACCACCCCTAGAACGAGTTCGGAAAGATGAACCATCTCTCGCGAGAACTGTTAGAAATTATGGCTTAGGAGCACCATTGAGAGAGGAACCTGGCCACTACAGAAGACCAGAGGAGGTATATCGACTAGGACGGGGAGATCCCATGATGAGATTTGTAGACCATCGTAGAATTAGACCTTCTCAAGTGCAAAAATGGGTAAACAAGAAATATACGGGAAGCAGGGATCCGAGAGATCATGTAGTAGCCTTTGTGCATGTAATTAGAGCTAAAGAGGTGTTAGACTTTCCTACCCAATTTGAAGGATTTGGATTAACCTTAGAGGATGATGCTGCTACATGGTTTGACTCAGTGGAGCGAAGAGACTTTGAGTCTATGGAGGAAGTGTTTGACGAGTTTATCGAAGAATTCTCACAAAGGGGAATAGCTCATAATACAGTCTCACAAATCCATAAATTCAAACAGAAAGATGGAGAGTTTGTGCGAAAGACAGCCCTTTGATTAAAAAGATATGTTAAGTTATGCCCCGTGGAAGAACTGCCAACTCAGTCTAGACTTATGCTTATATTTATCCAAGGACTAAGGAATGCAGATCTCCAGAAGGACTTACATATGAAAAGGAGCACGACGTTGAATGATTTAACCATGGAGGCTCTATACCTTGTGGAAAATTGTGCGGTCTACAAAGAGGGTGAGTTCAAGGATCTTGACGATGATTCTTCCTCGCAACAAAGTGGAAGCAAGTCTGCTAAGACAACATCGAAAGGAGAAGTAGCGGTAAGCCAAGAGCAGCTTGTAGAGTAAGTGCTTAAAAAGATTAACTTGTATTCCAAACCACAAGCTAAACAACCAAAATGGTGTGCGATTGAAAAAAAATGGACAAACCATGGGACGGAGGAGTATTATTATAACAAGGGATATGTGAGAGAACAACCATATGCTCCGCAAGCTCAGGCGACATCCCCTCAAGTCCCACCGATGCCTAGATATTAGACAGGCAACCTACCAGGACCTGTAGGTGTAGAAAAACCACAACCAGTGTTGGGACAACAACCACCCCTACCAGGATTACGACCAGTCGGCATAAGATACACACCCACAATAACTGATTCGGATGAGAAGGCTTTGGTACCTATGCATGCATACTACGATAAGCCCAATGGATATGGGGAGAACTCTGTGTATTATGCACCGGAAGAACCCTCTACACCAGAACCATGGAGCATGATAGGAAATATAGGACCACCAACTGCTGCACAGGCAGCGGGGGAAAGAAGATATAGCTTGGATGAAAGAACACTGTTGTTCATAGCCAACGGAGGCATGAGTGGGCAAATAATTGCACACCAACAAAGAGGAGCTCTAGGAGCACCTTAACAGCCTAAAGGACCATGCTACAAGTGTGGTGGAGACCACTGGCTGAGGGACTACCCTCATGATGAAATCATTAGGGTCAACGCATATTGCACTAAGTGTGGAATTACTCACTTGATCCCTGATTGCCCTAAAAACCCGAGCAAAGGAGCAAAAACTACCTTGAATATGCTGGGAGCACTGCCTTCCAGTGGAGGGTCAGAAAACGAAACTCCGATTCCTGTTAAGGTCTTGACGAGAGCCCAAGCAAGGAACAATGACAATCAGCCCAAGAGTAACGATGAAAATCAAGAAGAAATCAAGAATGACAAGTCTAGCGTCAGTCGTGATAATCCTTGGAAAGAACGAAGAGCGAAAATGAAAGCTAGACGTGAGCGAAAACAAAAAGATGTAGAAGCTGAGCTAACGATAGCTCGAGAGCAACTTAAACAGCAAAGAGAGTCCAACTCTCTAAAATCAATGGAGGGACCAATAAGTGCAAGCTCAGGAGGGTTGGTATTGGTAGATAAGATCAATGAACCCTTAGATGCAATCTTGAAAGCATATGAAGCAAGATTGAAGAATAGGCAGACTCTAGAGCAAAGGTGGATAACATATTCATATCCAGAGATAGAAAAACAGAGACTAGAGATGTGCAAAGAGCTGATTGAAACTGCACAAGCTTTACTGGAGCCTCCACCTATGGAAGTGGGAGATAGAGTAATCAAACCACCAAACAATGAAACACCTCACAAAACCGAACAAAGGATACCTGACAAGATAGAAAACGTTAAATCCTTGCCGGATGTAGAGGATGCAAGAGACGTGCCTAATAGCACTGATGAATCACTGAAAGATTTTCCACCATATACCCCTATTGTGGAAGAAAATTGGCCTGAAGATCTATGGGAAACGGTGAGAAAAGCTCAAGAAAAATATGAGACAAAAACAGTCGAGTCGGCGCCTTTCTCGGAGTTGAACTTGAATAAGCCTCCATGGGATTTAGACGTTAAATCATTTCAAGGGGATAATGGTTCAGTTGCATCCGAAGATAGCAAACCAACATCACTCAGAACTTTGCCATCATATATGGGGGACTATGAGGCAAGGTCAAAAATTCGAAGAGTACCTTCTCAAAGAATAGGCGGGTCAAATCAATTGGACACTAAAATCCTGACAGACTTGTTGACCACTCTGGTCAAGTGTACAATCACATTGGCAGAATTGTTAAAAATTAGGCCAAGCATGTGGACGGAAGTGGGCAAATGTCTTGAAAAATTTGGTATAAGGACGCCTCTTAAGTTCTTCGAAACTGAGCTTAATGACAGAGAACCGAAGAAAGTCAACACTAGACCAGTGCCACTCAACAAAGTAGGAGAGTATTGTGAGGGTGAAGACGGTAACACAACCCTACCAGTTGAGTATAACGGCTTAGAGACTAAGGCAATACTTGATAGCGGAGCTGGCATTGCCATTGCGACCAAAATGCTATGGGAATTATGGGAAAAACCAGCAATACGAACAACTAGAATGAAATTGCAACTGGCGGATGGGCACATAGAAAGGCCTATAGGATTGCTTGAGGCAATTGTGGTATCTTTCTGTGGCATAGAGTACGAACATACCTTTGCCATAGTAGATTTCGGCAAGAAGAACAACTATGAAATTATCCTTGGTAGGCCGTTCATGAGGCAACTCAAAATGGTGCAGGACTGGGGGTATGATTATTTGTATCTAAGACATGCTGAAACTACTACACGAGTAAACATGAAAAATCATAGCTACCATGATGTCACGAGAACCCCTGTGGAAGAATTTTACTCAGCCACCATTAGTGGATCAGAAGTCCCAGCGTGGCTCTGTAAGAAAAAGGAGATATGGATGTGTGGGGCATCTCAATGTAGTGAATTTGACCACAATGAAAGGACACTAGAGAGGGTCATGGAAGACGATGCATATATACGAGAACCTTTTCCTGAAGAGAAGCTCGAACCCCTAGAATGGTCTCAAATTTTGGCTACATTGGATGTATGCGTCAATGAAGTCACTCCCCCCAAATTTTGTGATGAGAATGGCTACGATATCATACCATACTACATGTTGAGAAAAATTGTGGAGGAGGACGAGAACGATGGAGATACTGAGAATATGAGGATCAATAAAACAAAAACGAAACTTGAGATTAAGATAGTGGGATATATGGACATCCCCACTAAAGAAATCAAGCAGGAGGGAGAAGAATTTTATGATTCTTCTGATTAAAGTGAAAACAAGGATAATGCGGATGACGAGAAGTCGGAAAATACAGAGGGAGACGACAATCAAGATCAAGAAAATGACATCTTCTACAATTTCCCAAACCAAAGTGAGAGACTCCAAAAAAGATACAAGAGTAAACGACACCATATCAGTCTACCAACCCGGCTGAGACCCATGCCGGAGTTTAGGGGTAAAACACATTTTCTTATGAACATTAATGCTGTTGATTGTGCTAAGGATAAAGTTTCAAGAAGATTTCTTAAGGTTGTTGAAGACTCAGGATTTAAGTCCAGACTGTTGGAACAAGCTCATGCAGGCATAGCAGGAGG
This sequence comes from Adiantum capillus-veneris, assembly GCF_014529385.1. Classification (NCBI taxonomy): domain Eukaryota; kingdom Viridiplantae; phylum Streptophyta; class Polypodiopsida; order Polypodiales; family Pteridaceae; genus Adiantum; species Adiantum capillus-veneris. The sequence continues at coordinate 113,093,744 of NC_140933.1, forward strand.
TCATTTTTCAGCAGAGAGAACCGTAAAAATCATTATAGTTGCAGGTATATGGTGGCCGACCATGATTCAAGATGCAGCAGAATTCGTAAAAAGGTGTGATGAATGTCAACGCACTAATGTATCAATTAAAAGAGACGAAATCCCTTTAAGACCAATGATGAGTGCTCGAGCATTCGCTAAATGGGGATTGGACTTTGTTGGTCCTATCACTCCACCAGTGTATCATTCAAAAGCACAATATATCATAGTGGCCACGGATTACATGACCAAATGGGTGGAAGCAAAAGCCACAACAAAAGAAGACGCTAGAACCACGACACAATTCTTAGATGAATATGTGTTTACACGTTATGGCCTTCCAATCGAGCTGGTGAGTGATAGAGGGACACACTTTGTAAATGAAGTTATCCAACATCTCTTAAATGAGTTTATGGTAATTCATCGCAAATGTGCACCCTATCATCCACAAGCCAATGGCCAAGCGGAAGCGACCAACAAAATATTGTGCACAGTTCTTACGAAATTGGTTAGTGAAACAAGAACAAATTGGGATCAGATGCTCTATTCGGCATTGTGGGCTTATCGAGTTGCATATAAAACAACACTCAATGTTACACCATTTAATATGGTATATGGGTTAAATGCAATATTGCCGATTCACTTTTTGATTCCCACACTAAGGGTAGCCACACAAATGGACTGGACGGGGCATGAACTGTCAGAACAGTTAGAGGACCTTGAAACATTAGATGAGTCACGACTCAATGCTGTAGAAACCATATATGCAAAAAAAAGACAACAGAAAGAGTTTTTTGACAAACATGTCAAGAACAAGGACTTGAAAACGGGCGACTATGTCTTAGTATACACACTTAAACAGCATGCCAAAAAGCTAAAAAAACGGGGAATGGGGCCTTATTTAGTCCAGGAAATATCGTCCAGCGGAGCAATAAAACTGTCGACTCTAGATGGAAAAGAAATTCCAAACTGGATTAGTGGATGTCGTTTAAAAAAATATCATCTACCTTTAACACCGGAAATGTTGTTTCAATTGCATTATGGAAAGGCCTATAGACAGGAACAACAAAGAATTCAGGACCAGGCACAACAAGAAGCCAAGCAACGCATTGCTAAACGAAAGCAGTTTCTGAGGACAATAAACATGGTCACCCCAATGATGACTGACGAATATCCTCTTTCGACATTCCGAACAATAGAAACGGATATACAAAATGACAAATTAGAAAAGACCATGACAGACTTTAGGGCTCAGGACGATAGCATCATTGACGACTTGGAAGATACGTGGTGTAGTCCTTACATAAAAGCTTATGCAGGCACAAAACAAGTTGAAATCTATACATTGCTTGACACTGGAGCAAAAATGAGCGTCATCAGCTTTGAGCTCTTTCAGAAACTTGGACCAATGAGGACGATCCCAGAGACACATTGGTTGAAAGTAGCATCGAGTGATGAGGTGACCACATTGTGGTCTATTATATTACCAATCATAGTGCAGGCACACCCGTACACTACGAAATTCCATGTACTGCCACCAAGTAGATCAGCAATGCTGTGTATCTTAGCAGTGTCATGGATGAAAGCTAACAGGGTATTCATTGATTTGGATACTAATGAAGCACTGTTCCGAAATGAAAACTTTTAAGAACCCTTCTTATCATATAACCAATACATGTCAAGGAGGAAATAGGAGTCAATACAACCGCAAGGATATAACGAACAACAAACAAACTTTACAAGTCCAGCAACGTCTTATCAAAAATCAACAACCATGCACGGAACCAGGCAAGTTTGGGTACGACGTACAGATATGCTGACCGAGGCACAATTACATCAAAAGAGGAAATACAAAGTTTGGATAAGGCAAGACATCCTAATTCCTATTAAAAAAGGGGGCAAAAGAACAGACAAAACACCAAAAGCCAGCAAAACTTCAAAGAACCATAGTCAATCGGTCGAATACGCAACGGACTATATTGGTATGGCGGCCAAAATTACCAATTCAGAACGGGCCAACAACACAAGTAGGGAGGCCAAAAGATGACCATCGAGCAGTTATCTACAACTGTCAATGTCAAGCCACATCATGCAAACAGCACGATGAAACAAGCAGAATCAACAACAAAAACTACAAGGATCTATAAGACCCAAGTCATCAAAGGGGAAAGAAAGAATGTTCCACCAAAAAATGCAACAAAATATACGACAATATCGACTTCAAAGGATCCACATACGCTTATTCAAAACCAGTGGAAAAAAATCAAACAAAGAGCGGCAGATTTACAACTTCTCCTTGCAAAGAAAATTTGGCAGCCAACTCAAGCTACCACAGGAAACCTCAACGACAAATGCCAATAAGCGAATCGCTTATACCTTCCTCTTACACCGCATACATTCTTTCTACATGCATTGACTGCACATGCATATAGGGCTATATTACAAGGCCTGCATTAGCACGAGTTCACACCCATGCACAACACATATTCTTGACGATAACCTGTCGACCGGGAGGACTCCAACTAGGAGGGGGGGAGGCATTCCAAATGCGGACTCATGTCATATATTAGAGGGCAATGTTTGTGAGCAATTTTTCAACCATTTTTGCGTTTTATTGTGTGATTTTGGGAAAAAGAATATGCCCTCGTAATTAATCAGAATTGGGGACCAAATCATCATACATGAGCCCCTAGGGATGTGTATAGACTATAAAGAGAGTCAAATTTGGCCAAAATATGTCTAAAAACAACAAAAAATAGGCCAAGGTTGACGATTATGAGCGAGAATGTACATAGACGAGAGAAAAATGAGCTACAAAGTGTTTTGCTTTTCATTGGTATTTTTATAGGTTAGAATTGCTATTTTTGGGTTATTTTGGGATTTATTTGCTTTATTTTAACCATTTTCTAGCAAAAATTATAAAAAAAAATCCGTAATCCAGATGGAAACACAAAAGAAGAGACGCCTGATTGGAGCAAGGTAAAGAAGACACAGGAAAAATAGGGAGTGCAAAGGTGACAGGGCAAAATGACCACCGTCATGAAGGAACCTCCAACAGGAGAAATCTACAAAAATTGTAGAACTGAAGCAACCGAGGTCCAAATAAGGAAATTTGCGAGCCTAAACCGCATCTCCCAAAAAGTTATGGCCAGAGGTAAAAGATGGGAAAATTTGGTGTCGGAGTCTCGATTACATATAGAGAGGCTAGGCTAGAAATCTCTCATTTGAGTCATTTTCCATTGTGAGAGAGAGAGAGCTCCCTACAGCAGTTGAGACTTCAAGAAGCTCATCCATTGCGCACAGTCACCAGATCGACATCAGATATGAGAGGTACGCTCATCAACACTGACTCTAAGTGTTGTTTACTTTAGTTAGTCGCAAAACCTCGCCAGCATCACAATCACAACCTGTGCACACATACGGTAGACTGGTTGTTAGGGAGACCTAGAGGCCACCAAATGGAACCAAAACTGAAAGGCACAATGCCTATAGCTTAGGGATCAAGCCTATAACCTCGGAAAGCGCGAAGGAAGCCGCCCAGAAAACCCTAATTTCACAGGACCTGCAAAAGGGCAATTGAACCAAGGTGATCGAAAATGAGCCAAAACTCATAGACAGCAAGACAATAACCTCGACAAACCGACTAAAGGGTTAGACCATGAAAAAGTTCATCAAAACGGATCCTAAAGTCCCTATCTGACGAAAACTGCACAAAGCGTCACGATACTCTAACAGGGCCGACCAAGTGACAAAATGACACCAAATTTAACAAGGTACATCCAAAAGAGGTCAACTACGAGATGGAATGTGTCCACTCAAGAAAAAGCTCTTCCACTAGGGCAAATGCCAGCAACAGGCCAAAAAGATGTCCAAATGGTTGTTCTTGGTGATGTAAAGACCAAAACAACAACTGACTGCTTTGATGGAAGGTCAAAAGGAAATAAAAGACATCCGGAGTCATACAATGACCAAATGGAACGGTGACCATCACCTAAGTGGTCTACTTCGACTCCAGGACCAGCTAAGTGCTGCAAACAGGGAGTACACTCTTCTAAATTGATTAAAACTTGATGTGTGTGTCTAGGAGAGCACCATTGTGGTCAACTAACATCAAAACAACTTGTAAAAATGACTAAGTACTCAGTCTATCGCGATAGACTTGCTATTACAATTAGACAAGTAAAATTTTGATTTTGGCTTCATGAGGAGTGCTAAAAAGGAATATTGACCACCATTATCAAATCAAAGTACAAAAGGGATATCTTTTGGCCAAATAACCTAGTCTATCGCTATAGACTTGCTACTACAATATTTGGGGGAAAGACTTTTCAAAATTTTCATAAGATAGACTTGGGGAAGCACATGAAGGCAGTACACCAAATTTGGTGACAGGATGGACTCATATGGCAAGCCGAGAAAGACATGACGACAACTCAGAGTCAGAACAGGACATCTCAAGGGCAGACAATTAAAATTCACATGTGAGAGGTCAGGCAACCTTACATCAACTAGGAGAAGGCAGACAGAGGATCACATATCCAAAAGATGACAAAATGACACTAAGTTACAGTCTATCGCGATAGACTAAGCAGAGTGATACTAGGCCATCTAACCAAAAATATGAATTAACAGTTGGCTTCAGCATGATGCTGATAGCCGTTTTTCGGCTCTCCATAATTGCTATACTAAGTTACTCCACCCTACCAAAATCACCCAAACACTATGGCTATCCCTACCATTTCACTGCAAATAGGCGTGTGTGAGTTAGGGGGCTTTTCCTATATTTTCTTAAAAAACCCTCAGCTAGCTAGTCACTGGGCTAGGTGAGCCAAAAAAAATAGAAAAAATAAAAAATAAAAGTATATTATGGCCTCTTTGTGTGTAAATATTTCATTGTATATATGGCCTAAATATAGAGATTTTTTATAATTATTTTGGTATTTTATTTAAATATTTCTACTTAGGTGTGTGTTTTATTAAACCTATGTACACCTTCTTTCATCCTCTTACACCATAATTATATTTTTTGCCAATATGTACATACTCTAACCTCATATTTTTCCTTTATACAAATCACTCCCACATTTTCACCCTCACCCTCGTGAAAACAAAAAATTGATTTCTACTCATTGGTTACTTTTATTATATTATTTACTTGCATACCTTTTCCTCTTTCACCCAAAATAATTCAAGGAGGGATCATATCATATGATTCCAATATCTTTCCATATCCATAACTCCTCCATATTTTTATTATTATTTTTACTCATTATTCTAACACCATGTGCTCATTGAGCTAAAGTCCATGAATAGTCCATACACTAGTCCCACCATGTATATATTTCTTTATTCACCAATAATCCTCCTCCATGCATGTGTCAAGGGCAACTTGGATGCTTTGTATTATGATATGACAAAGGAGGGGCTCACTCTTGGATGCATTGTACAAATTCAACAAAGGAGGGGTCCACTAAAAGACTTTTGCAAGCATAAAAACAGGCTTTTTGGTGAGAATTTTGGCACCTATCTCCACTCCGAATTTGGAGTAGTGGTCAAAAAAGAAAATGTAGCCCACGCTTTGAATAATCACCTCAAATTTTTTCATGATTTTTGGAGCTACCAGCGGTGAGCTATGATTTTTTGAGTGGACCCCAGTCTGCCCACTTTTTTCACAAGTAGCCCCTAGTCTTCTCTCACCTCTTTCCACACTTTTACACACACACACACATTTCTCTCAATCCCTCACTCAAACCTGCACCTTCAATGGTTTCTCTCACCTTCTTCACCATTAACCTCCCCACTTACTCCCATAGCTCTCATATGAGCTCTCCATGTACATAGACCATCTCTATGCCTCTCTCTATTATCTCCAAAGTACAATTCCATCTTACTCCTTATATATATACATAAATTCAGCATGTGTACCATGCTTAACCTCTGCAAATCAAAAGATATCATCAACGGAATTACCATTTTCATCACGATGATCAACCTTGGCAGCGGCGGCGTAAAGAAGCGAAGAAGAAGAAGAAGACAGCGGTCATTTTTTCCACAATCTACACAAGGGTGAGTTCAAGCTTCACCATCTCAATGATTCTCTTTTAATTCACCCCTCTTCCTTCATCAAATCAAATCACTCTACCCATTGTAAATGTAACATTAACTTTCTAGTGATTACTAACGACTAACATGCTAACACAAAATAGCATTGACCTAACCATAAAAGACACCTCACCTCAAGATATGTGTATAGTAACACACACTCTCTCTCTCTCTTTCTCTCTCCTTACTGACTTTCACCTTATTTACCATCAATAATGCTCTCTTTTGAGCCCACACCCATGACTCAAGCAGACAAAGAAGGCCCGCAATGTTTTGATATTCAAAAAATTCATAATCATGATTTGTTAGCTTGTAAATTAGGATTTCCAATAATCTTTATGAGGGGTCTCCAACCTATAAATAGGCCCCTCTCCTTCTTGTAAAACAACCTCCAACATCTCACATAGCACCCCAACACTCTATGCGTGAGGAGAGACTTAGGTGTAGCAACCACTTGTGAGCTTCACTCTTGGTGTGAGAGAAGCCTTCAAGCTACACATTGCAAGTGAGAGAGCGTGAGTTCCACAAATCTCAAAACCACTATTTTACATGCTCCTTCATCATCAATAAATTGAGGTTTGGTGCATCAAAGGCGTGATTCGACGTTTAAATCTTCGTCCTTCCATTTGTGCAATACGGTTTGGTAAATTCAAGGTGACTTGTGTATTTTGAGTTTTATCGGTTGATCTTGATTTGAGAAAGTGTTTTAGTGTGTTTTCCATTGCCAGTTTTGTGTCCATTGTAAGAGGGTATTGTGGTGAGAGGTCTCCCACACCCTAAGATAGTGTGTGTGTGTTTTGGCAATGATTAGCAATCACTAAGCATTGAGTGAGTTTTGTACAAGTTCTATGATAGCATCATAACGAACCATCTCCATTTGCAAGTCACAAATAAGGTATTACGCAAGATCCTTCCCTCTCTCTCTTCCCTTGATCTAGCTCTCTCTGGTCCATTTCATGTGTGTCTTGGTGTGAGGTTGTTTGTGTGTGTTGTGTGGTGCATCTTTTTGGTTGTGCCAAAATCTCTCTTGCGTCCTAGTTCGCATACCATAACTAGGTGGTGCCCCTATCTTGTTTTGGTTTGGCTGTGGGTTTGTTGTTGTGTTGTGCTTGTGGTTGCCCCAGCCCCAATTGAGCAGCACGGGAGCCTTGAGGGGTGTTTAGAGGTCGCCTCTCTTGTTGCCCGCCCCGGATCGCCCCAATTTTGGTGCCCCCACTGAGGACGGCTTGTGTATTTTTGTGTAGAATCAACCTTTAGCATAGTCAAGTAGTTTGCATGAATCACGAAGCTTTGTATGATCCCTTCATTCCCATTGCAAGGCAAAAGGTACACATAATTGTTAGTACTAAGTTGCAATTTCAGCGAGTAATTCGTAGGATTTTAGGTCCTCTTAGGTTGGCCGAGATAAACGCTTCAGTAAACCCTTTTATTTTGCCTCTGATTAGGTACGACCTTAGTTTGGACGTCTATATTTTTGTTTTGTTTTGAGTATTAGGTCATGCATAGACCATGGATAATGGCCCAGGAATAGAGGTTTTCCCCTTCCATTTCACTCCACACATTAGAATAAACATTGCAATTAGTAGAAAAATCCATTTTCAACAACGTATGGTATTCATGTTTGGTGCCCAAAGAGTAGGAGAAATTCTCGCATCACCAAACCCTGTCATTCTACCTCTTATTGATTATCATAGGTCATTTGATGTGAATATTTTTATTTTGTTGTAGAATAGATTGCAATTTAGAAAATATTATTGTGTAAATCTTTTAAAGAAAGAAAAAACAAAAACGCGTCACTTTGAAATTAATTCAATGGAGAGCCAACGCCAAATGTCTGGATATCCTCTTTTCTTTGGAGAGCCTGGAGAGGATGCAGAATTATTTCTAGCGAATTTCAAGATGTCTTGCCGTATCAAGAGGATAGTAACAGATCAAGAACGTGTAGAAATGTTTGAGGTGGTCCTTAGGAAAGATGCTAGTACTTGGTTTGACTCTTTGCCTGAGGAAGTTAAGGGGAATTACACAGAAGTTTTGAATCGTTTTAAGAGATACTTCTTTGATCCCCAAAACACTCAAAAACTATGGCAAGACATTGTTTCTCATAAGCAAAAAGACTTAGATGACTACTACTTGTACAAGCAAGAGTTTCTACGTCTTTGGGCTCTATGGATACGAAATGTTACTAACCCTGGTGATGGTGCAGAATTTTTAAAGAAGGAGAGGTTCATAGCCGGACTCTTTCCTTACCTTAAGGTAAAAGTTGAGGCGGGTGCACCTGCTACTTTTGATGCAGCTGAAACTAGGGCTGCTGAGAAGTATAGGAAACTCAAGTGCTTAAGGGGAGAGGTTCCAATAGAAGGTCTTAGACCCAAAGGTAAGTCACAAGCATCAACATCGAGGGAGATTCCTGAGGTAACGGCAGAAGTAATTGAGAAGTTAAACGAATCTTTAAGCAGCCTGTCAATTCACCTTGCACAAGCTGTAGGTCCAAAGGGACAAGCAAAGAAGTCTGAAGAGCGAGATCCACGACCTAGGAGAGTCTTGCAATGTTGGAATTGCGGAGAGTCTGGACATGGGATGTATAATTGTCCTTGGCCCCGTGGGGAGCCAGGGAGGCCTAACTTGAATTACCCAGTGATGAATGCAGGAGAAGGAGCTGGTCAACAACCAAGGCTTCTACAAAGGCCAAATGGACCAAGACCACCTCCACAAGGGGTAGAAGGAGTTCCACCTTTGCCAGATCCAAATGTGCATGTGGTAGAGGTGACAAATTCAAATAAGGTTGACATGGAAGCCAATGGCATTAAGCGTGGCCGACGAAAAGGTAAAGAGAAAGAAGGAGTCACATCACAGAGTGACCATGGACAAGGCAAGAAGGCAAAGGAAACCAAGGAAACCAAGAGGACTCGACGTCGTATCAACCTCCAAGACTTCCCTCTTGGACATGGTATGGCTCCGTACAACTTGTTGGAAGACATGAGAGGTAAGGGTCCTGATATTTCATGGCCTCAATTTCTTGCATTATGTCCACAAGTTAGGAGGGATTTAACAAGGGCAGTTAGCACTAGGAGAAAGGTAAAAGAGAGTGTGCCTGTTGTAAAAATTGCACAAGCTGAAATGAATGAGGACATTACACCGGTGCTAGACTGTTACATCAAAGGAAGATTGGTTAGGAAAGGTCTAGTGGATGGGGGTGCACAAATTTGCATCATGACAGATGGACTCATGCAAAAACTAGGCATGCACATCCATGAGACACCGGAAATTAAGGTCAAGATGGCAAACAATAGCAAGGCTAGGTGCGTAGGCATTTGTAAAAATGTTTTTGTGGAGGCCTTTGGCATTAAGAAGGCAGTGGATTTCTATGTCATGTCTACCAAAGGAAATGGTTACCCATTTATCCTAGGGAGACCATGGCTAATGAAAATGCGAGCTTTGCAGGATTGGGAAAGTGGGAAATTAATTTGCAGGAATGACAATCATAAGAAGGTTGTCTTTGACATGAAGGAGCAACGCCAAGAGGATCTCCATGAAGAATCATCTCAAAGTGAGACGGAAGAAGGTTGGACCGATAGCACTTCAGAAGAAGAAAGTAGCGGCAGCATTACTGAAGAGGAGTCTTCCATCGAAGTCATGGGGGTAAGGCTTAAGCCAAGCAACCAAGAGACCTCTTGTCAAGGCTTGGAGGAGGTAGGTCCTCAAGAGAACGAAGGTGAATATCAAGATGAAGGGATGCTGGAAGGTATGCTATCAACAACACTTACAAAGGATGAAAGAGAGGAGTTCAAATGTGTGCTAAGGAAGTTTCCTAGGCTTTTTGCTAAAGACTACACCGATGTGCGTGGAGTAGATGCTGTTCAACACAAAATTGAGTTGAAGCCAGAGGCCACACCTAAGGCTCAGAAGCTACGAAGGCTAGGAGTCATCAAGGAGCAGGCTTTACTCAAGGAGGTAAGAAAGCTTCTAGCAGCAGGGTTCATTTATCCAGTGGAGAATTCAGAGTGGGTCTCTCCTGTTGTTGTCACTCCTAAGAAGAACGGAAAGTGGAGGGTGTGTGTGGATTACCGTCCACTCAATGAGGCAACAAAAAGAGATCACTTTCCCCTCCCATTTCAGGATGAGATACTAAATGAAGTAGCTGGTCATGAGAAGTACACTGTGTGTGATGGCTACTCAGGCTACTTTCAAATAGGTATCGCATTGGAAGATCAATTGAAAACAACCTTTATCACTCCTTGGGGTTGTTATGCTTTTAGAGTCATGCCATTTGGTCTGACAAATGCTCCTGCAACATTCCAACGTTTCATGAACATGGTGTTTCAAGCATTCTTTGGAAAGTCAATTAGGGTGTTCATTGATGATTTTTGCATTTATAGCTCAGAATCATTGCATCTACAAAGGGTAGAAGAAGGTTTAAAGAAGCTCTACGACATGGGAGGTCAACTCAACCCCGACAAGTGCCACATAGGTGAGGATGAAGTGATCTTGCTCGGTCACAAGGTTTCCTATAAAGGCATTGAGGTGGATCCTTCAAAGGCAAAGGCTCTTATTGAGCTCCCATCACCGAAGAGTCTTAAGGAGGTCATATCTTTCATTCAGAAGGTGAAGTATATGTCACGCTTCATTCACTTAGCCTCGGAGTTGCTTCATCCTTTGCAAAAGTTGACACAACAAGTAGAATTTGCATGGTCTGATGAGCTTGAAGAGTATTTTTGTAACATTAAAGTCATTTTGTCAGAGCTACCAACACTCATGCCTCCTTGTTGGGAGTACACATTCTTTGTTAGCTCTAGTGTTGGAAGGGAAACAATTGGTGCTGTGTTGCTACAACAAGATCCCCACAGTACAAGGATGCGACCCATCTACTTTGCTAGTAGGGTCATGAATGCTTTGGAGAGAGACTACACAGAAGCAGAACTCATGATGATTTCTCTCATGTTTGCGGTGAGAAAGTTTAGATCCTACCTACTACCAAAACCTTTTGTAATTCTCACTGCAGAAAATTTGTTCCCTTGGGTGTCATCTCAAATGAATCTTAGTACTAGGATCTCAAAGTGGATTATGGAGTTGCAAGAGTTCCAATACTCTTTCAAGGTAGAAGATAGTGTGCGTGCACAATTGGCAGGGATTCTCACTTATAGGGTACATGAGAAGGAGATTAAGGTGCCTCAAGTAAAGACCCTACCATTGCCACCACCAAAAAGTATTCCCAATGCTTTTACCTTATTCTTTGATGGAGCTTTTCGACGAGCCACAGGAAAAGCAGGGGGAGGCCTAGTGTTGCTCAACCCAAGTGGAGAGGTGGTCATGAAAGAGAAGTTCAATCTACCAAGTTCAGCTAGCAACAATGAAGCAGAATATGACACTCTACTTCAAGGTTTGAAGATGTGCATTGGCCAAGGGATACAACGCCTCATGGTAAAGGGAGATGCACTTCTCATTGTTAAACAGATTTTAGGCATTTGGGCATGCAAGAATGAGAGCTTACGGACAAAAGTTCATGCCATTCGTAGATTGTTTAATCAATTTGAAGAAGTGCAACTATATCATATTCCTAGGAAACAGAATGAAGATGCTGATTTACTTGCACAACAAGCCGTTGCATGTGTAAAGAAAGAAGTGCAGGTCATCATGGTGGCGGCTGCTGTGAAGCAACCGAGGTACCAGGGATTGGAGTCATTGGCTCCCATCATTGGCTACATTTTGGAGGGTGAGTTTCCACCAGACTTCACAAAAGCTCAGAAGAGGAGACTCATGAAGAAGGCAAGCGTATATCTCTTCCTAGAAGGCTCCCTCTATCAAAAAGGGAAGGATCAAGTATGCAGAAGAGTACCAACTATTGAGGAAATTCCAGCCATTCTAAAAGGTTTGCATGAAGAGGCATGTGGTGGTCATTTTGCCCAAGAATCAACTGTGAAGAAGATTTTGCTTGCGGGGTATGTTTGGCCAAGCTTGCATGTGGATGTTCAACATTGGTGTAAAAGCTGTCACAATTGTCAGATAAATGGAAATAGAAGGTTGGTGCATGGCCCGAGGCAAATAGTGCTTGCAAATGGACCCTTTGAAAAGTGGGGCATTGATGCTATGGGTCCTCTGCCTAGGAGAAAAAATGGTAAACTCTACATTCTAGTGGCTGTAGACTATATGACTAGGTGGGTGGAAGCTCAAAGTGTGGCAAGAGTGAATGAGAGGACGGTTAGCAAGTTTGTGTACACTCACATTTGTTGCAGATTTGGCACACCTTTGGAGATTGTTTCTGATAATGGCCCAGGGTTTAGGAAGGGCTTGCTCACAGAAGTTTATGAAGAGCTTCACATTCTACATCGTCATAGCACACCATACTACCCACAGTCAAATGGTTTGGTGGAAAAGGCTAATGGTGTCATTGCAGGAATCATTAGAAAGATGGTGCAAAACAAGACAAAATTATGGGATGACTTCTTGGATGGTGCCTTGTGGGCATATCGAACCACATATAGGGAAGCCACGGAGTTCACACCATTTCACTTGGTCTATGGTCAAGAGACTTTGCAGCCTATCGAGCTCAACATTCCAACAATGCGACTTCATGGCAAAGGAGCACAAGATGATCAAGAGGTATGGATGGATCGACTTCTTACGTTAGTGGAGCTTGAGTGGAAAAGAGAAGCAGCATACGAGTGCTACAAGAGGAAAGCCACACAAGCGAAAGAATCGCACGACAAGAAACTGAAGGACAAAGGCATCAAGGAAGGAGAGCTTGTGCTAAGGTATGACAATCGACTTGACAATCGTTTTGATGCCAAGTTTGAAACTAGATGGCAAGGGCCATACATAGTCAAGAAGGCTTTCAATTCTAGTTACTATCAGCTTATGGACTTGAATGGTAAAGAGCACTCCAGGAAGGTAAACGGGTATCGCTTGAAGCCCTATTTGAGTCGCCTTCTACCAAAGGATCTACCAAAGATCTGTCCAAAGGCCGCTGTCTCATGTAAGTATTGTTACATGAAGCATGAGTGTAACTCCAGCCAAAATTCTGAGGGGCCAAACATTGAAGATCTCGTCAAGGACTCTGAAGCACTCTCTTTGGAAAAGATGCTCTATGATGGTACATGAATATACCATCATCCTGGGAGAAGGGCTAATGATAGCCGTTTTTCGGCTCTCCATAATTGCTATACTAAGTTACTCCACCCTACCAAAATCACCCAAACACTATGGCTATCCCTACCATTTCACTGCAAATAGGCGTGTGTGAGTTAGGGGGCTTTTCCTATATTTTCTTAAAAAACCCTCAGCTAGCTAGTCACTGGGCTAGGTGAGCCAAAAAAAATAGAAAAAATAAAAAATAAAAGTATATTATGGCCTCTTTGTGTGTAAATATTTCATTGTATATATGGCCTAAATATAGGGATTTTTTATAATTATTTTGGTATTTTATTTAAATATTTCTACTTAGGTGTGTGTTTTATTAAACCTATGTACACCTTCTTTCATCCTCTTACACCATAATTATATTTTTTGCCAATATGTACATACTCTAACCTCATATTTTTCCTTTATACAAATCACTCCCACATTTTCACCCTCACCCTCGTGAAAACAAAAAATTGATTTCTACTCATTGGTTACTTTTATTATATTATTTACTTGCATACCTTTTCCTCTTTCACCCAAAATAATTCAAGGAGGGATCATATCATATGATTCCAATATCTTTCCATATCCATAACTCCTCCATATTTTTATTATTATTTTTACTCATTATTCTAACACCATGTGCTCATTGAGCTAAAGTCCATGAATAGTCCATACACTAGTCCCACCATGTATATATTTCTTTATTCACCAATAATCCTCCTCCATGCATGTGTCAAGGGCAACTTGGATGCTTTGTATTATGATATGACAAAGGAGGGGCTCACTCTTGGATGCATTGTACAAATTCAACAAAGGAGGGGTCCACTAAAAGACTTTTGCAAGCATAAAAACAGGCTTTTTGGTGAGAATTTTGGCACCTATCTCCACTCCGAATTTGGAGCAGTGGTCAAAAAAGAAAATGTAGCCCAGGCTTTGAATAATCACCTCAAATTTTTTCATGATTTTTGGAGCTACCAGTGGTGAGCTATGATTTTTTGAGTGGACCCCAGTCTGCCCACTTTTTTCACAAGTAGCCCCTAGTCTTCTCTCACCTCTTTCCACACTTCTACACACACACACACATTTCTCTCAATCCCTCACTCAAACCTACACCTTCAATGGTTTCTCTCACCTTCTTCACCATTAACCTCCCCACTTACTCCCATAGCTCTCATATGAGCTCTCCATGTACATACACCATCTCTATGCCTCTCTCTATTATCTCCAAAGTACAATTCCATCTTACTCCTTATATATATACATAAATTCAGCATGTGTACCATGCTTAACCTCTGCAAATCAAAAGATCTCATCAACGGAATTACCATTTTCATCACGATGATCAACCTTGGCAGCGGCGGCGTAAAGAAGCGAAGAAGAAGAAGAAGACCAGCGGTCATTTTTTCCACAATCTACACAAGGGTGAGTTCAAGCTTCACCATCTCAATGATTCTCTTTTAATTCACCCCTCTTCCTTCATCAAATCAAATCACTCTACCCATTGTAAATGTAACATTAACTTTCTAGTGATTACTAACGACTAACATGCTAACACAAAATAGCATTGACCTAACCATAAAAGACACCTCACCTCAAGACATGTGTATAGTAACACACACTCTCTCTCTCTCTTTCTCTCTCCTTACTGACTTTCACCTTATTTACCATCAATAATGCTCTCTTTTGAGCCCACACCCATGACTCAAGCAGACAAAGAAGGCCCGCAATGTTTTGATATTCAAAAAATTCATAATCCTGATTTGTTAGCTTGTAAATTAGGATTTCCAATAATCTTTATGAGGGGTCTCCAACCTATAAATAGGCCCCTCTCCTTCTTGTAAAACAACCTCCAACATCTCACATAGCACCCCAACACTCTATGCGTGAGGAGAGACTTAGGTGTAGCAACCACTTGTGAGCTTCACTCTTGGTGTGAGAGAAGCCTTCAAGCTACACATTGCAAGTGAGAGAGCGTGAGTTCCACAAATCTCAAAACCACTATTTTACATGATCCTTCATCATCAATAAATTGAGTTTTGGTGCATCAAAGGCGTGATTCGACGTTTAAATCTTCGTCCTTCCATTTGTGCAATACGGTTTGGTAAATTCAAGGTGACTTGTGTATTTTGAGTTTTATCGGTTGATCTTGATTTGAGAAAGTGTTTTAGTGTGTTTTCCATTGCCAGTTTTGTGTCCATTGTAAGAGGGTATTGTGGTGAGAGGTCTCCCACACCCTAAGACAATGTGTGTGTGTTTTGGCAATGATTAGCAATCACTAAGCATTGAGTGAGTTTTGTACAAGTTCTACGATAGCATCATAACGAACCATCTCCATTTGCAAGTCACAAATAAGGTATTACACAAGATCCTTCCCTCTCTCTCTTCCCTTGCTCTAGCTCTCTCTGGTCCATTTCATGTGTGTCTTGGTGTGAGGTTGTTTGTGTGTGTTGTGTGGTGCATCTTCTTGGTTGTGCCAAAATCTCTCTTGCGTCCTAGTTCGCATACCATAACTAGGTGGTGCCCCTATCTTGTTTTGGTTTGGCTGTGGGTTTGTTGTTGTGTTGTGCTTGTGGTTGCCCCAGCCCCAATTGAGCAGCACGGGAGCCTTGAGGGGTGTTTAGAGGTCGCCTCTCTTGTTGCCCGCCCCGGACCGCCCCAATGCAAGAAGACTACACACTAAGTTTGAGCCCAAAACAACACAAAATGAAGGAGATAGACCAACATATCTTGGAAGGAATCGGGAAAAATGGGAGTTGATCCAAAAAGGGGTCACTTGACATTCATTTGAGGTGGAATTGGGATCAGATCATGTGCAAGGTATGAGAAACCAATTGGTGGAGGCACAACTGCAAAATAGGACCCTTGTCAAAAGATGGCCAGTCTATCGTGATAGACTGGGCAAAAGTTGCAAATGAACTGATTTTCAGTTTGGGATTATAGAGTGACCTTACATACCCTATGAATATACACCACACAAAATTTCAAGGCATTTGGACTTGTTCTCCTTCACCAACAACATTAATTTGAAGCCGTCAGAGTCACACAATGGAAGAGCTTGTCTATTTGCTAACATTTTACCTTAACTCATCTTGGGATTAAAAAGGCTCATCTAGATGCATGATTAAGTGGTAATCAATTTAGAAGAGAAGTACTATGTTTGTACATTATCTGTTAATTGCGAATACAGGATCCATGGATGCTTCTCCGGGGAAAAGAAAAGGCAAGAACCTGGCAACGAAAGGTGCAATACCCTATGCACTTCTACCCAATTCACTAAATCCAGCGGCCACCTGGATACCTGCAGATGTGCAACAAGCAGTAGCCTTTCAGATCTATCAAGGTTCATATGTGGATGACAAAAGAAATATAGTGGATACAGTGAAGATCCCCAAGGAGGCAGAAAATTACTTGAAAAGATCACCGCAAAGGTCATGGCTCAAAAAAGTTGGCTTGTGGAACTTTGTATCACTACCACCAGTAGGGATAGATTTCAAGAGGGTACAACACCTAATTGAGACTATCCAAGAAGATGGAACTTGCAGAGTGTGGCAGGCATGGATAATGAAGTGATGGAGATCCAAATCACCAAAGAGATCATCAAGGAGGCATTGAAATTGTTTGATCAAGGAGCCAACATGAGAGAAAAAAGGAAAAACCTCACAGTCTACTTGCAAAAGTCCAAACTACCTTCTTTCGAACTCATAGCAAACCCGAAAGTAAGAGAACTGACACAGATCTACAGTCAGTGTTTGTTGAGCTACAGCAAAAGACCGCCAAGATACACTACACCACACGGGAGCATCTCAACCACATTGACATGGGCTATGGGAATGACACATGAGTTCTATATAGATCACACATCATATCTGTTTGAAGAAGTGACAAAGCTATGGCAGGACATACCAAATTACATTGCAGGAGGAGAAGTCCTAACTAGAGTAATATACCAGGCTATAGGCGCGGCAGATTAGTTGCCACTTGCTCCTCATCAGAACGACTAGCTGGTATTAAGAGAGAATATCGAAGACAGATCACAAAGGAAAGTACCGGCCTCTATTAACACCATTGGAGGACGCAGGCTGGAAAGAGTAACAAGAAGTAGACAAGAAAAGATGGAAGAAGAAAGAAGAACTGAAGAGGAAGATGTCCGACTCAAGAAGCGGAAAGCGGAAATGGAAAACAACACCAGGTTACAGAAGGTAGCAAAAATGGAAAGAATGCTAGAAGGATTTGTTCTCGAGAGATCTCTACAAGGCGATGTAGGCGCCACTTGGAAACCTTCTAGTAGCACTTACACACTGAGAACGAAGAATAAAAACAACCCAGCTTTTGAGTTGGACTGGTTCAAGAGGTACATCCAAGAAAGAAATGCTAGGGGCGAACCAGAATTGCTACTAGAAGAGGAGGATCTACAAACTTTGAGAGATCAATTGAGGCCAACTTCACGAGATCAGGAAACACCACCACCATCTCCAAGGCCAGAGACAAGTGAGAGGCAATCAACCCCACCTGCTGACTCTCCTTCGCATTCAGAAAGCTCACATCGTGATGAGAGAGCTCATACACCACCCAGTGAAGAAGACGAAAAAGAAAGAACAGATGGTCACCCAAACACTGGAACCATATCACAAACTGATAAAGGCAAGCAAAAGGAGGTGGATCAGACAAAAGATAAAGCTTCCTCCTCTCACAAAATTGAGCTGGAAGCTACTATAGATGAAGAATTGCAATCAATGGAGACACTACTAAACCGAACAAGACTGCACAGTTAATGGTTAGCTGATCAGAACAGGTCCAACAAAACGAAGTTAGAAAAAACCCATCAAGAAGTTATGAGACTACAGGAGCAAAGAGATGACACTCTAAAACTGATCAGTATCAGAGATGCTGAGATCTTGGGGCTCAAAAGCACGGTAAATCTCCTCAAAGACAATGTACAGGAGTCTGAAGATTTCAATGCCATTTGTGAAGATACAATCAACGTATTCCTTGAAGATGTCAGTGACAGAGATGAACACATCCATAAGTTGGAAAAAGAAAAGCAAGATGCGCTGGAGACAGTCAAAACTTTGCAAGTCATCATCGATGACTTACAAATTGAAGTCAAAGATTTGAGAGCAGTAACAGATATACAAGCAAGGGAAATAGAACGAGCTAAGAAACAAAAAGGTTCGCTACCAACAACACCGGTAGTCCACCCGCAAGAAGAAGTGGCTGCACTGAAGAGGGAGCTGGAGTTGGAAAGAAAACAGCGCTTAATGATAGCCGAAAGTGCGCTTAGAGCAGAGGATCAACTACAAAGGCAAATTTCGGACTTACAAAGTGAACAGCAATAAGGACCAGCTCCTGACAGTGAAATAGAAAGCATTGTTTCCAAATCACTCAGGGAAGAAAATGAAAATTTGCACATCAGGGTAAAAGAGTTAGAGGAGTCTGCAGCTCAAAAATAAATGGAATTTCAAGCTCTCCAAATCAATAGTAGAACAATGGCTGCGCAAATGGCAAGTCTACAAATTGCAAGGCAACACCAAGGATAGGTATGAGTGCACCTGGAGCAAGCAACCAAGGATTTGGCTGGACTCGCCGAAGTATATAGGGATCAAGATGACTACGAGGAAGAATCGGATGATCAAGAGGCCCTAGATACACAGACTGATCAAACTGGCTCCAAAGACCAAGAAATAGACGAAGATTCAGTCACACGAGATTGGAAGAGCACAGGCTGGCCGAGCAAATGGAAAAACAATCAGAGATGATATGGTACAAGGCAATGCAACTAGAAAAGGAGATTCTACAAGGGCTCTCCAGATCAGGCAAAACAGCAACAGAGCTATGGGAGGAATGGAATGCCCCTATGTTACCCTACGCTCTGTTGAAATACGAAACTCTGACACATCAACGGCATCTCGCAAAAGAAGAACAAGTGCCAGTGTTTGAAGGAGAATTACAGGATCGGGAACAGCAAAACAGGATAGTAGACAACCAGCCAAAGTGGAGGCGTCAATGGCTTTTGGATCACCCTAATAACCTGATCCACTTAGTCAACGCACC
Organism: Adiantum capillus-veneris; assembly: GCF_014529385.1. NCBI lineage: Eukaryota > Viridiplantae > Streptophyta > Polypodiopsida > Polypodiales > Pteridaceae > Adiantum > Adiantum capillus-veneris. The sequence continues at coordinate 113,113,034 of NC_140933.1, forward strand.
GCTTGAGCTGAGGAATGACAGAACTTTTTGCCCAACTCCCCAAACATACACCTACAGCCAACATAAAGCACTACAAAGCAGAAATCCGACATGGCTAAACTATCGAGTATTGCCAGGGCCTGCAAAGGAAGAGAGAATATCCGGTTCTTACATGGTGAAAACCCTTCAGGGCGCCATCGCAGAATTCGGAGGCTCTCCCGACCTATCCTGCAAGATGCTATGTAAAATAGCTCGAACCTTTTTGGCCTGTCTCACACTCTTCTCAGAAAGCTCGACTTCAGAGTATATGAATACCGAAAGAAGCATCTCAGAGCTGTCATACGATCTAAGTGGGCCACCTACAGAGCCAGTATTGTATGCCTATTTCAGACGGCTAATGTTTCTACCAAGCTACCATCTCCAAACCTTCGAAGAAGCATTTTACACAGGCTTCTTCATGTACAAGTCCAAAATTTTTGGCCCATTAATGGCAAGCGAGTCTATGCGATATGATGCGTTTCTACATCAAATCAAGCAAGAAGGACGACAACGACACTGAAGACAAAGACGATCATGTCGTGGTAGACATGAATTAGGAGGGGGGGAGTGTTGGAGCCCCCATTTGTCCAACTGTTGTAATGAGCCCATCTTAAAGCATATCAAATTCCCATTTTTATGTCAAAGACGTCTTATCATTTTGATCCACTTGTCTGGGTTATGTAAAGATTAATCAGTTAGTCAGGACCCATATTTGTTCCCACTTTGTAATTATGAGGAAGAGAACCCATGTTCATTTTTGAGCTAAGGTGACTCAAGTATAAAGGTCACCTTAGAACCATTTGGAGGATAGCATTTTTTGATTATTAATCCTGTGTCGTACGAGTCTGAGAGCGAGAGAGAAAGAGTGAGTATGTCTTATCCTCTTCACTACGCGTTTCTCCCTCACCGGATTCACGACGTGACCACATCATCGCGGTAGTCTCTCCGAGAGCTACACGCCCACGCCACGCATTCATATTTTTGAGCTATTCGCGATTGATCCTTCATCGAGCTTGTTTTGCTTGTAAGTAACACAAACAGTGTCTGTTTTCAACAATCAAGTGCTCTATGGAAAGAGAAAGAGATTAGCTACACATAGATATTCATAGAATTAGGTTTCGCCCACTTTTGGATTATGACTTGTGAGTCTATCGCGATTGTAATGGAGATAACTCGGGTTCAAATCTGGTGAGATTAGACTTATAGGTAAGTATATCCTATGGAGAGGATGGTGCCTAGTAAGTCTGATGCGATTCCGAGTTCATTGGAAGTGTAAACGTTGTTGTGAGCGTTTAGAGATAAAGTGGGTTGCATTCTACTAGGGTTAGTGATTGATGCATCATGAAAGTGCGTATGTGTAGATTGGTCTCAGCTTGACAAGCTAACGAGATTGCCTACGTGCACCTACGGGTTAGTCGTGTCATCGGATGATAAGTATGTTGTCTGTGTTGTGCTTACGAGCATGAACAAGGGAGTAGTTATGCCCTAAAACAGCCTCGTTCACATATAGGGAGGCTAGGCAAGAAATCTCTCATTTGAGTCATTTTCCATTGTGAGAGAGAGAGAGAGAGAGAGCTCCCTATAGCATCAGAGACTTCCAGGAGCTCGTCCATCGTGCACGGTTACCAGATCGACATTAGATATGAGAGGTATGCTCGTCAACACTGACTCCAAGTGTTGTTTACTTCAATTAGTCGCAAAACCTTGCCAGCACCACCATCACAACCTGTGCACACATACTGTAGACCGGTTGTTAGGAAGACCTAGAGACCACCAAATGGAACCAAAATTGAAAGACACAATGCCTATAGCTTAGGGAAAAAACCTATGACTCCGGATAGTGCAGAAGAAGCATCCCAAAAAACCCTAATTTCACAGGGCCTGCAGAAGGGCAGCTGACCCAAAGTGATCGGAAATGAGCCAAAACTCATAAGTAGCAGGCCAATAACCTCGACAAACCAACCAAAGGGTTAGACCATGAAAAAGTCAATCCAAGCTAGACTTAGAGCCTCTATCTGACAAAGACTGTGCAAAGCCTGACGAAGCTCTAACGGGCCAACCAGGTGACCAAATGACACCAAATTTGACAGGGTACATCCTAAGGATGTCAACTACGAGTTGGAATGTTGCCACTCAAGAAGAATCACTTCCACGAGGACAAACACGAACAACAGGCCAGAAAAGCGTCCAAATGATCGTTCTTGGTGATGTAAGCACCAAAAGAACAACCGACTACTCCGACGGAAGGTCAAAAGGAAAGAAAGTTCAGACTGAGTCATACAATGACCAGAAAGTACGGCGACCATCACCTAAGTGGTCTACTCCGACTCCAGAGACAGCTAAGTGCTACCAATAGGGAGTACACTTTTCGAAATTGATTAAGACTTAATGTGTGTGTCTAGGAGATCCTACTAACATCAGGGGAACTAACAAACCACAAAAAAGGGGAAAAATGAAAACTTAGTGAGTCTATCGCGATAGACTCACCAATACACATGGAAAAAGGGAAAAATTGATTTTGACTTAACCAATGGGACTAACTAGGCATATTAACCCCAAGTATGACTGGCTTCTTCAAAGTGGACTCCTCCATATTCAATCCCATGACAAAGGATCTTCCCCAGCACGTCATATCGCCTATCAAAGTACTCCCAGCAACAATCCTTTCAGAGAGCTGGCCATCAAAGTAGAGATTAAAGCAAGAGCACAAAAGTTCAGAAACCTCACTGCAATGCTGGAGAGAAGACAGTAGACTACACTCAGAGATGGATTGCACGAGGACATGCAATGAATAGGAAGGGGGAATGTTTGGTGGATACAGGCGGATGTACACCTAACCCTGTAAATACTCACTCAACTTTTCGAAAGAAGCTGTGTAATTCAGCTTATCATGATTTGTAATTGTAATGTAATTTGACATACCCTCTCAACTTCTTTGAGTCTACACCCTTGTAAGTGTTGTGATACCTCTCCTTAAGTTTTGTTGCATTCCGAATTCGTTTGGATGCCAAAAAGGCGTGATGACCTAGAGTGGTGAGATTGGAGGCATATTGATTTTTCTGACTAGGAAGTGGTTGATTTTCTTTTGTCATAAAATGAGTAGCCCTCTGCATTCACTTTGGTGAGATCAACACTCTCATTAAGTCTTCATGCCCCATCTCGAGTCGCTTCCTTGCATATTGACATTATGTTAGTACAAAAGAGCTATGCTGCATCCGTCGCGGCGACCAGCTAACATCTAGTTACATATGCAATACCTATTACAAGCCCAGATTTTGAAATGTCAATACAAGAATCTTGGAGAAATCAAAGTGTCCAAGGTGCTATTTTAGAAACTTGATGGTAGTGTTGATGTCCTTTGCTAAGGAAGAGACAATACAATTTCATCAATAGGACTCAAAAAGGGCAAGCAGCACCAACTTCTACTTTTTATCTTTCAACCGAGTCAATTCAAAGGGTTTCATGCATTGATTGTTGTGGAAAAAAATGATGTCAGTTTCTAGAGCGTGATTTGGTGACAAGATATATTATGGCAAGAATTTTGGGGAGAGTCTCAAAAAGAACCCACAAATTATGTATATGATGTTCTATCTATATGCTATCAAAAAGATGAGAAGATGCTATACCAATTCAAGATAAATGGCTCTATTGTTTGTTGTAGAGCATGGTATGAGCTACATGGAACACCAAAGACATCATTTTACCACTACAAGGAAAATTTTGAAAATAGTGTGTGTCAATATGTGCATGGTAACACATGTACATTGAGAAGAGGACTTCAACATACTAGTTTAGCAAGAGTGCTATTAAATGAATTTGTGGATAACAACTCTGAGAAGATGCCACATAGAAGCAGAAAACTACTAGATGGCTCAAGAGAGACTCAATAAGTGATTCCATCAATGTACAAACAAGTTGACATTTTAAGCAAAATCAACACAACACTAGACCAAATGGAGTATGGGAAGAATTTATCTCAATCTTCTTTCGTTAGAATTTGGAACAAAGAGTATTTACATGTCACTTTAGCAAATACAAGTGAGTTCTCTAAGTGCAATGTTTGTAATTCAATCAAGGAAAGTCTAGAAGCTAAACCTTGTCTTGAAGAGAGAGCTCTTCTCTTGAGAGAAAGAGAAGTTCACATGGCACAATAGAAGACTTGTAGGAGCTTATATTATGCATGGTGCCCATATTCAAAAACTCGACCACAAAAGTATGTTAGTATAATCCATGATAAGATGGATCAAAAGAAGACTACCATTCCTAGATTATGCATTGTTTCTAAGGGTGTGGATTCAGGATACAATTTGCATGTGGCTTTGATATGTATGATCACTCATGGCCATGGACAAGGTCATTATCGTCACTTTGTCTTGAATGGTTTGTGGCCAACTGATCCAAATCTTACAATTGACTCAATTGCTAATTGTCTACATAACTTAGAGAGGACATATAAGCATCCTCTTGGTGATCTAGCAACAAATGGACCACCAAGGAGTAGTATCTGTCTACCACATGATTTGATCTCAAGGGATTCTTTAGACCACCACAACTGGAGTGATGGAAAAGAGCCCATTGTGCAACCATCGGAAGCTACAGAAGTGGAATTGGGTTCAACATTTTGCAAGTTGCCAAAGAGCTTGTTACTACAATTGGATAATTGTGCATGGGAAAACAAAAATCGTTACTTATTTGCCTATTTGTCAATGCTTGTTGCAAGGGGTGTTTTCAAAACCATCCAACTAGGATTTTTGATGGTTCGGCATACACATGAGGACATAGATGCCATGTTCAGTAAGTTTTCAAAGAAATTGAGAGTTACACAAACATATACTTTTCCACGCTTAATGGATACATTAAAAAATAGATCGTCTTCATCTCCAGCCGCATTTTTGCTTGAAAAGGTCCCCGATTTCAAGCAATATTGTGATGTTTATCTTTGTGATGGACAAGACATACTTGTTGGCCATTCCAAACCACTTCAATTTAGATTTTTTGTGCAAGATGAGACACCAATGATGCAATATAAGTCACGTGTAGGTGTATCAAGTTGGAGTGGAAGTATTTGCCTTTGGAAAACAAACATAGAAGGCAATCCAATGTTGCCACATGGAGATCCAGCTTTGGTGCCAATGATAGAATATGTCAAGGCTCATGAAGAAGTGATCTCAGGGTTGAAGAATTATATTAAGTTTTGGCAAAATCTAGGGAATGGTTCAAATGTGCCACGGTATTATAGACTTGTGATAGATTATTGGAGTAAGGGGACGAGCTTGGAAAGAAACCATATCAGAGGGAGGCTTGTATGAAAAAATTTGGCCAACAACTTAGGACTCTTGTCACCTACAATTCATTACAATGAGCTTACAACAAGGAGCAAAAAGATTCCTAGGCCTTGAAGAACTGTATGATCATTTTTGTGGTCCTCAACGAGATAGACCAAGAGAAGAGTTTAACCCTATGTCTGATGTGCACCAAGGTGACTTTGATATGCTAGTTCCAAGTGACATGGAAATCTATCTAGTTTGGCTCGCAATGGCTTTATCAGACATTGATAACAAGCCTACATCACCAACCTTTTCCCGCACATTTCAATTTTTTCTTCTCCTTTTGTACTCCATACATAAAGACTTTATCCCCAATCTTGATCTATCTTTGTTCTTTAGATGACGGTCAAACCATTTCTTCCTCCTATCTTTCTCCACAAGTGCATTTTGCACAGCGAATTGCCTTTCTTCGTCCAACCTCTCAAGGATATATAAACGCTCAACTAAAGGGTTACCATCCCAACCTTCTTGTGAATCTACCCATAGACTAGGAATTACAAACTCCCATGGCATAGCTGCTTCTTGGCCATATACCATTTTGAATGGTGTACAATTAATAGCCACTTTGTAAGAAGTACGATAAGCCCATAGAGCTAATGTCAACTTCAAATATCAATCTGTGCAATGAGCTTCCACTGTTTTGGTCAAGATAGAAATCATGGTCTTGTTAGTGCTCTCAGCTTGGCCATTTTCTTGTGGATAATAAAGTGTAGACTTATGGTGGGCTGTCATGAAGCTGGTAGTGAGTTCCTTTATCACTCCATTTATAAAATGAGTACCATTTTCACTCACAATTTCAAAGGGACAACCAAATCTTGTAATAATGTTCTCAAAGAGAAACTTCGCAGTTGAGCTTGTATCAGCCTTGCGTGTCACCCTGGCTTCCACCCACTTTGTCACATAGTCACTGGTAACAATAATATATCGAGTGTTACGAGCTGCCAAACTATTTGGGCCTACAAAGTCTAAACCCCATTTTTCAAATCGTTGAGTCACTTTAATAGGATGTAAGGGCATCTTATCCTTCTATTGTGTGATCTTGTAACGTTGGCATTCATCACACCCTTTTGCCAGAAGTGATGCATCTTTGAATAAGGTAGGCCACCAATAGCCCGATTGCAACACCTTTCTAGTAGTTAGCTCCCATGAGAAAGTCCTCCAGCTATACCCATGTGGAAGTCTTCTTGCAGTATGTAAAAATACTCATCCTCACGAGCACAACGTCTAAGAATTTTGTCCTTCCCTAGCTTGTAGAGAATTCCTATAATTAGAGAATAAGGTTCACATTCTTTTAACAATTTTTGAGCTATATCCTTACGAAGCTCTTTGGGTGGAAAACCATTAACTAAAAAGTTCACAATCTTCTCACTCCATTCAAGCATGGTCTCAACTAGGAACAGGGAAGTATCGGGCAATTCATCATTGAATCTAGTAGGGGCTTCACCATTGGGTATGCAAGACAAATGATCTACCATGACATGTATTTTACCAGGTCTCACCACAACGATAAAATCAAACTCAAGAAGAAGTAACAACCATCGTGTAATTCTTCCCATGGAACAAGGTTTATATACTAGATAAAACAATGCTTGATGATCAACATAGAAAACAAACTTGTTGGCAAGAAGGTAGTAGGCAAAATTTCTTCACTACATAAATCATAGCTAAACCTTCCCTCTCTGTAGTGGTGTAGTTTCTCTCAGCATCATTTAATTGACGACTTACAAATCTAATGGGGTAGTCCAATTTAAGTTCTCCTGGTTGAACTAGAATACACCCAATAACAAAGTCTAATGCATCAATATGCACATGGAAAACTACATTCCAATCGGGCACTCATAGAATGGGAGCACTTGCAAACGTCTTTTTTTATGAAACATAAGCATGGACACACTCTGTGGTTCAGTGGAGCTCAATAAGAAGCTTATACAAATGGCAAGCTATCTCGGCAAAGTTTAAAATAAACCGCCGGTAATAACAAAACATGGCCCATGAACCTTTAAACTCCTTTATAGTTTGTAGGTGGTGGCAAATTGAAAATGGCTTTAATTTTGCTCTCATATATGGAAATCCAATTTTTGGTCACTATATGCTTTAAAATGACTCCATGTTTAACCCAAAATTGGCATTTGAAAGGGTTTAAAGAGATGTGATCCAATCTGCACTTTTCAAACACTTTTTGTAAACATGATAGATGTTCTTTGCAAGAGAAATAAACACAAAGTTCATGCTTCACAAAACTCCCTCAAATATTCGGGAAAAGTATTGTTTATTAATCTTTGGTAAACACAAAGGTCATCTAAGAAAGCTTCGCAAAACTCCCTCAAATATTTTGTAAAAGCATTGTTTATTAATTGTTGGAAGATAGTAGGGAAATTGGTTAAGCCAAAATCCATAATACAAAATGTGACCACTCCAAATTTGGTTATAAAAGCCGTTTTAGCTTGGTCCTCTAGTGCAATTGTGATTTGATTGTGGCCAGAGTACCCATCTAAAAAGCTATAAACTTCCTTCCCAACAACTCTTTCAAGCACATGTTTTGAATATGGCAAGGGGTAATGGTCTCTTGGAGTGGTGGCATTGACCTTCTTGAGATCCACGCACACTTTGAGTTTTCCATCTTTTTTGGCACAATAACTATTGGAGACACCCATTCTAAGTGCTCAATAGGATATATGAATCCGCATTTGACAAGATTTTCAATATATTCTTGAACAATCTTTGCATACTTAGTATTCATTGTGTAGGGTCGTTGCTGGACCAGTTTAGCCATGCTATTCATGGGGATTGTGTGTTGCACCACGGAAGGTGGAACACCATTTATATCATGATATGTCCAAGAAAATATATCCTTGAATTCCTTGAGAAGTTCTTTAAGTACATACTCCTTAGTCTCTGCCAGATCTTGGGCAATGAAAATAGGTTTGGACTCTTCTCCTGGGTCTGCTAATATTAGGCAAAATTTGGACTCACAAAGGGGCCCTTTAAGGAGTTTCACTTTAACTCTCTCTACCAAGGCGCATGGATAAATTTTTGCAAATAAACTCAAAAGTTGGTGGAGGTTTGACAGTTACCATGTCCTCTTCAAGCTCTATCTACTGATATATAGCATGCCATGAGATTCCTCATATTTTAGAAGAATCTTTTTTTGATTCACCTATGATGTGACAACTCTGTCGGAATCTAAGTGAATCAAAAAAAGAATCTTCTAAAATATGAGGAATCTCATGGCGTGCTATATATCAGTAGATAGAGCTTGAAGAGGAAATTTTAACCGTCAAGCCTCCGTCAACTTTAGAGTTTATTTGCAAAAAATTATCCATGCGCCCATTTTGGTAGAGAGAGGTAAAGGAAAACTCTTTAAAGGGCCCCTTTGTGAGTCCAAATTTTTCCTAATGCTCTATTTCCTTGACTATTGTGGGCTCATCATAGACTCCATTGCTTCCATCAATAGGTGTTCCCTGGTACTTTGTATACATAAACTTACGCTCTTTCGTGGTGTAGGATTTGAAATAATGAGGTGTAGGGTGTAAGTATGTGGGGTCTTGCTGATCTCTATACTGTGATTTCTCTTCCACTTCCTTTTGTTGTTGAGCTAACTCTTGATTTTTTCGTCTCCTTACAGTACGGCTCAACTTTAGCTTCTCTGTAGCCTCTAGACTACACCACATAATGCTTTGAAGGTATTCACCCCAGTTATCTACCAGCTTTCGATGAGCATCACATGCACCCATATAAATAATCTATTCTGCGATAGATTTCTTTTCATTTAGTATAGCACACACATTTTCTTGATATTGTTGCCTCTTATATCTCTTAATCTTCTTATCTAATTTTTGATTACGGTCAATCTCTAGTGAAGAGTCACTAGATGAATCGTTACTTGTGTCTTCTCCTCTCTTGGATAGATTGTCATCTAGTGTATCACTGGGCCTTGAATGGTTTATCCGGCCCCACATTTGCACCAAGATTTAACTCAGAGTCTTCGTCCTTAGAGTCAATTTCAATTGATGATTCTGACTCCGAATCGTGTGGACTATCGTCTTTTGAGACGCTACTGGTTCCAATGTTGGTCAAGCCTCCATCTTGTAGGTCATCAAAATCTATATGCATTGCTCCTACCATAATTAAAGGTACGAGTGGTGGCATTTCATCCCCCTCAGGTGTTATCCAGGTTGTCCCCATATTTCCCCAAGTATCTATGGTGGTTGCTGCTAGGCGGACCCAATCCACATTGTTAGACTCAGTCATCCCATGTACAACATCCATATAAGGAGAATCTTCCCCAAACTCAAAGTCTAATTTACACGTGTAACAATACTGCAATGGGGCCAAGTGAATTTTGGTGTCAGATCTATGATCAATTATAAATCTGTTTCCTAGAGGATCTGCCCGACCAGTTTACAGGATCCACTCAAATGACAAAGTCTTGGAACTGCAAGTAGACATGGTTTTTAGAACAATCATGCACCATTTTTGCTTCCCTCATGAAAGGACGTCCTAAGACCATCTCAGATGACATAGTGTGCTTGGAAAAATCCATAACAATGAAGGTATGCCTTATTTTGTGTCCAAAGACCTTGATCTTGAGATCTTGTAGTATTCCAAGAGGTTTAACAATAATCCCATTGGAAATCTTTACTAATATGTTTGTAGTCCCAAGGTGAGGTCTTCCCATAGATTCCAAGAAACTCTTAGTCACAATGCTAACCCTAGTGCTACCATCAAGGATTCCCTTCACAGTTAATCCCTTGGTAGTGATTGGTATGGTTGCATTGGATTCGTTGCCTTCAAAGTGTTGTCCCAAGTTGTTAACAGGTATTTCAACAACATAGTTCTCATCTAGGTTAGGTTGTGGATCTAAGTATTCCTCCTCCACTGGCATCTCCTTAGCTGCATCCATTTGTGCAAATTGTGGTACCCGACTTTCAGTTCTCCATTGAGGAAATCTTGAAGAGCTAAGAATAGTTCGGGGTCTCCATATAGTTTGGATATGATGGTGGTTCTAACTTTGATCATCAATTGAGATATTTCTCATTTAATGACTCAAAATTTATAGGAGTAGTATATAATTATGAGCCCAGGAACATGAACCCAAATTGAAATTTTAGAGAATTTAGACTCAGACCACTTGTAGCTCAATAGAACTTCAATCAAAATCAGAGACTACCTAAAAGTCCAAAATATTTTAGACCAACTAGTCCACCTTTTGTGCAAAATAGACTATTCAACAACAACAACAATGGAGATAACTTCAATTGACAATGTCATCTAAGAGGAGAAGGAAACTAACCGCCACAAGAAAGAGCTCAAGTCAACAGAGCTCAAGGTGCTAGAGGCAATGAAGATCAAGCAAATGCATATGTTCATGTAATAATCAAATATCAGGGAGTTAATGAGCAGTTCTTAGTAATTTAGACCCCAACAAAGTATCAAGTTAAGAATTTTACCTTATTGATTGATTCTGAGAGCACACATTCTTTTATCTCTTCTAGATGGATTAGAAACATCATTTTGCTTGAATATCGTGATACTAACTTCATAGTGGAGTTAGTCATGTGTATGAAAGTTAAATCATCTACTTTAGTGGATGATTTATTTTTTCTATGTATGGCCACAACACTTCAGCTCATTTTAGGGTCTTACCCATAGGAGTTGTTGAAAAAAATTCAGAGATGGATTGGCTTAAGGCAAATGATACTCACTTACATTGTAAAAATGCTTCATTAACTTTTGTAAATGAGGAGGTTACCATTACCAAGAAAAGGGAATAACCTAAACTTAAGCTTTTAAATTTCACTAAGCCATTAGGAAGGGAATGGGGTTTAAGGGGGCCTCTCTATTTGCCATGGGATTAAAAATGAGATTATGGAAGGGGCAAATGGGTGGATGTTATGTGGACTAAAATGATGGGTATGTTAGGTCCTAAAAGTAAGTGGCCAAACTTGTAATCTTTATGGAATATAAAGAGAAACTCTCTCATAAATTAAAAAATTTGAACTTTTCTAAAAACAAATTGGGGTAAAAACCAATCCTTTCTCTCTAGTGGCTACTAGTTTCTCCCCCCCCTCTTCTAAAAGGGGTCCCTCCAAAAACATGCTGACCATTTCCTCTCTCTCTCTCTCTCTCTCTCTCTCTCTCTCTCTCTCTCTCTCTCTCTCTCTCTCTCTCTCTCATCTCTCACTTCTCTTCAATCCACCTTATAAGTTGCATCTCTTTCCTCAATGTCACTTTACCCTCCCAAAAATCTCTGTAGCAGAATTTTGAACCTACTTTCCCTCCTCAAGCTTGATGCATTCTCCTCAAGTTTATGTTCTCCATTTCTTCATGAACCTCACTATACACCTCTGTCTAAAGTTGAAGGTCTGCAACATATCCTTCTACTAGATCTTCCCTTTTTCTTTCCTCAATAGGTTTCCTACTCCTCCATTAAGTTATCTAGAGTGGATCTACTTCCCTCTATAGTTTTACACATTATCTTCCCCATTTAGTCAACTTGCAAGTGGAACAATTTAGCATTAAGTGGCATTAATCGTCTTTGTGTACCATCAATAATCTTGCTCTTCATGCAACTGAGAACATGGATGTGCATAGATTAATATTGAGTGTTTGTGTGTAGGTTGTGCTATTATTCCCCATGGCATCATCAGGTACTCAAAGATCTAGGAGTGTTATTGAATCCATTTCATGTAGCAATCTACAAGACAATAGCAGATGTTAAATCAGGATGGAGTTCAAATCATGCACATAAGGTCTCAAGGAGACACATGGATTCTCAAGCACACCACTGGAAGGGAGAAATCGTGGAGTTCAAGAAAACCCAAGATTCCAAGAGTCTTGTGCAACATGTGTATGCCACTTCACAAAGAGATAGCATTGGCTCCATCAAGGTTTCTTGCAAACTCCTCTGTCAAGTTTCTAGATTTTCATTTTACATTTTTTCCATATATGTTGGCTTTGATGACTATAAGATTTCCATTGATTCTTCATGTTTGTTGCTGTTTTCCCATATGATTTTTTAGTGGGAGCCAATAGAGTCCTTCATAGAAGACTTTGAGGCCATCCATGCTCCTCTGACCTTGCCTCATGGAAAATTTCTTTTTATAACCATACATATGTCACGTTTAGGCAAAACGGGTATGGTAATCTTTCTCTGATTCAATCACCAGCCTTGTAGAGTTTGGAATGGCCTAAGTTAGGTTGTGCCTTTATAGAAGCAACCAAAAGGAGAATCAAGGCAGATGTGTATACAACAATCAAATGCAACTATGTTTCCACAAAGCAACAATAATATGCTTTATATCTCTTCATGTGTTTGTGTATATATTTTTAATGGAGAGCGTTTAGAGGACACATACAATGTGGACTTGTAAAGGGGGAAGTGTGCTGAATGGCTTCCTTGTATTTGGATGGGAGACCAAGGTGGTCAACCACCAAGGAGATAGAATTAAGCTCTCTGTAGTTGTTGAGAATGGGGTGTTCAGATACCATATTGCAAAGCAAATCTTTTCAATGGTCTCTCTCCCTCCAAAAGATGGAACCTAAAAATGAGAGAATGGGAGGCACTAGACTCTGATGTTGCTGCCAGACAATCAGTTGACCTGCAAATATGTCTCCACAATGATGCAATGCATGACATCTTTGTGAACAACAATTGGCACCTTTGTCATCTTTGGGAGTATGTAGATCTCAAATATACCTTTCCCAAGCAATACCTCTTTGTAATCAACAAAAAGGTTGCTTGTTCCAAAAAAGAGAAGAGCTTTCTGTTTGAGAACATTGCATTTTTGCTATGTATTATTGTAAAAGATTTTGTTGGATGCAAACTTGGCTCCCATTAATGAATTTGGTGTTTTTAATCTTGTCTTTGAGCATACTTGCAGTTTCATTGATTTGAAACGTGAATTCCTTTAAAATTGGCTTCTTTTGATGCTTTGTTGCACGATTATGTTAAAAACTATAGTTTTAAGTCCCAGGGCGCGGTCACTTTTTAGAATGTGTATGCTATCACGTGAGTTAACCGGAGAGGATTATTAAAAGATCAAAATGTATCAAAATGTATACATACAGAGGGGGGAGGTGGTTTTTAAATAGGCATGTAGTGTAAATATAGTATGTATATTGAGGTATTATTAATAACCTCTTGAACGCACGTGATATAGGAAGCTTTTGATAAGTGACCGCCCCGGGTTTTAAGTTGATTTGATGTTAATTTTAAGTGATTTTTAAAAAGTTCCCTTGGTTATATAAGTGACTTTCTAGGTTTTTAAACTTCATTTCTCACATTCACAAGACTCTAGCTCTAATCTCTCTTGCCATCTTCTTCACAAAGAAACCCATGGCAATGTCTTGTGATGCACTTCTTGTACAACTAGAAAAGGTAGGACTTGTGGATCAAGCACATGAACTAGTCAGTGTGTTCAAGTGGATGATTGACATGCAAGCCACTACCAACCTACATGTAGAGGCGTGCTTTCTTGAGTACATGGAACGTCACATAGAAGAATAGGCCATAGTGTTTGAGGAATCCGACATGGCGTGGTTGCTAGTGGATTTCCTCAAACATCTCTACGCGGTCGACAAAAACTTTCACTTTTCCTTGTTGAGGTGTATTTAAGGGCTCACTGAACGAGACTGTAGGACAAAGTATGAGGATGACCTCATACACTTGGCGTGGGGTGCATAGGCTCCCAATTCATTTCTTGGGACATGTTTCTTGTCTTACATGTTCTTGAGGGCATGTAGAAGATAATATCAAAGGAAAAGGCCAGCAAAAAACCACGTGTGACCATTATGGAGGACTCAAATGAAGTTATGAAAGAGGTTGATGATCAGAATGAATCATCTATGTCACTCATCGTCTTGCAAGAGCCCAAATCCATTGAGGAGGAAGATCGAATAATAAAGGGAGACGAGGTGTTGGAGGAAATATTTGACTTCCAAATTCTCACTTTGCATGCAATGGTGGTGGATGGTCGTCAATTTTTATTCCTTCACAACATTTCAAAAACACTAGGACTCAAAGAAGACAAGTCACTCTCAATGCTTGCTATCTATGCGGGCATGAAGGATCCTAGTGGAAAGGAAGAGAAGGTCAAGTTTCAAATTGACTTTGAAGACAAAAGTCTCCCAGCAAGCCTCTCTTTCCTCCCCAATGAAAATGAATAGAGGTTGGTGCAAGCGGTGGCAAGTACCCTTGTGGAAATCAAATCATGTGCCTCCTTTTATAAAAGCGTCCTCAAAAGCACTTTCCATCTCCACAAGCTGCCAGTTCCTATGGGTGGAGACAATCGCTCTAGCATTGACTTACGAGGAAAAATCTTGAAGAGATGGATGACAAAACTGAGGTAAACATTTTCAACAAAATCAACTATTATAGGGTTCCTTACAACAAGTATTAAAGTCCTTTAAAATGTTTTGCAAATCGCATACCATGTTGATAAATTTGCAATTCAAATTGGAGGTTCTCGCAACATGGCCATGGGTAGGGATAGCTCCTTGTGGCACGACCTGAGCCACCTAGGACCATCAAATCTGTGAGTTTCTCACATAGAGTTCTCCAAGAATGCTACTATGGAGTTGTTCAAGTGAAAAGAATTATGTGACATTCTCCTTGAAGATTCCCTCATCCTTAATTCTCACAAATGTATATTGGTGGACCAGGAGGCAGCTTTGTATGCCTTTACAGGCAAGCACCCTAGGTTAATCCTCTCCCATTATAAAGGAGTTTTATAAATAGTCCTTGAACAACGTGCTATACACAATTTATACATAGTGACCACCCCAAGTAGACCAACAACTAGAAAATTGAGAATAAAGTTGCAATTGGAAGATGGCCACATTGAATGACCAATGGGGTTATTGGAAAATGTGATAGTTAGATCTTGCAAGATTGACTACTAGTATACTTTTGCCATTGTAGATTTAGAAAAGAAGCTGAACCATGACACCATTTTGGGACACGCTTTTATGAGGCAGGTTTAATTAATCTAGAATAGAAGATATGACTACCTATATTTGAAATAAGTAGGATCAATTACAAGGATCAACCTAAACGATCATTCCTAAAAAGATGTCCAAAAAAAAGCCATCCAAGAATTTGATTTCAAAACCTTAGTTGAAACTAAATTTCCATCATGGATAAACAAAGAAACTCTTATTTGAATGTGTGGAACTTTAGAGGATGGGAGTTTAAAGTGGGAAGATTGTATTTTAGATAAATGATGCAAACTACGTGTCAAAAAAATTTGCTATGGCATCTTATTGAGCCATTTGAATGAACTCAAATATTGGCAACCTTGGATGTTTGTGTCAATAAGTCCACACCCCTTATTTGTTGATGAAGAGGGTTATGACATTATTCCTATCCAAATGGTAACCATTGTGTAACTTGACAATTAGCAAGTTTTCTTTGACCATTACTATGATGCTACAGAGGAATTAGAAAGGGAACTCTTACAACAAAAAAATCTAACTCAAAGAAGATCACATAAGAGAAAAGCTATTGTTGCAAGGAAGAAAAAAAAACTTCGATTTTTCCAATCAATATTGTAGATGACAAGATAAGTATAAAAAAAAGAGAGATTAAAGTGTTGAGAAATAAATTTCTGCAAAAATTTAAGGAAAAACACAGTTTTTGTTGATGGTTAATGCTGATGATTATCTTAAGGAAAAGATGATAAGCAAATATTCCGTCTCAAAGAAAGAGATAAACTTGAGCCAACGGTCTAAAATGAAACAAAAAGCAAAAAAGACAAACAAAACAAGGAAAAGAGAACCTACCAAAATAGAGAGAAGAGCTAAATATCAAGAAGACCTTGAAAGAGGTATGGATCACCAAAATGGATTCAAAAAGTGACGAGGTAGTGAGTCTATGAGTATTCCATCCCACTCTTAGAAATACACCTTGCAAGATAGGAGAATCATCGTGGAACAAACCATGAGACAGCCTAAGGAACCGAGAAACTCTTATGAGGTACTAAAGAATGCCAAGAAGATCGACCTAGCAAAACTTGGGGAAGAGGAAAAACTTGCATATATTGCAACTAATTTGTCTCAAGAAAAATAAGAGATTCTCATCAGAACTTTAAAGGAATATAGAGATGTCTTTGCATGACCATACAAAGATGTCAAGGGGGTGGATCTTAACATTTGTCAGCATACAATATCAATGAGAGATGACACCAAACCAAGTAGACAAAGACCCTACACTTATGATGAGACCTTTTCTAAAAATATCAAACAGGAGATTGAGAAGCTCAAGAAAGACAAGTTCATAGATGGGATTGAACACACAGATTGGGTATCCAAAATTGTGTAATACCTAAGAAAAATAAAAAACTGAGAGTATGCCCCACCTTCAAAAAGGTGAATGCAAAAATCATAAGAGACAACTATCCTCTTCCTATCACTAATCACATTCTAGAAAGAGTGGATGAAAAGGAATCCTACAATTTCTTTAATGGATTATCAGGCTATAATCAATTGCCTAATTACCCAAAAGACCAACATAGATGGATTTGCTACAAAGTGGGACATATTTGCATAAAGGGTTATGCCTTTTGAGTCAAATATGCTTTCAAGTAGTGCCTACAAAACTTCAAGAAGTCTACATGGACGACCTACACATATACACATGCAAATGAGAAAACCATTTTGAGCATCCCAAGAAAGTCTTTAAGAATTTCCACCTATGTAGGATTTTTTTAATTCCCAAAAAACATGTATTCATGGTTATGCAAGGAAAAATACTTGGAGATATAGTCTCTAAAAATAGGATCTCCACACATATGGTGAAAGTGGAGGTCACTCCAAAAATACTTAAACCTATCAATGCCAAGGAAGTTCAAGCTTTTATGTGACATTCTGGATATTATCGGAGATTTGTCTACATGTAAGATGCGATTGTCAAACCCATGCAAGTCTTGATCATAGAATTTGTATGGATTGCAGAATGAAAATAGTATTTTCAAAACTTTATGCAAGCCCTATCTTTAGTCCCAATTTTGAGAACTCCTAACTCAAATAAATTTTTTCATGTACATGTTGATGCTTCTAATTTTTCTATTGGTAGCATATTAGCACAATTAGGCGATGGAGCCATGGATTTTTCTATGCTAGTGGGCAATTAAAATTGGCAAAAAAAGTTGCACCATGACAAAAAGAAAAGGCCTCGGAATGATTTTGGCTATCAAAAAGTATAGATGTTCCTTATTGGCAAAGAAGTTTTTGTTCTTTGTGGATCACCAAGAACTACTTTTTCTAGTTAACAAACCATGTAATACATGAAAAATATTAAGAAGGTTTGTCACTTTTTTGTCAGTTGTGTGTTGGTTTTGCTTTGCTTATGTAAAGGCCCATATTGAGGATCCAAGTCAATGTGTAGATGATATTAAATAAGTTTGGCAAGGAGGTTTGAGGGTGTGGAGGATAGGGCCATTAGTGCTTAGTGCAAGAAAGACAAGAAATCCATTACTACTCAGTGCAAGATCGGCATTAGTGCTTGCTACAAGGATGATGAGAAAGCCATTACTACTCAGTGCAAGAAACACTGCAAAGAGAATAAAGCTAAGTAATTGAATCTCCCTCCAAGATGCTCCAAGATGATGAGGTGCATTAAATGTAACTAAAAAGATACATTCCCTCAATCACCACAACTGATATGGGTTGAAAGCAAGGGACAGTGGTATAAAATTGGTTGGCCTTGACAGTACTTTGACAAATATTTGTAATATACATAACAGGGTTCACTCTGAGTGTCTACAAAGAAGTATATCACAATGTGTCTACATCCTATTGTATTTGGTGGTGTCACAAAGAATTTGGACATTGCCATAGAGTTCGTATCAAGTTTGTCATCCCCAAGTCTCTTGCGTGGTGAGAGAACCCATAATCCCAAATATGGAGCCAATCCATCATTGTATGCATGATCCACTCTATCTAATCCCTACAACACAATGGGAAAGAAAACCCACTCACTATTTCCATGGCCTCTACCAGAGTAGAGTATAGTGGTTGTAAAGAAGGATACCACATACAAAAGGGATCACCCCAAGTGAACCTCCCAAGGGATTTGATGATGATTTATGAGATTCTTATATCTTCTCCATATAGATGATACCAAGATGGTCAGAGGAGATGGTTACTTTGATGACTATAGCGTAAGTAGATTCTTGTATCTTCTCCATAGAGATGATACTAAGATGGTCAGAGGACCTGGTTACTTTGATGACTATAGAATAAGTAGATTCACAGATTCATCTTCCTATAATATCAAATTTGATTTATAAATTGGCTATATATCAGTTGTTAATGGGGATATTTAAGAAGAAAAAACATGGAATCCTACTCTTATGCATAAGCCCTGATGAACAAGCCAACTACATACATCAAGCCCATATAGTAGTAATTGGAATACATTTTGATGAAGATCAAACCATGAGAAGGCTTGCATGGTTGGGGGTTTACTAGACAATCATAAAAAGGGATGCTCATCCTGGAACAGTGCTCCCAATGCAGAAAAGGGACACCTATACCTCATGCTACTTTATTCCAAATATCCATTGTACCAAAATGAAGAAAATATTTGGTAGAGTACTTTACAAATTAGAGATTTCTTGTAGATATAAGCAAAGGGAGATCAAAACAAAGGCAAGGAATTATACAATGATTGGACATCATTTGTACCAAAAGAGGGAAAGATCAACAGCTTAAACTATGTGCCAATGAAGATGAATATATCTCTATCTTAGAGCGAGTAATTATATACAACCACCTACCTAAAAATAGTATGTACAATATATTATTGTCGCTATGAACTATCTGACTAAGCGGCTAAAGCAAGGGCCCCAGAAGGAAGAACAATGCACCAATCATGGCCGCATTCCTATATGAATGTGTTTTTATGAGAAACGGAGTTTTGATTTAATTTGTGAGCGATCGAGGTACATATTTTATTAATGAGGGGATAGAAATCTTACTAAATGAGTTTATGCTTATCCATAATAAATACATACCATATTACCCTCAAGCTAATGGCAAATCAGACTATACCATAAAAATCCTTAGCTCGATGCTTACAAAGATTGTGAGCTCTGGATGCATAGATAAGGAGTTGAATCTTCATTCATCCCTTTGGGCATATAGAGTTTTGTACAAAACAGCTTTGAATGCTACACCTTTCAATCTGATCTGTAGACTAAATGCAATACTATCCATGGGAATTATACTCCCAATACTTTGAGTTGCAAACGGACTAGAGTGGACCGCTCATGAACTCTTTGATTGTTTAGAAAATCTGAACAATTAGATGAGTAAAATATTGCAGCCATTGCGCACATCTAAACTTCAAAAAATAAAACAAAAATAGTCTGTTGACTCTTCTATTAACAAAAATCTTCAAGCAAGGAGATCTTGTGTAAGTATATTCCTTGAAATGGCACATTCCCAAATTCAAGAAAGAAGGGCATGGTCCATTTGTGGTCAAAAGTGTCTCGCCAAATGGATATATTAAATTAGCCGATTTAGATGGAGAAGTCATGAAGAACTAGATAAGTAGATGTCGACTACATAAATATAATCTTCCACTAGTCAATGAACTGCTTGAACAAATACATGCAACAAAGAGATGTAGGATCAAGCATGAATAGGTCATTGATAAAGCTCAATTGGAATCTTACATCAAGTTATTCCAAAGAAAATAAACAATGCAATTGGCCCACAAACTAATGCCAATTAATGCATTACAAATTTAAGCTCTTAATTTACTCACGCTTTAGCTAAAGATGAAGTAGAGATGGATGATGCATGGCTAGATGGACTTAATATGAGGATCACAGTCACCTTGAAATATGGAATCAAATTCATTTCCTTAACAAATACAAGTTCTAGGATTAATGTTGTTTGCTATTTCATTTACAAGAAGGCCACTACACAACCATTGGAAAAATGTCAAGTCAAAGTGAATGCATGTCACAAGGAATTCACTCCAACTTGAGATATGATTTTCAATCTTTTAGTAGATGGATTTTTTAGTAGATGGATAAATAAATCAACTATAGCTCAATCTTCCCTTTAAACAAACCTCCCTAACTATGGATGAGAAACCCTTGGGGACTCAAGGGAAAAATCCATAGCTCCATATATACACACCGTTACTTAAAACTATGATTCAATTACACAAATATTATGAGGAGCTACATCACTCCTATTAATGCAATGATGGAATCAAAAGGCACAAGAAAAATAGCTTTCAAAATATATTTCATAGAGTTAATGTCATTGAATTTAGCTTCAATATTGTCCACCACTTTTAGTTTGTCATATTCCTGCTACGTGAAATCTACCGACATCTCACACAGATCACAATATAAAAAATTTCTGTAATGCTAGATAAATTGCCCGCATAGTGTCTTTGAAGATGGTTTGCAATGACGCTCTTTTGAAAATATTAAAACAAACAAAACATATTATGGATAAACCAACACAATGTGAATATTCAAAGCATGTAATATATATATATATACGTATATAGTACCAACACAAAAATAATACATTGGGGTCTCATATATATATATATATTCTCTCTTCAACATAAATGATTAAGGCAATGTATCATAGGTTCATGAAACCGTTCTTTGAAATAATAACCATCTCAATGAAAAATTATTAGTACAAACGATTCATAATCATCATGGAAATGCATCACGGCATCATAAAACAAGTCCATGGAATAATAACCATTTCAATAACAAACAACCAACACAAATGATTTGTAATCATCATAGAAATTCCTCACTGCATCATGGAATAACTCCATAGGAATAATGACCATCTCAATAACAAACGATCATAAGAAATTATCATGAGTAGAAACCATAAATCTTTGATGTTTGTAGCTAGAAAATAGACCAAATTGTCAAAATGTATCTCTTTGATAACCATAAAAAATGTATCTCATTAACATCCATAGGCAACAAATAAAATGAATCATTAAACCATAACAATTTGACATCAATTAATGATTATAAATAAATCATCACTTATTGATGATAAATAAATCATCAAAATTGTAATTAATTGATGTTTGTAATTTTTTTAAAAATTCATCAAAACATGTCTTTTTGACAAACCATCAAAATTATAATATGTGACATTTGAAGAGCCGAGAAATGATGTGAATCATCAAAGAAAATCACTTTAACATTGCTTCAAAAATAAATTATCAAAATTCTAATTCTTTGATATAACTCTTTGATGTATCATTGAAATCATAACTCTTTTATATTTACATGCAAAAAGAAAAAGAATTATCTAAATGTAATTTTTTGAGATCAATCATTGAATATAAAATATATTATCAAAACTATAATTCTTCAATGTTTGTAATCATTACTCTTTAACAAATCATCAAAATCATAACTCTTTAACATCTATGATGAATACAAATTGCCTTGTTTCATAAGTCAAGGACTTAGTAGGTGTGCTGACAAAGCATGTTGGCATGTAACCTTCATTAAGGGTAAGTAGGTAGTTATGTGTGTTCCAAAATGTTCAAAAGTCTGAGATGAGGAAACTCCCTATTCTATCCTTGAGTAACTATGAGCTTTTCAAGATACTCAGGGGAGTTAGGAATCTAGCTCATAACTTCATGAATTCTGTGCACTCTTGTATTTATCTGATATTTCATGTAAGCCGTTTGCGTTAACACTTACATGGGGACAACAATGTCATTGACCAACAGATTCTAGTTGATTTCATTGAACCTCCTACCCAGCCGCATAAACTTGCGTGCATTTTAGACTATCATGATTTACGTATGCGTCGTCATGTAGGTCAACAATTTCTTGTACAAAGAAATGATTGACTTGACTTACAGAAGGTGCCACTTGAGAAAACATCAGTGTTCTTAAAAATAAGTAACCCACTTTTATTTTTGAGGACGAAAACACTTCTCCAAGGGGGGAGTAATGTCAAGCCAAGGGCCACCCTGGAGGTAAAGGACCTCGCCAAGGCCCGGATGCCCAGTGGAGAAGGGATCCTACAAGCCAAGGGGCTATAAAACGGTGTTTGGGTGGAGGATCGTTCACAGCAATTCCCAAGGTCCTACATCGTGGAGCTTTAATTTTGCTTTCAACTCCAGTACTTTATCTTTCGCCACCTCCAGCTCATCTTCTACTTTTATATTTACATGCAAAAAGAAAAAGAATTATCTAAATGTAATTTTTTGAGATCAATCATTGAATATAAAATAAATTATCAAAACTATAATTCTTCAATGTTTGTAATCATTACTCTTTAACAAATCATCAAAATCATAACTCTTTAACATCTATGATGAATAAAAATTGCTTTCCTTAAATGAAAACTTCATGCACCAAATCTCTCTATGAAATATGATAGTACAATGGATATAAGTCTCTCTATAAAACAACATCATGTAACTCTTAGCAAATTAAATAAAAGAAAATCTTTATTTGATTTTCATCTCAAATCATATGGAATCAAATAAGCCAAAACAAAAATATTTAATAAAACCTTACTTTCATTTAATTCTTGCACATGTATCAAATTGTATATGATGCACATAAAGAATAAATGCAAAAATCAATCAATTCATTTTCTTCTTAAATACAAATTTGATTGAATATAATATAAACTTGATATAATTAACTCTTCATTTATTTTATATCCAAATAAAGTACATATAATGCATGAAAAGAAAAGAAAAGATTCACAACAAGAATCTCAACTTATGAGAAGTTGGAATCATAATAGCTTTTACCTTTTGATCTTTTGCTTCAAAACATATAAATAATAGTTAAAAATTTGTCAAAGATTACTATTGACATGTAGCTTCAAAACACCTCAAAATCTTTTAAATGACTCTTCAAACACTAGAATTGGAGTTTCAAATAGAAAGTTATGATGATGTTATGTTCTGCTAAATTGCATATTTTTCCTGAATGCGCACTGTGAAAATCCACAAGAGGCCAAGAAAGTCCCATTTTTTTGAAGAAAAAGCAGCCACACTATGACTCCCGGTTGAAAAAAGGAAGATAAGAATAGAGAGATGATACATAAAGACTACAACCCTAAAGTGTGTATGATACTCACAATGGATGCATATATATAGAGGAGACTAAGAAGCTATATATAGATCAAGTATATATATGGCTCAATAGGAACTCTCTCATGGATGGCAACTAAAAGTACCAGTTGCCTCCAATAATGAGGAGTGAAAAACTTAACTACAAGATTCTAAGTCACCAAAACCATGCCAAATCACTACAGTTATACCAACAAGGTATCGACATCTCAATGCCCACACGAAGATTTATCCTCATCAAATAGGCATGCAAGGAACCAGGAAATATTGGGTGCCAAAAGCTCAACTTCAATCAAACCTTAAAAAAATTTAGATATCCAAGATTTATTCCAATAGCAACCAATCAATATAAAAGCTCTAGATCCTAGCATATACTACAAAGAAAATGCAAAAAGTACAACAATGTGCAGCCAAATGGGTTTGGAAGCCACATAACATGCTAGCTTCAGGAAGTGAATGGGGTATAGGACGGCCTCTTTATTTGGAAGTTTAAGAAAATGTTTAAAGCTTAAGCTCCAATGAGACATCCACCTTGAAGTTTGTAATCAATAGTTTCACAACACAAATGGTTGATGTTTGGGGAGAAACACACATAACACATTACATGTTGTGTTGAACACTTGGTTTCTACAATCAAAATGTGTTTTTGTTTGAACTAAAGTTTATTTGTTTTTTTAAGCACATTCTTTTTGCAAATAGTGTTTTTTTTTTTTGACACCTATGGTTCATTGGGCATCTAGAGTAGCCAAGAAATGGATTACTCACACTATCAAGCAAAAGAAATGTATTTCAAAAATACAAGTCATGGAGGTGAAAGGAAAAGGATCAATGCGGTACATGAGATGTTCAATTGGTTCTATAAAGTTTTAGTAGGGAGAGAGAGGAAGAAGACTAGAGTGCAAAGAAGTTTCAAATTCAAAATAGAGAAATTGGTAGGCATGAGAAATCATAATCATATCATGTTTCGAGTGCAAAAAGATTGATTCCAATGATGGTTGGAGACAAGGTGGAAAAATGACAGGCGCAAGGTGAAAAACTAGTTAGTATTTACACTAACCATTTCTATTGTATTTACATGCATTATAATGTCAAGTGATTTATTGATGCCCCAATTAGTGGTTTTGTGTATGAAGTTTTGTATATTTTAGAGTTATTTATTTTTATTAGATTTATTAAGCTTTTAAATTTTATTAAAATTATAAGTATTATATAAATCAAAACTCACAACTTGACGTTCATTTCTCATTTGGACATTTAGAAGATCCTCTCGAGTGCAAACAAGCATGCACTTGTATCTTGCACCACATGGACGCACAAGAGATGACCACTACACACATCCATGTCACCACCACCACCACTCACACCAGAAAAAATCCATAACCAACACCTCATGCAAAATCCATGGCTTCAATCCACAACCTCAACATGTGGAAAATCCAACATCACAACCTACCTCAAACGCCCAATAGCCTCCCCCACCTCCAAATTTGGGGCCGTTTTATACACGCACTACGGTAATGAAATCTTTTTTATAATATGAACAAAACAAAATATAAAGTACAAGTTGTTGACAAAAAATAGTAGAAAAGAAAAAGTTTTTCTCTATTACTTTGGTAATATCATGGCTGATTAGTCTTTCTACAAATTATCTGTGGGTATGGGGAAATGGCTGACCTTACACTGGTTTTGTTGAGATGTCGAGCTCTACACCTTGAGCTGGCATCCACTACGGGTCTTGGGCGCTTACGGCATTTACTCACTGGCGCGTTAGGTGACCGACACGGAGGATCTCTCCCAGTGATTCTACAGCTAGACTACACTTATAGTGCCAGCCTAGTGCGCTTCTAGCGAGTTCACACTTAGTGACCGCATGTACATATGTGCTACTTTTCAGCTTTAGCACTTAGTCATTTTGTACTCTCTTTTCTGTGAAGAAGAAGAAGAAGCTTTCCATCTCTGTGTGCTTTGTGCTTGTCTTGTGTAGCTCTCTTGCATCCTCATTCTTTACATGGTATCAGAGCCTGGTGCAGGCAAGAGAGGCTAAGAGAGCAAGAGCATCACAATCCCTTCGTTCGCAATCCACGACCAGATGCCAAGTTTTTCGCACAAGTTTCTGAACAGGTCTCCAAAGTGCAGTATACAGAGATTTACTGTACAAGTACAGTGGTTGTGAAACGCTTGATTGTGGACACTCGTTGAGTGTAGAAAGCGTTACAGGAACCACGATAGCAGGTTCAGCAGATTTGAAGGTTTTTGCAGATTGCAGCTATTTTGTCTTAGTGCTTCAAGATGTTTGACGGTTTTAGTCAGATTGTTACTGAGAAGCTTGAGAAAAATAACTACCCTGCATGGAAGTTCAGAATAAAAATTTCCTAAAAGGAAAAGGTTATTGGGACTATGTAGAAGGAGACAATGAAAAGGAACCAGAGATTCCCGAGGCAAATGCTACAGAAGAACAAAGGAAATCTTTCAGGGACTGGCAACAAGGCCAGAGAAAAGTGATGTATTGGCTTTCTATGAGCATCACAGATGGCATGATGGGCTATCTACAGGATGCTGAAACCCCCGCCATTGCATGGAAAAACTTAGGCAGAGTCTTCGAGGTGAACACCAAGGCCAGGAAGCTTCAACTAAAGTCGGAGCTAAATCAGGTTAAGAGGAACAACCTCTCCATCAATGATTATGCTTTGAAGATCAAGAGTATCATTGAGGCTCTTGGATCTATTAAAGTCTCAGTGGAAGACGATGACATTGTCTGTGCATGCTTGGATGGTCTAGGAGATGAGTATGTACATTTTAGGTCTTCCATGAATACAAGAGACGACATCCCCGTGTTCCAAGATTTGATTTCTATGCTTATTCTTGAGGAGAAGAACCTTGACACATCTTCTTCTCATGGCAGAAATAATTCTGAACAGGCCTTCTATTCTAACTCCAACAGAGGTAGAGGTAGAGGTCGTGGTCGAGGCCCAAGGGGTTGCAGGGGCCAATTTCTGGAAGGTCAATCAAATCAAAACAATACAGGTGGCAGGGGAAACCAGTCTCAAGGCAGGGGGAGTCAAAGAGGTCGTGGTGCAGGATCAAGCAGGCAGCAACATACTCCAGATAGTAGAGAATGTTGGACTTGTGGTGAAAGAGGTCACATGTCACGTGACTATCCAAAGGGAAAAGCAAGTAGAAAGAGAGAACAGGGCAACTATGCATCTACTAGCAGAGATGCAGATGACAGCAAAAACGAGCGCATGTTTGTTATGCAACATGTAATGAATACAATGACTGCAGAGAATTCCACCCAAGATGATGTTTGGTATGTGGATTCAGGTGCCTCTAATCACATGACGTCTCGTGGAGAGTGGTTTAGAGATATGCGCAAACCAGATGTGTCAGGCTATGTGCAGACAGGAGATGACACAGCTCACCGCATTGCTCATGTAGGGGACATACCTCTAAATACGAAGAGTGGGAAATCAAAGTACTTAGCAGATGTACTTCATGTCCCAAACATTACAAAGAATCTTGTTTCTGTTGGACAAATGGTTGAGCAGGGTTTGCAGGTTCGCTTCAATCCAAATGGCTGTTATGAAGAAGATTTCCAGAATGGCTGTAAGCTGATCACAGAGGGCAAATGTGTGAGCAGAATGTTTACGCTGAATGTAGACATGCCTGAGGTAAAAGATGCATTATTTGCACAGGGCACAGGTGTTGTGGCTGATGTTGAAATTTGGCACAAATGCATTGGCCATGTCAATGAGCAGAGATTGCGCAGCATGCAATCAAAACAGATTGTAAAAGGTTTGCCCAAATTCAAGGTGGATGGTATGCATAAAGTGTGTGCAGCATGCCAGTTTGGAAAACAGTCAAAGGGCTCATTTCCACATGAGCGCAATGTATGTAAAAAGCCACTTGAGGTGGTGCACACAGATGTTTGGGGTCCAACCGATACTGCAAGTATACATGGTTGCAGGTATTATGTCTCTTTCATTGATGACCATACAAGGAAAGTATGGGTCTACTTCATGCGTAACAAAAGTGAAGTGTTTCGTCACTTTCAAGACTTCAAAGTCATGATTGAGAAGGAGACAGATATGCAAATCAAGACATTGAGGTCAGATGGAGGGGGAGAGTACTTCTCCAATGATTTTTTAGATTTTCTGCGAATGCATGGTATACACAGGCAGTTTACATGCAGATATACTCCACAGCAGAATGGGGTCGTAGAAAGGAAAAACAAGCACATTGCAGAGGTTGCACGTGCATTGATGAATGAGAAGAACATGCCTCATCATTTCTGAGCTGAAGCTGTAAATACAGCTGTGTACATTATGAACAGGACACCTACAGCTGCGGTGCATGATGTAACAACTGAGGAAAAGTTTACATGTACAAAGCCTGATTTGGCACACTTGAAAGTGTTTGGCTGCATAGCTTACGTGCATGTACCAGATGAGTTGCGTAGGAAATTGGATCCTAAAGCAGAGAAATGTATTCTTGTGAGATATTCCCTTGAACAAAAGGGATACAGGTGCTACAATCCTACTACACGAGAATTACGAGTGAGCAGAGATGTAGTCTTTGATGAGATGAGCAGCTGGTACAGTAATGCACATGGCACTATTGGGGATGATGTAAAAGATGATGTGGTTGTACAAAATGTGAGTCCACAGTCACAGGTTTTGAGTGGACCACAAGATTCCTCTTCTCGTGGCTCTGTTGAGAAACCATGGAATGGTAGACTACGTACGCAGGTTACTCCACCAACAGGTACAGGGATTGTATCACGAAAAGAAAAGGAAAAGGTTGATGAACCTCCCTTTATGGCTGATGCATCATCAGGTTTTTCACATGTAGACATGGATTCAGATGGTTCTGAACAAAGTCTTGATGAGGAATTTGGAATTCCGGCTGTCAGGAAACCTGGTGTAAGGAAAGTACAAGAAGATGCTAGAGGGCAAAGGAGTGACCCTGGACCGCGTAGATCTAATAGAGTCAGAAATCCAATTCAAAAATTGACTTATGATGGGTATCTAGCGCATCACCAAGCCTACATGGCTAAGGTGATACAGGATGTGGAGCCCACATGTTTTGAGGATGCAGTTGGAAATGTGCATTGGGATGATGCAATGAATGAAGAGATGGCTACATTGGAAGAAAATGACACATGGGAGTTGGTGCCATTGCCAAGTGGCAAGAAAGCTATTGGCTGTAAATGGGTGTATAAAACCAATCATAAGGCTGATGGTAACATTGAGCGTCACAAGGCAAGGCTGGTCGCAAAGGGTTATGCACAGACGTATGGCATAGACTATGAGGAGACCTTTGCTCCAGTGGCAAAGATGACGACTGTGAGAGCTGTCATAGAAGTGGCTGCATCTAGAGGATGGATTATGCATCAAATGGATGTAAAGAATGCCTTTTTGAATGGTGAGTTGCAAGAGGAAGTGTATATGGATCAGCCACCTGGCTATGTCGATCCAGGTTACCCAGATTATGTATGCAGACTTCTCAAAGCTTTGTATGATTTGAAGCAGGGCTCTAGAGCATGGTATGACAGGATTGCCAAGTATCTTGTCAGTATTGGTTTTAGGAGAGCTCATGCTGATCATACACTCTATGTACATGAGAGTGATGTGGGGATTGTGGTCATTACCATATATGTAGATGACCTTATTATTGTTGGTGACAATGCTATGGAGATTGACCATGTGAAGGGTCTTCTCAAACAGGAATTTGAAATGAAAGATTTAGCCGAGTTGCGCTACTTTCTTGGAATTGAGGTGATCAGGACTCCAGAGGGTGTATGGCTATCACAGAGACAGTATGCTTTGGACATGTTGTCAAAGTATGGTATGGCTGATTGTAAGCCAATTTCTATTCCATTGGATGTGAATGCAAAGCTGAGTGCAGAGAAGGGTGATGTTGTTGAGGATGTCAACATGTACAGGAAGATTTTGGGTAGTCTAATCTACTTGACTATCACGAGGACAAACTTGAGCTACATAGTAGGCTTGGAGAGTCAGTTCATGCAGCTTCCGAGGAAGCCACATTTGGATGGAGTACAACGCACACTTAGGTATGTGCAAGGTACTCTTGACTACGCATTGTTCTATGCAGCAGATGCGCCATTAGCATTGTATGGGTATACAGATGCAGATTGGGCAGGTAGTATTGTTGATAGGAGATCTACGAGTGGCTTCATGTTCTCTTTTGGGAGTGCTACTGTTACTTGGAGCAGCAAAAAGTAGCCTACGGTTGCCACCCCTTGACCTAAGCTTGAGTTAGAGTGAGAGAGGAATGATCCAGGGTGCTTGCCCATGAAGGCATGCAAGGTCACCTTTCGGTCCACCAATATACATTTGTGAGCATTAAGGGTGAGGAAATATTCAATGAGGATGGCACTTAATGCTTTGCACTTGAGCAACTTCATAGTATCATGCTTGGAGAACTCTATGTGCTCAAAGAATTGATGGTCCCAGGTGGGTCAGGTAGTGCCACAAGGAGGTATCCCTATTCTTGGCGGATACGCCGTGAGCGGATGCTAGCATAGTGAGATAAAACCAACAACTCTATGTCTACCAAGGATGAAGCTTAACCCGTAGGCACATGGAAACAAGAAGATGGATGTCAAGCACCTTCTTGACCTTCTAAGACAATCTCTACTTGAGGAAATCAAATATAACCGTTCTATGCACTATTGAAAGCAGCTCAACTTATGATGTTGGTGATATCCAAAACTAGACTATATGCATTTGAAATCTCACAAAACTCATAGGACACACTCTTCTCATCAAGAGATCAATAATCTATGGACAATGACTTGGTATCCTACCTCAAACTAACTCATGAAACCATCACATATAAAGATAGGTAGCTAAATATATTAAGATCCTAATCCGTATCTCTACTTGCCATGAACCCATAGGTATGGAGGAATCACCAAAAAGACACACAATTTGCAAGAAAACTCACCTGAAAGCTCGTAGTATCTCACTCCGTGACGATGTCGGAATTGTGCAAACTTGGCATTGGTTTGAAGCCCTAACTGTTGCTAACTCGTTGGCGGTGTTGCTTTCACAATGGGAGTTCCATAGAGCATGTAGGGAAGAGAAGAAATCTCTCTCTCTCTCTCTCTCTCTCTCTCTCTCTCTCTCTCTCTCTCTCTCTCTCTCTCTCTCTCTCTCTCTCACACACACACACACACACACACACACACACACACACAAACATAGTGCATAATAAAGTTTGTCTTTGATTAATTCAAAAGTTGGCCTAGGGTTACAAAAATTGGCTTATATATAATTCCTCCTTTGAGGCTTATCCCCACAAAGAGTATTGGCCGCTCAAATATTACAAAAATGTCATTCCGCTTCAAAAATAATGATGCAAAAATTTGGGAAAGCTCCTTTTGTGTTTGGCTATGAACATTCTCCCCTTTCGCGTTCTTGATCTTCTGTTGCTAGTAGAAGTTGTCTTTGTCTCAATGGAATCCTTGGGGCTTTAGAAGCTTCAAGTACGACTCGTACCTTATATTGCCTAAGGTGACTGTGGGGCCAAATATTTTGCTATCATACGTAAAGAACATCGTGTAGAAGGCTTCCTCAAAATCCTACATAAGAACATGATTCTTCAATAGAGCAAATGTAATAACTCTAGAGATGACTACCTTGAGAAATCATATGTCATTCTGGTGATAGTGGCGCCCCATTGACAAGAGTGTTGAGTATGTAGCTTTGGACAGTTCGAACACTTAAATGCAAGCTAGTATATTTTTGCATATTTTCTTGATCATCACACAGGTCAAGTCAGAAGAGCTAGTGAAATTTTTAATGGTGCCCTTCAGGGTTTTCACCATCTAAGAGACACTTATTCTCTCTCATCCCTTGGTGGTGACAGAGAGGGGTAATTAAGCCGGTTGGGATGTCTCTTCAAGATTCTAAATGGTTTGCCCATGTGCGTACACGAGGGATTTGGTAGAATAGGATATCATCCCCGATAACTTTTGGGGCTTCCACCAAGTACTTTAGAAATTCTAGGTACTTGAGGAGCCAATCTTCTCTCCATCTTGGCTGGGAGTCCACTATTTTCCTTACAGTCTCTATATTTTTTACATCTCCATTATACACTAGCTCTGATGCTTTTGCTTTGACCCTCTTCCTGATCTCTATCACTTCATAGTTTAGGAGAGGAAATAGGAGCGTAGGTTGCATCCAATCCTCCCTAAGCACATTTGTGGCCATCCCTTGGACTCCTAGAAAATGTAACATTCTTGTCTCCCATTCCAAGGCTACCTTGTGGTCTTCTGCTATGGACTTTTCTATCAAAATCTAGAGATGTGTCTTCTCCACTGTAATCAATGATTTCCCTTCTTCTACTTGTGCCTCTATCTGTTCTTCTTGGTGCTGCAGATATTCTACATCCTCAAGAACTTCCATGGGCTCATTTCTGGCATTTGTCCTTAGATCATTGGGCTTTGATTCCATGTTTTGTGTCCTTGCTTTGGATATTTCTCTTTGTGATTATGTTAGCCGTTGTTGAGCAAGCACATCTCTTTTAATAGCCTCTTCTGCTTGGTTCACCGACATCTCTTGCAGTGTAGCCATTTGTCATTGAATCTCCTCATGTTATTGTTGAATCTCTTTGTGTTCAGTCTTCATTCTTTCCTCCATGGCTAGAGAGCCTTCTGCCATATGAATTTGTTGTTTTTTCTCTAGCCATAATTCCTTTTGGAGGGTGGTGATTTGTGCTTCCAAGGATTGCACAACTTGACCATCTGCTCCTGCACTTGCCCACACATCCCTCAGTGTTGCCCTTAATCTCTTGATTGTCAAGTCTTGTGTCAGGCCAAGCTCCATTCTTGAGGTCAAGGACCTATTGGCCAAGGGCGGGGCCAAGGGCCGGCTGCCCAGTGGAGAAGGGATCTTATAAGCCAAGGGGCTATAAAAGGGTGGTTGTGTGGAGGATCATTCATGGTTGTTCCCAGGTTCCTACATTGGTATCAGAGCTCAGGGAGGAGCGGGCTCTGGAGGAAGGGGGAAATGCTTTGCATGGCTTGGCATGTGCTCTCTCTCTCTCTATCTCTCTCTCCGTTCATGGACGCTCAGCCTAGGGGTTCTCTCGATCTTTCTCTCAAACAAAGTTTGCATGTCACATGCAACACACAAGCAAGGCAAAACCGTGTGCTAATGTCCCAAGTCATGGAGGAAGGGGAAGTCAAAGATCTTGCTCGCCTGCAGACAACAGATCTAAGCCGATAAGGAGAAGCACTTTACAACTTGCCCGAAACTAGCTCTGCTTGGGCTCATTGGGAGCACAAGGCATCAAGGCATGAAACTTGGTGCTGCAACGTGGCCAAATTCCAGTTCATTCGAGCGCCATATCCTCCTTGAGGATCGCGCAGGCAGCGGCCTCCTGTGCAGGTATTTGCTTTACTAACGTCTTTTAACGAAAAAAATCTTTTTTGTTCCCTAAGCTGGGCCACACACCCCACCTAGGGGTGTTTCCACATGGGCAAGGACCGACAGTTTGGGAGATGAGCCCCACAACCAGATGTACATTCATGATCACATCCGTTGGCTCATGTGGCAAATTTTTGCACCTGTCATGTACAAAAGTTTACAAGTTGAAGGCGTATAAAATCCCCATGTATGTCGCAAAACATCTCTTGGAATCTCTCAATCTCTCAGACTCTATCCAGGGCGGGATTGAAAGAGGACTCCAAGACATACATGGATGCAGACATAGATGTGAGATAAGGGATGAAAAGTGTAAGCCATGATTCTACAGAAGCAAGTCTTATCGTTGAGACATGGATTGGAAATCTAATGCAAGGCATCACTAGGAGACGCCGATCGATTTTGCAAGGCATCCGACGACTCTCAATCAATGGTTACAGGCAAGGTTGCTTGGCAACCATGGCAATCTAGACAAGGCTTATGAACTATTTTCTCATAGTATTCGGCAAGGCCAACCTGTAATTACAATTTTAAGAAATTGTGTACCATAAGATACATTACAGGAGAAAGTCTGCCTATATCGACACTCAATAAACCGGCTGGTGTTTTACGTTGATTGTTAATTTTTGGGTCTCTCCTCGTTGTGCTATCTTGAGGTGGAGGAAATCACAACTTCTGGGAGCATGTCTCTATGCATTGGATGCATAATCATTTCCAAGCCATTGTAGCTTTCTAGGAAGCATGCAATATAGGTACATGAAGCATTGTGGAAAAAGCATTGTCATCCACAGCTATGAGCTGAATGCAATGTTGACCACCACATGAATTTTTACAATGCCAACTTGTCAAGCAAAGGTTTGTTTGATCAAATAGTATTAGACAATCATTAATATTTCATAGTTTAGTTGTAGATGATACCTCTCTCCCTATCGGGAAATATTATGATTCTCAATCACTAGCAAAATTTGGCAATGCCGATTCTTTGACAAGGTCGATCCTTTTCTGCTCGGACATATGTGTGTCAACAAGAGCATCAGTTAGCTATGAGCACTCAGCTTACATTCTTGTCTCATCTATTTGATGAACTTATGTGAAGCAAGGCTTCCATTTATGCATCTTGCATTGAGACTCCCCATGTTTGGCATATGCTAGGAGCATACAAAATTGGGGAGGAATAGGCAATGTGTTTGTAGGTTATTTCATTACGTACCAGACGAGCATATAGGATACATGAGGGCATATATGCATATGCGACAACTCTCTCTTGCAAAGCAGATATGGCTATGAACCACCTTTCAACGAATTTTTTTCAGTGAGTTACAACAAGATGACTAGGTCGGACAATTTCAAGTTTTGTTTTTTTTTCCATGTTTACACATTTACTTTGAAAAGAATTGTATGTTGTTCAAAGCAAAGTGCTTTGATAATTTTACAGAAATCAAGACTTCTCACTTGTACCAAGATATTGCCCCTTGTCTTAGAATCAA
This sequence comes from Adiantum capillus-veneris, assembly GCF_014529385.1. Taxonomy (NCBI): domain Eukaryota; kingdom Viridiplantae; phylum Streptophyta; class Polypodiopsida; order Polypodiales; family Pteridaceae; genus Adiantum; species Adiantum capillus-veneris. The sequence continues at coordinate 113,147,421 of NC_140933.1, forward strand.
TGACATCGGCATGCAAGTATGGAGAACTCGCACAATCAGACTATAAACTCCCAGAATCCCTATCTGTACAGTTGTGCAAGGCACTTATGGTTTTGGCTATTCTGTTTGAGACCGTCACTATAGCCACGGGCTTACAATTCTTCATGCAAGGCATGCTAACCAGGTGGCATGAATTTCACCGCTTCATGGATTACGCTTCCACTGTCACACTCACAACTCTGTCAAGGACAAGGTAAGTGATGGATTGTTTAACATGATTGTTGGCTGCTGGCAATACACAACAACACTAAAAATAACCTAAATCTAGGACTTATTTCATAGGCAAAGTTCCATCTTTATGTCATCTTTGTAAAGTCACGACCCCTACAAGGTTGATGGGTCAAGGATGTGACTTGTGTTTTCTATTACGTCTGTCGACAGAGCCTCATACTGGCAGATTGTTGCATGCTTATTGAATAAGTTTCACGCTAGGCATAAGATGCACATGATCATAGGACACAACATATACAAGGTAGTAACTTAAAGAATGTTCCTCAACCCAACAAGCTCTCTCTCTCTCTCTCTCTCTCTCTCTCTCTCTCTCTCTCTCTCTCTCTCTCTCCTCTCTCTCTCTCTCTCTCTCTCTCTCTCTCTCTCTCTCTCTCTCTCTCTCTCTCTCTCTCTCTCTCTCTCTCTCTCTCTCTCTCTTTCTCTCTCTCTCTCTCCAATGCCAAGGGCATATTCTAGTAGCACAAAGTTCTCGTGCCAAGGGAAAACCCAAGTGAGTAGGACTCGGGCCAAGGGCCGGTTGCTAAAGGTGGACATGGAGATTCTATTCAGTGGCCAAGGGCTATATAATGCGGGGTTGGGCAGAGAATATTGATGAAAAACTCTTGGGTGGTGGCTCATAGCCCTTATCACATCTCGGGTAAGACCCAACTGTTGGCATTCCTTGGGTGATTATTCTCCAGCTTGAACATATCTACCTAGTGGACTCCCCATCAATGTTAATGGCCCGGAAAGAGTCTTTCCATTACATGTGTTTTTATGTATTTTGTAAGCACTAAATGTTTTAGTGCGAAGAGTGAGTTAAGTTTTTGATGAGCTTACATTCACATAGGATGATCTATAACACGGCGTATAGATGCAGCAAGCATTTTCGATAGCATGGTTGTCCATAAGGATTAGGGGTTCCGCCTGCGTGGATCTCCCGTTTTCTCTATAGCACTGGGAGTGCATATAGGAGCACAGTTTTGTGGTATGACCACATATGTGATTACTAAATCACACAATACGTGTTGATGGTCATTTTTTGACACCTTCACACTTTGTTTTTCAAGAAAACTATCTGCCAAGGCATAGTCAAAACGTTCTTCCCAAACTTTCACCAAGGGGTTGGTTTGGCAAGATATACCAAGGGGTTTTTTACTTTCTTTATCTTCACTAATCTCTAATTTTAGTGATTGGCAGGTCAAAGAAATTTTGATATGGTACGCTTCCAGGTTGAGGGATATACTTGACTTCCGGGTAAGTATGAGGTAATTTCCACCTCATGGTACGTACATGTTTTTTTGGATTTATTTTCCTTTTTCAATTAAGTTTCCTTAAGTCCTAGAAATGGGATGTTTGAGCTAGAAGGCTTTCATCCAGCTTGCTCTTTAGCCAAGTGACAAGGTCATGAAAGAGCATAGCATTTTGAGAAAATAGTGTTATTTTCTCTCTTCCCTCTTCATCAAGATACTGTAATGGGTTTGAATCTTGCTGAAACAATTACAGACCTACATGGTACGGTTCTCTTTGGCACATGTTGTCACATGGGACACAACATGGTCTAGGAACTCAAGGAGTTCGGTTTAGCCCTATGGAGCAATGATAATGAGGGTCCCTCTCAATCGTGTTACTAATTTGATGCTACTAATTTTTTGGTTGATGGCCTATTAATAGGGACATCAAAAGGAACCGCATTTCCCATACTTAACATGACCCCTACTAGTGATGCTCTCCACGGGTTGGCCAATGGTCACTATTGTGGTGTTTGCAAGATGTGGTCGAACCCTGGTACTCCACGCTATGGGGAATGCCTTTCTTGAGCTCTTCTTTTCATTTCTTCATCTAACTGTGGTCCATGTGATCCACCACCTCTTATATTTTCAATAGAGATCTCATGTATTTCTTGTTTTTGTCTGGCAAACCATGGTGGAGTTGGAGTGCCCTAAAATACTGTTGAAGCCTCTGCTATTGTGTATTCGGCTTGAAAGAGGTCTTCGAAGGTGTCCTTGTCTTCTTTCTCCTTGTTTCTTGGTGGAGGTGCTGCCTCTTCTATTATTTCTAGTGAGGGTTGTGGTTGGGATGTTGAGGGTTTTGGACTTGGAGGAGGGGTGGAAGATCCTGGTGGTGAAGGTGGTGGGGTTTAAACTTTTTCGTGGTCACCTTCTTGCTCCCCATAGCTGGAGGTTCCAGCGTTTCTTTCAGCTTCTTCTTAATGACTTGAACCTCCTCCATTGTGAAGGGCTCTTAGCTCTACTGCTCAATCACAATTTTTGTTTCCTCATATGCTCGGATGTAGTGATCAAACTAATCCTCTAGAGGTCTAGAGGAGCTTCCACCGATTTTTGATGGGTCTGTCACCCATACTCCTCAAAGTCTCCTTTGAGTTCCCTTTCTGTCCTGAACTGCTCAATCATCCTCTCAATCAGAGTGGCTTTTTGGCTATGTGTTTCCTTGGGCTTTGCTTCTCTGGTCACTGCGGTCAAGGGGCGCTATATTTAGGGGCTAAGAGTCTATATATGGCACGGTTGGGTGGAGAGTTGCATGGTCCAGTCCCCCGTAGTCTTACACTGGTATCAGAGCTCAGGGGAGAGGAGGAGGAAACAGGGAGCTATGGAGGGGGGAAGCATGGCGTTCTCTCTGGAAGCATGGAGTTCTCTCTCTCTCTCTCTCTCTCTCTCTCTCTCTCTCTCTCTCTCTCTCTCTCTCTCTCTCTCTCTCTCTCTCTCTCTCTCTCTCTCTCTCTCTCTCTCTCTCTCTCTCTCTCTCTCTCTCTCTCTCTCTCTCTCCGGTCGTGGACAAGTCGACAGTGCATGGCTGTGGGAAGGGCTGCTCCACAAGCGGGGAAGGCTAGGCCGAGACACAAGCGGCGTGTTCAAGGACTCTTGAGGCGGGAGGAGATGGCTCATCGAGAGGCTCCAAATCGCTCGTGGTCATCCTAGTTGGGAGCGCGAGGCGGAGCCGGAGCAAACCCGACTCAGCTGAGGGTGCATCCGAGCAACGCGCAGAGCCCGACCTCCCTTTCTCTCTCGCGGAGGCTCTGTGGAGAACTCCATCGCCCAGCGAGTTCGCAGGTTCCTTGGGCAATTAAATTGAATTTGGGGATGCTGCCCACGGGCCAAGGTCCCCCCCTCGTCGCATGGGCATATGACCTCTCGACAGGCTGGTGCGTTTTTTAACAAAGATGACATGCGTGGGCTAGCTTGCATGCAGCAAGAAACAGATTGCAAAATTTTCTCAGGACCGCATACACGAACCCTGCAAGACATAATGCCACTCACTGAGATCGGATCAAGGTAGCAGTGAGTACGTCAGAAGGTAAGCAGTAGCTTTTCTTCGAACTCCCACAAGATTTATGCAAGGCATGGAAGTTGTCGTCGAGACATGCACAAGGGTTATGAGCCAACATACATGCCAGATGTTGACAAGAAAGGATTTACGCTATTCAACCTGGATTTCTACGAGTTGGTAAGCAAGTCGACTTTAATATATTCAATGATAACTTCTTTGAATCTCGCAGATTAATCTGCATTATACGCACCACAAGTAAAGCATGGAGCAATTTGAGCATGTTCGGGTCTACAGTTATAGATATGAAATTCCCAGTTTTGGTTTGGAAATTTTTGATCCTCGGCCATGTTTGCTCCTTCGGGTCAGGCAAGGCTTATGCCATATTGGTACAGGCAAGGCCTGTGGCATTTAAGATGCAAATATTTGGCAAGGCCAACCGCTGATTACACTTTCACGAATTTGTAAACCAAGTTTGCTAGGACATGGCTCCTCGGCTAGTTGTTGTTTATTGTTGAAATTAGGCAACAACAGGATCTTCCCATTCTCAATCAGCGTGCTTAGACGAGTTTTCTAAGCAATTATGGGAGCAGAAATCCATTTACAAATTATGGGGACTACCATAGTCCAACCAAGCAGGTACAAGGTACATACTTTGCATGATTTTTTTCTTTTGTTTTTTCACTACATAATACAATTCGACATGGTCGAGTAAGCTGTGAATGCCATTGTCAACTGGTAAGCGTAACTGGTGGCTTCCCGCATCAGAACTACATAAGAACTCATGTGCAGCAAGGCTTCCTTCTCATATTGGCTTGAGTATGACATGGTTATGATGTTTCTAACAGCAAGGCTGTGTATTGCTTAGGACACTCGAATCAAGCACGGCTTGAATCCCAACCACTTGGCTCCAAAGCACAGCTTCTCAACGGTTGACTTTGATGCAAAAGCATAGCAAATTCGCGATGCTTTAGAATCTCAAGGAGATTGGCACATACTACTGCTAGACTTGATGCGGGGGGGGCATGTTGCTCGGCATGGCCGACTTCGTGTCACTGTTTCTCGACGCGGACAGGGGATTTTTTCCACACAAGACTGGTTATTTTCAGTTGAAATCACTCGACAAGGTCGATGCTTTTTATCATGATATCTGTGTCTCAACAGTCGACTTCGTCGTCTAGTATCACAACATTCTTTATTCGAAGCAAGGCTTCAAGCCAGGTATATTGCATGGAAAATTCCCACGTTCGGCTTATGCTATGAGCATACAAACTTGGGAAGGATTTGGCAAAATGCTTCCAGCTTATTTCATTACGTGACAGATTAGCGTATATTGATAGCCGTTTTTCGGCTCTCTGTAATTGCCATAGTGAGTTATCTCACCCTATCAAATCACTCAAACACTGTGGTTACCCTCACCCTTTCACTGTATATAGGTGTGTGTGAGTTAGGGGACTTTTCCCATATCTCCTTACTGAAATAAAAAACCCTCAATTAGCTAGGCATTGGGCTAGTTGAGCCAAAAAAATAAAAAATATAAAAAATATAAGTATATTATGGCCCATGCGTATGTAAATATTTCTTTGTATATAGAGCCTAAATAAAAGATTTTTTCATAATTATTTTGGTATTTATTTAAATATTTTTACCTAGGTGTGTGTTATTTATGTTCTGTACATTGCCTCACCATTACCACAATTTTTCTTACCATTTTTCATACTCTTTATTCCATATAGAAATATTTTCATGTAAGCTTCTCTTATATTTGGTGTAACTCCACCCCAACAAAATTCCAAAAAAACTAGTTTTATTTATGTGTATATTTTTTCACTATTGTGATTTTTCCCTTCCTACATCTATTTTGTTTTTTTTCTAAAAAATTAGAACACCAAAAATATTTATCCAGCCTCATAATGAGAGAGATTTCTTTTGACCCCTTTATGTTTTTTCCACTTATATTATTTATATTTGACATGTACATATTTTTTAGACCCCTCAATATTTGATTTTCTTAGTTGTACTATTCACTTATATCATGATCTCAACAATATCTTCAATTATAGACCTACCAAATAAGGTCAAGGGTAGGTGGCATGCATACATGCACTATGGAGGGCTCCCTCTTGGAGGTATTCAAAAGAATCATCCAAAGAAGGACCCCACAAGGACCTTGTGCAGTGGAAAAAAACGGTCGGTTTTGCTGAATTTTTAAAGTTCACTTGCTCTCCGAATTTGAAAAGGTGATACAAACAAAAGTTATAGCTCCTGGGCTGAGCTTTCGCCTCAAATGTTTTCATATTTTTTTGAGCTACGAGCTGTGAGCTATGATTTTGTTAGTGGACCCCAATTTTTCCATGCTATGCAGCCACACTCTCTCTTCCACTTTATCATTTTCGTCTTTCACACACACTTCTCCACTCATCATCCCCACCTCTCTCACCACTCCTCTCTGCACCCTACTCACCTTCTCCTCAACCTTGAAGAATAAGAGAAACCATGGTGAACTCATACCTCCCACACACAATTCCATTCCAAAATTGACCACCTAGTCTCATTTTTCCTCCTCCAAATTACCCATATCTATCAAAAAAACCACAAAATTCAGTCTCTTCTCTTAAAAGACAGCATCATGGTGGTTGATTACTCAGCTTCAATTACCTTGTCTCTCAAGGAAGGTCAAGAGTGGAGAAAAAATGTACCGTCAAAGCTAGTGGACCGTCAACAAGCGTCAAAATTGGCCCTACTCAAGACACTTGGAGCATCAACCTTGTAAGAAATCCACCTTTTCTTACCTCTTAAGTGTTTTTCTTCCTTATTTGTATCCTACATGGATACTCCCATTGTAAATATCCAATTCCATTTGTAAATTAATACTAACTCTACTAACACTAACCCACTATGAAAAGTCCTATCACCTCCATTTCTCTCCTCTCTCTTTCCCCACCAACTTCTTGATAATTCCAAGCAAAAGAAATTAGATAAATTGCTGAAAATCTAACCCAACCATGGTTAGAGGAGTAACCCTAGCCTTCAAAATTGCTATAAAAGGAGGGTGTAGCTAGCACAAAAAGGGGGGAGAAGAAAGAGCACTATGCTATAGCTTGAGAAGCCAAGCTCAACCTCTTGAGAAGGAGCTCTTGAGTGGAATCTCATTGGCATTAGGCATATGTATGTGTTGTATTAGGGGTGATTAGCAAGGGAAATCTATCCATTGTAAGAGAGAGTGATCATTAAATTGAGAGTAGGAAATCTATCATTTCTCCTACTAGAGTAAGCCCAACATTTGCTGAATCAAGGAGGGTGAATTTGGACTAAGCATGGATACCTTGTCTCCCTTCCACATGAAGTCATGGACAATAATGATGTGTAAGTGTCTTGGTGTTTTATTTAAGTTCTTGATAGCTTGTCTCCGGGTATTGTTATCAATTTAGCCATAAATCCCACATGCTGTAAGAGGGCGACAGGGTGGAGAGGACTCCCCTGGCCTTAAGACAATGATTGGGGTGGCTTTTTTCTTGTGATGTGTTGTGGTGTAATTTGCTCAGGCTATGTTGAACAAATACTAATCTCACTTTGATTGGTCATGACAGATTTGTAAGAAGGCATTAGTGCAACAAGCACCCCCTTCCCCCTTCTCTCTCTTTCTTACCTATATATATTTATGTTTGTTTGATCATTAACGATACACTTCAAAGCAGCCCGAGCACCATCTCTCTCTCTCTCTCTCTCTCTCTCTCTCTCTCTCTCTCTCTCTCTCTCTCTCTCTCTCTCTCTCTCTCTCTCTCTCTCTCTCTCTCTCTCGCTTGTGTTTTAGTGTGTGAGAGTGTTCCATTTGTGTTAGGGTTAGTGTAAATTCCTTGTTTGTTTGTGGGTTGCTCTAACGATTCTCCTCTTTTACGTCCTAGTTCGCTCTTAAACTAGGTGGTGCCCCTTGTGTAGTTGGGATTTGGCTGGGGGTTTGTTGTTTTGGTTTGTGTTGTGTTGTGCCCCAGCCCCATTGAGCAGCACGGGAGCCTTGAAGGGTGTCTAGAGGTTTCTCTTCTTGTTGCCCGCCCCGGACCGCTTCAAATTGGTGCCCCCACTGAGGATAGGCTTGTGTATGTTTTGTGAAGGCTCAACCTTTAGCATAATCAAGTAGCTTGCATGAATCACAAGAATTTGTATGATCCCTTCATTCCCATTGCAAGGAAAAAGGTACACATAATTGTTAGTACTAAGTTGCAATTTCAGTGAGTAATTCGTAGAATTTTAGATCCTCTTAGGTTAGCCGAGATAAACACTTTGGTAAATCCTTTTATTTTGCCTCTCATTAGGTACGATATTAGCTTGGACGTCTATATTTTTGTGTTATTTTAAGCATTAGGACATGTATAGGCCATGGATAATGGCCCAGGAATAGAGGTTTTTCCCTTTCATTTTACTCCACACATTAGAATAAACGTTGCAATTAGTAGAAAGATCCATTTTCAACAACGAATGGTGTTCATGTTTGGTGCCCAAAGAGTAGGAGAAATTCTTGCATCACCAAACCCTGTCATTCTACCTCTCATCAACTACCACACTTCTTTTGATGTACATGTGTTCATTTTATTTTAAAATGAAGTGCAGCTCGGCAAAATAGTGTGTAAGTTTGTTTTTTCTTTGTCTAAGTTGTTACAAGAAACAAAAAAACGATCATTTGTTCTAACTGGGAATGTGTGTGCAATGAAAGTTCAATCCTTAGAGATCTAGCTCTATTACCAATTGAGTTGCAGGAGCAAGTAGTAAGGCGTCTCCCTCATAACAAGAGGGTGGTGAAGTTAAGACCGAAGGTCCTATGCGTGGATTCCATTTTCCTCTTGTTGTTGGGCACTAAGAAAGACCGCGCATTCATCCAACTAGTGTGTGCCCTAAGATTGGTAAATAGAGTGAAATTTGGCGTTTGGCGAGTGCATTTCACCATTGAGGAAGACTCTTCAGGAAACTTGTGGCCAGAGTTCATGCTTCATAGACTCACATTTGGTGAATTTTTCCCTCATTTGCGTCTTATTAATAGTCCTCCTTTCGCTTTCAACAAAGGAGATAGGGAGCTATTCAGAGCTTGTCTTAATAAAGAGAGCATAGAGAAGATTGAAAATTTGTATAAATTCTCATCCTTCTCTGCTTTCTATGAAACTTTGTTCATAGAGACATTGTCAATCTCTTTATGATTTTGAATGATTTAACCATAATCCTAAGGAGTTTTTGTCCAGGAATTTTGTAGCACAAGTTGAGTCTTTAAATCTTGCAAACTTGATTGGACTTGATGAGGATGTTCTTTATGAAATTGTGAGAAGGTTGCCTCACTCCGACTGTGTGGAACTCGAAGGAAAGGAGCTCCTAGTCAATTGCTACTTTCTCACGGCCTTCGACGAGCATGAAGATCTAGTTTTTATACAAACCGCTTGTGCGTTGGGAATTGTAGAGCAAGTGCAATTTATCACTTGGGACGTGGTTGCTCTTTTGGATCCAGAAAATGAAGTTCTAGAGATTTCTGTTTATCGCCTTAGCTTTGAAGAATTTCAACCCTTCTTGGAGCTCATCAATAGTCTACCTTTTTGTTTTGATCAAACAAATCGAGACCTCATTGAAGCTTGGATAGCTGAAGAAGAAAACCTAGAGTGGTATTTTCTTACTTCTTCATTTGCAGGCGAGTGGTTCTAAATCTCTATTGTATCCCTTATTGTAACTCGTGTTGTAATCTTTCATAATAATGGAGAGCCAACGCCAAATGTCTGGATATCCTCTTTTCTTTGGAGAGCCTGGAGAGGATGAAGAATTATTTTTAGCAAATTTCAAGATGTCTTGCAGTATCAAGAGGATAGTAACCGATCAAGAACGTGTAGAAATGTTTGAGGTGGTCCTTAGGAAAGATGCTAGTACTTGGTTTGACTCTTTGCCTGAGGAAGTTAAGGGGAATTACATAGAAGTATTGAATCGTTTTAAGAGATACTTCTTTGATCCCCAAAACACTCAAAAACTATGGCAAGACATTGTTTCTCATAAGCAAAAAGACTTAGATGACTACTACTTGTACAAGCAAGAGTTTCTACGTCTTTGGGCTCTATGGATACGAAATGTTGCTAACCCTGGTGATGGTGCATAATTTTTAAAGAAGGAGAGATTCATAGCCGGACTCTTTCCTGACCTTAAGGTAAAAGTTGAGGCGGGTGCACCTGCTACTTTTGATGCAGCTGAAACTAGGGCTGTTGAGAAGTATAGGAAACTCAAGTGCTTAAGGGGAGAGGTTCCAATAGAAGGTCTTAGACCCAAAGGTAAGTCACAAGCATCAACATCTAGGGAGCTTCCTGAGGTAACGGCTGAAGTGATTGAGAAGTTAAATGAATCTTTAAGCAGCCTGTCAATTCACCTTGCACAAGCTGTAGGTCCAAAGGGACAAGCAAAGAAGTCAGAAGAGAGAGAGCCACGAACTAGGAGAGTCTTGCAATGTTGGAATTGCGGAGAGTCTGGACATGGGATGTATAATTGTCCTTGGCCCCGTGGAGAGCCAAGGAGACCTAACTTGAATTACCCAGTGATGAATGCAGGAGAAGGAGTTGGTCAACAACCAAGGCTTCTACAAAGGCCAAATGGACCAAGACCACCTCCACAAGGGGTAGAAGAAGTTCCACCTTTGCCAGATCCAAATGTGCATGTGGTAGAGGTGAAAAATTCAAATGAGGTTGACATGGAAGCCAATGGCATTAAGCGTGGCCGAGGAAAAGGTAAAGAGAAAGAAGGAGTCACATCACAGAGTGACCATGGACAAGGCAAGAAGGCAAAGGAAACCAAGGAAACCAAGAGGACTCGACGTCGTATCAACCTCCAAGACTTCCCTCTTGGACATGGTATGGCTCCGTACAACTTGTTGGAAGACATGAGAGGTAAGGGTCCTGATATTTCATGGCCTCAATTTCTTGCATTATGTCCACAAGTTAGGAGGGATTTAACAAGGGCAGTTAGCACTAGGAGAAAGGTAAAAGAGAGTGTGCCTGTTGTAAAAATTGCACAAGCTGAAATGAATGAGGACATTACACCGGTGCTAGACTGTTACATCAAAGGAAGATCGGTTAGGAAAGGTCTAGTGGATGGGGGTGCACAAATTTGCATCATGAGAGAGGGACTCATGCAAAGACTAGGCATGCACATCCACGAGGCACCTGAAATCAAAGTCAAGATGGCAAACAATAGCAAGGCTAGGTGTGTAGGCATTTGTAAAAATGTCTTTGTAGAGGCCTTTGGCATTAAGAAAGCGGTGGATTTTTATGTTATGTCGACCAAGGGAAGTGGTTATCCATTTATCCTAGGAAGACCATGGCTAATGAAAATGCGAGCTTTGCAGGATTGGGAGAGTGGGAAATTAATTTGCAGGAATGACAATCATAAGAAGGTTGTCTTTGACATGAAGGAGCAACGCTAAGAGGAGCTCCATGAAGAATCATCTCAAAGTGAGACGGAAGAAGGTTGGACCGATAGCACTTCAGAAGAAGAAAGTAGCGACAACATTACTGAAGAGGAGTCTTCCATCGAAGTCATGGGGGTAAGGTTTAAGCCAAGCAACCAAGAGACCTCTTGTCAAGGCTTGGAGGAGGTAGGTCCTCAAGAGAATGAAGGTGTTCAAGATGAAGGGATGCTGGAAGGTATGCTATCAACAACACTTACAAAGGATGAAAGAGAGGAGTTCAAATGTGTGCTAAGGAAGTTTCCTAGGCTTTTTGCTAAAGACTACACCGACGTGCGTGGGGTAGATGTTGTTCAACACAAGATTGAGTTAAAGCCTGAGGCCACACCTAAAGCTCAGAAGCTACGAAGTCTAGGAGTTATAAAGGAACAGGCTCTACTCAAGGAGGTAAGAAAGCTTCTAGCAGCAGGTTTCATTTATCCAGTGGAGAATTCAGAGTGGGTCTCTCCTGTTGTTGTCACTCCTAAGAAAAATGGCAAGTGGAGGGTGTGTGTGGATTACCGTCCCCTCAATGAGGCAACAAAAAGACATCACTTTCCCCTCCCAGTCCAGGATGAGATACTAAATGAGGTAGCTGGTCATGAGAAGTACACTGTGTGCGATGGTTACTCAGGTTACTTTCAAATAGGGATTGCATTGGAGGATCAATTGAAAACAACCTTTATCACTCCTTGGGGTTGTTATGCTTTTAGAGTCATGCCATTTGGTCTGACAAATGCTCCTGCAACATTCCAACATTTCATGAATATGGTGTTTCAAGCATTCTTTGGAAAGTCAATTAGGGTGTTCATTGATGATTTTTGTATTTATAGCTCAAAATCATTGCATCTACAAAGGGTAGAAGAAGGTTTAAAGAAGCTCTACGACATGGGAGGACAACTCAACCCCGACAAGTGCCATATAGGTGAGGATGAAGTAATCTTGCTTGGTCATAAAGTTTCTTACAAAGGCATTGAAGTGGATCCTTCAAAGGCTCTTATTGAGGTACCATCACCCAAGAGTCTTAAGGAGGTCATCTCATTCATTCAAAAGGTGAAGTATATGTCACGCTTCATTCACTTAGCCTCGGAGTTACTTCACCTTTTGCAAAAGTTAACACAACAAGTAGAATTTGCATGGTCTGATGAGCTTGAAGAGTACTTTTGTAACATTAAAGCCATTTTGTCAGAGCTACCAACACTCATGCCTCCTTGTTGGGAGTACACATTCTTTGTTAGCTCTAGTGCTGGGAAAGAAACAATTGGTGCAGTTTTGCTACAACAAGATCCCTATAGTACTAGGATGCGGCCCATCTACTTTGCTAGTAGGGTCATGAATGCTTTAGAGAGAGGCTACACGGAGACAGAACTCATGATGCTTTCTCTCATGTTTGCGATAAGGAAGTTTAGATCCTACTTGCTCCCAAAACCTTTTGTAATCCTCACCGCAGAGAATTTGTTCCCTTGGGTGTCATCTCAAATGAATCTTAGTACTAGGATCTCAAAGTGGATTATGGAGTTGCAAGAGTTTCAATACTCTTTCAAGGTAGAAGATAGTGTGCATGCACAATTGGCAGGGATTCTCACTTATAGGGTGCATGAAAAGGAGATTAAGGTGCCTAAAGTAAAGAACCTACCATTACCACCACCAAAAAGTATTCCTAATGCTTTTACCTTGTTCTTTGATGGAGCTTTTCGTCGAGCCACAGGAAAAGCAAGGGGAGGGCTAGTGTTGCTCAACCCAAGTGGAGAGGTGGTCATGAAAGAGAAGGTCAATCTACCAGGTTCAACTAGCAACAATGAAGCAGAATACGACACACTACTTCATGGTTTGAAGATGTGCATGGTAAAGGGAGATGCACTTCTCATTGTTAAACAGATTTTAGGCATTTGGGCATGCAAGAATGAAAGCTTAAGGACAAAGGTTCATACCATCCGTAAGCTATTTAATCAATTTGAGGAGGTGCAATTATATCATATTCCTAGGAAACAAAATGAAGATGCTGATTTACTTGCACAACAAGCCGTTACATGTGTAAAGAAAGAAGTGCAGGTCATCATGGTGGTGGCTGCTGTGAAGCAACCGAGGTACCAGGGATTGGAGTCATTGGCTCCCATCATTGGCTACATTTTGGAGGGTGAGTTTCCACCAGACTTCACAAAAGCTTAGAAGAGGAGACTCATGAAGAAGGCAAGCATGTATCTCTTCCTAGAAGGCTCCCTCTATCAAAGAGGGAAGGATAAAGTGTGCAGAAGAGTACCAACTATCGCGGAAATTCCAGCCATTCTAAAAGGTTTGCATGAAGAGGCATGTGGTGGTCATTTTTCCCAAGAATTAATTGTGAAGAAGATTTTGCTTGCGGGGTATGTTTGGCCAAGTCTGGATGTGGATGTCCAACATTGGTGTAAAAGTTGTCACAATTGTCAGGTAAATGGGAATAGAAGATTGATTTATGGTCCAAGGAAAATTGTGCTTGCAAATGGACCCTTTGAAAAGTGGGGCATTGATGCTATGGGTCCTCTGCCTAGGACAAAAAATGGTAAACTCTACATTCTAGTGGCTGTAGACTATATGACTAGGTGGGTGGAAGCACAAAGTGTGGCAAAGGTAAATGAGAGGACAGTGAGCAAATTCGTCTACGCACACATTTGTTGTAGATTTGGCACACCTTTGGAGATTGTTTCTGATAATGGTCCAGGGTTTAGAAAGGGATTGCTCACAGAAGTCTGTGAAGAACATCGCATTCTACATCGTCACAGTACACCCTACTATCCCCAATCAAATGGTTTGGTAGAAAAAGCTAATGGTGTCATTGCAGGCATCATTAGAAAGATGGTGAAAAACAAGACAAAGTTGTGGGATGACTTCTTGGATGGTGCCTTGTGGGCGTATCGAACCACATATAGGGAAGCCACGGAGTTCACACCATTTCACTTGGTCTATGGTCAAGAGGCTTTACATCCAATTGAACTAAACATTCCAACAATGCGACTTCATGGCAAATCAGCACAAGATGATCAAGAAGCATGGATGGATCGACTTCTTACCTTAGCTGAGCTTGAGTGGAAAAGAGAAGCAGCATACGAGTGCTATAAGAGGAAAGCCACACAGACAAAGGAGAAGCTTGACAAGAAACTGAAGGACAAAGGCATCAATGAAGGAGATCTTGTGCTAAGGTATGACAATTGACTCGATAATTGTTTTGATGCCAAATTTGAAACAAGATGGCAGGGGCCATACATAGTCAAGAAGGCTTTCAATTCAAGTTACTATCAACTTATGGACTTGAATGGGAAAGAGCACTCCAGGAAGGTAAACGGCTATCGCTTGAAGCCTTACTTGAGTCGCCTTCTACCAAAGGATCTACCAGAGCAAAAGGCAACTATCCCATGTAAGTATTGTTCCATGAAGCATGAGTGTAACACAAACCAAAATTCCAAGGGGCCAAACAATGAAGATCTTGTCAAGGACTCTGAAGCACTCTCTTTGGAAAAGATTCTTTATGATGGTACATGAATATACCATTATCCTAGGGGAGGGCTAATGATAGCCGTTTTTCGGCTCTCTGTGATTGCCATAGTGAGTTATCTCACCCTATCAAATCACTCAAACACTGTGGTTATCCTCACCCTTTCACTATATATAGGTGCGTGTGAGTTAGGGGACTTTTCCCATATCTCCTTACTGAAATAAAAAACCCTAAATTAGCTAAGCATTGGGCTAGTTGAGCCAAAAAAATAAAAAATATAAAAAATATAAGTATATTATGGCCCATGCGTATGTAAATATTTCTTTGTATATAGGGCCTAAATAAAAGATTTTTTCATAATTATTTTGGTATTTATTTAAATATTTTTACCTAGGTGTGTGTTATTTATGCTTTGTACATTGCCTCACCATTACCACAATTTTTCTTACCATTTTTCATACTCTTTATTCCATATAGAAATATTGTCATGTAAGCTTCTCTTATATTTGGTGTAACTCCACCCCAACAAAAATCCAAAAAAACTAGTTTTATTTCGGTGTATATTTTTTCACTATTGTGATTTTTCCCTTCCTACATCTATTTTGTTTTTTTTCTAAAAAATTAGAACACCAAAAATATTTATCTTTTTATGGTAGCCTCATAATGAAAGAGATTTCTTTTGACCCCTTTATATTTTTTCCACTTATATTATTTATATTTGACATGTACATATTTTTTAGACCCCTCAATATTTGATTTTCTTAGTTGTACTATTCACTTATATCATGATCTCAACAATATCTTCAATTATAGATCTACCAAATAAGGTCAAGGGTAGGTGGCATGCATACATACACTATGGAGGGCTCACTCTTGGAGGTATTCAAAAGAATCATCCAAAGAAGGACCCCACAAGGACCTTGTGCAGTGGAAAAACACGATCGGTTTTGCTGAATTTTTAAAGTTCACTGGCTCTCCGAATTTGAAAAGGTGATACAAACAAAAAATGTAGCTCGTGGGCTGAACTTTTGCCTCAAATTTTTTCATATTTTTTTGAGCTACGAGCTATGAGCTATGATTTTATTAGTGGACCACAGTTTTCCCATGCTATGCAGCCACACTCTCTCTTCCACTTTATCATTTTCGTCTTTCACACACACTTCTCCACTCATCATCCCCACCTCTCTCACCACTCCTCTCTGCACCCTACTCACCTTCTCCTCAACCTTGAAGAATAAGAGAAACCATGGTGAACTCATACCTCCCACACACAATTCCATTCCAAAATTGACCACCTAGTCTCATTTTTCCTCCTCCAAATTACCCATATCTATCAAAAAAACCACAAAATTCAGCCTCTTCTCTTAAAAGACAGCATCATGGTGGTTGATTACTCAGCTTCAATTACCTTGTCTCTCAAGGAAGGTCAAGAGTGGAGAAAAAATGTACCGTCAAAGCTAGTGGACCGTCAACAAGCGTCAAAATTGGCCCTACTCAAGACACTTGGAGCATCAACCTTGTAAGAAATCCACCTTTTCTTACCTCTTAAGTGTTTTTCTTCCTTATTTGTATCCTACATGGATACTCTCATTGTAAATATCCAATTCCATTTGTAAATTAATACTAACTCTACTAACACTAACCCACTATGAAAAGTCCTATCACCTCCATTTCTCTCCTCTCTCTTTCCCCACCAACTTCTTGATAATTCCAAGCAAAAGAAATTAGATAAATTGCTAAAAATCTAACCCAACCATGGTTAGAGGAGTAACCCTAGCCTTCAAAATTGCTATAAAAGGAGGGTGTAGCTAGCACAAAAAGGGGGGAGAAGAAAGAGCACTATGCTATAGCTTGAGAAGCCAAGCTCAACCTCTTGAGAAGGAGCTCTTGAGTGGAATCTCATTGGCATTAGGCATATGTATGTGTTGTATTAGGGATGATTAGCAAGGGAACTCTATGCCATTGTAGGAGAGAGTGATCATTAAATTGAGAGTATGAAATCTATCATTTCTCCTACTAGAGTAAGCCCAACATTTGCTGAATCAAAGAGGGTGAATTTGGACTAAGCATGGATACCTTGTCTCCCTTCCAATGTGAAGTCATGGACAATAATGATGTGTAAGTGTCTTGGTGTTTTATTTAAGTTCTTGATAGCTTGTCTCCGGGTATTGTTATCAATTTAGCCATAAATCCCACATGCTGTAAGAGGGCGACAGGGTGGAGAGGACTCCCCTGGCCTTAAGACAGTGCTTGGGGTGGCTTTTTTCTTGTGATGTGTTGTGGTGTAATTTGCTCAGGCTATGTTGAACAAATACTAATCTCACTTTGATTGGTCATGACAAATTTGTAAGAAGGCATTAGTGCAACAAGCACCCCCTTCCCCCTTCTCTCTCTTTCTTACCTATATATATTTATGTTTGCTTGATCATTAACGATACACTTCAAAGCAGCCCGAGCACCATCTCTCTCTCTCTCTCTCTCTCTCTTTCTCTCTCTCTCTCTCTCTCTCTCTCTCTCTCTCTCTCTCTCTCTCTCTCTCTCTCTCTCTCTCTCTCTCGTGTTTTAGTGTGTGAGAGTGTTCCATTGGTGTTAGGGTTAGTGTAAATTCCTTGCTTGTTTGTGGGTTGCTTTAACGATTCTCCTCTTTTGCGTCCTAGTTCGCTCTTAAACTGGGTGGGGCCCCTTGTGTAGTTGGGATTTGGCTAGGGGTTTGTTGTTTTGGTTTGTGTTGTGTTGTGCCCCAGCCCCATTGAGCAGCACGGGAGCCTTGAAGGGTGTCTAGAGGTTGCTCTTCTTGTTTCCCGCCCCGGACCGCTTCAATATCATACAAGGGATGTATATTTACATCCAAAATCTCCTATCCGTGCATCAGATATGGCTACGAGCCATTTTAAGCGAGTTTTGTTCCATGGACTTTTGAGTCAACGGGTGACTGCAATGACCTGGTTAGCCAATTTTATGTTCTCATTATTTTTCCATGTTTACACTTTACTTGGCAATTACTGTCATTGTGCAAAGCAAAGTGCTTTGGAAATTTTACATGAAGCACGGCTTCTCCCTTGTGCCAAGGAACTGCCCAATGACTTGTCATCAAGGGTCGTGGCACACAATTTTGCAAAAACTGGCAAAATAGGGAATATCACCTCACAGAATTCCGACCAGTTTAGATTGTGCAAGGCACTTATGGTTTTGGTTCTCACGCTTGAGACCGTTATAGTAGCCAAGGGCTTAAGTTTTTGCATGCAAGGCATGCTACGCAGGTGGCATGGATTCCACCACTTTATGCATTATGCTTCCGCTATCACCCTCGCAACTCTGTCAAGGACAGACTAAGTGATGGGTTGTTGAACCTTCTAGTTGGTTGCTTTCAACACCCAACAACACTAAAAGGAACCTAAATCTAGAACTTATTTCATAGGCAAAGTGCCAATGCTAAGTCATTTTCATACAATCACGACCCTGCAAGGCAGGTAGGTCAAAATGTGGTTGTGTCCCAGCATGTTGTTCTTCTCTCTCTCCCTCTCTTTAAGGGAAAAATGAAAAATCTTCTAAGAAGCTTTTGATACGTGTTTTGCTCGTGAGTCAGCCGGAGCCAAGGTGCTCTAACTCTCAGCTACCACGTGGCTACGATGCTACTCAAATTAGTCTTCATCGGTTCGTCCATTGAACACTAATTTGCATAAGGGCTATGAGCCACACCGGCTAAGAGCCATTGTCAGGCCAAGGGTAAGACCCAACTATTGGCATTCTTTGGGGTGATTGTTTTCAAGATTAAACAGATCTACCCAGGGAAGTATACATCAACGTTAATGCACAAGCAAGAGTCTTGTCATTACGGATGTTTAGGGTGTCATTTTTGCACTACATGTTTTCAGTGCGACACTCAAGCTGAGTTTTTGATAATCTTCAACTCACAGCAGTTGATCTCTATAAGGAAGTATAGATGCAGCAATCAGTGGTGCAGCATGGCTGTCCACACGAGCTAGGTAGTTCACTTGTGTGGATTTCCTACTCTCTCTATAGCACTACAGAGTGTCTATGGACATATTGTTTTGGGGTACGACCCGACAGGTGACTGCTACATCACCCCATAGGCATTGAGGATCATAGTTGATCTGCATTGAGGATCACAGTTTGATCTACATTGAGGATCACAGTTTGATCTCTCTCAGTTAGACTTTCAAGGAAAGAATTCCGCAATCTACCACGCGGTAGCGGACAAACTCAACTTTTCAAGTTGATTCCAATCATTATGTACACGGTTAACTATGTTGGTTGCCATTACCTGCTAGTTGAGCAGTTTCTACAAAGGGTCTTACCAAGGGGTTTGACTACGTAGATTTTAACCAAAGGGGTTGGATTGCGAAGGAAACACCCATGGTTCCCAGTGCAATGCTGTTTGTTTTTCAGGTAGGAGATGTGCTCCTCTCCGTTTGAATATTGGTAAGTGAACATTCCGTTCAAACCTCCAGGTACGCATCTATTAATTTGGTGTTATTCCATTTTTTGTATACTTTGCTTGTTTTTTTTTTTCAGGACGTATAAGTATGCTTGAATGTTACAGAGCCATGCCAAGGGCATGTCGGCACAAAGTATTTTGGGCCAAGTGTCCAATCTTCCTTTTTGCCTTACGCTCTTACGAACCTACTTGTAGGGTTCGATTTGGCACATGTTGTCACATGGGATACAACATGGTGTAGGAACTCAAGGAGTTTGGTTTAGCCAGTGTGGAGCATGATAATGAGGGTCCCTCTCACTCGCGTCGCAAAGTGTTTGTAGTTCCTCCACACACAAGTACAGCTCGTACTTGATGGATGTCACTTTTCCTGGCATCCTTACTTGAGACATATTCCGCATGTGGAGAATATGAGTCTCTGGGACTGACACTGGCGCCCAATTCAAAATGATGTGTCGCGACGAAGTCCCTAGGTGCTGGTTGCATCCGTTCATTAGACCAATTGACGCACATAGTATCAGGAACAATTTCAGTGGCCAAAAATTTTCGGGTACTAAGTACAGACTTGTTGTGATTACAAGTGCTGTGAAACCACCTTAACGGAGGGTTGTTTCTACATATAGCAAAGTATGCTACGTTCATGAGAATGTCTCATGGTTGGTTCCTAGGTGTGACCGGGTTGTCACATTCTATTATGGTCTAACTTTTGCTGCAAAGTATGCTACGTTCATGAGAAGGTCTCATGGTTGGTTCCTAGGTGTGACCAGGTTGTCACATTCTATTATGGTCCCACTTTGCTGCAAGATTTTCACGTAAGTATCGTGGAAAGTCTCGTCATGGAATTGAGGCTTGGATATGTTTGTGTTAAATGCATGCACACTAGGTGTTATGGGCCCTAGTGTTTAACACAAATTTATTTGGAGCGGCATGCAAATCCATGGACTTTATTCTTTCTGCACCCTTTTGCATTGCTAGTGCAATCTCTCTTGCAGATTTCGTATGAGTTTACACCCTGCCATACAAGGTGATGGCTGAGTATGGATGTTAGTGATTGGATGCTGGAATCTCCAATCTACCTTCAACCTAGTTGGTTGTCTCCATTCCATATCGAGTATATGGCTGGATACTCAATGATTGAGTCATAGTTTGTCGTCAGTCGTGGAAGACTGTCTGTAAGTGGTTGGGGAAAGTACCTCACTCTTACTGTTGTTATTCATCCCACGTTGGATAGGCAGCTGACAAGTATTCTATTTAGTACTAAAGGATATGCTAAGCGCATACGTTAGTAAACCGTGATAAAGGATCTGCTAAGAGCATACGTTAGCACAATGCATTCTGAATAGGTGATTCTCTCCTTATTCTAGAATTTGCTTAGGTTAGGTTTTCAACTTTGAACACCTGTTGTGGTGGGGTTGGATACCGATAGTTTCATAAGTCAAGGACATAGTAGGTGTGCTGATAGAGTATGTTGGCATGTAACCTTTGTTAGGGATGGACATGTGGTTCTGTGTGTTCCAAAATGTTCAAAAGTCTGACATGAGCACACTCCCTATTCTATCTTTTAGTAGCTATGAGCTTTTCAAGATACTCACATGAGTTATCATGAGTTACCATTTAAATATGGGTGGTTGCAAAAGGACAACAATGTGGAAAATCAAGATGTTGCTCTTGGTTTCATTGAACCTCCTCATTGCACCAGGTATCGGTCATATGGACAATTGGCCCGTGTAGAGGATGCCAATAAGGAAAACATCAGTGTTCTTACGAAGATACTACCACTTGTGTTTTCGAGGACGAAAACGCTTCTCCAAGGGGGGAGTAATGTCAGGCCAAGGGCAGGGCCAAGGGCCAGGACGGACATGCGGTCAAGGGGCGCTATATTAAGGGGCTAGGAGTCTATATATGGCACGATTGGGTGGAGAGTTGCATGGTCCAGTCCCCCGCGGTCTTACACATGCAATGAACCAGGAAATACTGGGCGCCAAAAGCTCAACTTCAATAAAACCTTAAAAAAATTTAGATATCCAAGATTTATTCCAATAGCAACCAATCAATATAAAAGCTCTAGATCCTAGCATATATTACAAAGAAAATGAAAAAAGTACAACCATGTGCAGCCAAATGGGTTTGGAAGCCACATAACATGCTAGCTTGAGGAAGTGAATGGGGTATAGGACAGCCTCTTTATTTGGCAGTTTAAGAAAATGTTTAAAGCTTAATCTCCAATGAGACATCCACCTTGAAGTTTGTAATCAATAGTTTCACAACACAAATGGTTGATGTTCGGGGAGAAACACACATAACACATTACATGTTGTGTTGAACACTTGGTTTCTACAATCAAAATTTGCTTTTGTTTGAACTAAAGTTTTTTTTTTTTGTAAGCACATTCTTTTTGCAAATAGTATTTTTTTTTTGACACCTATGGTTCATTGGGCATCTAGAGTAGTCAAGAAATGGAGTACTCACACTATCAGGAAAAAGAAATGTATTTCTAAAATACAAGTCATGAAGGTGAAAGGAAAAGAATCAATGTTGTACATGAGATGTTCAATTGGCAGGTGCAAGGTGAAAAACTAGTTAGTATTTACACTAACCATTTCTATTGTATTTACATGCATTATAATGTCAAGTGATTTATTGATGCCCCAATTAGTGGTTTTGTGTATGAAGTTTTGTATATTTTAGAGTTATTTTATTTTTATTAGTTTTATTAAGCTTTTAAATTTTATTAAAATTATAAGTATTATATAAATCAAAACTCACAACTTGACGTTCATTTCTCATTTGGACATTTAGAAGATCCTCTCGAGTGCAAACAAGCATGCACTTGTATCTTGCACCACATGGACGCACAAGAGCAGACCACTACACACATCTATGTCACCACCACCACTCACACCAGAAAAAATCCATAACCAACACCTCATGCAAAATCCACGGCTTCAATCCACAACCTCAACATGTGGAAAACCCAACATCACAACCTACCTCAAACGCCCAATAGCCTCCCCAACCTCCAAATTTGGGGTCGTTTTATACACGCACTGCGGTAATGAAATCTTTTTGATAATATGAACAAAACAAAATATAAAGTACAAATTGTTGACAAAAAATAGTTGAAAAGAAAAAGTTGTTCTCTATTACTTTGGTAATTACATCATGGCTGATTAGTCTTTCTACAAATTATCTGTGGGTATGGGGAAATGGCTGACCTTACACTGGTTTTTACTATCTCTTTTGGGTTTGTCACCCCTTGACCTAGGCTTGAGATAGAGTGAGAGAGGAATGATCAAGGATGCTTGCCTATGAAGGCATGCAAGGTCACCTTTCAGTCCACCAATATACATTTGTGAGCATTAAAGGTGAGGAAATCTTCAATGAGGATGGCACTTAATGCTTTGCACTTGAGCAACTTCATAGTATCATGCTTGGAGAACTCTATGTGCTCAAAGAATTGATGGTCCCAGGTGGGTCAGGTAGTACCACAAGGAGCTATCCCCATTCTTCGCGGATACACCGTGAGCGGATGCTAGCATAGTGAGATAAAACCAACAACTCTATGTCTACCAAGGATGAAGCTTAACCCGTAGGCACATGGAAACAAGAAGATGGATGTCAAGCACCTTCTTGACCTTCTAAGACAATCTCTACTTGAGGAAATCAAATATAACCGTTCTGTGCACTATTGAAAGCAACTCAACTTATGATGTTCGTGATATCCAAAACTAGACCATATGCATTTGAAATCTCACAAAACTCATAGGACACACTCTTCTCATCAAGAGATCAATAATCTATGGACAATGACTTGGTATCCTACCTCAAACTACCTCATGCAACCATCACATATAAAGATAGGTAGCAAAATATATTAAGATCATAATCCGTATCTCTACTTTCCATGAACCCATAGGTATGGAGGAATCACCAAACAGACACACAATTTGCAAGAAAACTCACCTGAAAGATCGTAGGAGCTCACTTCGTGACAATATCGGAATCGTGCAAACTTGTCATTGGTTTGAATCCCAAGCTGTTGCTAACTCATTGGCGGTGTTACTTTCACAATGGGAGTTCCGCAGAGCATGTAGGGAAGAGAAGAAATCTCTCTCTCTCTCTCTCTCTCTCTCTCTCTCTCTCTCTCTCTCTCTCTCTCTCTCTCTCTCTGTCTCTCTCTCTCTCTCAAACATAGTGCATAATAAAGTTTGTCTTTGATTAATTCAAAAGTTGGCTTAGGGTTACAAAAATTGGCTTATATATAATTCCCCCTTAGAGGCTTATCCCCACAAAGAGTATTGGCCGCTGAAATATTACAAAAATGTCATTCCGCTTCAAAAATAATGATACAAAAATTTGGGAAAGCTCCTTTTGTGTTTGGCTGTCAACATTCCCCCCTTTCGCGTTCTTGATCTTCTGTTGCTAGTAGATGTTGTCTTTGTCTCAATGGAATCCTTGGGGCTTTAGAAGCTTGAAGTACGACTCGTACCTTATATTGCCCAATGTGACTGTGGGACCAAATATTTTGCTATCATACGTAAAGAACCTCGTGTAGAAGGTTCCTCAAAATCCTACATGTGGTAGCTGGGTAAGAACATGATCCTTCAATAGATCAAATGTAATAACTCTAGAGATGACTACCTTGAGAAATCATATGTCATTCTGGTGATAGTGGTGCCCCATTTACAAGAGTGTTGAGTATGTAGCTTTGGAGAGTTCGAACACTTCAATGCAAGCTAGTATATTTTTGCAAATTTTCTTGATCATCACACAGGTCAAGTCACAAGAGCTAGTGAAAGTTTTAATGGTGCCCTTCAGGGTTTTCACCATCTAAGAGACACTTATTCTCTCTCATTCCTTGGTGGTAACAGAGAGGGGTAATTAAGCCGGTTGGAATGTCTTTTCAAGATTCTAAATGGTTTTCCCATTTGCATACACGAGGGATTTGGTAGAATAGGATGTCATCCCTGATAACTTTTGGGGCTTCCACCAAGTAGTTTAGAAATTCTAGGTACTTGAGGAGCCAATCTTCTCTCCATCTTGGCTGGAAGTCCACTATTTTCTTTACAGTCTCTATATTTTTTACATCTCCATCATACACTAGCTCTAATGCTTCTGCTTTGACCCTCTTTCGGATCTCCATCACTTCATACTTTAGGAGAGGAAATGGGAGCGTAGGTTGCATCCAATCCTCCCTAAGCACATTTGTGGCCAGCCCTTGGACTCCTAGAAAATGTAACATTCTTGTCTCCCATTCCAAGGCTACCTTGTGGTCTTCTGCTATGGACTTTTCTATCAAAATCTAGAGCTGTGTCTTCTCCACTACAATCAATGATTGCCCTTCTTCTGCTTGTGCCTCTATCTGTTCTTCTTGGTGCTGTAGATCTCCTGCATCCTGAAGAACTTCCATGGGCTCATTTTTGGCATTCGTCCCTAGATCATTAGGCTTTGATTTCGTGTTTTGTGTCCTTGCTTTGGCTATTTCTCTTTGTGATTATGTTATCCGTTGTTGAGCAAGCACATCTCTTTAATTAGTTTCTTCTGCTTGGTTCACCAACATCTCTTGCAGTGTAGCCATTTGTCGTTGAATCTCCTCATGTTCTTTTTGAATCTCTTTGTGTTCAATATTCATTCTTTCCTCCATGGCTAGAGAGCCTTTTGCCATATGCATTTGTTGTTTTTGCTCTAGCCATAATTCCTTTTGGAGGGTGGTGATTTGTGCTTCCAAGGATTGCACAACTTGACCATATGCTCCTGCACTTTCCGACACATCCCTCAGTGTTGCCCTTAATCTCTTGATTGTCAAGTCTTGTGTCAGGCCAAGCTCCATTCCGAAGGTCAAGGGCCAAGGGCGGGGCCAAGGGCCGGCTGCCCAGTGGAGAAGGGATCTTGTAAGCCAAGGGGCTATAAAAGTGTGGTTGTGTGGAGGATCATTCATGGTTGTTCCCAGGTTCCTACATTGGTATCAGAGCTCAGGGAGGAGCGGGCTCTAGAGGAGGGGGGAAATGCTTTGCATGGCTTGGCATGTTCTCTCTCTCTCTCTCTCTCTCTCTCTCTCTCTCTCTCTCTCTCTCTCTCTCTCTCTCTCTCTCTCTCTCTCTCTCTCTCTCTCTCTCTCTCTCTCTCTCTCTCTCTCTCTCTCTCTCTCTCTCTCTCTCTCTCTCTCTCTCTCTCTCTCTCTCTCTCTCTCTCTCTCTCTCTCTCTCTCTCTCTCTCTCTATCTATCTATCTATCTATCTATCTATCTATCTCTCTCTCCGTTCATGGACGCTCAGCCTAGGGGTTCTCTCGATCTTTCTCTCAAACAAAGTTTGCATGTCACGTGCAACACACAAGCAAGGCAAAACCGTGCATGCGCTAATGTCCCAAATCAGGGAGGAAGGGGAAGTCAAATCTCTTGCTCGCCTGCAGACAGCAAATCTAAGCCGATAAGGAGAAGCACTTTACAACTTGCCCAAAACTAGCTCTGTTTGGGCTCATTGGGAGCACAAGGCATCAAGGCATGAAACTTGGTGCTGCAACGTGCCCAAATTCCGGTTGACTAGAGTGCCATATCCTCCTTGAGGATCGCGCAGGCAGCGGCCTCCTGTGCAGGTATTTGCTTTAATAACGTCTTTTAACAAAAAAAATATTTTTTGTGCCCTAAGCTGGGCCACACACCCCACCTAGGGGTGTTGCCGCACGGGCAAGGAGCGGCAGTTTGGGAGATGAGCCCCACAACTAGATGTACATTCATGATCACATCCGTTGGCTCATGTGGAACATTTTTGCACCTGTCATGTGCAAAAATTTACAAGTTGAAGGCGTATAAATTCCCCATGTATGTCGCAAAACATCTCTTGGAATCTCTCAATCTCTCAGACTCTATCCAGGGCGGGATTGAAAGAGGACTCCAAGACATACATGGATGCAGACATAGATGTGCGATAAAGGATGAAAAGTGTAAGCCATGATTCTACAGAAGCAAGTCTTCTCGTTGAGACATGGATTGGAAATCTAATGCAAGGCATCACTAGGAGACGCCGATCGATTTTGCAAGGCATCCGATGACTCTCAATCAATGGTTACAGGCAAGGTTGCTTGGCAACCATGGCAAGCTAGACAGGTCTTATGAACTATTTTCTCACAGTATTCGGCAAGGCCGACCTGTAATTACAATTTTAAGCAATTGTGTACCATAAGATACATTACAGGAGCAAGTCTCCCTATATCGACACTCCAATAAACCGGCTGGTGTTTTACAATGATTGTAAATTTTTGGGTCTCTCCTCGTTGTGCTATCTTGAGGTGGAGGCAATCACGACCTCAGGGAGCACGTCTCTATGCATTGGATGCATAATCATTTTCAAGCCATTGCAGCTTGCTAGGAAGAAGGCAATATAGGTACATGAAGCATTGTGGAAAAAACATTGTCATCCACAGCTATGAGCTGAATGCAATGTTGACCACCACATGAACTTTTACAATGCCAACTTGTCAAGCAAAGGTTTGTTTGATCAAATAGTATTGGACAATCATTATTATTTGATAGTTCAGTTGTAGATGATACCTCTCTCCCTATCGGGCAATATTATGATTCTCAATCACTAGCAAAATTTTGCAATGCCGATTCTTTGACAAGGTTGATCCTTTTCTGCTCGGACATATGTGTGTCAACAAGAGCATCAGTTAGCTATGAGCACTCAGCTTACATTTTTGTCTCATCTATTTGATGAACTTATGTGAAGCAAGGCTTCCATTTATGCATCTTGCATTGAGACTCCCCATGTTTGGCATATGCTAGGAGCATACAAAATTGGGGAGGAATAGGCAATGTGTTTGTAGGTTATTTCATTACGTACCAGACGAGCATATAGGATACATGAGGGCATATATGCATATGCGACAACTCTCTCTTGCAAAGCAAATATGGCTATGAACCACCTTTCAGCGAATTTTTTTCAGTGAGTTACAACAAGATGACTAGGTCGGTATTCAAGTTTTGTTTTTTTTTCTATGTTTACACATTTACTTTGAAAAGAATTGTATGTTGTTCAAAGCAAAGTGCTTTGATAGTCTTACAAAAATCAAGGCTTCTCACTTGTGCCAAGATATTGCCCCTTGTCTTAGAATCAATGACATCGGCATGCAAGTATGGAGAACTCGCACAATCAGACTATAAACTCCCAGAATCCCTATCTGTACAGTTGTGCAAGGCACTTATGGTTTTGGCTATTCTGTTTGAGACCGTCACTATAGCCACGGGCTTACAATTCTTCATGCAAGGCATGCTAACCAGGTGGCATGAATTTCACCGCTTCATGGATTACGCTTCCACTGTCACACTCACAACTCTTTCAAGGACAAGGTAGGTGATGAATTGTTTAACATGATTGTTGGTTGTTGGCAATACACAACAACACTTTAAATAACCTAAATCTAGGACTTATTTCATAGGCAAAGTTCCATCTTTAAGTCATCTTTGTAAAGTCACGACCCCTACAAGGTTGATGGGTCAAGGACTTGTGTATTCTGCTACCTCTGTCGACAGAGCGTCATACTGGCAGATTGTTGCATGCTTATAGAATAAGTTGCACTCTAGGCATAAAATGCACATGATCATAGGACACAGCATATACAAGGTAGTAACTTAAAGAATGTTCCTCAACCCAACAAGTTCTCTCTCTCTCTCTCTCTCTCTCTCTCTCTCTCTCTCTCTCTCTCTCTCTCTCTCTCTCTCTCTCCAATGCCAAGGGCATATTCTAGTAGCACAAAGTTGTCATGCCAAGGGCAAACCCAAGTGAGTAGGACTCGGGCCAAGGGCCGGCTGCTAAAGGTGGACATGGAGATTCTATTCAGTGGCCAAGGGCTATATAATGCGAGGTTGGGCAGAGAATATTGATGAAAAACTCTTGGGTGGTGGCTCATAGCCCTTATCAGATCTCGGGTAAGACCCAAGTGTTGGCATTCCTTGGGTGATTATTCTCCAGCTTGAACATATCTACCTAGTGGACTCCCCATCAATCTTAATGGCCCGGCAAGAGTCTTTCCATTACATGTGTTTTTATGTATTTTGTAAGCACTAAATGTTTTAATGCGAAGAGTGAGTTAAGTTTTTGATGAGCTTA
Organism: Adiantum capillus-veneris; assembly: GCF_014529385.1. Classification (NCBI taxonomy): domain Eukaryota; kingdom Viridiplantae; phylum Streptophyta; class Polypodiopsida; order Polypodiales; family Pteridaceae; genus Adiantum; species Adiantum capillus-veneris. The sequence continues at coordinate 113,175,446 of NC_140933.1, forward strand.
CATTCACATAGGATGATCTATAACACGGCGTATAGATGTAGCAAGCATTTTCGATAGCATGGTTGTCCATAAGGACTAGGGGTTCCGCCTGCGTGGATCTCCCGTTTTCTCTATAGCACTGGGAGTGCATATAGGAGCACAGTTTTGTGGTATGGCCACATATGTGATTACTAAATCACACAATACGTGTTGATGGTCATTTTTTGACACCTTCACACTTTGTTTTTCAAGAAAACTATCTGCCAAGGCATAGTCAAAACGTTCTTCCCAAACTTTCACCAAGGGGTTGGTTTGGCAAGATATACCAAGGGGTTGTTTACTTTCTTTATCTTCACTAATATCTAATTTTAGTGATTAGCAGGTCAAAGAAATTTTGATATGGTACGCTTCCAGGTTGAGGGATATACTTGACTTCCGGGTAAGTATCAGGTACTTTGCACCTCATGGTACGTACATGTTTTTTTGGATTTATTTTCCTTTTTCAATTAAGTTTCCTTATGTTCTATAAATGGGATGTTTGAGCTAGAAGGCTTTCATCCAGCTTGCTCTTTAGCCAAGTGACAAGGTCATGAAAGAGCATAGGATTTTGAGAAAATAGTGTTATTTTATCTCTTCCCTGTGCATCAAGATACGGTAATGGGTTTGAATCTTGTTGAAACATTTACAGACCTACATGGTACGGTTCTCTTTGGCACATGTTGTCACATGGGACACGACATGGTCTAGGAACTCAAGGAGTTCGGTTTAGCCCTCTCACTCGTGTCGCGGAGTGTTCTTAGTTACCTCCACACACAAGCACAATTTGTGCTTGATGGATGTCTCTTTCTTTGCCATCCTTACTTGAGACATATTCCACATGTGGCAAATATGAGTCTCTAGGATTGATATTGTTGACTAATTCCTAATGATGTGTCGCGACAAAGTCCCTATGTGCTGGTCGCATCCGTTTATTAGACCATTTGGAGCACACTGTATCAGGCACAATTTCAGTGGCCATAAATTGTTGGGTACTTGGTATAGACTTGTTACGATTACAAGTGCTATGAAACCACCTTAATGGAGGGTCCTTTCTACAGTCAATGCTACCTTCATGAGAATGTCTCATGGTTGGTACCTAGGTGTGGCTGAGCTTTCATATTCCGTTATGGTCCAACTCTTGTTGTAAGGATTTCACGTACGTGCCATGGAAAGTCTCGTCATGGAATGGCGTTTCGAATTTGTTTGTGTTAAATGCATGCACACTAGGTGTTATGGGCCCTAGTGTTTAACACAAATTTGTTCAGAGTGGCATGCCGATTCATGGACTTTCTTGTTTCTGCAAATTTTTGCACTTCAAGTGCAAAGTTTCAAGCAGATTCATGAGTAACGGCTCAGGATGGGTGTCTGTGGTTGGATGGTCTATACTCTATGAGCTTACTACACTCCAACCCGCTTTCAACCTAGTTGGTAGTCTCCATTCCATATCAAGTATATGCCTGTATACTCAATGGTTGAGTCATAGTTTATCGTCATCCATGGAAGACTCTCTATAAGTGGTTCGCGGAAACTACCTCACTCTTACTACTGCTGCTATTCATCCCACGTTGGATGGGCAACTTATATGTATTCTTTGCTAAAGGATCTGCTAAGTGCATACATTAGCACAAAGATTTTTGAACGCGCGATTCTCTCCCTATTCTAGAATTTGCTTAAGTTAGGTTTTGAACTTTGAACATCTGCTGTGGTGGGGTTGGGTACCGATTCAATTGTTTCATAAGTCAAGGACTTAGTAGGTGTGCTGACAAAGCATGTTGGCATGTAACCTTCATTAAGGGTAAGTAGGTAGTTATGTGTGTTCCAAAATGTTCAAAAGTCTGAGATGAGGAAACTCCCTATTCTATCCTTGAGTAACTATGAGCTTTTCAAGATACTCAGGGGAGTTAGGAATCTAGCTCATAACTTTATGAATTCTGTGCACTCTTGTATTTATCTGATATTTCATGTAAGCCGTTTGCATTAACACTTACATGGTGACAACAATGTCATTGACCAACAGATTCTAGTTGATTTCATTGAACCTCCTACCCAGCCGCATAAACTTGCGTGCATTTTAGACTATCATGATTTACGTATGCGTCGTCATGTAGGTCAACAATTTCTTGTACAAAGAAACGATTGACCTGACTTATAGAAGGTGCCACTTGAGAAAACATCAGTGTTCTTAAAAATAAGTAACCCACTTTTATTTTTGAGGACGAAAACACTTCTCCAAGGGGGGAGTAATGTCAGGCCAAGGGCCACCCTGGAGGTAAAGGACCTCGCCAAGGCCCGGATGCCCAGTGGAGAAGGGATCATACAATCCAAGGGGCTATAAAAGGGTGTTTGGGTGGAGGATCGTTCACGGCAATTCCCAAGGTCCTACATCGTGGAGCTTTAATTTTGCTTTCAATTCCAGTACTTTATCTTTCGCCGCCTCCAGCTCATCTTCTACTTTTATATTTACATGCAAAAAGAAAAATAATTATCTAAATGTAATTTTTTGAGATCAATCATTGAATATAAATTAAATTATCAAAACTATAATTCTTCAATGTTTGTAATCATTACTCTTTAACAAATCATCAAAATCATAACTCTTTAACATCTATGATGAATAAAAATTGCTTTCCTTAAATGAAAACTTCATGCACCAAATCTCTCTATGAAATATGATAGTACAATGGATATAAGTCTCTCTATAAAACAACATCATGTAACTCTATAAAACAACATCATGTAACTCTTAGCAAATTAAATAAAAGAAAATCTTTATTTGATTTTCATCTCAAATCATATGGAATCAAATAAGCCAAAACAAAAATATTTAATAAAACCTTACTTTCATTTAATTCTTGCACATGTATCAAATTGTATATGATGCACATAAAGAATAAATGCAAAAATCAATCAATTCATTTTCTTCTTAAATACAAATTTGATTGAATATAATATAAACTTGATATAATTAACTCTTCATTTATTTTATATCCAAATAAATTACATATAATGCATGAAAAGAAAAGAAAAGATTCACAACAAGAATCTCAACTTATGAGAAGTTGGAATCATAATAGCTTTTACCTTTTGATCTTTTGCTTCAAAACATATAAATAATAGTTAAATTTTTTTCAAAGATTACTATTGACATGTAGCTTCAAAACACCTCAAAATCTTAAAAATGACTCTTCAAACACTGGAATTGGAGTTTCAAATAGAAAGTTATGATGATGTTATGTTCCGCTAAATTGCATATTTTTCCTGAATGCGCACTGTGAAAATCCACAAGAGGCCAAGAAAGTCCCATTTTTTTGAAGAAAAAGCAGCCACACTATGACTCCCGGTTGAAAAAAGGAAGATAAGAATAGAGAGATGATGCATAAAGACTACAACCCTAAAGTGTGTATGATACTCACAATGGATGCATATATATAGAGGAGACTAAGAAGCTATATATAGATCAAGTATATATATAGCTCAATAGTAACTCTCTCATGGATGGCAACTAAAAGTACCAGTTGCCTCCAATAATGAGGAGTGAAAAACTTAACTACAAGATTCTAAGTCACCAAAACCATGCCAAATCACTACAGTTATACCAACAAGGTATCGACATCTCAATGCCCACCAGAAGATTTATCCTCATCAAATAGGCATGCAAGGAACCAGGAAATATTGGGTGCCAAAAGCTCAACTTCAATCAAACCTTAAAAAAATTTAGATATCCAAGATTTATTCCAATAGCAACCAATCAATATAAAAGCTCTAGATCCTAGCATATACTACAAAGAAAATGCAAAAAGTACAACAATGTGCAGCCAAATGGGTTTGGAAGCCACATAACATGCTAGCTTCAGGAAGTGAATGGGGTATAGGACGGCCTCTTTATTTGGCAGTTTAAGAAAATGTTTAAAGCTTAAGCTCCAATGAGACATCCACCTTGAAGTTTGTAATCAATAGTTTCACAACACAAATGGTTGATGTTTGGGGAGAAACACACATAACACATTACATGTTGTGTTGAACACTTGGTTTCTACAATCAAAATGTGTTTTTGTTTGAACTAAAGTTTATTTGTTTTTGTAAGCACATTCTTTTTGCAAATAGTGTTTTTTTTTTTTGACACCTATGGTTCATTGGGCATCTAGAGTAGCCAAGAAATGGATTACTCACACTATCAAGCAAAAGAAATGTATATCAAAAATACAAGTCATGGAGGTGAAAGGAAAAGGATCAATGCGGTACATGAGATGTTCAATTGGTTCTATAAAGTTTTAGTAGGGAGAGAGAGGAAGAAGACTAGAGTGCAAAGAAGTTTCAAATTCAAAATAGAGAAATTGGTAGGCATGAGAAATCATAATCATATCATGTTTCGAGTGCAAAAAGATTGATTCCAATGATGGTTGGAGACAAGGTGGAAAAATGACAGGCGCAAGGTGAAAAACTAGTTAGTATTTACACTAACCATTTCTATTGTATTTACATGCATTATAATGTCAAGTGATTTATTGATGCCCCAATTAGTGGTTTTATGTATGAAGTTTTGTATATTTTAGAGTTATTTTATTTTTATTAGATTTATTAAGCCTTTAAATTTTATTAAAATTATAAGTATTATATAAATCAAAACTCACAACTTGACGTTCATTTCTCATTTGGACATTTAGAAGATCCTCTCGAGTGCAAACAAGCATGCACTTGTATCTTGCACCACATGGACGCACAAGAGATGACCACTACACACATCCATGTCACCACCACCACCACTCACACCAGAAAAAATCCATAACCAACACCTCATGCAAAATCCATGGCTTCAATCCACAACCTCAACATTTGGAAAATTCAACATCACAACCTACCTCAAACGCCCAATAGCCTCCCCAACCTCCAAATTTGGGGCCGTTTTATACACGCACTACGGTAATGAAATCTTTTTGATAATATGAACAAAACAAAATATAAAGAACAAGTTGTTGACAAAAAATAGTAGAAAAGAAAAAGTTTTTCTCTATTACTTTGGTAATATCATGGCTGATTAGTCTTTCTACAAATGATCTGTGGGTATGGGGAAATGGCTGACCTTACACTGGTTTTTACTATCTCTTTTGGGTTTGTCACCCCTTGACCTAGGCTTGAGATAGAGTGAGAGAGGAATGATCCAGGGTGCTTGCCCATGAAGGCATGCAAGGTCACCTTTCACTCCACCAATATACATTTGTGAGCATTAAGGGTGAGGAAATCTTCAATGAGGATGGCACTTAATGCTTTGCACTTGAGCAAATTCATAGTATCATGCTTGGAGAACTCTATGTGCTCAAAGAATTGATGGTCCCAGGTGGGTCAGGTAGTGCCACAAGGAGCTATCCCTATTCTTGGCGGATACGCCGCGAGCGGATGCTAGCATAGTGAGATAAAACCAACAACTCTATGTCTACCAAGGATGAAGCTTAACCCGTAGGCACATGGAAACAAGAAGATGGATGTCAAGCACCTTCTTGACCTTCTAAGACAATCTCTACTTGAGGAAATCAAATATAACCGTTCTATGCACTATTGAAAGCAACTCAACTTATGATGTTCGTGATATCCAAAACTATACCATATGCATTTGAAATCTCACAAAACTCATTGGACACACTCTTCTCATCAAGAGATCAATAATCTATGGACAATGACTTGGTATCCTACCTCAAACTACCTCATGCAACCATCACATATAAAGATAGGTATCTAAATATATTAAGATCCTAATTCGTATCTCTACTTGCCATGAACCCATAGGTATGGAGGAATCACCAAACAGACACACAATTTGCAAGAAAACTTACCTGAAAGCTCGTAGGAGCTCACTCCGTGACGATGTCGGAATCGTGCAAACTTGGCATTGGTTTGAAGCCCTAGCTGTTGCTAACTCGTTGGCGGTGTTGCTTTCACAATGGGAGTTCTGTAGCGCATGTAGAGAAGAGAAGAAATCTCTCTCTCTCTCTCTCTCTCTCTCTCTCTCTCTCTCTCTCTCTCTCTCTCTCTCTCTCTCTCTCTCTCTCACACACACACACACACACACACACATACACACACACACACACACACAAACATAGTGCATAATAAAGTTTGTCTTTGATTAATTCAAAAGTTGGCTTAGGGTTACAAAAATTGGCTTATATATAATTCCTCCTTAGAGGCTTATCCCCACAAAGAGTATTGGCCGCTCAAATATTACAAAAATGTCATTCCGCTTCAAAAATAATGATGCAAAAATTTGGGAAAGCTCGTTTTGTGTTTGGCTATGAACATTCTCCCCTTTAGCGTTCTTGATCTTCTGTTGCTAGTAGAAGTTGTCTTTGTCTCAATGGAATCCTTGGCGCTTTAGAAGCTTCAAGTACGACTCATACCTTATATTGCCCAAGGTGACTGTGGGGCCAAATATTTTGCTATCATATTGTAAAGAACATCGTGTAGAAGGCTTCCTCAAAATCCTACATGTGGTAGCTGGGTAAGAACATGATCCTTCAATAGAGCAAATGTAATAACTCTAGAGATGACTACCTTGAGAAATCATATGTCATTCTGGTGATAGTGGCGCCCCATTGACAAGAGTGTTGAGTATGTAGCTTTGGACTTTTCAAACACTTAAATGCAAGCTAGTATATTTTTGCATATTTTCTTGATCATCACACAGGTCAAGTCAGAAGAGCTAGTGAAATTTTTAATGGTGCCCTTCAGGGTTTTCACCATCTAAGAGACACTTATTCTCTCTCATTCCTTGGTGGTAACAGAGAGGGGTAATTAAGCCGGTTGGAATGTCTTTTCAAGATTCTAAATGGTTTTCCCATTTGCATACACGAGGGATTTGGTAGAATAGGATGTCATCCCTGATAACTTTTGGGGCTTCCACCAAGTAGTTTAGAAATTCTAGGTACTTGAGGAGCCAATCTTCTCTCCATCTTGGCTGGAAGTCCACTATTTTCTTTACAGTCTCTATATTTTTTACATCTCCATTATACACTAGCTCTGATGCTTCTGCTTTGACCCTCTTCCTGATCTCCATCACTTCATACTTTAGGAGAGGAAATGGGAGCGTAGGTTGCATCCAATCCTCCCTAAGCACATTTGTGGCCAGCCCTTGGACTCCTAGAAAATGTAACATTCTTGTCTCCCATTCCAAGGCTACCTTGTGGTCTTCTGCTATGGACTTTTCTATCAAAATCTAGAGCTGTGTCTTCTCCACTGTAATCAATGATTGCCCTTCTTCTACTTGTGCCTCTATCTGTTCTTCTTGGTGCTGCAGATCTTCTACATCCTCAAGAACTTCCATGGGCTCATTTCCAGCATTTGTCCCTAGATCATTGGGCTTTGATTCCGTGTTTTGTGTCCTTGCTTTGGCTATTTCTCTTTGTGATTATGTTAGCCGTTGTTGAGCAAGCACATCTCTTTTAATAGCTTCTTCTCCTTGGTTCACCAACATCTCTTGCAGTGTAGCCATTTGTCATTGAATCTCCTCATGTTATCTTTGAATCTCTTTGTGTTCAATCTTCATTCTTTCCTCCATGGCTAGAGAGCCTTCTGCCACATGCATTTGTTGTTTTTGCTCTAGCCATAATTCCTTATGGAGGGTGGTGATTTGTGCTTCCAAGGATTACACAACTTGACCATCTGCTCCTGCACATGCCCACACATCCCTCAGTGTTGCCCTTAATCTCTTGATTGTCACGTCCTGTGTCAGGCCAGGCTCCATTCTCGAGGTCAAGGACCTATTGGCCAAGGGCGGGGCCAAGGGCCGGCTGCCAAGTGGAGAAGGGATCTTGTAAGCCAAGGGGCTATAAAAGGGTGGTTGTGTGGAGGATCATTCATGGTTGTTCCCAGGTTCCTACATTAGTATCACAGCTCAGGGAGGAGCGGGCTCTGGAGGAACGGGGAAATGCTTTGCATGGCTTGGCATGTGCTCTCTCTCTCTCTCTCTCTCTCTCTCTCTCTCTCTCTCTCTCTCTCTCTCTCTCTCTCTCTCTCTCTCTCTCTCTCTCTCTCTCTCTCTCTCTCTCTCTCTCTCTCTCTCTCTCTCTCTCTCTCTCTCTCTCTCTCTCTCTCTCTCTCTCTCTCTCTCTCTCTCTCTCTCTCTATCTATCTATCTATCTATCTATCTCTCTCTCCGTTCATGGACGCTCAGCCTAGGAGTTCTCTCGATCTTTCTCTCAAACAAAGTTTGCATGTCACATGCAACACACAAGAAAGGCAAAACCGTGTTCTAATGTCCCAAGTCATGGAGGAAGGGGAAGTCAAAGATCTTGCTCGCCTGCAGACAGCAGATCTAAGCCGATAAAGAGAAGCACTTTACAACTTGCCCGAAACTAGCTCTGCTTGGGCTCATTGGGAGCACAACGCATCAAGGCATGAAAGTTGGTGCTGCAACGTGGCCAAATTCCAGTTCATTCGAGCGCCATATCCTCCTTGAGGATCGCGCAGGCACCGGCCTCCTGTACAGGTATTTGCTTTACTAACGTCTTTTAACGAAAAAAATCTTTTTTGTTCCCTAGGCTGGGCCACACACCCCACCTAGGGGTGTTTCCCCACCGGCAAGGAGCGGCAGTTTGGGAGATGAGCCCCACAACCAGATGTACATTCATGATCACATCCAATGGCTCATGTGGCAAATTTTTGCACCTGTCATGTACAAAAGTTTACAAGTTGAAGGCGTATAAAATCCCCATGTATGTCGCAAAACATCTCTTGGAATCTCTCAATCTCTCAGACTCTATCCAGGGCGGGATTGAAAGAGGACTCCACGACATACATGGATGCAGACATAGATGTGCGATAAGGGATGAAAAGTGTAAGCGATGATTCTATAGAAGCAAGTCTTATCGTTGAGACATGGATTGGAAATCTAATGCAAGGCATCACTAGGAGACGCCAATCGATTTTGCAAGGCATCCGACGACTCTCAATCAATGGTTACAAGCAAGGTTGCTTGGCAACCATGGCAATCTAGACAGGGCTTATGAACTATTTTCTCACAGTATTCGGCAAGGCCAACCTGTAATTACAATTTTAAGAAATTGTGTACCATAAGATACATTACAGGAGCAAGTCTCCCTATATCGACACTCAATAAACCGGCTGGTGTTTTACGTTGATTGTTAATTTCTGGGTCTCTCCTCGTTGTGCTATCTTGAGGTGGAGGAAATCACAACTTCTGGGAGCATGTCTCTATGCATTGGATGCATAATCATTTCCAAGCCATTGCAGCTTGCTAGGAAGCATGCAATATAGGTACATGAAGCATTGTGGAAAAAGCATTGTCATCCACAGCTATGAGATGAATGCAATGTTGCCCACCACATGAATTTTTACAATGCCAACTTGTCAAGAAAAGGTTTGTTTGATCAAATAGTATTGGACAATCATTAATATTTGATAGTTTAGTTGTAGATGATACCTCTCTCCCTATCGGGCAATATTATGATTCTCAATCACTAGCAAAATTTGGCAATGCCGATTCTTTGACAAGGTCGATCCTTTTTGCTCGGACATATGTGTGTCAACAAGAGCATCAGTTAGCTATGAGCACTCAGCTTACATTCTTGTCTCATCTATTTGATGAACTTATGTGAAGCAAGGCTTCCATTTATGCATCTTGCATTGAGACTCCCCATGTTTGGCATATGCTAGGAGCATACAAAATTGGGGAGGAATAGGCAATGTGTTTGTAGGTTATTTCATTACGTACCAGACGAGCATATAGGATACATGAGGGCATATATGCATATGCGACAACTCTCTCTTGCAAAGCAAATATGGCTATGAACCACCTTTCAGCGAATTTTTTTCAGTGAGTTACAACAAGATGACTAGGTCGGACAATTTCAAGTTTTGTTTTTTTTTCTATGTTTACACATTTACTTTGAAAAGAATTGTATGTTGTTCAAAGCAAAGTGCTTTGATAGTCTTACAAAAATCAAGGCTTCTCACTTGTGCCAAGATATTGCCCCTTGTCTTAGAATCAATGACATCGGCATGCAAGTATGGAGAACTCGCACAATCAGACTATAAACTCCCAGAATCCCTATCTGTACAGTTGTGCAAGGCACTTATGGTTTTGGCTATTCTGTTTGAGACCGTCACTATAGCCACGGGCTTACAATTCTTCATGCAAGGCATGCTAACCAGGTGGCATGAATTTCACCACTTCATGGATTACGCTTCCACTGTCACACTCACAACTCTATCAAGCACAAGGTAAGTGATGGATTGTTTAACATGATTGTTGGTTGCTGGCAATACACAACAACACTAAAAATAACCTAAATCTAGGACTTATTTCATAGGCAAAGTTCCATCTTTAAGTCATCTTTGTAAAGTCACGACCCCTACAAGGTTGATGGGTCAAGGATGTGACTTGTGTTTTCTATTAACTCTATCGACAGAGCGTCATACTGGCAGATTGTTGCATTCTTATAGAATAAGTTTCACGCTAGGCATAAGATGCACATGATCATAGGACACAACATATACAAGGTAGTAACTTAAAGAATGTTCCTCAACCCAACAAGTTCTCTCTCTCTCTCTCTCTCTCTCTCTCTCTCTCTCTCTCTCTCTCTCTCTCTCTCTCTCTCTCTCTCTCTCTCTCTCTCTCTCTCTCTCTCTCTCTCTCAATGCCAAGGGCATATTCTAGTAGCACAAAGTTGTCATGCCAAGGGCAAACCCAAGTGAGTAGGACTCGGGCCAAGGGCCAGCTGCTAAAGGTGGACATGGAGATTCTATTCAATGGCCAAGGGCTATATAATGCGGGGTTGGGCAGAGAATATTGATGAGAAATTCTTGGGTGGTGGCTCATAGCCCTTATCAGATCTCGGGTAAGACCCAACTGTTGGCATTCCTTGGGTGATTATTCTCCAGCTTGAACAGATGTACCCAGTGGACTCCCCATCAATGTTAATGGCCCGGAAAGAGTCTTTCCATTACATATGTTTTTATGTATTTTGTAAGCACTAAATGTTTTAATGCGAAGAGTGAGTTAAGTTTTTGATGAAATTACATTCACATAGGATGATCTATAACACGGCATATAGATGCAGCAAGCATTTTCGATAGCATGGTTGTCCATAAGGACTAGGGGTTCCGCCTGCGTGGATCTCCCGTTTTCTCTATAGCACTGGGAGTGCATATAGGAGCACAGTTTTGTGGTATGACCACATATGTGATTACTAAATCACACAATACGTGTTGATGGTCATTTTTTGACACCTTCACACTTTGTTTTTCAAGAAAACTATCTGCCAAGGCATAGTCAAAACGTTCTTCCCAAACTTTCACCAAGGGGTTGGTTTGGCAAGATATACCAAGGGGTTGTTTACTTTCTTTATCTTCACTGATCTCTAATTTTAGTGATTAGCAGGTCAAAGAAATTTTGATATGGTACGCTTCCAGGTTGAGGGATATACTTGACTTCCGGGTAAGTATCAGGTACTTTGCACCTCATGGTACGTACATGTTTTTTTGGATTTATTTTCCTTTTTCAATTAAGTTTCCTTATGTTCTATAAATGGGATGTTTGAGCTAGAAGGCTTTCATCCAGCTTGCTCTTTAGCCAAGTGACAAGGTCATGAAAGAGCATAGCATTTTGAGAAAATAGTGTTATTTTATCTCTTCCCTGTGCATCAAGATACGGTAATGGGTTTGAATCTTGTTGAAACATTTACAGACCTCCATGGTACGGTTCTCTTTGGCACATGTTGTCACATGGGACACAACATGGTCTAGGAACTCAAGGAGTTCGGTTTAGCCCTGTGGAGCAATGATAATGAGGGTCCCTCTCACTTGTGTTACTAATTTGATGCTACTAATTTTTTGGTTGATGGCCTATTAATAGGGACATCAAAAGGAACCGCATTTCCCATACTTAACATGACCCCTACTGGTGATGCTCTCCACGGGTTGGCCAATGGTCACTATTGTGGTGTTTGCAGGATGTGGTCGAACCCTGGTACTCCATGCTATGGGGAATGCCTTTCTTGAGCTCTTCTTTTCATTTCTTCATCTAACTGTGGTCCATGTGATCCACCACCTCTTATATTTTCAATAGAGATCTCATGTATTTCTTGTTTTTGTCTGGCAAACCATGGTGGAGTTGGAGTGCCCTAAACTACTGTTGAAGCCTCTGCTATTGTGTATTCGGCTTGAAGGAGGTCTTCAAAGGTGTCCTTGTCTTCTTTCTCCTTGTTTCTTGGTGGAGGTGCTGCCTCTTCTATTATTTCTAGTGAGGGTTGTCTTTGGGATGTTGAGGGTTTTGGACTTGGAGGAGGGGTGGAAGATCCTGGTGGTGAAGGTGGTGGGGTTTAAAATTTTTCTTGGTCACCTTCTTGCTCCTCATAGCTGGAGGTTCCAGCGTTTCTTTCAGCTTCTTCTTAATGACTTGAACCTCCTCCATTGTGAAGGGCTCTTAGCTCTACTGCTCAATCACACTTTTTGTTTCCTCATATGCTCGGATGTAGTGATCAAACTAATCCTCTAGAGGTCTAGAGGAGCTTCCACCGATTTTTGATGGGTCTGTCACCCATACTCCTCAAAGTCTCCTTTGAGTGCCCTTTCTGTCCTGAACTGCTCAATCAGCCTCTCAATCTGAGTGGCTTTTGGCTATGTGTTTCCTTGGGCTTTGCTTCTCTGGTCACTGCCATCTTTTCCTTTTTCTTTGAAGGTTCCACCGGCTCTTCCTCTAGTACTATTTCTAGCCTTCTTTGTAGTCATGTGGTCACTAGTGGAGCCACTGCAATCACTGGTTCTTCTTGTGTATCTGGCTTCAACTTGAACCACTCGTTCTGTGTTGGTGGCTCGGGCCACTATCCTCTAGCACCAATGGCTTCATATGCAATCTTCATCAGTGTTTCTCCTCCTCCAATGTACTTTGGCTTTTCCATGCCCATGCCGACCATTGCTCATGCAGGTATTGGGTGTAATTCACTTCTTTGGGCATAATGCTTTTCAAAGCCCAGGTTATGGTAGTTGCAACTACATGGGAAGGAGTTGTGTATTTTTGGGGCCGCTTGCTACAAACATGGAAGTACTGGTTGTAGAGCTTGCAGATCTTTGCAGCTTTTGGGTCCACTAGGTCTTCAAACATCTGATTGGGCTTCTTTTGGGTGTATACCTTTACTTCGTCTCTTCTTTTCCTAACTGATCTTCCTTTATTGTGGATCCCCAATGCATCTGCTATGGCCTGAGGGGTGATTAAAGTCTCTATCTTCTATCCATCTAAGGCTGTAATCATTGCCTTGTCGTCCTTCTGAATTGAGATGACTAACTCGTAGACTCTTTGCATGTCCACACACGTTGGTGGTGCTCTGAAGAAATTATATAAGTCTACTCTTTCCAGTTGGGTAAGTGTTTCTTCTTTGCTTGCATAATCTAACATCTCCCGTGGATTCATTGGGATATCCATCGTGTTTCCTTAGGGGTCTCTGAAGGTACCTTGGTATACTGCCAAGCCTTCATTTTCTAGTCTTGCCTCATCTACCCAAGCCTTAGCGGGTTTTAGTGTCTCTTATGGAAGTGCATAAGGATTTTTGGCTGCAATAATGTCCTTCATGGACATTCTTTTCTTCTTTGCTGATGATTTACTGGCCTCCATTGATCCTGCGAGCACTCCAAGTGCAAAAGTTAGAGATGTCTTATACAATCTTGCACTTTCTCAGTTTCTAGCTATTCAAATGACTTCAAAATTGAAACACAAGCTAATTAGGGCCTAGGGGTGCAATGCATGTGGTCATAATTTCATTTTGGGTGCAAATTGATGCTGTGAGACAACATACGCGTCTAATGTCTAGATGCTCAGAACTGAGTGATACTTCACATGTGCATACCTCTTATCATGTACATCATGAGTATATGCCTGAATTTTAATTTGGATGTTACTTGGACATGTTGTGACCATTAGAACTCCCTACAGGCTTTGAAGCTGAATTTTGGCTTAGTTTTGAGTAAATGAGGCTCAACTGGGGTGAAACTAGGTAGATGCTCTCATAATCATGTTGCAAAGGCTTAGAGGGGTTCAAGTTAGTCAACAGGTTCATTTTTAGGCTAGCGAGACATCATAAGTGTATATTGCGAAGTAAATCTTGTCAATGGTCTTTACCTACAGAAGATGGAAGCTGATGATGGGAGAATGGGAGGCACTAGACTCTAATGTTGCTGCTAGAGAATCAACTAATATCTTTGTTAATATTGATTGTTACCTCAGTCATCTTTGCGAGTATCTTAATCTTAGATATACCTTTCCCAAGAAATAAATCTTTACAATCAACAAAAAGGTTGTTTGTTCCAAAAAAGAGAAGAGATTTTTGTGTGAGAACATTGTGTTTCCGTGATGTATTTTTGTTAAAGCCTATATCTGATGCGGATTTTGCTACCATTTAATGAACTTACAGTTTCGAATCTCGTGTTTGATCATACTGGTTCATTTTCAATTTGCTCAAGATTTTGATTGAAATGTGCAATTTCATTGATTTGGAATGTGAATCCCTTATATGTTGGTGTCTTTTGATGCTTTATTGCATGATTTTGTTAAAAACTATGGTTCCTAGTTAGTTTGACGTTAATTTTAAGTGCTTTTTCAAAAGTGACCTTGGGTATATAAGTGACTTTCTAGGTTTTTTAACTTTTTTTCTCACATTCACAAAAATCTAGCTCCAAGCTCTCGTATCATCTTAACGAACCCATGACAACGTCTTGTGACACATTTCTTGCACAATTGAGGATGGTAGGACTTGTGTATTGAGCACATCAGCTAGTCAATATGTTTAAGGGGACGATTGACATGCAAGCCACTACCAGCCATCATGGAGAGACGTTCCAAAGTTTTCTTTACAGGGTGCAACACATGGAATAATATGCCATAGTGTTTGAGGGATTCGGCATGGTGTGGTTGCCAATGGATTTCCTACCTAGTCGATAAAAAAATTTTCTTCTTCTTGTTGAGGTTTATTAAAGGGCTGACTAAATGGGACTGCAAGCTAGAGGATGAGGATGACCTCATACACTTGGGCATGGGGTCCATAGATACCCAATTCATTTCTTGGGACATGGTTCTGGTATTTTTTTTACTTGAGGGCACGCAGAAGGGAAAATCAAAGGAGAAGTCCATCAAGAAACTACCTGTGACCATTGTGGAGGAATCAAATGAAGCTATCAAAGAGGTTGATGAGCAAGGTGAAGCATCCATGACACTCGGCCTCTTGCAAGACCAAACACCATTGAGGAGGAACATTAGATGATAGAGGGAGACGACATGTTGGAGGAAGTCCCTGACCTCCAAATTCTCACCTTGCATGTAGTGATGGTGGACAGTCATCAATTTTTGTTCTTCTGACCAGCTATATTTGACCTATGGCCCATTAGGTGGTATCTAGTTGGCTAGATTATCCGTAGTGTTCTCTCCTATTTGATTTTTTTAGTCATTTTGGCCAATGTCTACTTGTTCCTTTTCAAGATGTTGTTTAGACTCCATTTCCTCGACTCATTTTTCTATTGTTTCCCTTTTGTTTTTCTTTGCAACTGAAATTTCAAGGTTTTTTCTTTGTACACTTTTTTTTTTTTTTCATCAAGGTCTTTCAAGTCTGTAGATGGTTGGAGAACCATCTCTCTCTTGGATGTGCATTGGAGGTGGAGGCTCCATAATAGTTTGAGTAGTCTCTAATGAGCTTCTTTCACATGTCCAATCGTAGCTTTTCCCATTTTGTGGTAGGATAAGTCAACCATCTATGTTCCATTGTCTATCTATTGTCTAGTCTGGCCTTGTAAGCCTTTAGAATTGCTTCCAATGGATCAAACTTTTTGCTGACTAGAACCAAACCTTTAGAACTCACTCCTTTTGGTATGGTTTCTTCTAGTTTGAGTTTCATTTTGTATATTTCCTCTAGTATAACACTAGGCCCATGTTTTGTTGATTGTTGTCTTTGCTCTTGAGCTTGGTATAGCTCAACCATAATATCCTTTCGCTTCTTATGTTATTGGTCTCTCACTTAATCTTGTGTAGTTTTTCCAATTAATTTTTCACTAATAGATTTGTGAGAGCCACTACCCTCTTTATCATATGTTGTATTTTTTTTTTCCTACGCTCTCGTCATCACCTTCAATGGCATTGAATCTGATCCACTCAAAGATGGTAAAGCTTACACGATTTTTATCATCACCTTTCCTTTTTTCTCTCGGTTTTGAGGGCAGTCTGGGTATAAGTGTTCAATTTTGTATCCTCCACAATATCCTCTCTCACTCTTCCTACCATGGGAAGTGCTGACTATAGTATTTGGTGGATCCTTTGGGAAATATCAAGCCCAATGATCACCACCACACCTAAAACAAGGTCCCAAAGGTCTCTATTATTTAGGCTATTGTGCATATGGTCATTGAGGATATGACTTCGGTTGGATTCACCTTGGTTATCTATGAGCATCAGAGTCCCCTGACTTAGGGTAAATCCCTCGCCTTTATTTAAGTTGCTCTTTATTGGCTCTAAGGTTGTAGAAGACGAAACAACACCTTCTTGGTCATAGGTTTCCTTGGCCCTAGATGGATAAGGGTCACTATGATGATAATGGCCATTGTGCTCCTCCTCATGGAACATCTGTATTGGCACTAAATAATTCTCTTCCGGACACTCATCTGGGTATACATACCTCACTGTTGCTTAATTCTCTCCCAGTAATGGTGGTTGATGCCCTAACACCAGTCTTGGTCTTTTTTCTCCTAGTTGTAGTTTCACTGTCCTAAGGTGTATCTTGATGGTGGTGGTGCTAGCCTATTGGGTTGAAACTAAGGGTTTGCAAGTATATTCTGATGATATGTAAGGCTAGGTGGATGAGGCCTTTCCTAATTTGTCCTCGATTATAATAGCATTTGTCCAGTGGCATGATTCATCCATTTATTTTCAATGGCACACCACTTTGTCTTAGGATATGGCTACAACAATATAGGACATTGTGGTGTCGGATGATCTCCTCCACAGGTTAAGCATCATCTGAAGGGTGGTATTCTCTGGTTTTGAATTCCCAATGTTTTCCCCATTCTTCTCGCAAGTTCTTTTGCAAACTCTTTGATGTTCATTGGTGTTTGTTGTCGCTGTGTTTTTTTTGTAGTGCTTGATCCACTGTATGCTGATCTAGAATTTGTTGATCCTGCACCCGCATCCCTTGACGCTTATTTGTATATCTCAAAATTTTCCACTAAGTAGACAGATTCCTAATTAACCTCTTCTAGAGTCATACACTTTTTCAAATTTATATCCTTCTTGAGGTGTTTGTTCTTGAGCCCTTCTATGAACAGTACTACCTGACGGCCTTCTTAAGGTTTCTCACATGGTGGACACCTCTTAATGTATTTCTTGAATTTCAAAGTGGCTTCTCTAACTTTGTCTCCCTCTTTCTATTTGAAGGAATTAATATGCGACACAATATTGTGCTTGATTCTCCTCATGGAAAATTCTTTCACGAGACCCTGAAGCATTGTGTCTATATTCATATAGTCTTCCTTTTTCAAAGGTTCGAACCAAGTGAGGGTAGTGCCTTTGAAGGTCAATCTAAATCCTCCAAATTGGATGTGGAGATTTGTGGCATATTCAGCTCTCAATATGTGCTTGAAAGATACTAAATGTGCATCGGGATCCCTTGATCCATTGTATTTTGAAGAACTTGGGACGGACACATATGCCTTGGCTTAGTGGCATACCTCATCATCCAGGAGCTCGTGCAAAAGCTTCCTCATAAGGGGAGGTTGTCATTCTAGGTATGGCTCTTGGTTCCTCCCTTGTATGAACATTTGGCCTTGCCCTTTCAATGTGGTGTGGGTTGGATGACCTTCTAGCAGTTGTATAACCACCTTTGAAAGGCTCTATTCTTGACAAGATATCTCTTCTCATCCATGGATCTAGATTCTCCATTCTTGGCCTACAAAAACTCTCTACATGGGGTGGAATTTCAATGACTTGAACCATGAAACTTAACTCTTTCTCAATCATATTTTCAAGGGAAATTTGATTCAAATAGATGACAAAAATGGTTCACCCCAACAAGAAGGATTTTCCATGTCTGCCTTACATGCGTACCTATACTCATGTCCCTTTTTGTCTATCAACATATGTCGTTCCCCTTTTCAAGATAGTAGACATACATGTACATCCGCTTGATGTCAGTGAGCTCCCTTGGGCTCATGCCCTCCATGATGTAGTAATTATCCCCTTCTTTGTCTTGTATAACCCACTTGAGGATCATATATCAAAATTCCCTCCATCTCTTTTATAGACACAAATCTCACTCTTGGGTCATTCTCCAAAGGAGGTCTCTCAATTCCCTCATAAACTTTATCCTTGGTTTTAGTCATCCCCATAGAATCAACAAGGTCAGGATTATTCATCCTAAGATAGACAACCCCTCTATGATTGATAATCGGTCTTCATGGTCAACAACCTCAACTTGTTCACACAACTTAGGGTTCCCCTCCTCTCGGGCATAACATTTATAATGGTGGTCTACATAGATTCTGGATCCCTTACCATTAGTGTAGTAGTCGTTCAATTGTTTAGTGGGTAGATGACAAGTAAGAACACAATTTACGTTTTGGCACCCAGATTTGATCATTCCCTTTTTAGTAACCTTGGGCTTCCAATACTCGTTTAGGAATCCAAAGCAACATTTTCTTACGGTTTTTGGAGCGCGTGGGACGTTTCTTACAAGGCTTCTATTTTTTAGCATCAGAAAGGACCCATTTATCTGTTTTCCTTGTTGCATTTTGATGAGTCTTGTCAGAAGCTATATGCATTGCTCCTACTGATAAGTCTGTTTTTATCATGGTTTTATCAAATGGGTTGTTAAAAAAAAACCCTAGGTCAATAGTGTATCTTAGGGATAGAAAGACGTAAAAATGATCATAGTGATCAGTCCAGTGCACAAAAGTGAACCAAACTTGAATGGAACCAAAAAACCCTAGGTCAATAGTGTATCTTAGGGATAGAAAGACGTAAAAATGATCATAGTGATCAGTCCAGTGCACAAAAGGGAACCAAACTTGAATGGGACCATAGCATAGACCTATAGAACACTCATATATTCTCATATGACCATTTGACTAGGGTCAAAGGTGGTCTATAGATAATAATCTATTTTTGTAGAACAAGATTCTAACTTCCTACATGGAGTATATAGACAATGTACCTTGTTGAGAGTCTGGAGAAACATAAAGTGATGCCTATGGCATTAAAAAATGGCTTGAAGGTCTGCAAAGCATCATTTTTTATCCACAACCACAAATTGACTTTAAAATGATCCAAATTTGATAGAGCAGATCTATATGACCTAGGGAATAAGCACATCCACTCCAAAGTGGAAAAAGTCAGCACAATAGAAAACCACTGAGATGAGAGAGCAAAGTGAAAAAATCCATCTCAATTGTCAAATTCAAATTCAAAAGGACTAAAGTCTATATACTCTACCTAGTAAACATGTTTGTAGCTTAAAAAGTCAATTTTGGAAAATATTTTTAAGCATAGATAAAAATTGCGCTTATTATCTATTTATTGAAAAATGCATCATTTTGCAAAAACCCTATCATATCTTGCTTGTACATGTTGTATTATCCCTATATACTAAAAAAAGCACCAAAATCCATTCACTTGGTCCCCCTATCAAAAAACACACCAAGGCTTTAAATTTGCAAATTTTGGCCTAAGTGACACTTAGAAATTTCAAAATTTACCAAAAACACATTTAGAGCTTCATCAAATCATGGTCATCCACTATGTAATGTCAAACTTGCAAAAAATTTGCAAAAAGTACAAAGAGATAATAATCACGCTTATTATCTTTTGAGACAGAATGGGTCCAACTTCACATTTCTTATACCCTAAAGCTTTGGCATCACCGCAAGATGCCCACGCACCAAATTTAAAATATTTTGGATTTCCAAAGCATTCCATTTCATAGTTAGTCATTTTCAAAAGGCTTTAGAAAAAAGGGATCCAAACCAGGCATCAATTCATCCAAATTTTCCCAAAAGAAAAATCATGTCTATTTATACTGCCCTTAATCCATGTGCAATGCCAAAATTTAATTTCATGCAAAAATCAAGTCCTAGATAATAATTGTGATTATTATCTTGCTTTGAAACGTTGTCCAAAAATGGTTTTCCTAAGTTGCATCATGTTTGCATGGGTTTCAATGATAACCTTCAAGCAGCATAATTGAATTTTACACTTCCAAGCTCAAAGGATGAAGTGAAAGGATGTGAACTCTAAAATGTACCTGACTTGCAAATTTTTATGCCGGCTACAGATTAATATAATAATCACCAAGTAAAAGTAAAGAACCATGAACCTAAAACTATAGGAACTCCCTCCATATCATCTAGAGAAGGAATCAACCAGGGTAGCAAAGAAAATCTATGTAGGGGAAGCCTAGTTGGAAGAGAACCTTGTGGCCATCTTCCATGGTATGTTTAAGAGTGTGGCTACAGCTCATGCCTAAGGAAAGATATGATGTTGCCACAACACCGAATACCAAAGAAGCCAAGTCCAAACTGAATTTTCTTCCATACTATGAGATAGCTAGAGTCATCCGGGGTTGGTCCTATGATCTCTTGAGTACCATTAAATAATATGGCACTACGAGGATCAATGATTCCACATGGCAAGCAATTGAGGTGAATGTCATGAAAGAGATAGTGTTAGGAGCTCTAAGTTTACCAATAGAAGGAGTATCGATGAAACCCAGAGAAAATAAATAGGGGTGTTTACTAAGAGCACTACTATAGTTACCCTCTCTAAAATTATCTACAAAGATGCTAAAGATCTTAAACGATTATAGCTCTAGCATTTCCATTTTGTGGCAAAAAGGCCACCAAGGTACACAACACCAAACCATGCATTAGCATCAACATTCACAACCGCATTGAAAACAAAGAAACCAGTGCAGATGGACCATGCATTATGTGTGCTAAACATTATCAAGAGAGCAAAGAAAAGCAGTGGAGTCTCGTACATTGAATAGGGGTGTTTACTAAGAGCACTACTATAGTTACCCTCTCTAAAATTATCTACAAAGATGCTAAAGATCTTAAACGATTATAGCTCTAGCATTTCCATTTTGTGGCAAAAAGGCCACCAAGGTACACAACACCAAACCATGCATTAGCATCAACATTCACAACCGCATTGAAAACAAAGAAACCAGTGCAGATGGACCATGCATTATGTGTGCTAAACATTATCAAGAGAGCAAAGAAAAGCAGTGGAGTCTCGTATATTGAAGCTCCAAATGTTTTGACAAGAATTTCCTACCGTGTTACATCAGCATGGTAGAAAATCTACTGCCGACACTCTGCCAAAATACTTGGCTCATAGTTCTAGTGAAAGAATGAAGAAGAGAAGGATGAAGAAGCCAAGACGACTAAATTTCTAGTTACTTGCTCCAAGAGAAAGTTAATGGGACTCTCAAAAGTCAAGGAAGAAGATGAAGAAGATGATAAAGAATTTGAAGTTAAAGAATTATTCATATAATTAAAATGAAATTCTTATGCATATATATTGAGTGATGAACTGATTAGCAAGAGAATTAGTGATAATAACCACCCCTTGGCCTCTTAATTTCCCCAATTTCTTAATTTTTTATCACATCCTAAGGTTGCCACCTTTTCAAACAATTAGATCCTATCCCAACCCTATCAACCTTGAGACCCTCAATGCCAATGTAGCAACCATTACCCTTGTGTGTTTTTGGTCTCATGGTGTTAGGAAATAAGACGTAGCTAAATAGATATTTGAGGAGATTACTTAATGGAGAGAGATAGATTTCACACACAAAAGATTATAGAGTAGAGAGAGAGAGAGAGAGTACACACAATATACGTGGTTCACCCAATGTGGGCTACGTCCATGGGAAAGCAGCCACTCAATGGCTTTAGTACTTCAAAACAAGAAGTAGTTTACAAAGGGATTATACCCTTAATGGAGCTCCCGCCTTGCTTCACTCTCACCACCTCACACTCACCTTGTTGCATCAACCTCACACTATGAAATGTGTGTAGAAATGGCCTCCATTTATAGGCCAAAAGGGCTGCCCTCTCTCATGAGAGGCAGCCATGTGTAGCCGCCCTTGTGTAGATAAGTCCAAATCGGACCCTCCAATCCGCCCATGTGTGGCCGTCCTTGAGAAGACAAGTCCGCTTTTGAATTTGGCCACCGGCCATTGAATTCGGCCACCGCCCACCGCCCATTGACTTCCGACTACCGGCCACTGGCCAACCGACGGTTGTTTTTCGACCACTTTTTGGCCGCCATCCGGCCATAATATTCCGGCGAAAAGGAATATTCCAGCGAGGGAAAAAAAAGTCTCGGGGCTTCCCCTAAAGTTGCCCCTGATGTTTGGCCGTGAAAATTTTGGTTTCTGGCGAGTGATTTTCCTTCACGCACGATGGCTTCTCCTCATAATGGGGGCCTTACAAATGTGCGCTTTTACCACAGAAAATTACAAGGGTAAATCAGGCTCCATACTTAACACATGGGTCATATGTCACCTTTCAAGGATGATAAATTCATCTCTCTCTCTCTCTCTCTCTCTCTCTCTCTCTCTCTCTCTCTCTCTCTCTATATATATATATATATATATATATATATATATGTATGTATGTATGTGTATATATACATATACACACATATATGTGTGTGTGTGTGTGTATGGGTGTGTGTATGTGTGTGTGTGTGTGCGTGTCTTTGTGTGTGGGTGTGGGTGTGGGTGTGGGTGTGGGTGTGTGTGTGTGTGTGTGTGTGTGTGTATGGGTGTGTGTGTGTGTGCGTGTCTTTGTGTGTGGGTGTGGGTGTGGGTGTGTGTGTGTGTGTGCGTGCACATGTTTGTATGTGTGTTTGTCTCAATGTATGTGTGTGTATGCATGTATACATGTGTATGTGTGTGTGTGTGTGGGAGGGGGGGGGGGGTGAACCTTTCATGTGGCAGAGACAGAAGAATGGAGCAGACTTGGGAGGGAGTCGCTCACACAAATTGATTGAGGAGGGAAATGGATCTTTGTGACTTTATTCAAAAAAAAAACACTCTGCAGGTCTCGCTTAAGCAATATGCATCACATAAGCAACATCTTGCAGTTTGCAAGCATTGCAAATATGAAATTGTATAAGCAACACCCTTTACAACGCAGAGCAACGAGTGTAGTAGAAATATTAAGTCAAATAACCATTAAGGTGTTATCTATAAAATATATGCATTTATAACCATATAAAATTTGCCAATTTATCATTTGAGTGAATTACTCCCTTACCCTGCTTCATCAAAATATCAATTATTTAATAACAACCATCGTTTATACATCATAAGCACAAGGTTTTGTCAAATCTAGTTTAATGGTAAAAAGTTAGTGTGGTAAAAATGCAAAGTACATATTAAGGGTGGTGACAGTGCAGAGCCAAGCATCCACCATACTTGCACATTCTTCTCTACACTAAGTCTAAGTGAGGGAGGACAAGAAATCCCTCACCTTTTTATAGAGGTAGCCCCTGCAAGCCATTCACAGCACGCAATCCTCCTCGGGATCGTGAGTGGGCCCTAAAGAGGAGGAGAAATAATGAAGATGCAAAGCTACAAGCCTCGTCGGGCCTCCACCATCATTAGAAGGGGAAGGGGATCGGTGGCCCCCGATACTGCATAGAATACCTCATAGTTTTTTTTGTTAGGAGACGCCATACAAACGCCATATAGGGAAGGATTATTTCCATAAGGGACAATTCCCACAGGGCTAGGTTTTTAGAGGCACCATGCTACCAAAATTGCCTAGTGGATAGTTTTACTTAGCCATTGTGTTCTCAATAGCAAAGGTTAGCAGTAATCATTATGTAAAGCATAAGGTAAACTCCCATAAGGCAACAACTCAAAACTAGTTTGAATGTAAATGGTTGGAAGTCACATTTTTTTAAACCAAATACAGTGATTTAGGACACAATCAGAACCCCTTCAGATGCTATCATGGTCAGATCATGTGACCAAGTGTGTGTGTGTGTGTGGGTCAGGGGGGGGAGGGGGGGAGGGGGGGACCTTTCCTGTGGGTGGCAGAGACAGAACAAGGGAGCAGAGTTGGGAGGGAATCGTTCACGCAAAGTGATTGAGGAGGGAAATGGCTCTTTGTGACTTTATTAAAAAAAAAACATTCTATAGGTCTCACTTAAGCAATATGCATCACATAAGCAACATCTTGCAGTTTGCAAGCATTGCAAATATGGAGTTGTATAAGCAACACCCTTTACAATGCACAACAATGAGGGTAGCAACACTAGTAGTGCCAAAAATTAAAATTTTGAGGGTGTCACATAAGCGATGATGCTAGCAACGATTGGGCATCACTTATGCGACACCCACTATTATCAAGGGTATCACAAATATAAAAGTCTTCTCGTAGTGGAAGAACCCTATATCATGTTCAAAGAACCCAATATAGAATTCCCTTAGAAGGTGATATAAAAATTGAGCTAGAAAGAAATGACTCACATCAAGAGGCTAGAGAGGACGTGCTTTGGCAGTATCATTTGAAAAATCCTAGCATTTGAAAAATCCTAGCATAATAGGCTGTTGCTACCTCTAAGAAGGAAAACCATGGCACATTTCTTTGTTCTACATTAGAAAATGTTGGGATACATGTGAGCATCATTCAATTATCTGGCTTGTGGCTTGTATGGAGTTGATGAAACCTCAAGGAACATGTTATGCTTTACGGCAATTGTATTCTTATAATTTCTCCCCACTCACAATTGTGAGTATGGAAAATAAAAAATAGATCCCATGTCCTCCTTATGATTGATAGTAGATACAAGCTAGAGGGGAGCTTGTACTAGTTAAGCTGGTTGTATAAGGAGTAGGACCGAGGGTAGTGCACGGGTTCTAAGCAAGGCTAGCTAGGTTAAGTTGTCTCCTAAAGATAGGTCAAGCATGCTACAAGACAAGGTCATTGGATGGAGAAGAGTACGCCGAGTTCCCATTGTCCTTTCAACAATAACAGAGCACATTCAAAATTCTAGGGAAGAGGATCATGGAGGACAAAATTTAACATGTGCATGATGATTGAAGCTATGGCATGAAGCTTTCCTTGAGAGGAAGGAGGTTGACAGTCAACCTGCATAGAACGGGGTGTGACTCATGTTGAAACGCTACACCAAGGGGCTTGGAGAAAAACCCGTTTCATCCACTTCCCCTCTCACAGTGGTAAGCTTCCCTCTCTTTCTCAATGTTGTAGCCATTGTTTTCCATAGCTATTGAGCTTGTTTTCCCATAAGGGCACGCAAGCTTTGAGTTTAGTGGCCAAAATAAATTGCAAGGGTGTTGGTTCTCAATCATATTTTTTGTTTTTTTTTACTGCTCCTCTTCAATTTCTTTGAAAAAATTAAGCACACCTTTATGAAGTCCCACATAATCAATAATTGGGATTGTTTTACAAATCCAATGTAGCCTTAAGTTTGACAATTTTCTCACAGAGAATAGCTTTGAGAACTTGTGCCATCAACACAAAGGAGGGATCTCAATTTGTGAGCAAGTCAAAAATTTTCCACCGATTCAAATTTCCAAAAGAATTCAAGAGACACAGCTTTCAACAACTTGCTCAAGGAGCATTATCAACGACAAGAAATTGCAACATGTGCGCATATCACCCTCTTCTTGATGATCATGGGTTTGATTTTGAAAATCCTCTACAACCGAGGTTAGATGAGGTTATGCCAAATTTTCAAGCATATGATAATAGTGTATTTTAATGAGGGAAAAAGTGCCCCGGTGGTCCTAAGTGTGTTCACACATGTCACTACCACATATTTATTAATAACAAATCCTTGTAGGAGTGATGCAATGAACAAGAGCTAGCACATACTATTAAGGGAAGTGGCATGCCCTAAGGACATGATCAATCCACAAAGGGGAACAAGCCCAAACATTTGCAAAAATATTTGAACTTCTCATAAGGAAATGCCTTTGTGAAAAGATCTACAAGGTTGTCCTGTGTCAGCACATAAGCCAACCGAATCTCCCTAGCTAATATTATTTCCCTGACATAGTGATAATGCACCTCAATGTGCTGATAGCCGGTTTTTGAAGATTAAAAAAAAAACCGCTTCTTTTCCTCTCTATCCGAAGCACATGCAACATGGCCGATAGCCCTGGAAATGCCTTGGTCGATCTAAGTGCCACAACTGGTGCAATTCTAAGTGGAGGCAGCATAGACCGCCCTCATGGCCTCCACCACCTTGAAAAGAAGGTTGCACGACCTTTGGCCATGGGTACTAACCCCAAAGGGGAGCCTAATCAAGATAACAAAAAATAAAATAAAAAAATTCACAGCAACCAGGGCCACCACCTTCCCCTTCTTGCGCTCACAATGGGGCCACCAGCCTCCCCCTCTCCCTCTTGCTTGGTGCCACCACCCTAGGCAACCACTAAAACTCTCTCTCACTCTCTCTCTCTCTCTCTCTCTCTCTCTCTCTCCCGCCACCATCCCGCGTACCCTTGCTCGTCCTCTTCCCCCACCCCCTAACACCATCCCCTCATCTCGGCCCCATGCTCTCTCACGCCCTGTCACCTGGCCTTCACGGCCCCCCGTCACCCACGCCACACCTTGCATCACCCTTGGCCCCAATTGCTACACCCTCAGGCCACGCCTTCACCCCCCGCACGACGCTGCCATACACACACTCCCCCACACACACTCACCCTCCATCTCTCACGCTCTCTCGCACCCTCCCTCTCTCACTGCTCTCCTCTCTCTCTCTCTCTCTCTCTCTCTCTCCCTCTCCCCCCCCCTCCCCCCTCTCCCCCCCCCCCCCCCCCCCCATACACATACACCTCACACACACACACCACGCCTTTCTTACCCTCGCCCTCTCTCACCCTCTCAGAATCTTCTTGCCATTACTTACCCACACACCCCCACATCTCACACCACCCCCACGCACTCTGCTCGTTCACTCTCTCCCTCACTCTCGCTCACCCTCATAGCCCTCCCAAATAGTAAAAACGACCAAAACTCTCTCTCTCTCTCTCTCTATTTCCATACACACACCTACATACAATACACAAATAAGCACACGTACACATACGCACCAACAATGCACACACACGGCACGCATAAGAAGGAAGGAGGCAAAGAATATTGACATTGACACATCGATGAACAAAGAAGGATGATGTCAAAAAAATGCAATGGAAACAACAAATGAAAGAATGATGTTGAAGGCATGCCCCAGCCGCCGGCACCGAAATTGACAAGCACGCTACCCCAACGCACCAATGAGTCTCCGATTTGCCAGCATCCCATCCACGATGCACTTCCTCAGTAACATCTGTAGGGTAATTCAATTTTCTGTTTTCCAAGCCAAACTTTGTAAAAAAAAAACCATTTGTATATTGCACCTGTGGTGATCACAAAGGCCCGCCTAAGAGAATATCATTTTTTGACTTTCCCAAAACAAAGCACCAGTCAACCGCCCGGGACCCGGTTGCTTGCTTTGTCTCTCTAGCTTAGGATCTTAAACTCAATTATTTTATACTAAACTAAGCAGCCTGTACCTATAAAAGAGCACTGAGTGGTCATTATCAGGATAGTCAGCACTTGAAGGAGAATTCATACACACACACTAACTGCAAGGGTCCACTACACACAGGAGTAGGATCTCCGCACACATGAAATTTCCCTAGAGAATGCACTATAGGCTCTCTCTCTCTCTCTCTCTCTCTCTCTCTCTCTCTCTCTCTCTCTCTCTCTCTCTCTCTCTCTCTCTCTCTCCACATTTTCCATCTCGCCAAAAGGAAGGATTTTGTAAATACCATCTTGAATCAAGTTTTCCCTCACATTATGAAGGATTCTCATCTCCTCCGTCTAAGTCTCCATCTCTCTCTCTCTCTCTCTCTCTCTCTCTCTCTCTCTCTCTCTCTCTCTCTCTCTCTCTCTCTCTCTCTCTCTCTCTCTCTCTCTCTCTCTCTCTCGCCCCCCCCCCCTGCGGTGTATTGTGTTACTGTTATTTGTATTGCTATTGTTCGTGTCCTAGCCGCTCAACGCTAGGTGGTGCCCCTTGTTCTCTCCCCGTGACGAGTTATGCACGCATGGGTCTGGTGTCGCGGCTTCTGGGGTCCGTTTTGTGCTTGCGATTGTCATTTGGTGCCCCCACGGAGGAGGGCTTCTCGAAATCCTTCAGTTTACAGCACTAAAAGCGATGCACATCGTCGATCAAGGACGAATGGCTGTGAGAATTCTCCAGTTGGAGAACCAAGGAGGAAGAAATTGAAGAAGCGCATAGAGCCTTTATCGAAGTGCTGCTATCGAGATACACCATTGTCAACATTTAGGAAGTAAGTTCTCCATCTCACATCTCTCATTCTAACCGTGAATGAAGAGCCACCAGAGGGAGGATAGCACGATTCTTGTAATTTTGTTGGTTTTTGAGTGTGTGTAGCTTAATTTTGGTTTGATTTGAGAATGTTGTGCAAGAAATTGAAGCTAAATATGAATATCCCAAACCCCCAATTTCACTAATTTCATACTAACCCTTGCTAATTTCACTTCATTTCCATGCTAATTGTACTAATTTCAGGCTAATTTCTACTAACTTTGCTAACCTAACCACTAACATTGAAGTGTAATGTATGTTAAGTCTCCTTTTAAGAGGTGGAATCATCACTCTAATCAGGTTAATTGTGCTAATTTATGCCTAATTTGATGATTTGAGTGTTTGATTTTTGGCCTACAATGGTCAATTTTGGGCCGATTTGATGGTGCACACACTTGTGTGTGCAATGATGCGTCTTCGCGTGGAACAGAGCAATAGCTTGGAGTGTAATTACGATGTAAGTGCACTCACTTGCTCATGTTAATTCTTGATTGATTAATGTAGTTCAATGTTGCTAATTATTTGCTAAAATTAAGTGTGTAACTCAAATGACCTATACTTTGTACGTAATTTGATATAATTGGAATGAAATTGATCATCAAATTGTGACTAATGAACTTTGTGTGTATCAAAATAATGCTTAATTCTCATCAAGAATTCATGTGTGTGCATAAAAATCATTGTGTGTATAATGCACCAAAGAGGGAGAAAAACTGTCAAAAATTTGAAGTGTGTGTGTACCTAATCTTGAGTGTGTGCATGCATAAAAATTGATAAAATTGATGATACATGAGTATGCAATCATGTAATTGATGTGTATGGTGGGATAATTCAACCATTGGATAAGCCTAATTGCCAAAAAATTGGGCAAAGATTGAGTGTGTGTGCCCATCCCAAGGCCACTTGATTTTCAATGATTGATGGTCAATTGGGGCACCAAAATGATTTTTGATTGTGAAATGTTCATAAAAAGTATGTGCAATCATTAGGTGTAAGCCTAAATGCATTGCCAATTGAGAAAAATTTGATCTTTTGTGCTTAATTTTTTTGTGTGTGCATTGCTTGATTGGGTCAAAATAATGTTAATTTTTTAGAAATTAAGCATGCATGCATTCACTTATGCTTGATTGAGTTTGCAAGTTGAGAATTGCAATGTGGATTTGATGTAATTTTTGCATAAAATTTTGGCTTAAATTTGGGTGTGTGTGCCTACTCAATGGCATGTGCAATCCGGTGCTTAAATGAATAATTGGTATTTTTTACCAATTATGATGATTAATTTGGCCAAATAGTTGATATTGGTATCACAAATTGGGTCAAATGTTGAGATAAATTGATCAATTAATGTCCAATTGTCAAGAATAATGTGTGTTGCCATGCTATTGATTGATCTAAATGATGAACACGGAAATCTTGCATTCATTTATGTGCTTAATTATACTTAAATTCACTCATATATAGCCATGCAAATGATAATGACAAATTCAATTGAATTTAGATGATGAGGGCCATTAGACATGAGAAATTTAAGATTGCAATGATGCCAATTGGGAATGGTTTTACAAATGGGAGAATTAGTGTGATATGTTGTGAGCTATGGTATGCCTCATAGAGAATAAGATGCATCAATTTCATATGGTTTACCATTTTGATAATCAATGGATCGAACTTTTGATATGCATTATACCAAATGGCTAATAAACGCTCAATGTAGACCAAAATGTGGATATTTTTGTGATCTTGTAGCCAATTTTTTGATATCAATTGAGGATTTGAACATAACTTTGAGATATTGGCACTTAATTGATTGAAATAAGCATGTTATGATCGAGATGTATTTTGCACTCCAAATTCATTATTGAGTGGCATTGGGAGCCAAATTCGAGAGTAAGGACAAGCATGTGTTGATAGGTGTTAGCTCTAAAAACATCATGAGCATAGGGGCTATGTACGCTCAAAGGAATGGTGAGAATGCCCCCTAAGTGAGTTTTTTTTTTAAATGCTAATTCAAATGCCTCACACACACACGCATGCCCCGACTTTCTCTCTGCCACTTGCCTTGCCGCTTTAGCTCGTAGTGATACACACACATGCTGCACTGTTATTCGGAGCCCACCTCTGTAGTGTTGGCCACAAGACATGCGTGCTGACCGCCAAATGATTGGCTTGTAGCTCTCGACCACATAGACACGACCGCAACTCTTGAATCCAACAGCTAAAATGCATTCCTGCGACTCACCTTGGTCTTCGGACCCACACACACACACACACACACACACATGATACATGGACCTTCCATAGCCGTTAGCATGCACCCCTTACTCGCCCCAAGTCTCACGGCACTTGCTTCTATCGTTAGTCCTAGTCTCACCATGGCTTATTTTACTCAATATTGACTCACCCCCTTGTTACCCTGCTTCCATGCCGGATTCTGAGTCTCAAAGTCCTTGCCGTGTGCTCTTTATCTGCATACTGCACCTTATTTGGTGGCTCTGTATAATAGACAGCCAGCCTTGATCAGGTCTTACCGCCATGGCCATTGGATTCCAACACACACACACACACTCAGAGCCTCATTGACTCGCGTCCCATGCCACCAACTATCAAAACCCTCGCGGCCTCGCTCATGCTCACCTTGCAATTACACAGATCTCGCATCCATTAAATTCAATTGAGTTCAAAAATCTTGAGTCATATTAATCCTCTTAAGGGTAGTCTCCCATAGGCAACTCTTCAAAAACCTAAAATTTTCATTTTTGGAGCCCATGGGCCATGGCTCATTTTCACCCATTTCGTCTCGACCTTCACTCACATTTGAGTGCTATCGGATAATAAATGGCCATTACAACATCACACACCCACTCACAAGTTGTGTCTTTCTCGCCCTCTCTCCCTTAATTCATTGTAGACAATCGCCAGAACAAGAAATAAATTTTAAAATTATGTTTTGTATGAAAAAAATTGCTATACAAGAGCATGAGGGACATGAGCATTTTGCGCAATTCCTCGAGATGATTCGAACATTTTTTGTTTGCTTTGTATGGGAAAAACTTTCTACATAAGAGCATGTGGGCATTGATTGTGTGTGCCTATAATGCAACATTGAGAATTTTGTATTGAAATTTTCAACTGAGCATTATTATAGTGCTTTTGATTAAAATTCTCATTGCACTAAATGACAAGCTCTTTTATAAATGCATGAGGGCTTCACTTTTGAGAGCTACAATTGACAGGGATGATTGGTGAAAAGTGTGTATCAGAACTTGGGCTTGACATCGTTTGTTGCATTTTAGTGCTTGATATTAATGTAAAACCCCTACATAGAACTAAAATTTGGGCTTCTTGAATCATAAAAAAAGAGCAGTAAAATTTTGGGCTTGTGATTGAGCTTGCTTTTAGTGCTTGTACTAGATGTTCAAATGTTTAAAAACACTAATGATTTGAATTGTTTTGAAGGGTTGTGGGAAAGGTTGAACTTTCATCGATCCAAGAAGGGGTCATCTTTGCAATATATTGCAAAACATGGCTATTGAGAGCCATTCCAATTCTTTGGATTAAAATTACATGCTATCTCATAGCTTGGTCTAAAGTGAAAATGTTTTCATTCGAGCTAGTGTAGACAATTTTTTTGAGAGCTTTCAAGTATAAAATTTGGCTATTGAGAGCCATTCATTTTCATTTCATCAAGTTGTAGTCATCTCTAGCTCATAGATTGCTCTAAAATTTGTAAAGACTTCACTTGAGCTAGTTGTTAGCCAACTTGTTTGGAGATTTTAAATTGTAAAATTTGGCTATCAAGAGCCACTTCACTTCATCAAAGTTGCATTATTTTACCATTCCATATCGCATTGAGCTAGAAATTAAACAACTTTTGAATCATGCATGAGAGACTTCCAAATTCCAAAATTTGCTTATGTCTCATTCTCTCTCATTTTTTATGTGTATGCATAAATTTGCTACTAAAAAGCATCATGTGCTTAACCAACGGCATTTTTTTCCCTTGGGTTTTTTTCCTTTGGCAAATTCGAGTATGCAAGACCCTAGCATTAGGTTTTCATTAATGTTTTTTGTGTGTTGTTGGCTTTTAATAAAAGGCCTTGGGAGCTTGTGTTTACACTTAACTTCAAATCAGCTTCTTTTGCAAATAAAAATATCAAGGGGCTTCTCTCCACAAAGAGGATGCTTGCTCAAGGATTCTCAAAAGAGCGTGAATAGGTGTAATCCTTCCATGATTTTGCTCTTTTTTCATCTCTCCATTCTCTATGCTTGGCTTAAGTAATTTTTGCTTCTAAGCTATGGTTCTTTCATGTTCAAAAACTTGGCATCCTAAAGTTTCAACACTTTGCTTTATGAAAGTTAACTCATCAAAAATTAGGTTTTAAGTGTGCTAATCATAGGTAATTGGCCTTGAACTTAGGTTAATATAGGTTCATTTCTCATCAGTCCTAAACTCTTAGTGATAGTCTTAATACTCCATTCACTTGTAACATGACCTAGGGCTATGATTAGGCTTTAGTCCTTTAGTCCAATTGCCATAAACATCTCATGTTGGAAGAAACAAAAGAGTGCTAAAAAAAGGAAACAATGAAGCAAAAAAGTGTCAAGAAAAAGTAGCAAAAATGCTACTAGACACATGAAAACAAATTTTTTATGTTATGTTGTGTCTATGTGAGGCCTAGCACCTTATTGGCACTTGGCAGGCGAGGGGAATCACTTTGGATTGCTTGGTCAAGGCCCTAAACCGATGCCTTGGGATGATAGGGGTTAGTCGTCACCTTGGTAGGCTAGTAGGCTAGTAGGCCATCGCCTTGGTAGGCTAGTAGGCTTTTGGAACACTTTATTGAGGGTTCAAGAAGTCGAGACTTGTACCTAGACTTGTGTTGGGGTGGTGGCCTTGTATTGTGTTTTACTTTTTTCTATAAAATGACAAAAATGGAACTTCCATGAGCTTCAAAAATTTTTGACAATGTACTAATGATAAGGAGTTTTTTTATAGCCCATAGACATGATAGACTTGAATGATTTATTAAGATTAGTCACATAGTTTTTAGGCTAGTAAGTTTATGAACTTGCATTAGCCTAGGGTCTTAATTGATCATAGAGTGAAATTTGTAGGTATCTTGAAGACTGCTTCGGAGTTTAAAATATGTCTTCTATGGTCTTAGGTCCATAAGGCGTTTTCTTTGTAGGTAATTAAAAATAGAAAAAATATATAGTCTTGGGACCAAAAAGTACTTTATACCCATTAGATCCTGTGCATTGAAAAAAAAATAGACTTAGAATTATAGGGTGTTTTCTATATGGTCCTATGACCATAATGTGCTTTGTTCTGAACTTGAAGGACCGCAAGCTCATGTTTTTGCACCTCTATATTGGCACTCTATGTCCCTAGGGACATAGGGGCTCTCACTATGTTTTCTAGGACATGTGATGCGGATCATAGGTAGGTTATAGGTTTCCCTCTATTCTAATGAGAGATCCTATGGCCTTAGGGCCTTAGGGTACCAATGTACAAGCTCAAGGGTGATATGTTGTCCTCTATTCTAGTGAGAGATCCTATGGTCCTAGGGCCATAGGGCTCCCAAGATACCCATGTAGGTGCCACTGAACGCCTAAATTCTCATTTAGAAATTTTACATTGAACCTAGGTCACCCTCTAGCCCTAGAGCCATATGTTTCCCTCTATTTTAATGAGCGATCATATGGGCCTATGTCATAGGGTGCCAATGTATAAGGTCCAGTTCCATAGGTTTCCCCATATTGTAATAAGAGATCCTATGGCCTAGGGCCATAGGGCTACATGGTGCCCATGTAGGTTCCCTTGAATGGTCTAAATGCTCCTTGAGAGCTTTTACATTGACACATAGGCCACACTGTCCGAGGGCCATAGGTTGTCCTCTATTTTGATGAGAGGTCTTATGGCCCTAGCGCCATAGGGTGACATTGCATAAGCTCAAGGTCCATAGGTTGTCCTCTATTCAAATTATAGGTCTTATGGCCCTAGGTCCATAGGACTACCATGGTACATATTTAGGTGCCCTTGAATGGTCTAAATTATTCTTGAGATTATATACATTGACACCTAGGCCACCCTCAAGCCCTAGGGCCTTAGGTTTCCTTGTATTCTTATGAGAGAGATCCTTCTTTGAGTCTTATGCGGTGCTGCACCACTCTAATGCCTGTGATCTTGTCATAGCCATCAATGTAAAGTGTGGTGAAGTTACACACCATAGAGATGTACTCTTCTCTCTCTTCACTAGCTAACTCGTTGGAGAGCATCCAATGTAACTTACTTGTATCCACCAAGGGTTGCCAACCTGATGGTCGTTCTCGGTTCTCTGGTACTGTTTCAGATCTTCTGATGCCTCCAAGATCATGTTGTGTTGCTTACCAGTCTTCATGTCATAGAATATGGGCTTTCCCTTAGCATCCTTCATCTGGATCATTCCGGTACTCCAGTCCTGCTTTGCCTCCATAGGCATGATCCATGGTCTTCCAAGAATGATAGGGTAGCCATCCCCTTTGTGTGGCATGACAAAAATGTCTACCTCCACTTTCGTGTTGAATGCCTTCACCTTGACTGCATTCACAATGCCTACGCGCTTCACATTGACGTTATTTTCCATTTTAGCTTGGCAAGGTGCTGGCGTACCTACTTCTAGGCCTAGATGGTGCATCATTTTCTCACTCATGACACATATTTGTGTGCCACTATCTATGTAGATGTTTGAGATGCGTTGCCCCTTGATGTGGGCATCTATGATAGGTAGGATGTTGTTTAGATTCCTCCTAGAGATAGCCCCAGCTATCCTTGTTCTTGACTTTCTAGTGTTTACCATCTTCATCCATTGTCCCCTCATCCTTGGTGCAAGATGGAGTAATTGGGGCCAGGCTATTTTTGGACCCTGCATCAAAACATCTTGAAGTAGGTCATATGGTTCAGCATACTCGCCTAGTGAAAAATCCACGATGTTGATCTTCCATTAAGGCTTAGACGCATGATTGCTAGACTCTCCTTTTCCTTTCATCTTTTCCTCCCTTTGAGAGGCCTCTTCGTGCCTAACACGCTTCACTCCCATGGCATCTACTTCTTCTACTTTTCCTTTTCCCTTGTCCTTCTCTTTGACACGCTCTTCTACCTTCGCCTTTCCTTTAGCTTCAAGACTGATGACACTCACTGCTTGGTTTCCAGCAGGTGGTGGAGACAAAGGTGCAATGAGAGGTTGTGATGGTTGTGGTAATTGTACGGGTGATCAAAGGATTTGGACCGTGGAATCGGCTCTGGTTGCGTGGATGGTGGTGGCCTCGCCCTTGGTGGAGAAATATGATTATGCCTTACTTCTCTATTGAAGTTGTGCCTTCTAGGATGAGGATAATAGTACATGCCATGGCCGTCCTCTCCACAGTTGTAACAATGGTAGTCATGATTCTCTCTTTGCTGTCCTCTTCCTTGCTCTGGATTTCTAGCAGGTGCATGCCCTTGCTCCACTAGATGTACTGAAAGATTCTCTAACTGGTTGTTGATTCGGTTGAGCAAGTCTTATTGATCTTCAACCGGTTCCTATGACTGATTCTTGTGGATTGCTGCTGCAAGTGTGGCTAGATGTGGTTGGTGGGACCTACCCGGTTCCTCTTCAATGGTAGTCTTGGCTTGTAGAAGCAATTTCTTATCTTTAAGGTGGGCTACTTCAACAACTACCTCATACATAGCAGGAAACCTTCCCTTCACTTTCTCTTTAAGAATTGGCCATAAACCAGCCACAAACCGGTCTTTCTTCAGGAAATCAGGTGCCACTTCGCCCTCCCTCAGCGGTGCAACCCATCATCCCCATAGATTGACGAACTTCGATTTGTATGCTGCATATTCAACCATGCTTCCTTACTTCAACTCCATCAGCAATTGCCACAATTTTTCTAATGTGGTGCCTTCTCCAAAGCACCTTAAAAATGCTTCTCTTAGTAGGTCCCACTTCTCCTTGGTGGCTTGCACCAAGGCGTTGTACCATGATCTTGCTTCCACTTTCATTAATAGTGGAAAAATAGGCAGACGCGAAGCATCATCATCCCTTCCAGAGACGACACGTGCTATTTCAAGATTATCTAAGAAATTTGAATCATCTTCCCCCACCTTACCCGTGAAGGTTGGGAAGGAAACGTTTGCCATTGCAAAACAAGATTTTCAAACTCTTTTTTTTTCTTCTTCTTCTTTTCTTAAACACAAGTAACTTAGCGGCTTTCTTACAAGGTTGGGTGGATAGATCAAAACAAGATGAAAATTAAAACATTAAAGGAGTGATGGTAATCCAACATGGGGAGGATAATGGGATTTGGGGAGCTAAGGATATCTCTTAGCGCCACAGCACCAAACAAGAACACAATCTTCTGCTGATAGAAGATCTTCCTATCTACATATATATGTATGTGCATGTGATGTAAAAATCTAAACGGAAAAACGGTTGGTCCGTTTTTCAGGATGTACAGAGTGTAGAGTACTCACTTATATTCTTACCATGCCGGTGTTGACAAGTCGGCACATCCACTGGAGGTCATTGTCTTTCATAGGCTCCACCTTCCCTTCATTGCTTAGCACATATGCAGTGATAGCGACGTGTTTGACAACTCCTAGCCTTTTAGCTAGCAGCAGTTGCAAGTAGTTACTAATCAGCTCGTTGCATGAATTCCATACCATTTAATTGTAGCTCATCTTTGGCCCATTGGGTTTCACCGGTGGTAGACAGCTTCTTCAGGATGAGTTGCACAGGGCAGACTCTGATTCCAAGAATCTGGCTTAAGTCTCAATTTTGTGATCCAAATTTCACCAAGTTTGATTTGTGGAGTCTACTTGATGTGCTTGACCCTACAATATATTCAATTGTGCCAAATTTCTCAATTCTGGAGCAAATGTAAATAATCGAGATTATTTAATATAGGTTTTTTTTGTGAACTTTTTTTTTCTCAAAAGTAAATAATCGTGATTATTTACTTTTGGTAATTTTTGGTCATCTAAGCATGTACACTTGTTTAACACATCAATATAAGCCTATGAGTCAAGTTTCACCGAATTTGAACAAGATTTACCAACTCACACTCAAGTTCTCCACATTCAGTACGGATTTCAGTTTTTATCAAGGTTTTGGTCTGTTTTGTGATTCAAACTTCATGAGCCTTCACAAAAGATGTTTGCAATCATGCTTAGAGTATATGGTATCAATCTTGGTCAGTTTTGAGCCAAAAGTTAATAATCGCGATTATTAACTTTTGAACTAAAACAAATAATTTTTCAAACTTTTTCACTAGACAGTCTTTTTATGATCTATTTTGAGCCTATGAATCAAGTTAAAACTTAATTTGAACAAGATTCATCAAGTCAGACTCAATTTCTCGACAATCAGTACAGATTTCAGTTTTTAGCATGTTTTGTGATCAAAACTCTATGAGCCTTCACAAAAGATGTTTGCAATCATGCATAGAGTCTTTGGTATCAACCTTGATCAGTTTTGAGCCAAAAGTTAATAATCGTGATTATTAACTTTTGACCTAAAATGAACAACTTTTTCCCTAGACAATCTTTTTATGGTCTGTTTTGAGCCTATGAATCAAGTTAAAACTTAATTTGAACAAGATTCATCAAGTCAGACTCAATTTCTCGACAATCTACTAGTACAGATTTCAGTTTTTAGTCTGTTTTGTGATCCAAACTATATGAGCCTTCACAAAAGATGTTTGCAATCATGCATAGAGTCTCTGGTATCAACCTTGATCAGTTTTGAGCCAAAAGTTAATAATCTCGATTATTAACTTTTGACCTAAAATGAACAATTTTTTCAACTTTTTTCCTAGACAGTCTCTTTATGATCTATTTTGAGCCTATGAATCAAGTTAAAACTTAATTTGAAGAAGATTCATCAAGTCAGACTCAATTTCTCGACAATCAGTTCAGATTTCAGTGTTTACCAAGTTTTTAGCCTGTTTTGTGATCCAAACTTCATGAGCCTTCACTGAAGATGTTTACAATCATGCATAGAGTCTCTGGTATCAACCTTGATCACTTTTGAGTCAAAAGTTAATAATCGCGATTATTAACTTTTGACCTAAAATGAACAATTTTTTCAACTTTTTCCCTGAAGAGTCTTTTATGATCTATTTTGAGTCTATGAATCAAGTTAAAACTTAATTTGAACAAGATTCATCAAGTTTATCAACTGTTTCGTGTCCGCAGACTCTAATTTCAAGAATCTAGCTTAAGTCTCACTTTTGTGATCCAAATTTCACCAAAATGGATTTGTGAGGTCTACTTGATGTGCTTGACCTTGTGGTATGCCCAAATATGCAAGATTGTCAATTTTTGAAGCAGATGTAAATAATCGCGATCATTTACTTCTGCTAAATTTTTACAAGTTTTTGTTCCAATCTTCACACAGATCTATTCAGCACCTCAAGTTAAGGTCTCTAGCCAAGTTTCATCAAGTTTGGACAAGTTTTGGTTAAATGGTCATCAATTTTCTGCCCGCATACTGACTTTGCAAAATTGGTCGCAATTTTCAATCCAATGATCCAAATCTTACCAAATTTGGTTTGTGGGCTTATTACAACATGGCAAAACTAGTGGTATGCTTACTTGGTCAAAAAAGTTGAAAAATGGAGCAGATATATGTTTTTTAGGGAAAAACTACTCCCCTGTTCATACTCACGAGCACGACACAGACAACATACTTATCATCCGATGACAAGACTAACCCGTAGGTGCACGTAGGCAATCTCGTTAGCTTGTCAGGCTGAGACCAATCTACACATACGCACTTTTATGATGCATCAATCACTAACCCTGGTAGATTGCAACCCACTCTATCCCTTAACGCTCACAACACAGTTCACACGTCCAATGAACTCGGAATAGCATCAAACTTACTAGGCACCATCCTCTCACTAGGACATATTTACCTATAAGTCTAATCTCACTAGATTTGAACCCTAGCTATCTCGAATGCTGTCGCGATAGACCAACAGGTCATAATCCAAAAGTGGGCGAAACCTAAGTTTATCAGTATCTATGTGTAGCTAATCTCTTTCTCATTCCATGAAGCACTTGATTATTGAAAACAGACACTGTTTGTGCTACTTACAAGCAAAACAAGCTCGAGGTAGAATCGATCGCGATCAACTCGAAACAGCAAATGCGTGGCGTGGGCGCGTAGCTCTCGGAGAGACTACTGCAATGGTGTGGTCGCGTCGTGAATCCGGTGAGGGAGAAGCGCGTAGCGAAGAGGATAAGACTCTCTCTCTCTCTCTCTCTCTCTCTCTCTCTCTCTCTCTCTCTCTCTCTCTCTCTCTCTCTCTCTCTCTCTCTCTCTCTCTCTCTCTCTCTCTCTCAGACTCCTACGACAGAGGATTAATTCAAATGTTATTCAAAAAATGGTTCTAATGTGACTTTTATACTTTAGTCACCTTAGCTCAAAAATGTACATGGGGTTCTCTTGCTCATGATTACAAAGTGGGAATAAATCTGAGTCTTGACTAACTGACTAATATTTACATAATCCAGACGAATGGATCAAAGTGATAAGACGTCTTTGACATAAAAAATGGAATTTGATATGCTTTACAAGATGGGCTCATTACAACAGTTGGACCAATGGGGTCCAACACTCCCCCCCTCCTAATTCATGTCTACCACGACATGATCGTCTTTGTCTTCATTGTCGTTGTCGTCGTTCTTTGTTGATTTGATGTAGAAACGCATCATAGCGCATAGACTCACTTGCCATTAATGGGCCAAAATATTTTGACTTGTACATGAAGAAGCCCGTGTAAAATGCTTCTTCAAAGGTTTGGAGATGGTAGCTCGGCAGAAACATCAGCCGTTTGAAATAGGCATACATTACTGGCTCTGTCGGTGGCCCATTTAGATCGTATGACAACTCTGAAATGCTTCTTTCAGTATTCATATACTCTGATGTCTAGCTTTTTGAGAAGACTGTGAGACAAGCCAAAAATGTTTGAGCTATCTTACATAGCATCTTGCAGGAGAGGTCAGGAGAGCCTCCGAATTCTGCTATGGCGCCCTGCAGGGTTTTCACCATGTAAGAACCGGATATTCTCTCTCCCTCTGCTGGCCCTGGCATTATTGGATAATTGAGCCTGTCGGATTTCTGCTTTGTAGTGCTTTATGTTGGCTGTAGGTGTATGTTCGGGGAGTTGGGCAAAACGTTCTGTCATTCCTCAGCTCAGGCGGTGCGTTGACTAAGTGGATCAGGTTATTAGGATGATCCAATAGCCATTGACGCCTCCACTTTGGCTGGTTGTCCACTATTCTGTTTTGTTGTTCCCTATCTTATACTTCTCCTTCAAATAATGGCACTTGTTCTTCTTTTTCAAGCTGTCGTTGATGTGTTAGAGTCTCATACTTCAGCAGAGCATAGGGTAACATAGGTGCATTCCATTCCTGCCATAGCTCTGCTGCTGTTTTGCCCGCTCTGGAAAGCCCTTGTAGCAACTCCTTTTCGAGTTGCATAGCCTTGTACCATATCATTTCTGTTTGTTTTTCCATCTGCTCGGCCAGCCTCTGCTCTTCCAATTTTGTGACTGAATCTTCTTTTGTCTCTTGGTCTTTGGAGCCGGTTTGATCAGTCTGCGTATGTGCCTCCTGTTCATATGAATCTTCTTCGTACTCATCTTGACCCCCATAAATTTCGGCGAGTCCAACCAAATTCGTTGTTATTGGCTCCATGTGCACTCGTACTTGTCCTTAGTGCTGCCCTGCACTTTGTAGACTTGCGATTTGTGCGGCCATTGTTCTGCTATTGATTTTTAGAGCCTGAAATTCCATGACTTTTTTAGCGGCCGACTCCTCTAACTGTATTATCCTGATGTGCAGGTTTTCATTTTCTTCCCTGAGTAATTTGGAAACAATGCTTTCCATTTCACTGTCAGGAGCTGGTCCTTGTTGTTGTTCACTTTGCAAGTATGAGATTTGTCTTTGTAGTTCACCTTCTGCTCTAAGCGCACTTTCAGCAATCATTAAACGCTGTTTTCTTTCCAACTCTAGCTCCCTCTTCAATACAGCCACTTCTTCTTCTGGGTGGACTACCGGTGTTGTTGGTAGCGACGTTTTTTGCTTCTTAGCTTGTTTGATTTCTCTTGCTTGGGTATCTGTTACTGCTCTCAAATCTTTGACTTCAATTTGTAAGTCATCGATGACGACTTGCAAACTCTTGATTGTCTCCAACGCATCTTGCTTTTCCTTTTCCAACTTCTGGATGTGTTCATCTCTGTCACTGACATCTTCAACGAACACGTTTATTGTATCTTCACATATGGCATTGAAGTCTTCCGACTCTTGTAAATCGTCCTTGAGAAGATTTATTGTGCCTTGGAGTCTCAATATTTCAGCATCTCTGATGCTGATCAGCTTTAAAGTGTCCTCCCTTTGCTCTTGCAGTCTCAGAACTTCCTCATCAGTTTTTTGTAGATTCATTTTGTTGGACCGGTTCTGATCAGCTAACCATTGACTGTGCAGTCTTGTTCGGTTTAGTATTGTCGCCATTGACTGCAAATCTTCATCTATAGTAGCCTCCAGCTCAATTTCTTGAGAGGAGGAAGCTTTATCTTTAGACTGATCCACCACCTTTTGCTTTCCTTTATCACTTTGTGATATTGCTCCAGTGTTTGGGTGTCTATCTGTTTCTTCTTCTTCCTCTTCTTCTTGTTCACTGGGCGGTGTGTGAACTCTGTCATCACGATGTGAGCTTTCTGAATGCGAAGTAGATTCAGCACTAGATGGGCTAGATTGCCTTTCACTTGTATCTAGTCCTGGAGATGGCGGCGGTGTTTCCTGATCACGTGAAGTTGGCCTCAGCTGATCTCTCAAAGTTTGGAGATCCTCCTCTTCTAGTAGCAAATCTGGTTCATCCCTTGCATTTCTTTCTTGGATGTATTTCTCGAACCAGTCCAGCTCAAAAGCTGGGTTGTTTCTATTCTTCGTTCTCAGTTTGAAAGTGCTACTAGAAGGTTTCCAAGTGGCACCTACATCGCCTCGTAGAGATATTTCTAGAGCAAACCCTTCTAGCATCCTTTCCATCTTTGCTATCTTCTGCAACCTGGTGTTGTTTTCCATTTCCGCTTTCCGCTTCTTTAGTCGGGCATCTTCCTCTTCAGTTCTTTTTTCTTCTTTCATCTTTTCTTGTGTACTTCTAGTCACTCTTTCCAGCTTGCTTCCTCCAATGGTATTAATAGATGCCGTTAATTTGTTTTGTGATCTGTCTTCGGTATTTTCCCTTAATACCATCCAGTCGTTCTGATGAGGGGCAGGTGGCAACTGATTTGTCGCGCCTATGGCATGGTATATTACTCTGGTTAGGACTTCTCCTCCTGCAATGTAATTGGGTTTGTCCTGCCTTAGCTTTGTCATTTCTTCAAACAGATATGATGCGTGATCTATGTAGAACTCACGGGTCATTCCCATGGCCCATGTCAATGTGGTTGAGATGCTCCCGTGCGGTGTAGTGTATCTTGGCGGCCTTTTGTTGTAGCTCAACAAACACTGACTGTAGATCTGTGTCAAATCTCTTACTTCCGGGTTTGCTATGAGTTTGAAAGAAGGTAGTTTGGACTTTTGCAAGTAAACTGTGAGGTTTTTCCTTCTTTCTCT
The DNA here is from genome assembly GCF_014529385.1 of Adiantum capillus-veneris. NCBI lineage: Eukaryota > Viridiplantae > Streptophyta > Polypodiopsida > Polypodiales > Pteridaceae > Adiantum > Adiantum capillus-veneris. The sequence goes on from NC_140933.1 coordinate 113,218,513, forward strand.
CATGTTTGCTCCTTGATGTGACAATTTCAATGCCTCTTTGATGATCTCTTTGGTGATCTGGATCTCCATCACTTCGTTATCCATGCCTGCCACTCTGCAAGTTCCATCTTCTTGGATAGTCTCTATTAGATGTTGTACCCTCTTGAAATCTATCCCTACTGGTGGTAGTGATACGAAGTTCCACAAGCCGACTTTTTTGAGCCATGACCTTTGCGGTGATCTTTTCAAGTAATTCTCTGCCTCCTTGGGAATCATCATTGTATCCACTAAGTTTCTTTTGTCATCCACATATGAACCTTGATATATCTGAAAGGCAGCTGCCTGTTGCACATCTGCAGGTATCCAGGTGGCTGCTGGCTTTAAAGAATTTGGTAGAAGTGCATAGGGTACTGCACCTTCCGTTGCCAGGTTCTTGCCTTTTCTTTTTCCCGGAGAAGCCTCCATAGATCCTGTCATCACAATTATCAGTTAATGCACAAACAAAGTACTACTCTGCTAAATTGATTACCACTTAACCATGCATCTAGATGAGCCTTCTCAATCCCAAGATTAGTTAAGGTAAAATGTTAGCAGATAGACAAGCTCTTCCATTGTGCGACTTTGGCGGCTTCAAATTGATGTTGTTGGTGAAGGAGAACAAGTCCAAATGCCTTGAAATTTTGTGTGGTGTATGCTCTCATGGCATGTAAGGTCATTCCATAAGCCAAAGCTCAAAATTTGTCCATTTGCTCCTTTTTCTCAGTCTATCGCGATAGACTGGCATTTTTTTGATCTGGGTCCTTTTTTGCAGTTGTGACTCCACCAATTGGTTTCCCATACCTTGCACATGATCTGACCCCATTTCTAGCTCAAATGAATGTCAAGTGACCCCCTTTTGGATCAACTCCCAATTTTCCAGATTCCCTTCAGAGAGATGTTGGTCTATCTCCTTCATTTTGTGTTGTTTTGGGCTCAAACTTAATGGGTGGTTATCTTGCATCATGTTGAAGACAACTGCTAATTCAATTTTTTTATAAGATGGTCTAGTATCCCTCTGCTTGGTCTATCGCGATAGACTGGGACTTAGTGCTAGTTTGTCATTTTTTGGCTTTGTGACCATCTGTCTGCCTTCTCCCAGTTGATGCAAGGCTTCTTGACCCCTCACATGTAAATTTTACCTGTCTGCCCTTGAGATGTCATGTTCTGACTCTGAGTTGTCTGCATGTCTTTCTCGGCTTGCCATGTGAGTCCCTCTTGGCACCAAATTTTGTGTAGTGCCTTCATTTGCTTCCCCAAGTCTAGCTTGTAAAAATTTGAAAAGTCTTTCCCCCCAAAAATTGTTGTAGCAAGTCTATCGCGATAGACTGAGCTTTTTGGCCAAAATAGATTTTTTTGGCACTTTGACTTGATATTGTGGTTAACATTCCTTGTTAGCACCCCTCATGAAGCCAAAGTCAAAGTTTCCCTTGTCTAAGTGCAAGTTCAAGTCTATCGCGATAGACTGGGCACTTTGTCATTTTTTTCAGTTTTTTGATGTTAGTTGACATTCATGATGTTAATAGGCCCTCCTAGACACACATATCAAGTTTTAATCAATTTAGCAGAATGTACTCCCTGTTTGCAGCACTTAGCTGGTCCCGAAGTCGAAGTAGATCACTTAGGTGATGGTCGCGGTTCCTTTTGGTCTTTGTATGATTCCGGCTGTCTTTTACTTCCTTTTGACCTTCCATCCAAGCAGTCAGTTGTTGTTTTGGTGTTTGAAACACCAAGAACAACCATTTGGACGTCTTTCTGGCCTGTTGCCGGAATTTGCCCTAGTGAAAGAACTTTTTTATTTCTGAGTGGACACATTCCATCCCGTAGTTGACCTCCTTTGGATGTTCCTTGTTGAATTTGGTGTAATTTTGTCACTTGGTCGGCCCGTTAGAGTATCGTGACGCTTTGTGCGGTTTTCGTCAGATAGGGACTTTAGGCTCCGTTTTGACGAACTTTTTCATAGTCTAACCCTTCAGTCGATTTGTCGAGGTCATTGGCTTGCTGTCTATGAATTTTGGCTCACCTTGGTTTTGTCGCCCTTTTGCAGGTCCTGCTAAATTAGGGTTTTCTGAGCGGCTTCCTTCACGCTTTCCGAGGTCATAGGCTCGATCCCTAAGCTATAGGCATTGTGCCTTTCACTTTTGGTCCCATTTGGTGGCCTCTAGGTCTCCCTAACAACCATTCTACCGTATGTGTGCACAGGTTGTGATTGTGATGCCGGCGAGGTTTTGCGACTAACTGAAGTAAACAACACTTAGAGTCAGTGTTGAAGAGCATACCTCTCATATCTGATGTCGATCTGGAGATCGTGCGTGATGGATGAGCTGCTGGAAGTCTCAACTACTGTAGGGAGCTCTCTCTCTCTCTCTCTCTCACTATGGAAAATGACTCAAATGAGGGATTTCTAGCCTAGCCTCTCTATATGTAATCGAGACTCCGACATCAAATTTTCCCATCTTTTACCTGTGGCCATAACTTTTTGCGAGATGCGGTTTAGGCTCGCAAATTTCCTGATTTGGATTTCGGTTGCTCCAGTTTTACCAGTTTTGTAGATTTTCCCTGTTGGAGGTCCCTTCATGACGGTGGTCATTTTGCTCTGTCACCTTTGCAGTCCTTATTTTTTCTCTATCTTCTTTACCTTGCTCTGATCAGGCGTCTCTTCTTTTGTGTTTCCATCCGGATTACGGATTTTTTTCTATAATTTTTGCTAGAAAATTGCTAAAATAAAGCAAATAAATCCCAAAATAACCTGAAAATAGCAATTCTAACCTAAGAAAATACCAATGAGAAACAAAACACTTTGTAGCTCACTTTTCTCTCGTCTATGTACAATCTCGCTCATTATCGTCAACCTTGGCCTATTTTTTGCTGTTTTTAGACAGTTTTTGGCCAGATTTGACTCTCTTTATAGTCTATACACATCCCTAGGGGCTCATGAATGATGATTTGGTCCCCAATTCTGATTAATTACGAGGGCATATTCTTTTTCCCAAAATCACACAATAAAACGCAAAAATGGTTGAAAAATTGCTCACAAACATTGCCCTCTAATATATGACATGATGAGTCCGCATTTGGAATGCCTCCCCCCCTCCTAATTGGAGTCCTCCCGGACGACAGGGTATCGTCAAGGGTATGTGTTGTGCATGGGTTTGAACTCGTGCTAATGCAGGCCTTGTAATGTAGCCCTATATGCATGTACGGTCAATGCATGTAGAAAGAATTTATGCAGTGCAAGAGGAAGGTATAAGCGATTCGCTTATTGGCATTTGTGGTTGAGGTTTCCTGTGGTAGCTTGAGTTGGCTGGCAGATTTTCTTTGCAAGTAGTAGTTGTAACTCCGCCGCCCTTTGTTTGATTGTTTTCCACTGGTTTTGAATTGGCGTATGTGGTTCCTTTGAAGTCAATATTGTCGTATCTGGTGGAACATTCTCTCTTTCTGCTTTGATGACTTGGGTCTTAGACATCCTTGTAGTTTTTGTTGTTGATTCTGTTTGTTTTCTCGTGCTGTTTGTATGATGTTGCTTGACCTTGACAGTTGTAGATAGTTGCACGATTGTCATCTTTGTCCGCCCTTCTTGTGTTGTTGGCTCGTTTTGAATTGGCACTTTTGGCCTTCATACCAATATAGTCCATTGCGTATTTGACAAATTGACTATGTTTCTTTGAAGTTTTGCTGGCTTTCGGTGTTTTTTATGTTCTTCAAACTCCTTTTTTATAGGAATTAGGCGGTCGCGCCTTATCCACACTTTGTATTGCCGCTTTTGATGTAATTGTGCCTCAGTCAGCTCTGTACGCCGTACCCAAACTTGCCTGGTTCCCTGCATGGTTGCTGATTTTTTATAAGACGTTGCTGGACTTGTAAACTTTGTTTGTTGTTGGGCAGATTTTTGTATTGACTTTTGTGTCCTCCTTGACATGAATTGGTTATATGATAAGAAGGGTTCTGAAAATTTTTCCTTTCTGAACAGTGCCTCATTCGTATCCAAATCAATGAATACCCTGTTAGCTTTCATCCATGACACTGCTAAGATACACGGAGTTGCTGACCTACTTGGTGGCAGTACATGGAATTTTGTAGTGTACGGATGTGCCTGCACTGTGATTGGTATTATAATAGACCACATCGTGGTCACCTCATCACCCGACGCTACTTTCAACCTGTGTGTCTCTGGAATCGTCTTCATTGGTCCAAGTTTCTGAAAGAGCTCAAAGCTGATGACACTCATTTTTGCTCCAGTGTCAAGCAATGCATAGATTTCAACTTGTTTTGTGCCTGCATAAGATTTTATGTAAGGACTGCACCATGTATCTTCCAAGTCGTTGATGATGCTATCATCCTGAGCCCTAAGGTCTGTCATGGTCGTTTCTAATTTGTCGCTTTGTATATCGGCTTCGATTGTTTGGGATGTTGAAAGGGGATATTCATCAGTCATCATTGGGGTGACCATGTTTATTGTCCTGAGAAACTGCTTTCATTTAGCAATCCGTTCTTTTGCTTCTTGATGTGCCTGGTCTTGAATTCGTTGTTGTTCCTATCTATATGTTTTTCCATAATGCAGTTGAAACAACATTTCCGGTGTTAAAGGGAGATGATATTTTTTTAAACGACACCCACTAATCCAGTTCGGCATTTCTTTTCCATCTAGTGTGACAGTTTTACTGCTCCGCTGGACGATATTTCTTGGATCACATAAGGCCCCATTCCCCTTTTCTTTAGCTTTTTGGCATGCTGTTTAAGGGTGTATACTAAGACATAGTCGCTCGTTTTAAAGTCCTTGTTCTTGACATGTTTGTCAAAAAACTCTTTCTGTTGTCTTTTTTTTGCATAGATGGCCGCTACAGCATTGAGTCGTAACTCATCTAATTTTTCAAGGTCCTCTAACCATTCTAAAAGTTCATGCCTCATCCAGTCCAATTGTCTGGCTACCCTTAGTATGGGGATCAAAAAGTCAATAGGCAATATTGCATTTAACCCATATACCATATTAAATGGTGTAGCATTAAGTGTTGTTTTATATGCAACTCGATAAGCCCACAATGCCGAATGGAGCATCTGATCCCAATCTGTTCTTGTTTCACTAACCAGTTTCGTAAGAACCGTGCACAATATTTTGTTGGTCGCTTTCGCTTGGCCATTGGCTTGTGGATGATAGGGTGCAGATTTGTGTTACAAAGTGTGTCTCTCTATCACTCACCAGCTCGATTGGAAGGCCATAACGTGTAAACACATATTCATATAAGAATTGTGTCGTGGTTCTAGCGTCTACTTTCATTGTGGCTTTTGCTTCCATCCATTTGGTCATGTAGTCCGTGGCCACTATGATATATTGTGCTTGTGAACGATACGCTGGTGGAGTGATAGGACCAACGAAGTCCAATCCCCATTTAGCAAATGCTCGAGCACTCATCATTGTTCTTAAAGGCATTTCGTCTCTTTTAATTGGTACCTTAGTTCGTTGACATTCATTACACCTTTTCACGAATTCTGCTGCATCTTGAATCATGGTCGGCCACCATATACCTGCAACCATAATGATTTTTACGGTTCTCTCTGCTGAAAAATGACCACCTGCTATGCCTGCATGAGCCTGTTCCAATAATGGAAAGTAGTCATTTTCATGAGGAACTAACCTCAGCTGGTCATCAATTCCTCTTTTGTACAATTGGTCACTAATGAGGGTATACCTATTCGCTTCGATTTGTAAAGCTTTTGTCTGGCTTTAGACCAATCTCATGGCAGCTCCTTATTAGTCAAATAATCCACAATAGCATGACTCCATGAGGGTGCTACTGTCACTTGGTATAATGTGGCATAATCCACAGTGGTATTGGATGTGCAAAAGTTGCATTTCTTGATGTAATTTGCTACATCACCTGCCATTCCTGGCCAATACACTCCAAGTCTTCTTAATTGTGCATACATCATTTGATTTCCTCTATGGAATCCCCCTGTTTGTGTGTGGACCTCCTCCAGATACGCTTCGTACTCCTCTGGGCCTATACACAACCTTAGAATCCCATCGTTTCCATGATGGTACATTCTTCCCGCAAGCATTGTGTAATTTCGTGCTTGTCTAACGTCTTCCACCGTGTGTTTGTCGTCAAGATTCATTCCATATGTCAGCAACGGAATAATCTGCTCTGACCATTTCGGTACCATCTCTATATTAAACAGGTATGAGTCTGGGAGATCATCATCTACCCAGTAGATTTTTCACCATGTAGTAATCGAGAAAGGTGGTCTGCTCTTTGATGAGATTTTCCTTTCTTAACCACTACCGTAAAATCAAACTCCAGCAACACAATGAACCATCTTACAATTCGTCCCGTGTTGCAAGGTTTGTTTACTAAGTACAAGAGTGCCTGATGATCCACAAAGAATGTAAATTTGTTCGCGAGTAAGTAATGCCGAAATTTCTTTACAGCATATATCATACCCAATCCTTCTCTTTCAGTGGTAGTATAATTCTTTTCTGCACTGTTGAGTTGTCTACTAGCATAACTGATTGGAAAATCTGTCTTTCCCTCATCTGGTTGTGCCAATATACAGCCTATTGCAATGCCGAAGCATCTACATGTACATGGAAGATCTTTGACCAATCTGGTGCTTTTAGAATTGGTGCAGATACCTTTTAGTTTCTGGAACGACTCCTCACATTCATTTTTCCAAATGAAGAGCGTGATTAGACTATACAAGGGTTTTGCTATTACAGCGTACATGTAGATAAAACGTCGGTAGTATCCACAATGTCCCATAAATGATTGTACCTCTCGTACAGTGTTTGGTCTTGGCAATTCTATGATCACCTTCACCTTGTCTTCATCAGTGGTAATTCCATTAGCCGACACTATGTGGCCTAAGATTTTACCTTGCGTACCATGAATACGCATTTTTCTGGGTTGAGGCAAATCCTATACGTTCTGCATTTCTCGAATACTTTTTTCAGATGATCTATATGGTCTTAGACACACAAGTCGTCCATGTAAATATCCAAGAATTTTTGCAAGTATTCTTTAAAAGCGTGTGTCATTAATCTCTGAAATGTGGCTGGAGCATTGGTCAAGCCAAATGGCATTAACCTAAACACATATATGCCCCATTCTGTTGCAAATGCTGTTTTGTATTGATCTTCTAGTTTGACCCCCAATTGGTTATAACCAGAGAATCCATCCATAAAGCTATAGGCTTGCTTGCCCGCCACTCGTTCCAGGACGTGTTCAGTGATAGGAAGAGGGTAGTTGTCTCTTATTGTTGCTGCGTTTACCTTCTTGAGATTTACACACACTCGTAATTTCCCGTTTTTCTTAGGTACCACCACTATCGGGGACACCCAGTCCGTGTGTTCTATCTCATAAATAAATTCAGCCTCCATAAGTTTGTCTATCTCCTCTTTTATCCTTTTGGCGAATGTCTCATTATACGTGTATGGACGTTGTTTGATTGGCTTTGCATCAGACTTCAAAGGGATTGAATGTTCACAAATGTTAGGATCCACTCCCTTCAAATCTTTGTACGACCATGCAAATACATCTCGAAATTCCTTAAGTGTTTTGATCAATAAGTCCTCTTCTTCTCGACCTAGATCTGTGGCAATGTAAGCAGGTCGAGGATTTTCTCCTGGCTCTGCTAAGTCTATTTTCTTGGCGTTCTCTGGCCCATCATAGGACTCGTTTGCTTTAGGCTCCCTCATTGGCTGCTGAACCACCAATCTTCTTTCCTGAATGGTGTACTTACAATAGTGAGGAGGTACATCTATCTTTTTACTCCCATCACTAGCGTTCGTTCCATCGCTACTTTCCATTTCAGTTGTCCATACATTTTTTATCTTTTGTTTCAACTCATTGTATATCGTTTTCCGTTCAATTTTCGTCATAATTGGACTACCACAGACATTCAGTTTTCCTTTTTTTGGTTTGCTGGTTTTTTTAGGTTTAACAGTCTGGACTTAAATCCTGAGTCTTCAGCCACCTTAAGAAATCTTCCTGACACTTTATCCTTAGCACAATCAACTGCATGAATGTTCATAAGGAAATGTGTCTTACCCTCAAACTCCGGCATGGGTCTCAACCTGGTTGGTGTACTGATGTGGTGTCGTTTACTCTTGTATCTTTTTTGTCGTTTCTCACTTTGGTTTGGGAAATTGTAGAAGACGTCCTTGTCTTGATCTTGATTGTCGTCTCCCTCTGTATTTTCCGACTTCTCGTCATCCGCGTTATCCTCGTTTTCACTTTGATCAGAAGAATCATAAAATTCTTCTCCTTCCTGCTTGAGTTCTTTAGTGGGGATGTCCACATAGCCCACTATCTTAATCTCAAGTTTCGTTTCCATTTTATGGATCCTCGTATTCTTAGTATCTACCTCGTCCTCGTCCTCGTCCACAATTTTGCTCAACATGTAGTATGGTATGATATCGTAGCCATTCTCATCACAAAATTTGGTGGGCGTGACTTCATTGACGCATACATCCAATGTAGCCAAAATTTGAGACCATTCTAGGGGTTCGAGCTTCTCTTCAGGAAAAGGTTATCGTATATAGGCATCGTCTTCCAAGAACCTCTCTAGTGTCCTTTCATCGTGGTCAAATTCACTACATTGAGATGCCCCACACATCCATATCTCTTTTTTCTTACAAAGCCACACTGGGACTTCTGATCCACTAATGGTGGCTGAGTCAAATTCTTCCACAGGGGTTCTCGTGACATCATGGTAGCTATGATTTTTCATGTTTACGCGTGTAGTAGTTTCAGCATGTCTTAGATACAAATAATCATACCCCGAGTCCTGTACCATTTTGAGTTGCCTCATGAACAGCCTACCAAGGATAATTTCATAGTTGTTCTTCTTGCCGAAATCCACTATGGCAAAGGTATGTTCGTATTCTATGCCACAAGAATATACCACAATTGCCTCAAGCAATCCTATAGGCCTTTCTATGTGCCCATCCGCCAGTTGCAATTTCATTCTAGTTCTTCGTATTGCTAGTTTTCCCCATTTTTCCCATAGCAATTTGGTCGCAATGGCAATGCCAGCTCCACTATCAAGTATTGCCCTAGTCTCTATGCCATTATACTCAACTGGTAGGGTTGTGTTGCCGTCTTCACCCTCACAATACTCTCCTACCTTGTTGAGTGGCACTGGTCTAGTGTTGACTTTCTTCGGTTCTGTGTCATCAAGCTCGGTTTCGAAGAGCTTAAGAGGCGTCCTTATGCCAAACTTTTCAAGACATTTGCCCACTTTCGTCCACATGCTTGGCCTAATTTTTAACAATTCTGCCAATGTGATTGTACACTTGACCGGAGTGGTCAACAAGTCTGTCAGGATTTTAGTGTCCAATTGATTTGAACCACCTATTCTCTGAGAAGGTACTCTTCGAATTTCTGATCTTGCCTCATAGTCCCCCATGTATGATGGAAAAGTTCTGAGAGATTGTGGTCAACTATCTTCGGATGCAACTGAACCATTATCCCCTTGAAATGATTTAACGTCTAGATCCCATGGAGTTTTATTCAAGTTCAGCTCCGAGAAAGGCGCTGACTCGACTGTTTTTGTCTCATATTTTTCTTGAGCTTTTCGCACCGTTTCCCATAGCTGTTCAGGCCAATTTTCTTCCACAATAGGGGAATATGGTGGAAAATCTTTCAGTTATTCATCAGTGCTATTAGGTACGTCTTTTGCATCCTCTACATCCGGCAAGGATTTAATGTTTTCTATCTTGTTGGGTATCCTTTGTTCGGTTTTGTGAGGTGTTTCATTGTTTGGTGGTTTGATTACTCTATCTCTTGCTTCCATAGGTGGAGGCTCCAGTAAAGCTTGTGCAGTTTCAATCAGCTGTTTGCACATCTCTAGTCTCTGTTTTTCTATCTCTGGATATGGATATGTCATCCACCTTTGCTCTAGGGTCTGTCTGTTCTTCAATCTTGCTTCATATGCTTGCAAGATTGCATCTAAGGGTTCATTGATCTTATCTACCAATACCGACCCTCCTGAGCTTGCACTCTTTGGTCCTCCCGTTGATTTTAGAGAGTCGAACTCTCTTTTCTGTTTAAGTTGCTCTCGAGCTATCGTTAGCTCAGCTTCTACATCTTTTTGTTTTCGCTCACGTCTAGCTTTTATTTTCACTCTTCGTTCTTTCCAAGGATTATCACGACTGACGCTAGACTTGTCAATCTTGATTTCTTGTTGATTTTCATCGTTACTCTTGGGCTGAATGTCATTTTTCCTTGCTTGGGCTCTCGTCAAGACCTTAACAGGAATTGGAGTTTCGTTTTCTGACCCTCCACTGGACGGTAGCGCTCCCAGCATATTCAAGGTATTTTTTGCTCCTTTGCTCGTGTTTTTAGGGCAATCAGGGATCAAGTGAGTAATTCCACACTCCGTGCAATATGCATTGACCCTAATGATTTCGTCATGAGGGCAGTCCCTCAGCCAATGATCTCCTCCACACTTGTAGGATGGTCCTTTAGGATGTTGAGGTGCTCCTGGAGCTCCTCTTTGTTGGTGCGCAATTATTTGCCCGCTCATGCCTCCGTTGGCTATGAACAACAGTGTTCTTTCATCCAGGCTATATCATCCTTCTCCCGCTGCCTGTGCCGTAGTTGGTGGACCTGTATTTCCTATCATGCTCCATAGTTCTGGTGTAGAGGGTTCGTCCAGTGGATAATAGACAGAGTTCGCCGCATATCCATTGGGCTCGTCGTAGTATGCATGCATAGGTACCAAAGCTTTCTCGTCCGACTCACTTACTGTGGGTGTGTATCTTATGCTAACTGGTCGTAATCCTGGTAGGGGTGGTTGTTGTCCCAAGACTGGTTGTGGTCTTTCTGCACCTACTGGTCCTGGTAGGTTGCCAATCTGATATCTAGGCATCGGTTGGACTTGAGGAGATGTCGCCTGAGCTTGTGGAGCATATGGTCATTCTCTCACATATCCCTTGTTATAAAAACACTCCTCCGTCCCATGGTTTGTCCATTTTTGTTCAATCGCACACCATTTTGGTTGTTTAGCTTGTGGTTTGGAATACAAGTTAATTTTTTAAAGCACTTCCTCTACCAGCTGCTCTTGGCTTACCGCTACTTCCCCTTTTAGTGTTGTCTTAGCAGACTTGCTCCCGCTTTGTTGCAAGGAAGAATCATCGTCAAGATCCTTGAACTCGCCCTCTTTGTAGACCGCACAATTGTCCACAAGGTATAGAGCTTCCTTGGTCAAATCATTCAACGTAGTGCTCCTTTTCATATGTAAGTCCTTTTGAAGATCTTCATTCCTTAGTCCTTGGATAAATATAAGCATAAGTCTGGACTGAGTTGGCAGTTCTTCCACGGGATAGAACTTAACATATCTTTTTAATCGGAGGGCGGCCTTTCGCACGGACTCTCCATCTTTCTGTTTGAATTTATGGATTTGCGAGACTGTATTATGAGCTATCTCCCTTTGTGAGAATTCCTCGATAAACTCGTCAAACACTTCCTCCATAGACTCAAAGTCTCTTCGCTCCACCGAGTCAAACCATGTAGCCGCATCATCCTCTAAGGTTAAACCGAATCTTGCAAATTGGGTAGGAAAGTCTAGCACCTCTTTAGCTCTAATTACACGCACAAAGGCTGCTACATGATCTCTCGGATCCATGCTTCCCGTATATTTCTTGTTTACCCATTTTTGCACTTGAGAAGGTTTAATTCTACGATGGTCTCCAAATCTCATCATGGGATCTCCCCGTCCTAGTCGATATACCTCCTCTGGTCTTCTGTAGTGGCCAGGTTCCTCTCCCAATGGTGCTCCTAATCCATAATTTCTAACAGTTATCGTGAGAGATGGTTCATCTCTCCGAACTCATTCTCGAGGTGTTCTTCCAAGCTCAGTTGACCCCTGAGTCTTTGGCTTACTCTCTCCTTGATATTGTGCATAGAGTGGTGGTTCTTGTAAATCCCTTAACCCCCGTGCGGTTTGATAACCCTCTCGGGTTCGGTCTTGTTCTAATGTAGCACTCTATCGAAGCCATGCCTGCAGTGATGGCTGAGTAGCTGGTTGGTCTTGGTAGTTGGACGTCGGTGGTCGGGTAGAATGTGAGGTAGCGTCATACTCTTCTGAAAAGGGATTAGTCGACTTGCTAGGGGTGTAGGTGGCTCTTGGTACCTCATCGGGGCCATAGGTTGATGCTCCCGAAACTGTTGCCTTTTCAACCTCTTCTGGGAGAATACGTTTGTATTCTTGCCCGTATCTGTCAACGAAAACAATATCCTTCCCCATAGCAGTTTCATAAGAAAATAAGTAAAGAACCTTGTCCTTGCTTAATTCATTTGGGTAGGGTTCCTTGCATCGAAAGTAAGAGAATATTCCCTCGCTTTCATGCTTGTAAATCCCTACAGTCTCATTATAGGTTGGGACTCTGGTTGTTTTCTTATCATACATAAAAAGCGCTCCAGGTCCATCAATGTTAGGAGGCGGTTCTTGGGTTTCTGAAACCATTTTCCCTTTTTCCACGTTATCCCCATATCTGTTGTAATCCTCAGGGTTACTCACTATCAGATAGTGGTTTCCCTTTTCGTCTCTGAATCTGTCTCCATCATCGTAGACTCGAATTATCTCTAGTCTCTGAGCCGGTCTTTCTTCAATACAAATACACTTGCGTCCCCGATAGTCAGAATAGACTAGGGCTCCCTTTGAGTTAGTTCCTTCCAAGAAGATTATAGTGAACTGGGTATCGTGTAAAGGATGTAGGGAGGTGCTCCCACCTGGCATTGGTCCTTCACCGATGAGACCTCCTGGCTGTTGACTCCCCATCATGAAGAAGGACTTTTTCGACGAAGTGTTAGTATCACTACCCTCTTCAATGATTGGTGCCAATGGGTCTATTCTCGTCTGTGTTACACTCTCTTCTGTGGACGTGGTGCTAATTTGACTTTTGACACTTTTAGTTCCCGACTTAACAAAGGCTCCTGACCTTAAATACATAAGAATGAAAGTTTTGTTGCAAACTTAAAGCTTACCTGGACTCCTTCTTCCTGTATAGCTTTGTGATGGCCTCCTTATGGGATCTACACAAGGATGGTTAGTCTGTTCACAAGTGCTTTTCCCTGAATTACCAAAAAATCTTTCAAGTATCTACAACAACCACTTAATCAGTCTTCTGGTGGTCCAATTTCAATTATGAAATGATGGCTGGGATCTATATAGAGAGTATGTTCTAGCAGTATAGTCACAAATTGCAAAAAGTGTCTGATTCACTACTTCCTTAGTCTATCGCAATAGACTGACAGTTTGCTCTGGCACAAGTCAAATCAAAATTGTGACTTTACCCTTGAGTTCCAGTTACCCTCTATAGCCTATCCCTCAAGTTTTGTGAAGTTTGGACTCTTGGGTATTATTGCTAAGCATTTAGATGCATTCTGGGTCGAAAACGACTAGGTCAAAAATCCACTACTGTTAATAATCGCGATTTTGGAACTTGACTTAAAGTGGGGTTTGAGACCATAAGCATGTGTGCTTAGGCCTTATAAACTTGTCCTAGAAGTTTCATTACGTTTGGATGTCATTTGATGCTGTAACGGATGTGATTTGTTTGCCGATGAGCAATTGGCTTTTGGTGATTTCAGTCACTTGAGTGTAGCTTGAGTTAGATGTGAGTTGTTAGTTGTTTTCCAAGAGATTGACAACCTCTTGTAGCCTCTATGCACTAGTCGAATCAACTTCGTCCCATGGTTTGACAAATTGATCGTGGTTCTTGCTAATACTGCAATAAGATAGGATGGTGAGGTTACACATGCGTCCCACACATATATAGGGTTGGCAAGACAATAATAGCCATGCTTTTTTACCATGTAGACTCCACCTAAGGAGTGGTCTGCAACAGTTTGTGATAGAGCCCAATCCCATGGGTTAGACTAGGGGTTGAACCCAACATACAAGTGAAGAACGAATGAACAATTTTGGAGGTAGCATGTACAAACTCTTTAAGAGAATTTTCTCGTAGGAAAGACAAAACCTGCAGGCCAACAAAGAACCTTTAGGGATGAATCTTGCATTGGCCAAGAGAATATCTTCAAGTCACTCACCAAACTTCAAGTCACTACTAATAAACTCCATATCTAGTAGCAAGGCCACTGACCGTCTATGTAAAGACAAGGTTGGGACCATCATCCCACATTTTCTAGGCAATCTGACTCCTCTCTTGGAGTTGCTAACCCTCTTGGTCCCTAATATATGTAATCTAAATTATAGGTTTCATCTCAATATCCTCCACACATCATAGTCTTTGTTGTATCAATGGTGGATGAGCAATCAACCATATACATAGTAGACAATGCATGAATAGAGACACAATATACTAAATAACAATGATGCATCAAAAAAATCAACCAATTTGGGTTGCGCCGTTTAGAGAACCAACCTAAAAATCAACACAACATAATGAATCGTACAAAAGTTTCTCCCACGAATCCAATCCAAGAAAGAAACCTCAAACAATGAGCTTGGAAAGCAAATCACTAATCTACATTTTTGGATCGATAATGCATAGTCCGCCTTCCTTTGTGGAAATAATAATATTGCACCAATGGACTCCAAAACAACAGTATCTAGACTTATAAGAGCCTCCCTGTTGAAATTTGTGCACTAACCATTGCATACTCTAGGATGCAATCCAAGAACAGACAATAAACTAGGTTGTTGTAAGAAGAACCTAATTTACAATTAAAACTCTACTCCCAATGTTAAATCCCTTATAAATCCATAGATGACTAATGAAAAAGCCTCCTCCTAATGGACTATATGACCCAATCTAATTGTTTTTGGGTTGATATTGTTTGATCGTGAGGACCAACATCAATGATGTACATATCAAGTTACTATGAAGTTGTGCATACATTGTGAAACTCTCTCAAACTGAAGGAAGGACAAAAAATTCTTATGGGAGAGAGAACATTTGTGTTATGACAAGGATGGAAGAATTGAAGACATTTTATGTGACTATGTGGGCAAGTCCCAAATGGGTATTGGAAAATTTGAATCGAGACGACATTTGATGATCAACTTTGGCCAATTAATGGGTTTACCAGATAACACTTGGCACACCCAGCAGTTTCAAAAGAACCTTTGAGCACTTGGACCCACATGCAAAATTTTTTGATAGACAAACATCACACTTTCACACTTCATCAACAACACTATAAAACTTTATTGTCTATATGACTTCAAAATCTACAACAAGTCTTTAAATATAGGGCAATGATTGATATGCAACCAACCTTGTATAACTTCCAACATCTATTATATGCTTCAACATCGTCCCTTTTTTGACTAAAGATTACAAGATCTTCTCTCTCACTTTTGTAGGGAAACATAGTTATAAAGCTTAAAAGATATAAAAGGACGCTTAGTGACTCATCATTACACTTATTATAATGGACTTATGTCTAACTACTCTTAAATCCCAGGGTCTTCAACTTCCTCACCCAAATCATTAAGTGAGGGTAGAGGTGATGGGAATAATGGAGATGGGACATGTGGTGGTTGCAGATTGATATCTTGACACATTTCTTTTTAATATTGCACTACCATTTGAAAAGTGACCGTTGCTATCTTAGATCATTTGACATGGCATTCTTTCTATTGCATAAGCTTGTATTTCTATCCTCAATTCTTCTTTGGCATTCTCCTTGCTCTTTGTCAGTATCTTCAATTGTGTTTCCAAGCCTTCACACCTCATTCAGTCAATATACTTTATGCCTTGATCTATTTTTCTTTCCTACTTTGCTTAGCCTCAACAACTTGGATGTCATCAAGTCAATTTTGCAAGTGCCAATTACACATGATTCATCTCTTTAATCTTTTCTTGCTAGTCTACTACTTTTTGCTTGCCCTTCTACATCTCTTCATTCTCAATGAATGAATTATCAGTAGCGGCACTGGACCTATCCATGCACTCAAGTGCATTCTCCACCAATACAAGTAACTTGGTGGTGTGCTCCAATAGCTCTCGCATTAGATATCTTGGTACACAAGCATCAATTTTCCAAGAGAGGGGCATAAGTCTCATAGACTTTATCACTGTGTGTATAGCATTGATGATTTCATCAATTCCCATCTTCTCATTATAGATATCCTTGGTCTCATTGGCGTGCCTCCTTGGCTTCCTTCTTGGCATGTTCTAAGGAATCCAACAAACATTATCTTTCCTTGGCAGGCTGAGAGCTCTTGGCCTATTGTTCCTCATAATCTTGGTGATATATGACTCAACATCCAATCGCTAGTTATCATAAAAGCTTTGCAATTTCCAAGGCTTGTAGGCAGTCAACTTGTTTTTGCTTTTTTTTTTTTTTTTGCATAGAGAAGATATGATAGCACTAGCATACCTATTGTAGGTCATTTGCACTGCTTGAATTCCTAGAGAGACTACCATCCACATTAGAAAGGCATTGATGATTGATAGTTTTGATAGAGTGGCGGTTGATATCATCTATGAGTTAGTAGTTGGTTTATTTGGCTTCTCAGCCACTTCTTTGCATGCATTACTAAGGGTAGCATCATTCAAAGAAGAAGTAGATTTTCTTGATATGTTGGGGAGGCTAGTGGTAATCAAATTTTCCAACCTCTTCTTGGAAAGTGGTGTAGCCTCTTGCACATGCACAATCTCAATTATTTTCTTTGCCTTTTTACTTCTCTCTACTAGGACGATTGCCTTTCTAGCAATCTTGACGTGTCTCCTTGATTTTGCCTTTGGGGTTAGTTGGAACCGATTCTGTTGCCACATTCTTTAAATTCTTCAAAGGTTCTACAGAGCTATCTCCTTTATCCACATTGATTTCTTTGGTAAGCAGTAAAACTATCAGAATCTATCCAAGCCTAGAAGTTTTCTTCACATTATGACCCTTGTAATATAAATTATCAGACCTTCCTGTGAACAATCTTGGCCCATGCTATGGGTTGTTGCACTAAATCTCCCTCTTTGAAGGCTCTAAATTTGGAATGCTACTCAATGAACTTCTTCCTTCACACATGTATTGTGTTAGTCATCACTGTTTGAGCATGGAGCCAATCTTGTTCAAGTTGCAAAATCTTCTCTACATGCTTTTCTTTAACTGTTCCATTGACAATCATTCTAGCATTGTTATACACATACTCAATAAAAGGAACTCCATCAACATGATGCCTTCCATGCCCTAAACCATTGTAAAAGGTTTAAAGTCAGTGGAAAATTTGGACGCATTCAAAAGGCCTATAGTGCCAAGTGCATTTTTTGCTCCCAATTTGTTCTCTTTTTCTCTACAATCTTCTTCAAAATGTTATGCAAGATTTTATTTGTGGATTCGGCCTACCCATTGCCTTGAGTAAAATACACAATTGATTTCTTATGCACAATCAAATGATTTATGAGAAACCCATAAACCACCTTGTTTAAAACCTCAACTCCCGAATCACTGACCAGCTCTATAGGATATCCAAACTGTGTGATGATATTTTCATACAAAAACATACCTACCCCCATTGTTTCCTTTGTTCTAAGAGCCTTTAATTTTTCTCACTTTGTGAAATAATCAATGGCTACTACTAGCAAATACGCATTCTTGGTAGGCCATGCTGCCAACTTAAAAGGTTCAGTCCCAATTTCTTCAAAGGATCAAGTGGTTTTTGGGGTTTGTGGGCTTTAGCCTATGCTTGTGTGTATCACGTGTTGTCTATTGGATGCCTAGATGGTAGGAATCATGTGAAAAAGACACGTTGGGTGTGTGGGTAACCATGTGGGTCACTTCTAGAGGGTGTGAACTCACCTAGACTTAGTAAAAGGGTTCATAAAATGTCCTAGAAGAGCACCCACGAGGTTTCTAGTTACGTGTGCTGATTTGGCTAATTTTATGATGTCATGCATGATGTCAAATGAGGTGCTTGGCTAGCTCTATATAATGAGCTTCTTTATTCTCAATTTTTAGCAATTTAGTTATTAATTTTATGTCTACATTCTACTACACTCTACTTCAATTTTATGTCTACACTCTACTTCAATTTTGAATTGTGTGATTGAGTTATCATTAGCATGTTAGCACCATGAATGTATCTCTATTTTATCCTCCCTAATCTCTACAAAGGGTATCAGAGCCTAAAGGAGTAATCACCTCTTAGGTTATCATTTCTAGTTAGTCTTTGCATAATTATGTGAGAGAAAGTTCTTGGTATCATATGAACCATTGCTCTCCATGGTTAGCACAAATTAGTAGGAGGAGAAATTCGGCATTACCCTTTACTTGATTTCTCCTTTGCATTGTTAGTCTCATGTGAGAAGACTTACACATTGGGTTGTTTCTTGCATAATAAAGGTGTGCTCATAAACTCTACCAAAGGCCCTCATGTGCCTCATTTGGAGGAGATTAGGGCCCTTAAGCCGCATTCTAAATTTGGGTTTTTGTGTGTATGGTTTCACTCTGTAGAATCAAGTTTAAAGAAGGTTTTTTATGGGAGATATCACACAAAGTGCCCACATTGTGAGTTGGATTGCCTCACCAAACATATCCCTTGGGACCTCACATGGTTATGTGCTTGAAGTGTGCCTTATTTTGGTAAGGGTGATGGGAATGGGACCGTGATAGCTAAGGTGGGTGATAGACAAACATTGTGTGCACGCATGAGTGTGTGTAGGCTAGATTGTTAAGCGAATTAGGTTCCAAGATAGATTAACTTGTACTCATAAAAACAATCTTGAGTAGTTTTCGAACCCATCACAAAGACATGTAATGCAAACTTGGAATGGATTTTTTTATTCATGAAAGAAGCTTTAAGTACCTCTACATCCTTACACCATTCCATATAAGATAATTCCACCTCTTCTCTCATTCACTCATACTCTAGTGACTCTAGGACAGAGCCCATACCTTACAATCCTCCCTTGGGGTTTGGACTAGGACAATATTTAACGATGATGGAATCAATGTAATTCTCAATGAGAAGTTTGACAAGAACAACTGTCATGCTTGGAAGTTCAGTATGGTCAGTTTTATGATGGGAAAAGGCTATTGGGAGTACATTGAAGGTGAGCAAGAAGATGAATGAATGTTGGTCAAGGAGAATCATTACTACTCAATAAGTGAAGGGCTTTAAAGATTGAAACCAAGGATCATAGAAAGTCATAAATTGGTCACTTATAAGTTTGCAAGATATTGTGATAGGCATATACAAGATGCCAATCCCCCCAAGGATGTGGGGAAATTTTTTGTCTCACTACATGTGATCAATGATAAGGCAAGAAATCTACAATTGAAGATAGACCAACATGTACAAAAAAAGGACCCATACATGAATGATGATGTGTTGAAACTTAAGAGCATTTGTAAATACCTTGCATCTATTTTCATTACAGCTAATGATGATGACAAGGTGAAAGTTTGCTTTCATGGTTTTGAACCAGCATACAATGAGTTCAAGACCTCTATTCATACTTGATGATGGCATACTAGTAGAGTTTTATAATTCTTTGCTTTGCTGATTGTGGAAAAGAAGAACATTGGTGAAGACTCATCTTCACAAGGTGTGGGTAATTCTCTCATAATTCTGAACATGTCTTTTATATAAGAAGTAGGGAAGAGGACATGGTGCATGCCAAAGAGAGGTGGCCGTGATCGTGGAAATGAGAAAAGGAAATTAGGAGATGTATGAAAATCAAAGACATGTTACAAGTGGTAGGGGACACTTCGACGCAGGGAGAACCAAAGTGGTTGTGAAAATTTTGGTAGAAATGATGCACATAATTATGGAAAGGGATGTGGGACATGTGTAATTCAAGACCACTTTGAGAGTGATTGTCCATGAAGAAGGCTGCAAAATTATTATGTAGACACTAGCAGGGGTGCATATTATCTAGAAAGATTATTCTTTATGTAGCATATAATAAATACATCAAAATGTGGTGAGAATGTATGGTATGTGGATTTGGGTGAAATGAATCATGTGAACAACCATGGTGAATGAATTAGGGACTTGCAAACATTGGACATCATAGTCATGTTGAGATAGGGGGTGCATCCTATTGTGCATTCAGGGAATGTTCCATCGTCATTGATGTATGGCGAAGCTAAATACTTGGTTGACATCACCAATGTATTGCATATACCCAGCATAGACTACTCATTGACCAATTGGAACACACGGTACTTGAGTTTGCATTGAAGAGGTTATGATGGAAATGTAGTGATCATGCTTTTGTTATATGCAAATGACTGATTTCTATTAGCCTGTTACTTTACCTTATGATTGTCTCTAAAAAAATTTCCTTTCATAGTAGGCTGCTTGCAGTGGATGGCTCCAAAACAAAGGTTATGCTTGTGAAATTTCTTGACAAGAAGAATCTATGCATTGTGTGTGTGGTTGGTTCAGGAGCTCTGTATGCTTCTTGGAATCGCCGTTTAGGTAGGTGACTCCAATTTTCGGTTTTGGTGGTTGCAACGAGTCCACTCTCGAGATTTAGTGTTCTTTGTGTTTTCATTAGCTTAGATTAGATTTGTCATTTCGTTTGTGTTTTTCTTTTATCCTTATAGTGTAAATTTTGCTTTTATTTTAGTTTATGTCTTTGTTTTTGTTTTTAGGAGTAGCATTAAGTTTAGAATTCAGTTTTGGTGTTGCATTGCTTGCATGCAAAGTGCTTGTGATACCATACTTTGGTGAACTTTCCCATAAGTGACTAAATACGCAGAGTGCACAATAAATTTCATAACTTGAGATCTAGAACACATTTTTTAGGAATTCTTGTTTGTGCACTTGCATACATGCTTGATAAACTTGTCTAAGAAGTTTGGTTGAGTTTAGCTCAAGTTGTTCTCTAGCTTGACTAGTTGTGCACAATTCACTCTAACTCACACGTGACAACTCAAAACGTGCCCAAAAGTTAAAAATTTTCAGGTTTTAGGGTATCATTGGAAAGCCAAGAGTGTAGGGAGTCCAAGAAAAGTGTTTGGATATTCATCTGGCACTAATGGCACCAACCGTGGTTGCTGCCACCTAGCACCTTTTGCAAACCTGAGCATATCAGTGGCTTATGCATCACTTGTACATCCCAAATCCACCGTCCCCTATTCAATTTGACTCATAGATTAGTAGATCATGCCAAAATTGTCCTGACAAAGTTCAAGTGGTTTGTAGTCTTTTGACATGCCAAACTTGTCCATTTTGTGAGTGCGTATGATCAAGAGAATCCCCACGTGATAAGGAAGCTGGCAGAAGTTCTAGAGTTTGAAAACTATTCAGGTGGCACCAACCACGGCTGTTGCTATCTAGAGTGTATCACTGGATAGTCCATCACCTGTGGATCCCAAATACACTTTTCAAAACTAAAAAGGCTTACCGATTGGTAGATCATGCTAAATTTATCCCAGAAAGTCACATTTAGTGTTTTGGTTGTTTGTCATGCTAATAGTGGTATAAAAAGTACATACATAGGCCCAAGAGAAATCCTAAGTGATAAGGAACCACAATCTGTGCTTAAAAGTCAAGAAAACTACATGCGGCACCAATTGTGGTTGTTGCCATAGTCTCAGATTGGCTATTATAGCACACCACTGGAATCCTAGTAGCACCAGGATCCCAGATCCGCCTTCCGCAGTTTGATTTGACAAGTGATTGACTGTCAAAACACCAAGAAATACCAGCCTAGAGTTTGAAATATTTAGAAGGATCAAACAGGGACTGAAATGTGTCAAAACACTTCATAAAAGTCGTGGTTAGACTCAATGCACTCTGTCAAGTTAATACGAAGTGATTTTGTTGTGAAAGAATACTAGTGGCACCAAATGTGCTTGTTGCCACCTGACCCCTTTTGAGAATCTGAAACTTCCAGAGTCTAGAGCACATCCTCAAGATTGTGTAGACACCTTGAATAGGTCAAATAGACACCTAAATTACATAGAAATGTTCGTTGAAAGATTTGAGACTGCCTGGCCAAAGTTGATCTAAAAGTGTGACTGAACAGTGATACCTCTTTGGACAAACAACAGTATCAAATGGCAAGCCAACATCTGTGGGAATCATGAAGTACAACCATGAAACACCAGACCAAGTGGATAATACGGGTGGATCTATGGCCATGCCAGGGCCACATAGACCACCACAGTACGCATCGCAACATTTTCGAGAAGGAAATAGCGACAATACGACCAAGATTTGAAATGTTACGAGCGAAGTGGCGACAAGAGAACATAAATCCAAGAGAAGACCCTCTTGTTGACAACCACAGACGAGGTTACGAAGTCAAAGACAACATATGGTAAAAATCCAATAATAATTAGAGACCCGAAAATAGAGATGGATTGGGCAAACAAACGATTAGATTGGTAGATCATCATAGGATCAAGCCATCCCAAATCTAGAAATGGGTAAATAGGAAATACTCCGGAGATAAAGATAAAAGAGATCACATAGAGGCATTTTCAAGAGTGATCAAAGAAGAAAAAGTTTTGGATTTTGCAACACAATTTGCGGAATTCGGACTGACTCTGGAAGATTATGTGGCTACATGGTTTGACTCAGTGGAAAGACGAGATTTTGAGACTCTATACAAGTTGTTTAAAGAATTCATCAAATAATTCTTGCGAAAAGGCATAGCTCACAATACGGTCTTGCAAATTCACAGATTCAAGCAAAAAGAGGGTGAATTGTACGAAAAGTGGCATGACGGCTCAAGAGATATGTCAAGATCTATCCGAGAGCAGAACTACCTATGCAGACATGATTGATGCTGATCTTTATCTAGGGTATGAGACATGCGGGTCTTTAGAAGGATCTGCATATGATAAGGATCCTGACGCTAAACAAATTGATTAAAGAAGCTCTTTATCTGGTGGATAATTGTGAGGTATATAAAGAAAAGGATTGTAAGAGTCAAGAGGACGATACATTCTTGTAGCACAGTGATTCATATATGATTGAGTCCATTGCAGAACTGGCAGCACTTATCGACCAGAAAAAGCTTGTCAACGACATAGTCAAGAGGTTAACTCCTCTTGTAAAGTCTAATTCAGGGGAGCCTAAGTGGTGAGAAAAGAGGAAATGGACAAACCATACAAGGAAAGAGTGCTACTATAGCAAGGAATACGCTAGGGAGAGGTATGTACAACCTGTTCCAGTAGCACCTACTCCACCTAGATACGTTACGGAGAATGCACCAGGTCTAGTAGGAGTTTTAAGGCCACAACCTCTCTCTGGGGTTTTTTTTTTTGCGAGCTTTCAGTTTCGAGCTTTTACAATTGGAACTATTTTTTTGAGCTTTTAAACCCTGATTTTACACTAATGATGTCTTTAAGTACCATTGTGTAGAAAAAAACTCAAAAACTCACAGTAAAATCCTTCAACTACCAAACACTATGTAGAAATATGGAAGCACAACAATGCTTATGCAAAATGAAACTTTACAAAAAGCACCATTTGTATGTGTTTTTGAGCCTGTACATAAAACAAGATTCCAAAACATTTTGCCAGAGTCTCCTTTATATAGAGACCTCTTCTTTAAAAAAATTGTTTACCCTTTCTTGGGCTCCCACATGGGATTTCCTTCACATAAACTCTTATTTCCACTACATAAATGATTTTGTTATCTCACACAAATCCACACACATGCCAATGGTGTAAGCATAATACAACTACATAGGAAAACACAATCAAAGTCATCTCAACATCATGTGGACATCATGTACCAAACAAACACAAAAGAAACATCCAAATGAAATGTATGGAGCACACCAAAATGCCATGTCAATTTCATATGGCTACCATGTACATCAAAACATAAATCAAAACATCAAGATGTGTACTGTTAGAATAATGTTTCCCCAATCAAGTGTGCATCCGCAATCAACATTTAACATATCCACATGCAATGTCAGTAAAACATCTTTCATAGAGCACATCATCTAGCTCTAGACACATGCAATGTCTCATATCTTCCACAGAAGCTCGGCCCAAACCACCACACCCCACAAACAAGTCCAAAACATAGTCCTGAGGCTCAGTAAACATTGCTAGCAACCACCTAACCATATAAAAAGTAAATTAGAAACATAATGCAAACACATATATACCATAACATTCACTAATATCATAATTTAGACTAATCTTACCGAAAGAACAAAGATGACCTCTCTGCCCCGCCTCTAAGAATGACACCATCAATCTCAATGGGGAAGACTACATCATCTATCATGTAGCTACAATCTGCTCGAAACAATCTTTCGGCAATTTTCTCCCCTGCCTCTCTATCATAGTGTGGCACAGGATGGCCAATACGATACCAAAGACACATGGTAAGATCAAGTACCTGCATAAATAAATAAGTCAAAGAATGAATGTCATAGCTATAAAGGTTTTAGTTAGGACATACATAGTATGAAACTAAGTTTGTTATCTCACTGCCTGTCTAGTGAGTGGATGCCAATATGCTTTCTTGTTACACATGAGGGTCCATGTACGTAACAGCACAAGTCCTACCCTAGTAGCATCTGCAAGAAAATCTCCAATATGCTCGGTCATGCACATGGTGACTAAAAACCCCTCATCTGCCAAAAACTCACGAGCCACATCCATGCACCCTATCACTAGACCCCTGGAAAATGTGTTCCACTTGGAAACACTCATGCCCTCTACAAAAGTGAACGATGTTATGTAAGCATACAACCATAGTTAGTAGTAGGTATTACCCCAAAGAAAATTTACTTACCCAACGGAATTGGTCCTAGACCATCCACAAGTAAACTTTTAGGAAAATCTGCAAAGATAAGCCTAGCCACCTCACTACAAGGCACACTATCTCTGCTATATAAATTGGTATTTTATGCCGCAAAAAATTTGTTGATGCTACAAGAAAATTAAACATGAATCATGATCAAAATCATAGAACAATGCAAATAAGTAAGCATTATGGAAATCCACCTATCAAGGGCAAACTTATCAATTTGTGATACATCCACAAGCAAAACATCTACAACGGTTTGGTAATGGAACCCTACAAGAATTATCCAAATTAGCTTTGAAATAGGAAATATGAAAGACAGATTTTCTAAGGTGCCAAAAATTGAGGCCCCTCTTTTTACAACCACTTCACTTTTGTAAATGAGTGAAGCTCATTAGTTCTTGCATGACCCATAAGGGGAGTTCCCACTACAACTATTTACAGAGCCATAGTGGCTTATTGAAATGATATTCTAAAATACTGTGCAAATATAAAATTTCCAAGAGTAATTTCCATCGCCTCTTCATCAACTCCCCGCATTCCACTCGACAAAATCATCATCAACTCAATTAGAAAATAAATAGACATCACATAATTAACCATTACGCCAACTATCCCTATTGCAGCTAACCACTACAATAGGAGGGTGCCCAATCTCGTAACAAATTTTTGCTACTCTCAAAGTTAATAGGCCATTTCCATTACAATAGTGGTCCTTGTCTGGTATCTTGCTCTTTCTATGTATCATCTTGCTGTCCTCTTGGCCTTGCTTTGGAGCTTTCTTCTCTTTTCCTTGTTTTGGCATTGGCGTGGGTTTCTTTCCTTTCCTGTCATCTTGCTCTTCTTGAGAGGAACCTGACTCGCGTGCTTTCATTTTTGAGCAGGTTTTGATAGTGGTTTGAGTTGACCTAGATTTTGTTATTTCCTCCTCGCTCTCTTCCTACTGAAACCGAATCCATTCATTCTATGTAGGAGCTTTTGGGAGGTCTGGAGCTGCTCCAATGGCCTGATATGTGATTCTTGTCAAAACTTCTAGGGCTGATAGGTAGGTGAGCTTGGAATGTTTCTTTTTCTTTGTCACCAACTCGAGCAAGTAGTGGGAGTGGTCGATGGTCATTGACGTGTTTTTCTAGTAAGCCCATGTGTAAGTGGTTTCTATTGTATGGTTTGGTGTAGTATACCTTCTTGGCCATTTGTCATCAATATGGAAGAATTGCATGAACATTTGGGTGGGTAGCTCTGCTTCTCGACATTTCATTTATGCAAAGGTGGCTACAACTCCCTTTTTTGCGAACACTTCTATCCCCATCTCCTTCTTTCCCTTCATAATTGCTCCTTTGTTTGATAGTTTGAGGGTTTTTGAAATCAGCTCATATGTGATCTTAAATTAGAGCTTGTCATTATCAAGAAGGTGGATATTTTTGCTATCCCCTCCTCCATGATGCTGGTGTAGAGCTCGTGGGCTCTCTGGATGTCAACTCTGCATGGGGGCATTTGAAAATAGTCTAGAAAGTCAACTTTTTCTAAGGCTTCTTCAATGGGTCGCTTGCTCGCCAAGTTGTAGGCCTCTCCAGGGATCATGGGGATATTTTCCATGTCCTTGTATGCTGCTTCATAAATCATTGCTCCTTCAAGTTTGATCCTTTCCTTCTCTATGTAAGTGGATGCCTCCTTGAGAGAGTCTTTGGGAAAAGTAAATGGTGGAATCTGCTCGAGCTTCTTCTTGCGACTCAATCTCTTCTTGTTGCCTTTAGCTTCTAATTTCATGTCTCTTGTGAATACCTGTCATATTTCAAAGATTATTTAGAGACGTGGAGTGATGCCTTTTCCTTAGTCATGTAGGTGACTAGCTTATTAATGCCCCATTTGTTCAAAACTCATGTATAAATGATACAAAATCTCAACCATTGAAAAACTTCAATTTTCATGCAAGACAAAGATAAAAATCACATTTTTTTCTCAGACGTATACCCCGATGAGTTTTTTTAAGTGCTGACTACATGGGCTTGATGTTCACTACTTCTATTGGCCCCAGATTTGATGTGGTGTGATTTGGATAAGAGTTTTAGTCGCAGAGGTTTCAATCATTTGCCTCCAATATTTGGCTCCATGGTTGATGTAGATGTGATTTTTTCATTTTGGCTTCATAGGATATTCCATGTGCCTCTTTAATCTCGTACCTAAGATTGCTTTACCTCTGCTCTTGCTAACAATACTTTGCTGGAAAAAATTGCGTATTTTCCTCTTTTTCCACATTAGAACTCAGTGTGCCATTAGACTTGGTGGGTTTGCTTCTTACACTGCTTAGAGATTATCCCTTTACCTGTATGATGATTTTGATCATCTGGCCATGGGTTAGGTCAATTTTAGTCCCTTGGCTCAGTCTTTAGTTTGCATGGAGGGCTCTGCACTATCCCACTAGGTGTAGTATCCTTGGAATGGATCATGATCAGCTAGGATTTGATCTGTAAAACTTCAAATTCCACTTTTGGTTGCAGCTTGACTTTGCCAAGAAAAAATCACAACTTTTTTCGCACTTCTTGAATTTGTCTTATGAACCAGGTGAAACTCATGCCCTACTTTATACTTAGTGTTTATGAGCTAGTTGATGACATTGTACTATATTTGAAGTTAATTCCACTGGTTGGGCTTAGGGTTAGGGCTTGTGAGTGGAAAATTTGTGGCACAATGCATCTAAAGTCCTCCAATTTAGTTGATATCTTTTAAGAATGGATACTACCCCTAGTTGGACATGAGGCCAAGTGTGCAACTCCCAACACCACGTGGTTCAACGAAGTGAGAAAAAAATGCAATTTTTTCTCTACCTTACACAAAAATTAACTTTTTAACAACTAAGAACTGATTCATACATACTTATACACTTATTTCAAAAATTTCTATGATGACTTATCATGGAACTCATTGCCAGGTGGACCTCAGGGCCACTATGCCCTCCAAAAAAATCCTTTGACTTTGACATATGATCCCTTGGCTTTGTGTAGTGCAATTCACCATTCCCCATTACTTGCAAAAAATCTCTCGAATCTCTTGGTGAGTTTTCAACCCACTTCACCCTTTCATTACTGCCTTGCAATGATTTTGGCGGTTTCTTGAGTTAAATGAGATTTTCCATTGGGAAACCCTGAAAATCACTTCTTTTATACAAGTTCCTTTACCAAAGTTGATTGGCTTGATGCCCTGAAGTTTGGGTTTAATTTAACAACTTGCAAAAATCATGATTTTTTGATATAGGGTTTTTCTAGCATACCAAATCTGACTTTTGAAGCTGGGGAAGTGTTAGTCTATCTAAAATCAACTACCGCTTTGATTTTATTGGTAATTGGTTATCTCGACTTGACATAGTAGTCATTTTTGGGTTTGGGTCGGTCTAGGTCTAACCATTCTTTTCCCTTGCCAAATTTGACATGTATTATCGTCAAACAATAGTGTACTAGGTAGGGAACATACATCTCATGTCTGGTGTCAAGTCTTAAAGCGTGCAAGGTGTGGGGATTGCTAGAACAATTGCTCCAAAGTAGCTCTCTCTCTCTCTCTCTCTCTCTCTCTCTCTCTCTCTCTCTCTCTCTCTCTCTCTCTCTCTCTCTCTCTCTCTCTCTCTCTCTCTCTCTCTCACACACACACACACACACACACACACACACACAGAGAAACACACACACACACACACACAAACACATAAACTCACAATTGAAAATGAGGAATGAAGTGTGTCTTACCTATGTATACCCCAAGCTCCCAGGTCAGTTTTTAATCCCACCTCACAGTTAATCGTACTTTATGTGTCCGATGTTTACCATGTTGAAAATTTCTGAATTCAGACACCGTATGACCCCAATTTGTCCTATTTATCCAATCAAGCGTCTGGAGCTTAAAAGCATTTTTCGCAACTTCTTTGAT
Organism: Adiantum capillus-veneris; assembly: GCF_014529385.1. Lineage (NCBI taxonomy): Eukaryota > Viridiplantae > Streptophyta > Polypodiopsida > Polypodiales > Pteridaceae > Adiantum > Adiantum capillus-veneris. The sequence goes on from NC_140933.1 coordinate 113,247,143, forward strand.
TTTGACCAAAACTTGCTTGCAGTTGCTCCAAATTGACTTCTAAAAACTTTTATCTCTTTTCTAAATCCATGTACACGTGTCTAGGTTTTTGTGTGATTATCCTACTTTTGTTGCTATTTATTGCTTAAAATCCAATAAAAATTAGAAAACATGACCCAAAAAATCTAAAAACTGGCTAGATAAACAAAGAAGTCAACTTCCAACAAAAAGTCCTTATTTGTAAATTTTCAATGAATTATTCCACTTCTTATTATTAATTTTTAGCAAAAACTCTATTGTTTGCGTATTTACACATACCTAAGGGCTCATTTCTAACATTTGTCCCTTGCTCTTGAGTCTCTTCACTTTTAGGACATATTTACAATTATGGCAAAAGAAAAAAAATTAAACACAAATTTTAATACAAGAAGAAAGAAAACAATGCCCTTTTGCTTTTTGGTTTCACATTGTACATTTAGAATCCTTCATAATGCCTCCCTCCCTCCTAGTTTGAGTCCTCCTAGACAATAGTGTGTCATCGAGGTTGTGTTGTGCATGGCCATAAAGTGGTGCCTTATGCAAGGCCATGTAAGGGGCCGTACATATGCATACTGCTAGGAAATATGACGTAGCTAAGTAGATAATTGAGTAGATTACTTAACAGAGAGAGATAACTTTCACACACGAGAGATTATAGAGTAGAGAGAGAGAGATCACAGACAATATACGTGGTTCACCCAATGTGGGATACATCCATGGGAAAGAAGCCACCCAATGGCTTTAGTACTTCAAAACAAGAAGTATATTACAAAGGGATTATACCCTTTTGGAGCTCCCGCCTTGCTTCACTCTCACCACCTCACATCAACTTCACAATGCACCACAATGCTTCACAATGTATCACAATGCTTCACAATGATTTTTTGTGTGTAGATGAGGCCTCCTTTTATAGGCCAAAAGGGCTGACCTCTCTCATGAGAGGCAGCCGTGTGTAGCCGCCCTTGTGTTGACAAGTCTGACTTGGAATCTCCAATGCCCCATGTGTGGCCGCCCTTGAGAAAACAAGTCTATCTTGAAATCGGCCACCGGCCATTGACTACCGGCCACCGGCCAACCAATCTATTTTCCAACCAGTTTTCGGCTGTCGTCTGGAAATAATATTTCGATTGGCCATGAAAATTTTGGTTTTTGGCGAGTGATTTTTCTTCACGCACGATGGCTTCTCCTTATAACGGGGGCGTTACAAATGTGCATTTTTAATACAAAAAATTACAAGGGGTAAATCATGCTCCATACTTAACACATACACAATCAATGCATGGAAAAATTGATGTTATGTAAGAGGCGTGTCTTAAGCTCATTGCTTAAGGACATTTGATGGAGAGGTTCACCTGTGTGGTTGTCAACAAGCACGTGCCATGTAGTAAGCATTGCAGTGTGATAACTTGTTGATGAGTTTTCAAAGGTTGTTGTTGGTTGGAGATCCGAGATTGTGATTGAGGTAGCTGCCGCCGTTCTTTGGTGATGACTTTGGACTCCCTTGATTCAAGTGTTTGTATTGTTAGTCCTTGTTTTTTTGGAACCCATTGGTGTGTTGGCGATTGCTGCCTCTCTTTGGGCTTTGGTATCCACCTCATTGTGTTGTGTAATATCCGTGGCATTGAAAGATGATTAGCCCGTTTGACAGCCTGATTTATCATGGTTGTTGGAATAGATTGTTTGCACTATTTGACACATTGTAGTTGAACTTTTCAAATCCAAACAAAATCCTCTTGAGATTGTGGGGTTCCTTTAGTTATCCAGACATTTTGTGTAGTCTTTGTTGTGTTTGGCACACACTTTACTTGTTCAGTTGGCTCTTTAGGTACCCACATTTTCTTTGTTTTGCATTTTGGCCATGATTGGATAGGTGAGGCGCTCACTGAAATAGGTGATTGCATCTTCGTGACTTGCTCTGAAGGAAGTGGATGTCTTGTAGCCACACTTTCAAATTTATCCCTGGTTCTCACAGTTATAGTGGGCTGCATTTGTTGAAGTTTCTTGTATTTGACTACCTCAAATGCTTCATTCTTGTCTTTGTTATTATTTGCCTTGGTAGCAAAATCAACATACATGACTTGAACTCCTACTTTGACATGCACCTGGTTGTTTGTCCATTGATATGAGTGTTGTATCTATGTTGGTACAAAAACGTTATTGGGACATCCATATCCATTGATGTGTTCTTTGAGCTCCACAAACTCGGTAGCAGTATTGATAGTTTCATTGAATCCTATAAATGACCTTTGCAATTTGTAGGATCAATTCTGGCATTTGCTGGTAAATATTCTACTTGATTGTATTCATCTAAGCACTGGAGTCGATCAGTGTGTGAGTAGGTAGCATTTCAGCTCCTAGCTTTACAACAATGTATGGGTACACATTGTTCTCCATGTTGGTAATCTGATAAACCTTGTGTTTCCTCTTTCCTGCTTGCTCTTTCACTTCTTGTTGTGCCTGTTTAATCTTGATTTTTTGCATCTCCTTCCTATTCTTAGCTACATGTGCTCTTTTGAGCATCCCTTGTGGGAGAAGCAAGTGATACTTCTTCAATCTGCATCCACTTATCCAATTTGGCATTTCTTGTCCATCCAATGTTGCTAGCAGCCTTAATGGCCCACTTGGTGATATTGAATGAATCACAAAGGGTCCCATTCCTTGATTTTTTATTTTTTTAAATTTATGGCTTAAGAGTATAGATAGTGAGCACATGATCATCCGATGCAAATTCCTTGGATTTCACATGTTTGTCATGAAACTCCTTCATGCGTTGTTTTTGGGCATAAATTGTGACTACAACCTTTAGTTGAATTTCATCCAACTTTTCTAGTTCATCCAAACGATCAAACCATTCATGTCCGGCCCATTCAAGTGTTGTGGCGATTATGACATGAGTTATTACCACTTCACACTTCACGTGAAGACGTGAATGAAATTCCTACTTATATGAGGATATATGGTTAGTCAATCCAAACCATATAGGCATATATGTTTTCTTTTTGTGTTACCGTTTGTTGCATGAGTCTCATATGGAAAAAGTGATGTGTTAAGGTGTTATTCTATATTATGGAGCTGAACTTGATGCATTTTTTTGAGGTCAAATACTTTTATTTGGTTGTTATGCATGCACCCAAAAGTGGCAAAAAGTTTTTTTTCATACATATGTGAAGTTATGATCTATGGTTGATCAAAGTGACGGAGCTGTTTTGCATCATGTTTATTTTGATAAAATGATGCTATATGATGCATGGAACCTCACAGATGAATGTGGATGCCTCATGTGCATGTGTATGTTGCTTTTGAACCTTCTAGGTCAAGAACTAGCTCTCTATGCTAGGGGGGTGAGGTGCAGTCATAGTGCATCACTTATGCATGATTGGTTATTATCAGAATTGGATGTTTAGTTGATAGTCAAAATTATTTTATGCATAAAAATTTCATGTCTTAAGGGCCATGTGTGTGGGCTCAGTTTGATTGCAGTGGATATGTCAAACTCCAAGTGTGGGAGTTAGTTCAATATGGAATATGGTTTATGATCAAGGGTTGAGATCCCTCATGGATTATGGTTGTGATTTTTGATTGTGGAAGCCGGTGTGGCTCTTGGATCTTTTTTGGATATGGTTACACTGTCAAAAATTTTGCAGCCATGTTATGTGCTAAAGTGATTTTGCAAGATTGGATGTGCATTACCCTAAGTTGGGTGGGGTGCTCATCCATGTGATTTGATTGGATTATGGCTTATGGTTTTGGATTGGATCATGAGGTGGTTTTGATGGTTTATGGTGGACGTTAAGGGTAAAGACCCTTTGCAATCTAACTGCTTGGAAAAGATTGTTTGTGCATATGAGAGATGCTATTATGATTGGACTTATGTGTTATGTTTCTCATGGTAGCGTCACTACAAGACTAGGATAACCTACATTTCTTACCCTTAAACAAAAGAATCAATTGCTTGGGCTTTGCTGGATTGGGGGTGTTGCCCAAGTGTCCTTTTTTGCTAGGCTCATATACATGGTTAGTGTGTCACAGGTTGAACAACTCACATGGCTAACACATCGGAGACCTTGCCTTGGATTTGTGTAAACACTCAATGCTGGGCATCTAAGAGGCATGACACCTAAACTGGTATGATTGGTGTTAATACCCTACCACCTATTGGTATTTGGGATCCTTTCAGAGCTTGAGCTCATGGTGGGAGGAAAAGCGACCTCAACCTATGTCTGGCTCAGGTAGGTTGGAGGTAATTTCGCCCTCTCACATAGAAGTGAAATTCTCTATGTCCATAATAGAAAGAAACTGGATGGGTAGACTGGTCAATCCCTACACAGGGTCTGATCCTCTACTAGTCATTTTATATTTTTTGATGTTATGGTATACCCAAATTTTGTTATTGCATTAATACATGATTTCTAGTCCATTTAGATGATGCATTTAAATATTCTCTTTTGTCATTCTCATGTGTCTCTATGCACTCTAGTTCATCCTCTACTACTCTCTCTATCTCTATCTCTCTTTCTCTCTCTCTCTCTCTCTCTCTCTCTCTCTCTCTCTCTCTCTCTCTCTCTCTCTCTCTCTCTCTCTCTCTCTCTCTGCAATGTGGTGTACACATATATTCACCCTCCACAATTTTATTTTTCTTGAGTATGCTTTCATCACCCATTCATAGGTACACTAGTTGCTAGGTGCCTTTGGATGCAGTCTGGCTCATGGCCTAAACTCCATGCTAGGTGAGACACCAAGAACTCCTCCCCTATGAAAATACTTTTGCATATATTAAAATTGTGTCTTAAAAAATATATATAAGCACAAATTGTGTATTTTGTGCATAGACGCGTGGGAAGGGGTATCTCTCACTTGGTATCAGAGCCTAAGGTTATGGTTATAGCATGAAGCCTGATATTAGTCGGGTTAGTTATGCCTCATGCACGTATTCATGCATCCTGTTTGAGAAAGAATATTGTATTGAGGATGCATCTATGAGTGACATTGATTGGTGGTACCTGCTTAACTTGTCTTCTTGTATGGGATTATGTGGTCTTGAGTTATGATGAAGTGATTGAAGTGTTCAAAAACTATATTAAAAATTTCCTTGAATGTTTGTTTTGTAGTTACAAATGGCTCCTAAGGTGACATCTAAATGCTTTAGCAAGGGAGACTAAGTTTTTTCATAGTATTCAACAATATGGCAACACGGTAAATGAGGGACGAGGAAACTCTTTTACGTAGAAATCAAGACCAAAGTCTTTGCAATGCTTGGAAACACAACTTGCTAGAAGAGTGTTGATTGTAGCTACCTTACTCATCATCAAGAATCCTTTTGCCAATTCTTTATCGATATTGATGATAGTTTGAGAGATTGGTTTGCCAATCTTAGGCTATTTCAACTTAGGATGTGGCTTGGTCTAGAAGATATGTTGGCAATGCACTCACTTATGCTAAGGATTACAAAAGTTTCCAAGAAGTTTGAAGCTCTTGCAACTATCATTGGAAAAAAAAAGCTAGAAGATAAGTATAGACCATGTTGTCATGTGGGACGTCTAAGGGAACACTCAGTTATGAGAGTTAAAAGAGTATTTAATGATTTGTCCCCAATACATTAGTAATGTTGTAAAGAAATCATAAAAAATCTAATTTTGATGAATAAAGAGCATACGCTTAGTTTTGGTATACATGTGTACTAAGTCTTCCCTCTCCTTATCTAGATGAACTCCCAAATGATTTTGCACAAAATGTCTTTTTCAACTATGTGGTTGGATTCAATGTTCATTGGAGAGTTGAGGTGATTTGAGCTTCAAAGGGGACTAGAGATTACCTTGTTCCAAACACTTATATAACATGAAAACTGTATGCCAAAGCACAACGTGAACATCGAACCCAAGTGCCTGATAGGTACATGGTTGACCCAAAGCTTTGAGTCAAGGAGAAGATTCAAGAGGGCGATATCAAAGTACAAGGATATATTCTTTATCTTAACCTATGCTCACTCCTGGATATACCAAGCCATGAGATCACCCTTAGTAATAAGACACTCACAACTATACATGATGAAGTGGAGAAGAAGAGGTTACTATCAATGAGTTGTATTGTGCCAAATACATTCCGAGCATGTTACCATTATGCTACGGAAAATACAAAGTTAAGACACCAGGATATAAACCTTTGCCTATGTGAAGTATCAAATGGGTTCAATCCAAGTTAGGGAAGGAGATCATTGTTACCAATTGTTGTATATAAATGTTCATGAACTTACCCTGAGACAAACAAAGGAAAGAGGAGTTACTCAGAATGTTTTTCCTATACCACTTAAGGTCAATCTTGTTAAGAAGGCCTCAAACGAGGATGTGTACTTTCACGCTATTTGCACATACAGGAGATAATGCCTTCATCCATCTTTACCAAGCGGTCAAAAGGAGTTAGGAAACATGCCAATGCAAGCGTGGGTGCAGACAGGGTGGAAAATGGATTCCTTACTCAATGTCAAATAATATTTTTACTGATTTGAGAAGGCTTCAAATCGCAATGATACATTTTTATGGTGTACCACCTAATGGTGAAGCTACAATAATGCAGTTTTTTTTTTCTCAAATTATGGTTTTTCTTATGTTATTTTGGTTATTTTGCAACGCTAGGTTTAAAGTTGGTGTTTGTGCTCAAGCTAGACGAGTGTCAGTGTTAGTAGCGGCTAACACAAGCTACACCAATTATGCACCAAGCTGTGGATGTGCTATAGTGCACAATATTTATTTTCATGGTATAAGGCCTTGGGATCATGTAGGAGTTCCAAAGTTGTATGAGTCTAGGCTAGAGAGCTAAACTTTCTCCCATAGTTGAAGGGTTTGAGGCCCAAAGCTATAAAAGAGCCCTATGCTTAATGAGTAGTCATTCTTGGGTGAGTTCTCCTCTTTGTAGAGTGGATGGTCATGAGGCTCATGGGCTTTTCATGCCCATGTAGCTCTTGATTTCTAATAATCAGTTACACTTTCTTTCTTATTAGTCTTCTTTGTTTGATTGTGTGGAGTAGGATTGTATTAGTGTGATGGTAGATCTCCTAATCCCTTTTTTGAGTTAATCTATTCTATCCACACCATTGGCCATGATGTGTGAGGGCTATGCCTTCCTTCTCTTCATCTCTCTCTACAAGGTGCAGTTAGTGTGTGTGCATACGTAGTCGTATTGAGGGGTTGTGCCGGAATGGACACACTAATGCGGAGTAGGTATGTTAATTGCATGCTTGTGTAGTTATGATTAAGAGTTGTGAATAAGAGTGATTGATGTGAGAGGTTAATTTCAACCACATGATTGTGTGCAAGTGATTAGTAAGTAGGAATGTGTTGTTGATTAGAGGAAGCCCTTTCCATGCCTTCTCTCTATGATGAGTAGAAGGATCCCTTGAATCCTCTATGTCTATACATCCAAGGCTCGTGCTTCCATGCCCTAGCCAGGTTACCGACCCACGATTTGACAATTTTGTGGGTTGTGATTAGGTCGTGCTACAACGCCTCCCTACAGTCAGATTGTGAAGAAACAAAGACTAGAAAGGATGAGTATTACTCTCATGAACGAGGCATTATTTCATGCAAAACGTACAGCTATGAACGAGGATTGCGTACCATCTTTCAATGTGCGATCAGAGAAAGAAATTTGGTGGCTTGGTGCTATTGAGGTTCCTAAGGAGACCCATGGAGTGCTTGCTTGGATTTTTAAACGCATTCCGTGGAGTAACATATGTCATAAGGCACAACCATCTGGGGAAAAACTCCAAGTAGATGGCATATGGGAGTTTGAAGTTGACTGGGACTTAGGTGGCGATTGGAAAACAATCAAGTGCATTCTAGGGTGCAAACAAGGAGCTGGAGCTCTGTATCCTTGTCCATTCTTCTTAAGGGCTGTAAGAGGAATGGACACAAAATTGCAATAGTTCACAAAAGAGAGGAAGAGGACAATTCAAAAATTACACGTGTTGGAGCATTTGGTGCTACAATGTCCTATGCTGGAGGAGCCCAATTGTCCACAAAAGACAGTGAATGGAGCCCTATAATTAACATCCCTCTCAGAAATGTGCATTTTTGCACACTTCATGCTTTTATGCACATCTTTAATCGTTTATTAAAGCTTCATATTGATTATGCCTTTACAATGAAGCTTGCAGAGAGGTCGCTTGACACTATCTCAAAAGTGGAAGGGATCTTAAATTCAATAGGTTCTCATGGGCCCAACACCTCCATTGTTGCACAAAAGAACAATGCAAGCACTTAGGATGTGGCCCAACCAGTGTCCATGATTGGACTAAAGGCAAGGCACTTTTTGAAGAGGGTTCGATTCAAGGAAAGTAGTGAGCTGCTATTGAAACAACAACATCTGAAGGTGGATGGGAGTTGTGAAAGGATCTTTGAAATTATACAACGGACAATGATAAAAATGCAAGTGTTGTGCTTAGCCGACAACATGTTTGGGTGGTATTTGGCAATATGATGAAGATACGATGGCTTGCAACAAGCACAACCAGTGAGCAACAACAAGAACTCCAAAATTTTGGTTGTGGAGTTCACAAAGCGATCATCACTGCATGGGGTGAATCAAGCATTACACAATATATGGTGAGTGCTTGCTATTCCAACTTGGTATGTACTATGCTTTAGTTTAGATCATTGATGTGTTGTGGATTTATGGGCAGGACATCCTCTATTCCCATGGTGCATACTTTATGAACATGTATGGTTCATTGGATCTTTGGAGCACACAAGGTATGGAGAAGTCACACAATCATGCCAGGGGTGTCTACTTCAAGAATACAAGTGTTGATAGCTAGGTCAACAACACGCCATAACTCAGCAAAGCCTCATGGTTATAAACATCATTTTTTATAAGTAGGTAGTCTAGTAGCAGAAACCGGGGTGCAATGGCACTTCCAAATTGTAAATACAAATCCATTTGACCCCTCAAACTCTATTTTAGGTTTAACCTAAGGTAAACTTAGTATATAAGGTCCCTAGGCCACTTTTGTAAAAACAACTTTATCATAATCATAAGTTTTAGCGCTGCCATCTACTGTGTGTGAGAGAGAAAGAGAGAGAGCGTGAGCTTCATTCTGGCTCTACTCTCCACTCGCTCATCACATTGGAGAACCGACAGCACCATTGTGCTAGCCTCATGAAGAGCTACATGACAACGCCAAGCATTCCTCATGGAACGGAGCGAACCCGCTCGGTATCTACAAGCTCTTTGCGGCTGTAAGTATGTCAAGTGGTGTCTGTTTTTTGCATGCAAGTAGTCGCTAGAATAGTAGCGACATAAGCTATGCATAGGTACTCATAAACTTCAGTTTCAAGCACTTTCAAAATTCGGCTCTGTCTTTATACTGTGTTTTTTGTAGATGGGTTTAGAGCTAGGGTTTTGAGTGTAGAGGCTGAGGGATAGGTGTATCCTAGTGAGGGGATGGTGTTCCTTCAGTTTGGTACGATTCTGGGATGGTTTAGTGAGTTTCCTTCCATTTTTGCGTATGTGGGTTAGGTGGTGTAGTTGAGAGTAGTGAGACTCTAGGTTGTGGTTTACTTGCCATTCCAGAGTGTTGTATGTGTAGGATGTTCTCAGCCTGACAAGCTAACAAGATTTTTTTGTGTGCCTATCGTGTCATCTGTGTCCTTGATTGACATTATGTTGATCTAGGTTGTGCTACATGCACTTTATGGGTGGTGTGATTTTCTCCTGCAACATTGGTGCCGTTGCTAGGGATTCAAGGACTTAGGTAGGTATTCCTACTAACACTCGTGTGATGGTTGCTTGCTTTAGTTTTAGCTAAATAAATTATTTTTCTTAAGTGGATCCGGAAGAGGTTATTCCAAAATCAAGTGGATAGCCAAGAATCATGTGTCTTGCCTAGGGTCTACGGCTAGGTAGGTTTAATTAGGATTTGTAGATTAGAGTAGTTGTTGGTGGTTGAATGTTTTGTGAGGTGATAAAAGCATTTGCTAGTCCGTGTGTGGCATTGAAGCGTTTTTCGATTCATAGATGCAAAACCCTATATGATTTGTAGGAATAGCTTTAGGTAAGTAATCTGATTCTGATCTAGAGCTATTTATCATTGAATTATTTGCTAAAGTTCTTGTTTGCATTTAAAATCACTGAACAGTTTTCTTTTAAGAAAAAAAATGCAAAAAACAGTTTTCTGTTACATTTTTGCATGACTGATTGATGCTGAGCATATAAAAGGGCAAGTGCAAGGGTTCTGTGAACAAAAACTATGATTTTGTTAACTTGGACATTATACGCGTATAATGTCTCAAGGGGCATCTGGGGACCAAATTTGAAAAATCTATTTGCACCAGTGTGTTTAGAAGGGGGTTTTTACCCTAAGTGTGCATTGAAACTAGAGCTTTGACCAACTCTTGACACCCAAAAGACAAAAGACGGAGTGTCAAAAACGGAAAAAATAGAAACTTGAGATTCTGAGCACATTTTTGCATGAAAATTGGTAGAAGTGCTTGAAAGCCAATGATAGAGACTTGGGGATGCCTATGAATGAGTTCTGTTCAAAAAATCATCAACGGACATTATACATGTATGATGTCTAAAGGGTGATTCTAGCAGCAATTTTGAACTTTTGACATTATACCCATCTTCTGCATGTTGTGTTGAGCACATACACCAAATCTCATATCATTTGGGCTTATAGATTGAAAACTGGGGGGATTTTACTCTTTCAAGGGATTTCCTTGTAAAATTGATGATTTTGAGCAATTTTTGACATCCAAAATTTGTTGTGAGCACATATTCTTGTTCTACACACTAAGGGGCACCTCTGGTAGAAACAAAACTAAAATATGAGCAAAAGACATTATACGCGTATAATGTCTTAGAGGCCAGATCTAGAGTCAAAAGTTACATATGAGTGCACCTTTGTGATCTACAACATTTAGGAAGCATATGGGCCAAACTTCATCCAATTTGAAGCAATTTTGAGCTTTCAAAGACCATAAGATGCATCTAGGTAAGTGAATGCTTGTATTGGCCATAACTTGCACAAAAAGTGTCAGAATTTAGTTTTGAAACTTGTTGTGACTTGTCAGTACAGAGAGGAACCTCTGGAGTGAAATTCACTTCATTCTGACAAGTTAGACATCATACACGTATGATGTCTAAAGGACACTTTTAGAGGCCAAAATTGAAATTTGAGCTCACCAGGGTGTTAAGCACCACAAGACAAGCTCACATACCAAATTTTGTCAAAATCTGAGCACATAGACATTATACGCGTATGATGTCTACATGCCAGATCTAACAGTCAAATTTCACTTTTGACCACACAGGGGGTTGAGAAATGATGTGTTAAGCTTGCTTGCAAAATTTCAACTCATTTGGACACATACTTTTGCATGGAAAGAGATTTTTGCAGATACAAGAAGGTAAAGGTGAAAAAGTGGTGATTTTGAGCAATTTTGACATCCAAAATTTGTTGTAATCACATATTCTTATTGTATGCATCAAGGAGTACCTTAGGTAGAAATCTAAGTGAATTCTGAGCTAGTAGACATCATACGCGTATGATGTCTTATAGGCCAGATTTGGGTCAAATCAGACATTTGAGTATACCTCAGTGTCCTAGAGCATAAAAGAAGTCCCTATCCAAAATTTCATAGAATTTGGAGTTCATTTGGGCTTGCAAAGAGCAAAAGACATAAAACTGCAGATTCAGGCTTGTATTGGTGTTAACTTGCTCAAAAAATGTCCAAATTGAATTTTGAAACTTGCTGAGAGTTGCTTGAGTGATAAGGAATTAGTGGAACAAAAGTCACCTCATTCTGCCGACATTATACGCGTATAATGTCTCAAGTGTCAAAATAAAGGTTAAATTCACAAAGTGGAACTTGCAGTGGGTAGAGGACATCAAGGAGAGCTCACATACCAAATCTTGTCAAATTCTTAGCACATAGACATTATACGCGTATAATGTCTCAAGTGTCAAAATAAAGGTTAAAATCATAGACTGAGCATACCAAACAGTAGAGGACATCAAGGAGAGTCTACAATTTAAATTTAGAGGTAAAAACTCAGATTGAGCTTCTAGAAGTATTAAGCACTGTAAAGTAAGCCTAGTGACCAAGTTTCAACAAATTTGGGTCACATTTCGTCAAGATACAAGCAAAAATCCTTGATTCTAGGACTGTTTTGAGTGCTATTTCAAGTGCACTTCACCAAAACTGCTCTAGCATTTGATAGACAACTCCGAATTGAGTCAGGTACAGCCAAGAGAATAGATTGCGGGCAATAGGACACACCTAGACTTTGGTTCTAGAGCTGACTTTTCCCAGGTTTCCTAAATCCAAACTTTTAGGGTACCTAGAATCAGTGCCCAGAGGTTAGAAGACTGCCGAGACTTGACTTTAAGGGACCTGACGAAGGGCCAAAGGTGCTTGTTAAGGACTATCTTGAGAGTATTGAGTGGGCCTGAGATTAAGAAAGCTAAGATCTTCATAATGGAAAGCCAATGTACCGATCCTTTTGTAGATATGACCAGAGGTATGGCAAGCCAAGTTAGAAGTACTGAAATGCAAATCAAGTCACATTTTGACATAAGCCCAGCTACATTTCCACCATGGTTGTACCAAGATGCAACCATAGAGCATGACTTTTATAGAGGTGGACATTTGGTCAATGAAGGACCACACATATCTCCACCAAGCATGAGAATTCCTACAAGAATTCCAAAAAGGGAGCCACCTGGATTCCCTTCTAGAGTGATAATGAGAGATGAAATGATCACAGAGATGACAGACATGCCTCCTCAAGTGAATTTGCCTAATGGACCATGACTGTACCTAGACGCAACCATAGAACATGAATTTTATAGAGGTGGAATTACGGCCACAACAGGACCATATGTACCATCACCACCTCCTATAACTTACTCCTATACAAATCAGAGCAGAACCTTGAGAAGACATGAAACTGAGAGTGAGAGTGACACATATTCTCAGAGGAGTGATTCACCAAGAACCCAACCCACAATAAAGCCAGAGGTATTTAGTGAGAAAATGAAGCTTATAGAAGGATTAGCTTAGAGACTTTCTCCTCTAGTCAAATCTGACCTCCAAGAACCTCTATGGTGCGAAATTGAGAGAAAATGGACAAACCATACTAGGGAAGAGTGTTACTATGGCATGGAATATGCTAGGGACAGGTATGTACAACCTACTCCAGTAGCACCTACTCCACCCAGATATGGTATGGGAAATGCACCAGGTCCAGTAGGAGTTGCAAGGCCACATCTTGTCTTAGGACAACAAACCTTATATCCAGGTGCTAGAATGCATGTAGACATGAGATACAAACAGATGATGGAAGCATCTAATAAACAAGTGCTAGTACCAGCTACAATGTATTATTACAACCAAAGCGGGTACTGCCCTTTGAAGCAATAGAAGGTGAGAGAAACAAATGGAGTTGTGAGGCTGGTACAACATCCACCTCTTGAGTTTTAACCTGAAGAAATAAGGTATGAGATGGACAAAAGGACATTGTGGTTCATTGTGAATAGAGGCTTAGCTCGGTCTGAGCCTGTTTATAGTCAAGAGGAATTGGAAGAAGAAGCTCCTCAACTAGAGATAGATTGTCACAAAAGCCATGACAACCACTTGGTCAAACAATGTCCTCTGATGGAGATCGCCCAAGTGAATGCCTATTTTCTTGATTGTGGTGTCATTCACTTGATCCCTGACTGTCCAAAAAATCCAAACCGAGTCAGAAAGATCACAAAAAATGTCTTAGGAATTGTGCAGCTACCCAATAGCTCAAAAAATGACAACGTTGTACCAGTTTAGGTAGTTACCAAAGCACAATCTCAAAAGGAAGTTGATGAGAATCCAGAGATAGAGAAAACGGAAACTGACGCAAGTCTAGAGATGGGTGAGCAAAATACCAACGCACCTAGTCAAAAAACCAAGAGCAAACAGAATAGCTGGAAAGCTAGAAAGGCAAGTATGAAAGCACGTAGGGAACGGGAGCAGAAATCCCTGGCTAAGAAGCATACCCAAGCTGAAGAGAAGATAAAACAACATGAGGAAATGGTTGCATCTTCTCTTACGCAGACATCTCAACCTCCAGAAGAACCATCCATAGATGAGAAACCGAGAAGTGCTAGTTCAGAAGGATCAGTATTGGTAGAAAAGGTTAATGAGCCATTAGAAGAACTCCTAAAAGCCTATGAAACACAGCTCAAAAACAACCAAACCCAAGAACAAAGATGGATGAAATATCCATATGCAGAACTCAAAAAGGACAAGCTTGAAATGTGCAATAAAATGATTCGAACAGCCCAAGCTTTACTAGAATCACAAATTGGTAAACCTGAGGGTGTGATCCTTGTCCTACCTACACCAATAATCCCACCAAACCAGGAACGAAAAGAGCCAGATTCCAATCACGAGCACGGACAAAATCTCAAGGACCCTGCATTAGAGCCAAGGATAGTGTTGAATACCACGGTAACTCTTCCGAGGGATTTCACGTAGCTATACCTGACAAATATAAAGAAATAGATGGTCTTGATGAATCGTGGAAACAAGTCAGAGAGGCCAATGAAGCAAGTGTGCTATGGATAGTCAGTTGCTAAGAATCCAATGAAGCAAGTACAGTCTATGGATAGTACAGTCTATGAGAAAAAATTTGCTATTGTTGACTTTGGCGAGAAGAACAACTATGATATCATTCTAGAAAGACCATTCATGTGACAACTGAAAATGGTCCAAGATTGGGGATATGACCATATCTACCTGAGACATATGGAAACCACAACAAAGATAAACTTGAAAGACCATAGTTATAGGGATGTGACAAGAACACCTATGGAGGAGTTTGATTCAGCTAATGTAGCAGGATCATAACTTCTAGCATGGTTGGGTAAGACTAAAGAATTGTGGATTTGTGGAGCTTCGCAATGCGGAAGCTTAAATCGAGAGGAAGACATCCTAGAAAGGGAAATTGAAGATGCGGATTACATTCCAAAACCCTTTCTTGAGGAAGAATTAGAGCCACTTGAATGGGAACACATCTTGGCTACTCTCGATGTGTGCGCTATTCAAGATGATCCAACAACAAAGTTTTGTGATAAAAATGGCTATGATGTTGTTCCTTACTTTGCAGTGAGTGTGATCCAAGAAAACAAAGACGAAACACTTGAAACTTCAAGAAGATGCCGACAATGAAAAAATAGACAACCCAGCATGTGATAAGCACAAAACTTTAACAAATACACGGTTTTATGATTGTCCAAATCAAAGACCCAGGAAACAATGTCACCGCTACAAGAATAAAGTGCATTAGAAGGGGATTTCAAAATCCTTGGTGGAACACAACTGCAACAAGCACCCTCATACGTGGCTCCCATACATGAAGAAAAAACTCAACCAAGAAGAACACATCCATGTCAACGAGCTAACAACACGCTAATCAAGTGGATACCAAAGTCATCCCACGAACAACAACCCAAGACCAAATAGACATCAACTTTCCATAACCAGCCAAACCACAAAGGGAAAGTCCTAGAATGAAACCTTGCTAAGGATAACAACAACAATGATGATTCTTTTGACATCCCCTACCAAGTACTTAGGTCATCACCATCACTATCACCTTCTGTAACAACCAAAGAAGGCCAAAAGAAAAGAACAATGGGTCAAAATCAAAAAGTTCAAAAATCTGGATACCAAAGAGCCAGATTGGCCAAAAACACGTATGGATCAAGAAAATGAAGATCTTTGATGAAAAATCACAAGATCCAATGCCATCAAAAAATAGTCGAAGCCTGCAAGAACAATGAAGAAAAACACAAAGTCTGAAGCCTTCGCAAATCGGATTTGGGCTCCAAAGAAGTTGATTCAAGTACAAAGAGGTCAGGAGTTCATTTGGATTCCGAAAAGGTTAAAATTTCAACTCCCAAAGTTTGAATCTCATCGCCAACCAAGCATACAAGAGTTGAAGCAAAGACCGGTGAAGACTCACACAAAGACAAGGTGGATCCCAAATAAGTCTCTTCAAACACAAACGTAGCAGGGACAAGTGTGGTTCCCAAACGAGAAGCATCAATAAAACAACTAGTAATCACAAAGAATGGGTCCAAAAGGGAACCAATAAACCTACTGTCAACTGCACCGCAGCTTGAATTCTTTTAAATCCTCCTACAATTACAGTACAGTTAGAAGAGAACCCACTGCTACAAAACACTACCAAATACGACAACCAACCCCGGGGCGGTCACTTTTTAGAATGTGTATGATATCACGTGAGTTAACCGGAGAGGATTATTAAAAGACCAAAATGTATAAAAATGTATACTTTTATGTATACATTAGAGGGGGGTGGGGGTTTTTTAAATAGGCTCACAGTGTAAGTATAGTATGTATATTGGGGTATTATTAATTACCTCTTGAATGCACGTGATATAGGGATCTTTTGATAAGTGACTGTCGCGGGCAACCAACCACAGGGCTATACTTCCAAAGAAGCATCAAATAGATAAGTAAGCCTTCAAAAAATCTCTACAACCTTCAATCAAGAAAACTGCACAGGAGCTTTTAAAAAAACATCACATTGCTTAGAATAGGAAGCTTCACAAACAAATGCCAATAAGCAAATTGCTTATACCCACATCTTGCACAGCATAAATCTTTTCCATGCATTGACTGTGTATGCATAATAGGGCTACATTACAAGGCCTGCATAGGCACATTTTTTGATTGCCCAAGCACAACACATACCCTTGGTGATACCTTGTCGTCAAGGAGGACTCCAAATAGGAGGGGGGAGGCATTTTAAATGCGGACCTAACATATGAATATTAGAGGGCAATTTTTTGTGAGTTGTGTTGAATTTTTGCGTTTGATTGTGACATTTTTTGACAAATTTAGAGTATATGCCCTCATAGTAGAGTTACAAGAGGAATATGGGGACAAAAGCCATACATGAGCCCCTAGGGACACTGTACAGTGTACCTACCATTTAGAATTCTATTAGAATGATTTTGCTTTTTGAGTTAAGTTGATTTTTTGTTTTATTTTTTTATTTTTGAGATTAAAAAAAAGGTAGGAAAAATCCATAATCCAGATGAAGAAAAGACTATAGAGATGTCGAGTCATACAAAGCAAATAAGGTTCAAAAGAATGACAAAGCTTCATGAGGTATTCTCAAAAGCCATCTGCAGAATGGGTAATGTTAGAGGGAAGAAAAGAATGTTGATCAGCCTTCAACAACAACATGAGGCCAAACATGATTGAGAATGGTCATAAAAATCCTGGGTGGCCTACAAGGACAGAGAAAGTTGGTGATCGACTAAACGAAAGCAACCATCAAGTGTAAAGTTTCCTATCAAACACTTCATGTGACTACAAGGCCGTATACAGGGAGTAGATCTTTATACTATAAATCTTCTATCTTATATGTGACTTAATGAAACCTAACAAACAAAGGGACTAACAATAATGCCAAGAACATAGGGTGCCAGAGATTCCCATCAATCATTCTTGAGACTGAAATTCAAATAATTAAGCTTGGAAAGCCAAATTTGCAATTCTAAATCAAGCCAAACTTTGTTGGGAGGCTATGAATAGAGAATTCAAGCTAAGGGCTCAAAAAAAGAAGAAGAGTCTTACCCTTAGCCAAAGATGCAAATTTTTTCAAATCTAAAGCCATGATAGCCATCTACATACCCTATACATCATGTATATGAATTTTAGGGACAAATGGACATTGATAGCTCATAGATGGTCATCTATCACGAATAATGTCAAATAAATCCCTTTTGATGCAAGTAACTAACTTGGGGAATTAACTGGAGTTTGTCGGCCTTTAATTAAGTCATGTATCAAGTAGAAGGAGTATAATGATTTACACAACACACCAAAGCTAGCAGTCACAAATGGGACTTTGATCATCTTGATGCAAGAACAAAGAAGTCCCCAATGAAGAAGAGCACAGACAACAGTAATTAGCGGATCTCAAAAGATGATCCTTGATGAGGCAAATCAAATGCTGGACATGGGTCTTGAACCTCAAATAAAAAAAAATTATCTCCTAGCTTTGGTCTGACAGACAGACTTTGTATGGAAGTGCAACTTGGCCTAAAGAAATTGAAGGTTTAGCTGAATTCAACAGATTGTAGAATTTGTTTTTGAGAATGAGAAAGATACAACATTAGCAGATGTTCGTCATCAATTATGATTTTCCCAAATCATGTGAAGAATATGTACATCCGATTGGACGAATTGGACAAGCTCATGGAAAGGCTACATCCTAAGGCTTTCTTTACATCAACAAAACAACAACAAAGACCGTACTGACATCGACAACCAAGTCATGTCAAGGATGACATGAACGCGGAGGTGGGGAGTGTTGACGGTTCGGTCAACAACACGCCATAACTCAACAAATCCTTATTCTCTGAGAGTTATGGAATGCTGAGGATTATGGTTATAAACATCATTTGTAATAAGTAGGTAGTCTAGTAGCAGAATCTGGGGTGCAATGGCACTTCCAGATTGTAAATACAAAGCCATTTGACCCCTCAAACTCTATTTTAGGTTGAACCTAAGGTGACCTTAGTATATAAGGTACCTAGGTGACTTTTGTAAAAACAGCTTTATCATAATCATAAGTTTTAGCACTGCCGTCTACTGTGTGTGAGAGAGAAAGAGAGAGAGCGTGAGCTTCATCCTGGTGCTACTCCCCGCTCGCTCATTACATTGGATAACTGAAAACACCATTGAACTAGCCTCGGCAAGAGCTACACGACAACGCCAAGCATTCCTCGCAGAACGGAGCGAACGTGCTCGCGCATCTACAAGATCTTTGCGACTATAAGTATGTCAAATGATGTCTATTTTCTGCCTGCAAGTAGTCGTTAGAATCGTAGCAACATAAGCTATGCGTAGGTACTCATAAACTTCACTTTTGAACACTTTCAAAATTTGGCTCTGTGCGTTTTTTGCAGATGGATTTAGAGCTAGGTTTTTGAGTGTAGAGACTTAGGGACAACTGTATCCTAGTGAGAGGATGGTGTTCCTTAAATTTCGTGCGATTTTGGCATGGTTTAGTGAGTTTCCTTTTGTTTGTGTGTATGTGGGTTAAGTGGTGTAGTTGAGAGCAATGAGACTCTAGGTCGTGGTTTAGTTTCCCTTCTCGAGTGTTGTATGTGTAGGATGGTCTCAGCCTGACAAGTTAACAAGATTTTTTCTGTGTGCCTATCATGTAATCTATGTCCTTGATTGACATTATTTTGATCTAGGTTGTGTTACATGCACTTTATGGGTGGTGTGATTTGCTCCCGCAACAACAAGACATGGAGGGGTTTTAGTGCACTCATGCTATCTTCAAGAAATGTTCAGCTCGTTTTACTGTACCACCTTTGGATGCAAAGTGTCGATTGAACGTGCAAGGTCATCGCTCTTGGCAAAACAAGTCCATCAACTGGCCCATGTTCGTTCCTCATAACGCTAGAGATCCTCACAAGGTCCAGCACGGCATGCAGTGTGGCGAGCATCAAGGACTAGGATGAGAAAATTTTGGGCCAGGAGGTAGTAGATGTATTTAGACTCTCATGATAATGGAAAATCCATTGCACTTGGATGCACATGTTATCCCCGTAATCTGAGCACTACAACATGTTTTTTGTGTCACAACCCTCTCTTTTTTGGGATCGAGTATTTTCATTGTTTGATTGTTTACGGAATTTTACAAGTAGACGCTTTGATTTGTGTGTTTGAATAGTTCTCTACTTTCATGTGGTTTTGTAATTCAAAAGATTATTTTCTCGTGCTTTTAGCGGCTCTTTTCCACCATGTGAGCCCACCCTTATATGGCCACCCTATATAAAGAGGGAACCCCCCCCCCCCCCCCCCCCCCTCCCCCATCACAAACATAAAACACTCCCTCCGTCATCAAATACCACAAGCTCTAAGAAACCCCCCAGACACACTTTCTAGATGGCAAGGATGAAACAAACTGCAAAGAAGAATCTAAAGACCAATGAGGTGCACAAAAGGTTGAAGATGTGTGCAAATCGACAATCAGAAGAGCTAGTTCACTCCGAACGCACAGAGACGGACACATCCAATGAGCATCTGTAGTGGGAAGGGGAGGAAATACCAGTGAATCATAGGGTGGGCGAAAAGACGTTGCCACGATGGATGGGCGTGATGCCATTTGGCCCAGGTTGTCAAACTGTGGTCGGCAAGTCACTGCCCAGGGGAATGGGTGCCATGCCTTCTGGTCAAAACAATGATGAGAAAAGCAGTGATGATGAAGATTATGATCCGGATGAAGATGCCCCAT
Organism: Adiantum capillus-veneris; assembly: GCF_014529385.1. NCBI lineage: Eukaryota > Viridiplantae > Streptophyta > Polypodiopsida > Polypodiales > Pteridaceae > Adiantum > Adiantum capillus-veneris. Next base: position 113,267,480 of record NC_140933.1, read on the forward strand.
ATCCACCTCACAAGCGCCCCCGCAAGTCAAAATTCTACAGGCCGAAGCCGCAAAGAGCACGACCACAAGGAGCTCAGAGGCCCCCACAACACCGACCTCAAAGAGCATGATGGTTCTGTCGAGCGTTTGTTGAAATCCGACGTTACCAGAAGATAGCGGACCTACTTATCAAGAAAGTACCATTTTCATGGACATGTAAGGAGGTGCTACAAAGCTACAACATAGAGCTTTGGATGTCTGCAGTTGCCCTCGAATCAATTCAGAGGCTTATTTGGTCAGTCTCTTTGATGAAACGTTCTTATGTGCTATCCATGTCAAGCGTGTAACAATCATGGCCAAGGACATGCAACTAGCACATTGCCTAAGGTATGAGTGATACTTTCTAACGTCAAAACCTCTTTTTGTAACCAACTACTGTATTGGAATCAAATTTGCTTTGAAACCCTTGTATTGAATTCAAGTTTTCTTGGGAGCTCAATGTATTTTCACTTTACGATAAATACAATCACGTCTCGTTTTTTCGCTCTATGTAAACTTAATGTCTACATTTAATGTCTATATTTATCTACATTTATTTTGTTGAATGGTTGAAGGTGAGATGATAAAATCAACTATACAAAAGGTTCTCTAGATGGCTTGCAATCTTAGATGATGGCAACTAAGGCTAAAAAAATTTCTTGACTTGCTTGAATTTGTCCATTAGGTAAAAACTTTGCCCTGCATTTGCTAGAATATGGCTATTTTGGCCAAATTGGTTGTGTCCACAAGGCAACGAGATTTGGCCTGAAAATTTTTTCCAAGATTTAAGTACAAAAGTTACTTTAGAGATACATTAGAACACTATATATACAAATATAAGTGATTAATAAGGTGCACTGATTATCATCTGGCACATCATTTTGAACCTTTTTTTTATAATGTACTACTCAAACATATTAACTTTTGTAATGAGTGTGATTTGTTCTCACAACCATTCAGATTACAATCTTATTTTTTAGAATGTCATATAAGAGAATAATTACTACCACAAACAATATTGAAAGATTCTTACAAAAGAATACATATGTTAATCAATGAAAGTAAACAGCAAATTACAAACATGATACTCCAACAAAGTCCTCTACAAATTATACATGATGACATGTTATCAAGTGATTCCACAAGTCTAATACATTATAAGTACACCACTCAAAAAATAATAAATCACTTAGATGAATTCAAAGATATAGAAAACATGAAACTAACTATCAATCAACAACACGTTTATGATAATATAATGAATGCAAAGGGAGGCTTACATATCATAAATGTAACTCCAAGATTAGGAAAAACTTAGATTGTATGATATATAGCATATAGCCTTATAAAAAATGGACAAGTAGCTATTTTAGCAGCAACTACTGGTGCAACAACAATGTGAATCAGTAGGCTAGCTAGAATTGCACATTACCAATTTGGATTACAAAAAAAAATGACATGTACAGATCATCATCAATGTGTACTGATGAACGTTATTCTAATATAAAAATTGCAAGCTTTATAATTATATATGAAATATCTATGATGACAATCATAACATTCAACATGGTAATCATGCAAATATGTAAAGCATGTAATATCAATCTTAAACATCCTTTTAAAACCAAAGCGATACTACTAGTTGGAGATTTAGCTCAACTTCCACCATGTTGTAATTGCAAATTGAGACAACCTTTTTGTCAAGTTTGTCATATTACAAATTCTGGATTTTGAAAACAACGAACATTATACACACTAGCAAACTCTATTCTTCAAGAGTCAGATCTCGAGTTTATTGAATTCTTAAACATTTTTCAAATAAGAAAGCCTACAATAGAACAAATCAATCATTACATAGGTCATGTAATAGTTAATGAACAAGAAGCTATTGAGTTTATTGATGCAAACACAATGATAATTTATAATCACTTAGTTAATACACAATATTATAGCAATTATATCTTACATAAGTTATTTTTAAATACAAATATCTATAAACTAGATGTTTATTGTTGTATACATGAAGAACATCCAACTTTAAAAGCTTGGATAGAAGATCCAAAATTTCATACCATAACAAAACTACCAATTGGTGCAAAAGTAATCATCACACATAGTATTGACTTTAATATTGGAGTAACCAATGGTGCAGTAGGAACAATTGTATCTATAAAATTCCATACATCTAAACCAATAATTACTACTATACGTGTTCTTCTGATTTCAAATAATGAGATTATTTTTATTAAATGATCAGAACAACAAAAAATATTATATTAGAATAGATGGTACTATAAAACTAGTTTCCCTTTAACATTGGCATATGCAATTACCGGTCACAAATCTCAAGGAATAACAATGGTTAATTGAACATTGTTAGTAATTAAAAATTTATTCAGCCCTGGACTTGTTTATGTAATGTTATCACAAAACACAACAAGAAATAACATGAGAATATATAAAAAAGATGATTTTGATGCCTGAATTTTACTAACAAACTACCTTTCAAATATAACACACATATATTTATAATATTTTGCCAAAAAACTATAATTTTTTATTTGCATCTATAACAACAAAGATATCATAATGGGATCATGCAATGAGGTACTTACTTCATATTTCTATAATAATTTATGAGTTGAGCAAGAAAAATAATACAAACCACCTCAAGGAAAAAATAAAAGATTTCACCTTTTCGATTCACAAGTTAACCTTGAAGCTACAGTAGGGTATGAACCCATGGAATATATAGAGGGTTTTGATAATAAAGAAAACCTACAAGAGTTAATGGATGTATGTAAAAAATATCTAAACCAATTGTCAATCAATCATGCAAATGGTGATATGTCACCTGACACTAACAAAATTTCTACGTATTTTATAGTTTTATGATTACACAAATATAATCATTTTTGTATCCTCACAAAGAAAATATCATAATTCTAACATTTTGATATCTTAAAGTTCTATCATAAATACGTTCTATATTTTAAAGTAGATATAATATATACAACCATCACCTTCATCCAATTTTTTCTCTAATACTTTGCAGGATTTACAAAATACATAATCAAAATATTAAGCAACAATGCATGTATTTTAAACAAAGAAATGAATTATACAGAGGCACAAACTATCCTTGATAATTTACACACAAGGAATTGCATCCTATTGTGCAATTATCTTGCACTTTGGATATAATATCTACCTACAAAAAATTGTAGAAACAAACAAAAAAATGGGACATGGGATCAAAACAAATTTCAAAGAACATTACAAAATGCCAAAAGCAAATGAGTATAACATAACATTAGAAAAGGTCAAGAAAAGTATCCAGTATCATGGCCAAAACAAGTACCAAAATCAAATTCTTCAATTGAAGCAGGTATAAACTATAACACTTTATATCACATATAAAATAAAGTTACTTTTTTTTGAAAATTTCTAAATTCTATTTTTTATATAACAAATTTCATTACTACAAAGAAGGAAGATCAAAGACATATTTACATGCTTGAATGTATAAGAAATGGGAAAATTTATATAAGGCAAACAAAGAATTCAAAACAACATATTCTTCATCACAAATCTAACCCTTCAAATAAGTTACATTGTGATACCTACACGTATATTAAGCCTTTCAACAAAAACTTTGAAGTCAAATTCTTACAAATAGTTTAAGATAAATAAAAAGCAAATAGATTGGAGAATTTATATATTAATTTATATGAATCAATTCATTATGGATACAATATACTTAAAGGAAGTCTAGCCACAACAAAAAAAATTACCACTTTTAAAAAAAATTGTTGTAGCATCAATTGTAAATTAATTAATATGTTTTTAAACTATTCTAAATTCTTTGATTTTTTTATAGCATCAATAAGCTTAGCATAAGTAATATATTCATTACAATAATTTAGTTTATATGCACAAAGTCTACACTCCAATAATCCCAAATTTGAACATGTCCAATAATGCTCAATCGCGCCTCTAGCCAAAGGATCACACATTTCCACTAATATTCCTCTTCAATTCACAATATGGTTATTCTCATCACTTCCCTTCATGATTGATAATCTATGTGTAATTGCATCATCGATTTGCCTCCTCTTACCAATGGATGCAACTATGATAGATACAATTTGAACAAACATATAAACTACTTTTGTTCAAAAGATTCCCTCATTACATGCAACCAATGTAAGTGTATATAATAATAGTATTTAGCATGGTAGCATGCTACAACATACTATTTTGGTGTGACATTGAAAGCTTCAAATGAATTATGTCCATCATCTAGTGTCCAAATTAAAGCACATACTCTTATGTCAAGCAAAAGAACGCATGTCTAACATTGTAAACATCATAAGTTTGTATTTGTATTTTTGAAAGAGAGAAAGTGAGACAGCACTTTTATGAAATCAAGTCAATGCCCAATAGATCCTCCTATGCAATGAGTCATCATTCTCCCACATTATTGATACAACCTCACTCCTACATTTATTAGTTTTTTTTAAAAGATAATGATTCCAAATATACAATACATACATCAATACAAAAATCAAATGAATACATTTTCAAGCCCCCAACCATAACCTACTCTTACCTACTGTCATCATGTTGCTTGTTTTAGCATTTCATAGAAAGAAGTAAATCACATCACAAGACAATCATCCCAAGACCGATCAATATACAACTTTTGGCTTCTCAGACCCTCAAGGAGGTGTTCCAAAAGTCTACTAGCCTACCATGGTGATGGCTAACCCCTATCAACCCAGGGTATCAATTTAGGGCCTTGACCAAGCAAGCCAAGGTGGCTCCCCTTGCTTGCCAAGCGCCAAAAAGGTGCTAGGCCTAACATATACACGAGCTTAACATAAAGATTTCATCATTTTTAATATGTCTAGTAGCATTTTGCTACTCTTTTTGAGACTTTTTTTTTTATTCATTTCTTTTTTTTTCACTTTTTTATTGCTTCCATAATGAGAGATACTTATGGAAAATGGACTAAGGGAAGAAAGCCTAATCATAGCCTTAAGTCATGTTAGAAATGAGTGTAATATTAAAACAATATTAGGAGTCTAGGACTATTAAGTAATGAAGCTATATTATCCTAAGGTCAAGGTCAATTACATATGATTAACAAAAATAAAGCCAAATTTCTAATGAGTTGAACTTTCACAAAGCCTAGTGTTGGAACTTTAGTGTTTGCCTTGATTTTGGAATGACAAGAACCATAGCTTAGAAGCAAATTCACTTAATCGAAGCATAAAATACGGAGAGATAGAAAATACATCTACATGATGGAAATATTTCACCTATTTGTGCTCTTTGAGCATCCTTGAGCAAGCATCCACTTTGTAAAGGCGTATTGCCTAATTTTATTGAAAGCCAAGTCTCTTGAAGCCAAGTGTTAAAGGAAACAAATGCCCAAAAAACCATTTATTTAAAATTGAAACACACAAAAATTTATTGGAAACCTAAATCTATGGTTTTGAACATCCAAATTTGCCAAAAAGGAAAAACCTTAGGGGGAAAAGTGCCTTTGGTTAAATGTATGATGCTCTTTAGTAGAAAATATATGTGTATACATCAAATAATGAGAGAGATAATGCTTCTACATATGCACATTTTACAAGTTCTACAATCTCCAATGCGTGTGTCATCTAGGCCACCTCCTACATCAAGCACAAATGGATTGTCTAACAATGGATCATTCATATCTATTTTTAAAACCTCAAGATCCTACTCTTTGACCAGATCCATCAACATGTTATGTAGGATACAAGATGCTTGTATTGTAGCAGGCAATATCAAAAGATTGGGAGAGTTGATCGTGCCATCAACAAATTTCCATGTCTCCTTCAAGCGTCTGAAAGCTCGTTCCACCACGATCCTTGTTGATGACTGCAAGAAATTGTATCTACGATGGTTGGTTGATGTAAGCTTCTCTTGTGAGTACTGAATGAGTAGACATGCAAGAGAACATATCCTCCATCAACCACAATGTACTCCTACGTGCTAAGGTTGTCATGGATGTAATGTGACCCCGATAGGCATTCCCTTCCTTGGCACAATCTATAAAATCTAGAGTTGCACAATATTCGCTTGTCATTTCAAGAGCCAAGCCAACCAATATTGATTTCTAGGAATACATCTTAGCATCTACAATGCCTTGAATGATCACACTGTCATTGCCATAGATATAATACCATGCCTTATTGTTCTCATTCTTTGGGAGATGCACCTTCACATGTGTTATCTCGATGGCTTCATAGCAATTGGGGAGACCCCATAATACCCAAAAACCTTCTTTCACGTCTTCCAGCTCTCTTGTAGTGTTGATTGTAAACGCTTGCTAAACATTGTTGGTTGTTGATTGTAAATGCTTGTTATTTGTTTTTTATTTAATAGTTTTTGGTGCTATCATAGATATATTCCCATCCGACCTTGTTGAGGAACAACCAATCAAGAGTCTCACAGGAACCTTCAACGCTCTTCATGCAGACATTGGTGTTATGATGCTTCCCAACTCGCCACATTTGATTCTGCTGCAACGTAGAATCTTCTTCTACTCACATGCATATGTAGTGCTGGCCTCAAAGGATGGATATGTTAAGATCATTGTTGTTGACAAACCTTCATTACTGAGTTCGGAATGGCCACAACCCGTGGCCACAACCCGATGCGTGGTCACTTTTCTTAGTGAAGGAGAAGATGCTTTTCGATATTTGCTCCTCATTAAAATTTGGGAAGGCTTCCAGATCAGTAGGGCTTAGTTGGTGTTGCCCCATGCATGTTTTTGTACACCTGTTCAAGACATTGCCATTTTGTGTCACACCTACTATGTTTTGTAGCAAGAATGTCATGTATGAAGCACTAAAACTGGTATTTGGAGGTAATTGGGGAATGGTTGAGAGAGTGCACCAAGGAGATAAATACAAGTGTAAGGTGGGCGCTTCAGGTATAGAGATACAATATTTTAAAGTGCGCACTACTTTGTACTTACGTTTTCACTATGAGCGTTGGATGTGTAAGAGTAGAAGGTGGATACCCTTACAATCTAGTGTTGCTAATTTTGTGACATTTGACATGCCCGTTACTTTGTCAAACAGTGTTTCTGAGATTGTGCAAGTTAGTGAACATTGGACACTCACCAACATATGGGAACACTTGATTATCTTGTCTACGAAGAAATCAAAGATGCTTACTTTCGTCTCAATCGGCAAAAGGTCAGTTTAGTTTATATGTTGTCTACATGTGCCAATTGTTAGTCTTATTAAAAGCATTAGAAGGTGGATATCCTTACAATCTAGTGTTGCTAATTTTGTGACATTTGACATGCCCGTTACTTTGTCAAACGGTGTTTCTAAGATTGTGCAAGTTAGTGAACATTGGACACTCACCAACATATGGGAACACTTGATTATCTTGTCTACGAAGAAATCAAAGATGCTTACTTTCATCTCAATCGGCAAAAGGTCAGTTTAGTTTATATGTTGTCTACATGTGCCAATTGTTAGTCTTATTAAAAGCATTTTTGTTGTTTCAGATTGGCAGGCAGATGGAGCCAGCCATGAAAGTGCAAGAGGAGTGGAGGGTTGGCAGCGCACTATCTTTAAGTTGATCTGATAGATCAATGTAAACGGCTCTACTGGCACGTTGTAAAGCCTTCTATTTAATGGAAATTCAAAACATTTTTGTCTTTATAGTATGACCTTCGTTGATTAAGTTTTTTAGATTTTGTTTGGGTGTTTGTGTGCGCACCCATGTGTGTTTGTATGTATATCAAAGAGCTTTGGGATGGTGTCTTTTTCTGCAGCCGGGGGGGAGTTGTATATAAAGGGGAGAGGGCTTCTTATTTTTCTGTCAACACTTGAGAGAGATAGAAATAAGACACACACACACACACACACAACCATGGCAGCACACGCATCCTCCTCCCATGTAGCAATAGCGTCAAAAGAGACACACACCCCCCTTTCACGGTTTCTTCTTTTCTTAGAGGACACCAAATATGTTGGACGTAGTGATCTTCACGGCTTCTTTACCCGCACAGTGGAATTACAAAAAACCATTCAACTCCACAATGACACTTTTCACGACATCATAGAGTATATGCATGCACATATACTCAAGTATGTTGTGAACTTTGAAGACAACACCATGCTGTGGTTGCCATGTGATCTGCTTCGCTACATCCACAAGGGCGACACATCATTTTCAAAGAGGCTAGCTCGCTTTGAAGCGATTGCAAAAGAGGCAAACCACTTTCGTCAAGTGACAAAGGAAGTTGCAGACTCCTTTAAGAAGCGCAAAATTGGGCAATCTTTCTTGTCCAATATTGCCACTCTCTTCTTCCTCTTCAATGAGGAGTGCTCCTTGGAGGAGACGGAGATCCCACATTTGGCAGTGGGTGGGGTGCTGGCAGATCGTAAAGATCCCAAGGGCACACCTATAGATGTCCAAAGTGAGCGAAGATTGCAAGCTGCCAAATATCCCCATGGCTTGGAAGAAGCAGTTGCAGCGAGAGAGCAGATTGCTAGCACCTCCGAGGTGCCCGACCCCGAGTGCCGTGACCCTGCTACGATTCTCGAAGTGGAGATTAGCCGTCTCAGCAGCATAATTATAGAAGATGAGGAGTATTTATTCTTACATGATCTTGAAAAGGATTTAGTGTCCGACTAGATGAGTGTCTTAGCCTCATATGCACCAAGATGGAGTTCCCCATTGATCCTACACCAGAATCTCTACATGACAAGCTGCTTCCATTGGGGGACTGTGTTTTGCTGACACAATTGCACTAGTGAGAGCAGATATTCTCACTGCAAAGCAGAGAAAAGTCACGAACAAGGAGTTCGTTGCCACACAAGCCAAAGTTGTTTCCAAACAAAATGCTATTCGCCTCGATTCGCCTGGTTCGCTGAGCCCCCGCAAGGTTGATGCGAGCAAATCCTCTAGCAACCTTGAAGCCACACCAACAATGGATGATGAGGATAAGCAACAAGAGGTAATACTAAGCATCTTCTACATTGATAATTCAACCTTTCTTCTAAATTTCTTTTGGTTAATTACAATTTTGCAAGATGTTTTGGATATGGACCTTTGGGCTAGCCGGAAGGGGGGAGAGCACACGGTGTTTGGGCCTCAAGCTGCCCTAGCACACTACATCGGCAAACTACCAATGCAAGATGTGTGCATCATACACAAGAATTTCTCCCCGAATGGCCATTTTGTTTTGTGGGTGCTTAAGGCTGCAAGTAAACTCTTATGTTTAGCCACCATCCCTCAAATAGCCCATGTAATTATTCTTGTGAAAAAATCACTTGCAATTGCCACTTTTGGCACTGGCTTCCATTGCAAGGTCATGACACGCATAGCTCTTTGTCAAGCCCTGGGAGTTGACAGTGCCCAAGCTATAGCTTCTTATGTACTCATCCATTCTACCAAACGCTATAGAACGTTGTAGAGAGGTTGCAAAGAGCCTCCTGCCAAAAGATTGTTAAGCCAGATGTACAAGCTTTTAAATGAAACTTATCTCTCTTCTCCATAATCTTTGCAAAGTTCAATTTACTGTTTTGTTCATGTTCACTGACAAGGCAAACTGTTTGAAAGTTGATTTTGTACATTGAAAAAAATTTGTCCAAAAAATTACATATAATAGCTTTTATGGTACTAGTTTGACATTTCATGCAATTTTCAATGTGTCCACAAGGCAACAAGATTTGGCCCGCAAGACTGCTGTCTGACCAGTTCTCGCTGTCTTGTGGACAACACAAATTTGTCAAGCTTTGCAAGTTTTTGGAAAATACAAAGCAAAAAATTTACTTAATGAAAAATTTCAAGCCAAACAAAAAAATTATTTAGCTTTGGTTGCCAGTTGATTAGCCTTTGGTACAGTTGATTAGCATCTCACCTTCAACCATTTAACAAAATAAATATAGACAAATAGACATTAAAATTGGACATTAAGGTAACATAGAGAGACAAAAAGAGACGGATTGTATTTGTCGCAAAGTGAAAATACATTAAGTTCTCAAGAAAACTTGAATCCAGTACAAGGGTTCCAAAGTAAATTGATTCCAATACAAAATTTAGTTACAAAAAAAGTTTTTGACATCAGAGGTATCAGTCCAGCCTTAGGCGATGTGCAAGTTGCATGTCCTTGGCCATGATTGTTACAGGCTTGGCATGGACAACACATAAGAATGTGTCTTCAAAGAGACTGACCAAATAAGCCTCCGCAGCCTCCTGAATTGATTCGAGGGCAATTGCAAACATCCAAAGCTATGTGTAGTATCTTTGTAGCACTTCTTTACATGTCCATGCAAAAGGTGCTTTCTTAATAATCATGTCTACTGTGTGCTGGTAATCTCAAATCTCAGCAACAAATGCTTGACAAAATTGTTGTGTTTTTTGAGGTCGGCGTTGTGGGGGCCTATGAGCTCCTTGTGGCTTTTCTCTTTGCAGCTTCCTGTAGAATTTTGACTTTCAACGGCACTTGGGAGGTGGCTGGGGGGCATCTTCATCTTGATCATAATCCTCATCTTCACTGCTATGCTCATCATTATTGGGTTGATCAGAAGACATGGCACCCATTTATCTGGGCAAACAGGCAGTTACTACAATAACTCTTGAGAGCTATAAATAGAACCTGCTACACTATAACCGTCTGCTTGACTTTTTGGCTTTTGGCTTGCTACAGAATTTTGGTTCATGAACTCTTAGCTTCTAGATTCACCCTTGTAATCATTACTCCTATATCATATGAGCTTAAGCCTATTGTACTCTGTATTGGTTATCCATGAGATAATCATCTGAATCTACACAGACCATTTCCAGTCTTCAAGTGTGTCTTTCATTTCAGTATATCATTTTAGTTCAGTTCCCTATTCAGTCTAGTACTCTGTTTCATTCCTCATTAACTGAACTGCCTATATAACGGTAGATCCAAATTCTAACAGTGGAATAAGCTGTCTGTAGAGACCAACTCCCATTCCAGAAGTGAAACTCACTCTAGAGGTATCCCACCTCATAAGGAGCTCACATCAGCTTTCAAAACAAGGTGCAAATGGAAAATATTGAAGCACTTTATGAGAGATCTTTCTCTTGTATATTTATAACAAGATATTTTACATATTGATTATTTCTCTTCACTTTCATATTCATCTCTATACAAAATACAATCATTGTAATGTGCGAGTATGGTATTGTAGTCAAGTCCAAGCTTGCTCAATATTTTTTTCCACTTGATCTCTTGATGTGAAAAAGATTTTTTTAAAAGATAGTACATCACATACAAATTAAGTGTCAAAACATTTAAAAAGAGTGCAATTAACATTGACAATAGAGGAGTCATTTACTTTAATAATGCCAAAACAAATACATTAGTCAAAGCATAACCATTTTGGAGGTAGCAATCAAATTTGCACTTAACTGCATCAAATTTGAGCCTTTGTAGATTTTCTCAAATTCTTTTGCTCTAAGAAAATTTTATTTATCACATGCTTCACTTTCTTTGTACAATCATTAATAAGATCTTCCATGCCATCATTGTAATAAAGAACATCATGCTTTTTGTGAAAATGCAAATCACATAGCTTCTTAGATCTATCATAATTGCTTGGATCACTCTTGCAAAGGCGTTTCATCTCGGAGGGTGCACTATGTAATCATGTTAATGTATAACGTAAGTTCAAAAGGAGGGGTTTTAAAATGCAAAAAAAGGCAATTTAACATAGATACATTAAAACAAGGGGTTTTTATATTCACTTCTGGAAAAAAATATCATAAAATAAGGGGTCATTTTATTCATTCAAACATGTTAAAAGAGGGTTTTTTTAATACCCCGTGAACGCACGTTATATAGGGGGGTACTGAATGGTGAACCCCCCGAGCGTTTCATGCACTCAATTGACATATGTGAGATGCCATGAGAAGGTAGACGCCTCGGGGGGTCCACCTCTATGTAAACCATCTATACAACGTGCGTTCAAAGGGTATTTAAAAAACCCCTTATCTGTGAATCTTGAACTAATAAAACAACCCCTCTTTCTTTATGAACTTACGGGTTTTTTTCCAAAGTGCAATAAAAAAACCCTTATTTAAATATATTTATGTAAATTTACCCAAAATTTTTGAATTAAAAAACCCCTCCTGTTGAACTCTCATGGTATACTTACATACATAGAGGTGAACCCCCCGAGGTAGATGCACATCATTTTCAACATCGTAATTTGAAACCTATCAAATTGGTAAGATTATGAGCATTTAATATAAAAGAAACAAACTTAAAATTTTGTAACAAATACTTATCAATAAACAAGGAAACAAAGAAGTAGTTGTTATTAAATATAGATATGGAAATTTTTCAAATTCAATGGATAATCCAAAAGAGTACATTTCATGTTTATATATTTAAAACATTGGAAAATAAGACCATCCTAAGAGAAAGGAACATAAGAAATTTTAGTCCAAGGGTGGAGGTGCTCTTTCTATCCTATAAAATCCATAGCTCACTAATAGTTCATCATGGACACATAATGATCTAATGGCATTTGCAAGAATTATCTTGGAGAATCTCCACTTATGTGTTCTAATACATGCCAATTTTTGCATTCCACAAATGTGAAATTGGTTATTACACTTCTTTCTTGACTATTATTGATTAGTACTGATATTTTTTCATGTACACATGGCCTACCATCCACATAAAGTCTTTGGCTTTCTATGTGGGTGATGCCCTTATTTAAAGTAAGGATGCATTGACACATAGACCATAAGTAATCATTGTATGGATGGAGCATGCCAATTGATGCTAGGGATCCCGTGTATATATGGGTTGACAAAAGCACATAAAACTCACCTCTAAATGTGGTGGAATTGTAGATTATGTGGAATAAATAGGCCACCTTCTCCATCCAAAAGTATAGAAGGAGCTATCATATAACAAGAACCCAAAAGCCTTGCCATATTTAGGAAGAGATCTTTCATCTATATCCCATAGTATTTGCAATTATAGGTCTATACTAAATACTATAGACAATTGGGAAATGCATAATCACCACTAGTCTCACTCTCAAGATTGGGAGACAAAGGTTTTTGTTGCTCGCAAGACATGTATTTGAAGCTCTTGAATTGCATGACCATGTCGTGTGTAAGAATGACAATCAGATTGACCATAGATGGCATCCTCATACCAGCTAGATATGCATATTTTTGCATGTAAAACACTATATATATTATTGATATACCTATTCATAAGAATCCAAAGAAATAAACACTTGAATAAAAAGCACTAGCAATAGGTTGATCTTAGCGTGTGGATATTGGTGCATGAGCATGAACATCCCAATCTGACTCATGTGAAAGACATTGGTGTCACAACCTTTGACATAGGCCTCGATATCTATTGCACCAACATAGAGTGTGCTCCTCTCCATAATAAAATGAAGACTCATATTCACTTGTGTTGGAACTCTCTGCAGATCCAAAGGACTCTTCTCCATGTTCCAAGTGTGACCTCCATGGTTGTAATATGGAGATGATGGTGTATAAGAGGAAACTAAATTTGTACAAGCAAAAAAACAGGTTAGAACTTGAATTGATTGAAGTAGCATAAAGATTTAATTAACATTAGGGAAAATTTGCACTCTCAAAGGGGCCCTATAAGGACTTTGACTTTCTCTCTCTTGTCCAAAATGGGTGCATGGTAAAAATTTTACAAATGAAATCAAAACTTATCGGACCTTTTGGATTCAAAAGGTACTCATCGAGATCTATCCATTGATACATAGCCTGCCATCAGATTCCTTTTATTCTAAAAGATTACATGTTTTTATGTGACAACTCCGTCTTATAAATGGAATCTCTCCCCACATTTCAGCTTCAGTGGGGAGGCCATAACTTCTACAAATGAACTCCAATTTTTTTAAAATTTGGGGATTAAGAAACTACTTTTAAAGATCTTTCTAATGATATGTTGGTTGATAGGGTTTTGACAAAGCATTTATGTACTTATCCAGGTTGCCCACTTTGGACAAGAGAGGCAAAGTCAAACCTCCTTATAGAGCCCTTTGAGAGTCCAAATTTTACCTAATGTATAAACTTAGCATATCATATTTTTTGTTCTTATTAATTTAAAAAAAATTAATTAACATACCGTAGATTGTTTCCCCTTGTTATGAACACAAACAGGAAGTATGCTATGGTCTCCAAAAATAGGAGACTTGCGAGATTTGATGAGGAGTCTGGACCCACTTCTAATGCAAGATGTAGTTACTCATACCGTTTTTGCAACAAAAAGTATAATACTTTACAATTGGAATCTTGTATTAAACTACTTATATGTATTCATATCTAATGTAATGTTAATACCTTTTTGTTATCCATGAATGTAATTTAGGAGACAGCGGAGGCAAGGGCGAGGAGCGGTGACACTTGGGTCACTTAGGCAGATACAACTTCATAAAGACTTTTATAAGTATATGCTTACATATTTTCATAGCATAGTTTTTAGGATGATGTAAATAAGAACAACCCTAAACTTTGGGTTTGTTTGTATATAGGCCAAAAATAACAATCGGTCTCTAACAGTGCAAAGATTGAGATGGTCACCTACAAAGGATACAGAGCCCTTCAAACCACACTTCCGCTGATACAATGTTGTGTAGGTTTTATTTTTAACTTTGGGTTACCTTGTTAAGCTAAAATGATTTTTAAAATAGTTTCTAACTGCTTATCAATTTGACTTAACTCTTAGTATAGGAGGGTAGACAAGGAGCATGCATGTGTTGCATCATCATAGCAAAAACCTTTGCATATTCAGAGATAACATGATGATGATGTCGGTTGTCCACACTGCACTCTAGCCCGGTTGGAGAGCTAAAATTATAGGGAACGAATGGCGGATGATGTTTTTTTCTTCAAAAAATACCTCTCTTTCATCATAATCAGCACTCCCTCTTTTATTTTTCCCTCCCCTTCCTTTGCCACACACACCCTCTCTCTCCTTTACCCTTGTTTTTTTTTTCCCACAGTGGGCCGAGCCCGACCCCCCCATTTCCCCATATTTCTCCTCTCTCACTACCCCCATCTCCCCGCCCCTTCTCTCTCTTTTTCCTTCTTCTCCCTCGGTGTGTGAACAGCCCATAAGGGGAGCTTAATAACGTATCCTCCCTTTTTCTTTTATATTTGTTAACCCTCACGGCACACGGACACCCTATGATCTATAAACGTTGTATTATTTAGAGTCAGGTACCGGGCTTGTCGGACCAATAGGGAAAGGTAGAGTGATCGTCGATGAGAGGCGCACTTTAACTTGGACATTCAAGGGATTAGTTGGTTAAGCATGGGCGCCCAAGTGTGAATGGGGTGAGCTCCTATAAAAGCCAACTAAACCTAATTTTTACTCATTCTCTCATTTGTGCAATAGAAGAGTGCTCTTGCTCCATCTCCATCTTCTTCTTCTTCACCTCCTTGTGTGTGTGTGTGTGAGAGAGAGAGAGAGAGAGGGAGAGTGTGTGTGCGATCGAGCATTACGAAGGCACGACGGCGGCGAAGCGGTTGAGCGCGGCACGACTGCAGCTTCTTCTTCATCGCGGCGAGGAATCCACCACGAAGGCGAGCGTAGAGCGGTGAGTGACACACCCTTTGTTCTCTTGAGCTTGCTAGTTTAGGCTTGTTGTGTGCTTGGAGCCGTTTGTGGCTCGCACACGGTGTATTGGCAAGTCCCTTGCTTCGACAGTGCGGCAAGGAGCGCACATTTTTGGCGCCGTTGCCGGGGATATGCCCTACACTAAGCTCGGTTAGCACTTTACGCTTCCTTGTGGTTCAATTTCTATCATAGGAAAGGCAGGGAAGGAGTGCGTGGAGATTTCTGTTTTTTGCGTTTTCTGCATTTGCTGTCAAGTTTCAATTTCTGCTATTGTCTGCGTTTTTTCAATTTCTGCAATTTCTGCATTTTCAAGTTCGGCGTTTTCAATTTCTGCAATTTTCTGCATTTCTGCGTTTTTCAATTTTCTGCATTTCTGCGTTTTCAGTTTCTGCAATTTTCCGCATTTCTGCGTTTTCAATTTTTGTATTTTCTGCATCAAAAAAAAAAAAAAATTTGAAAAAAAAAATCTGAAAAAAAAATTATTAAAAAAAAAAATCTCGAAAAATAAAAACGCGAGCGAGCGGGCGGCTAAATTTTTCGAAAATAAAAAACGTGACTCTTAGAACGGACGGGTTGGTTTGTATAAAAGGTAGGTCGGGATCATTTTCCCAGGCTCAGGCCCAGGCCTCAGTCCTCAGTCTTATGATATATACTAGACTCACTCTTATATATATACCCTACTCCCTCAAGAGAATGAGAGCATGTGGGACAAGTCCTCCACTCTCCTCCTTTCTCTTCCCACTTGCACCCTTAGACTTTCTAGTTTGGGCCTAGTTCCCTACTGGAAATTGACAGTTTTAGGGATTCCGAGGGCATAGAGTGACCAAACGGAGGGCTGTAAAGCACGGCACGACCCTCTGACCGATACGCTCGTTTCGAGCTATCACACGGCCCATTCCACGACACGCTCTAAAAAATCTAGCAAAAAAACAAACAAAAAACACGCTAAAAACTAGTCACAAGACCTCCTAGAGCAGCTTTTTGACACCTTAGGGTATCAAAAGCACATGCACTTACGCTCTGGGCGGGTGGTAGAACACGAGCATATTGAGGGTGCCTCTGTTCATACGGACACCCATTACCCATCCACGATAAGCTCTAGACCCTCAGCGGGGACACAAGGTAGCACCACCCAAGACCCTAAAATAGCCGCTAGTGATTCCTCCTCCGACTCAGAAATCATGGAAGCATACCCTACCCAAAACACTGAGAGAGAAGGCCATGCACCTCCTGAAGCTCCACAGCGTAGTACTAGTATGTTTGGCCGTTTCATGGAAACATTAGGTAGAGCTACTCGCTCGGAACCTGATGCAGATGAAGCACGCGAAGGGGGTGGGGAAGTGGACTCTCCTTTCACATCGCAAGTGGACCCCACACCCCCAAAGAGTGTCCATGTGGATATCCTACCAACTTCTTACCAAGAAGGCCCTGTTGAGCTGCCTCCTTCAGAAGTTCCCTCTAGAGTACCGTTGGTGACAAGTAAAACCACGGGGAGCCACATTGCTTCTACCTCACAAGAAACCATTAACACGTCGACTCTAGAAGGATTGTTCATGAATGATCATTGGACATACGACCTCCACACTGAGGTGTTGACGGATCTACACTCTGGCCACGCCTACCATGTAGGATGGATAGAGATTGTACAATCCACCTCTAGTGCCACGAGCATCGAAGATCAACAGAAAATGATCTGTAATGTTATCCATGGCATTATTCAATTAGAAAGGCAAAACCGAGGGGTAAATATACTCTCAACTGGCCCCATGAGATTTCTGGATACGAGCAAGGCTCAACAGCCTACTCTATCACAAATGGAGACTCCTCTAATGAGCCCCATGGACCCATCTTACGTCATTTCACCTGGGGTCTCTATGCAATCTGAGCCTCCGAGCGAAAACTTTAGCTTCCCTAACTTGGCTCTGTTGAGATGTCGAGCTCTACACCTTGAGCTGGCATCCACTACGGGTCTTGGCCGCTTACGGCATTTACTCACTGGCGCGTTAGGTGACCGACACGGAGGATCTCTGCCAGTGATTCTACAGCTGGACTACACTTATAGTGCCAGCCTAGTACGCTTCTAGCGAGTTCACACTTAGTGACCGCATGTACATATGTGCTACTTTTCAGCTTTAGCACTTAGTCATTTTGTACTCTCTTTTCTGTGAAGAAGAAGAAGAAGCTTTCCATCTTTGTGTGCTTCGTGCTTGTCTTGTGTAGCTCTCTTGCATCCACATTCTTTACATGGTATCAGAGCCTGGTGTAGGCAAGAGAGGCTAAGAGAGCAAGAGCATCACAATCCCTTCGTTCACAATCCACGACCAGATGCCGAAGGCGCCTCGCGCAGTGAAAATTTTTTTAGGGGTTTTTCGCACAAGTTTCTGAACAGGTCTCCAAAGTGCAGTATATAGAGATTTACTGTACAAGTACAGTGGTTGTGAAACGCTTGATTGTGGACACTCGTTGAGTGTAGAAAGCGTTACAGGAACCACGATAGCAGGTTCAGCAGATTTGCAGGTTTTTGCAGATTGCAGCTATTTTGTCTTAGTGCTTCAAGATGTCTGACGGTTTCAGTCAGATTGTTACTGAGAAGCTTGAGAAAAATAACTACCCTGCATGGAAGTGTAGAATAACAAATTTCCTAAAAGGAAAAGGTTATTGGGACTATGTAGAAGGAGACAATGAAAAGGAACCAGAGATTCCCGAGGCAAATGCTACAGCAGAACAAAGGAAAGCTTTGAGGGACTGGCAACAAGGCCAGAGCAAAGTGATGTATTGGCTGTCTATGAGCATCACAGATGGCATGATGGGCTATCTACAGGATGCTGAAACCCCCGCCATTGCATGGAGAAACTTAGGCAGAGTGTTCGAGGTGAACACCAAGGCCAGGAAGCTTCAACTAAAGTCGGAGCTAAATCAGGTTAAGAGGAACAACCTCTCAATCAATGATTATGCCTTGAAGATCAAGAGTATCATTGAGGCTCTTGGATCTATTAAAGTCTCAGTGGAAGACGATGACATTGTCCGTGCATGCTTGGATGGTCTAGGAGATGAGTATGTACATTTTAGGTCTTCCATGAATACAAGAGACGACATCCCCGTGTTCCAAGATTTGATTTCTATGCTTATTCTTGAGGAGAAGAACCTTGACACATCTTCTTCTCATGGCAGAAATAATTCTGAACAGGCCTTCTATTCTAACTCCAACAGAGGTAGAGGTAGAGGTCGTGGTCGAGGCCCAAGGGGTTGCAGGGGCCAATTTCTGGAAGGTCAATCAAATCAAAACAATACAGGTGGCAGGGGAAACCAGTCTCAAGGCAGGGGGAGTCAAAGAGGTCGTGGTGCAGGATCAAGCAGGCAGCAACATACTCCAGATAGTAGAGAATGTTGGACTTGTGGTGAAAGAGGTCACATGTCACGTGACTGTCCAAAGGGAAAAGCAAGTAGAAAGAGAGAACAGGGAAACTATGCATCTACTAGCAGAGATGCAGATGACAACAAAAACGAGCGCATGTTTGTTATGCAGCATGTAATGAATACAATGACTGCAGAGAATTCCACCCAAGATGATGTTTGGTATGTGGATTCAGGTGCCTCTAATCACATGACGTCTCGTGGAGAGTGGTTTAGAGATATGTGCAAACCAGATGTGTCAGGCTATGTGCAGACAGGAGATGACACAGCTCACCCCATTGCTCATGTAGGGGACATACCTCTAAATACGAAGAGTGGGAAATCAAAGTACTTAGCAGATGTACTTCATGTCCCAAACATTACAAAGAATCTTGTTTCTGTTGGACAAATGGTTGAGCAGGGTTTGCAGGTTCGCTTCAATCCAAATGGCTGTTATGTAGAAGATTTCCAGAATGGCTGTAAGCTGATCACAGAGGGCAAATGTGTGGGCAGAATGTTTACGCTGAATGTAGACATGCCTGAGGTAAAAGCTGCATTATTTGCACAGGGCACAGGTGTTGTGGCTGATGTTGACATTTGGCACAAACGCATTGGCCATGTCAATGAGCAGAGATTGCGCAGCATGCAATCAAAACAGATTGTAAAAGGTTTGCCCAAATTCAAGGTGGATGGTATGCATAAAGTGTGTGCAGCATGCCAGTTTGGAAAACAGTCAAAGGGCTCATTTCCACATGAGCGCAATGTATGTAAAAGGCCACTTGAGGTGGTGCACACAGATGTTTGGGGTCCAACCGATACTGCAAGTATACATGGCTGCAGGTATTATGTCTCTTTCATTGATGACCATACAAGGAAAGTATGGGTCTACTTCATGCGTAACAAAAGTGAAGTGTTTGGTCACTTTCAAGACTTCAAAGTCATGATTGAGAAGGAGACAGATATGCAAATCAAGACATTGAGGTCAGATGGAGGGGGAGAGTACTTCTCCAATGATTTTTCAGATTTTCTGCGAATGCATGGTATACACAGGCAGTTTACATGCAGATATACTCCACAGCAGAATGGGGTCGCAGAAAGGAAAAACAGGCACATTGCAGAGGTTGCACGTGCATTGATGAATGAGAAGAACATGCCTCATCATTTCTGGGCTGAAGCTGTAAATACAGCTGTGTACATTATGAACAGGACACCTACACCTGCGGTGCATGATGTAACACCTGAGGAAAAGTTTACAGGTACAAAGCCTGATTTGGCACACTTGAAAGTGTTTGGCTGCATAGCTTACGTGCATGTACCAGATGAGTTGCGTAGGAAATTGGATCCTAAAGCAGAGAAATGTATTCTTGTGGGATATTCCCTTGAACAAAAGGGGTACAGGTGCTACAATCCTACTACACGAGAATTACGAGTGAGCAGAGATGTAGTCTTTGATGAGATGAGCAGCTGGTACAGTAATGCACATGGCACTATTGGGGTTGATGTAAAAGATGATGTGGTTGTACAAAATGTGAGGCCACAGTCACAGGTTTTGAGTGGACCACAAGAGTCCTCTTCTCGTGGCTCTGTTGAGAAACCATGGAATGGTAGACTACGTACGCAGGTTACTCCACCAACAGGTACAGGGAATGTATCACGAAAAGGAAAGGAAAAGGTTGATGAACCTCCCTTTATGATTGATGCATCATCAGGTTTTTCACATGTAGACATGGATTCAGATGGTTCTGAACAAAGTCTTGATGAGGAATTTGGAATTCCGGCTGTCAGGACACCTGGTGTAAGGAAAGTACAAGAAGATGCTAGAGGGCAAAGGAGTGACCCAGGACCGCGCAGATCTAATAGAGTCAGAAATCCAGTTCAGAAATTGACTTATGATGGGTATCTAGCTCATCACCAAGCCTACATGGCTAAGGTGATACAGGATGTGGAGCCCACATGTTTTGAGGATGCAGTTGGAAATGTGCATTGGGATGATGCAATGAATGAAGAGATGGCTGCATTGGAAGCAAATGACACATGGGAGTTGGTGCCATTGCCAAGTGGCAAGAAAGCTATTGGCTGTAAATGGGTGTATAAAACCAAGCATAAGGCTGATGGTAACATTGAGCGTCACAAGGCAAGGCTAGTCGCAAAGGGTTATGCACAGACGTATGGCATAGACTATGAGGAGACCTTTGCTCCAGTGGCAAAGATGACGACAGTGAGAGCTGTCATAGCAGTGGCTGCATCTAGAGGATGGATTATGCATCAAATGGATGTAAAGAATGCCTTCTTGAATGGTGAGTTGCAAGAGGAAGTTTATATGGATCAGCCACCTGGTTATGTCGATCCAGGTTACCCAGATTATGTATGCAGACTTCTCAAAGCTTTGTATGGTTTGAAGCAGGGCTCTAGAGCATGGTATGACAGGATTGCCAAGTATCTTGTCAGTATTGGTTTTAGGAGAGCTCATGCTGATCATTCACTCTATGTACGTGAGAGTGATGTGGGGATTGTGGTCATTACCATATATGTAGATGACCTTATTATTGTTGGTGACAATGCTATGGAGATTGACCATGTGAAGGGTCTTCTCAAACAGGAGTTTGAAATGAAAGATTTAGGCGAGTTGCGCTACTTTCTTGGCATTGAAGTGGTCAGGACTCCAGAGGGTGTATGGCTATCACAGAGACAGTATGCTTTGGACATGTTGTCAAAGTATGGTATGGCTGATTGTAAGCCAATTTCTATTCCCTTGGATGTGAATGCAAAGCTGAGTGCAGAGAAGGGTGATGTTGTTGAGGATGTCAACATGTACAGGAAGATTGTGGGTAGTCTAATCTACTTGACTATCACGAGGCCAGACTTGAGCTACACAGTAGGCTTGGAGAGTCAGTTCATGCAACTTCCGAGGAAGCCACATTTGGATGGAGTACGACGCACACTTAGGTATGTGCAAGGTACTCTTGACTACGCATTGTTCTATGCAACAGATGCACCATTAGCATTGTATGGGTATACAGATGCAGATTGGGCAGGTAGCATTGTTGATAGGAGATCTACGAGTGGCTTCATGTTCTCCTTTGGGAGTGCTGTTGTTACTTGGAGCAGCAAAAAGCAGCCTACGGTTGCTTTATCGAGCACAGAGGCCGAGTACAGAGGTGCAGCAGTTGCAGCGTGCGAGGTAGCTTGGCTACGCACATTACTTGAGGACTTGGGAGTGCAGGTGGACCAGCAGATTTTCATCCATTGTGACAACCTCAGCAGCATGCAGTTGGCTAGGAACCCAGTGTTCCATGCCAGGACCAAACACATAGAGGTCCATTACCACTACGTTCGAGAGCGAGTGTTGGCGGGCGACATCGGCTTGGTCTACGTCAGCACAGAGGAGCAGATAGCGGATATCTTTACCAAGGCCCTCGGAGCTAAGAAGCTTCGACGTTTCCGGACTATGCTTGGACTCTGCGACATGCAGAGCTCGAGGGGGAGTGTTGAGATGTCGAGCTCTACACCTTGAGCTGGCATCCACTACGGGTCTTGGCCGCTTACGGAATTTACTCACTGGCGCGTTAGGTGACCGACACGGAGGATCTCTGCCAGTGATTCTACAGCTGGACTACACTTATAGTGCCAGCCTAGTACGCTTCTAGCGAGTTCACACTTAGTGACCGCATGTACATATGTGCTACTTTTCAGCTTTAGCACTTAGTCATTTTGTACTCTCTTTTCTGTGAAGAAGAAGAAGAAGCTTTCCATCTTTGTGTGCTTCGTGCTTGTCTTGTGTAGCTCTCTTGCATCCTCATTCTTTACAGGCTCAACCCTCTATCAAGGAAAACACAGTGCTCACTCCAGGGATAAGCCTGACAGAGAATGTACCGATGACATCTACGGTTAGCGCAGTGCCACTACCTAGTGTCGTAGTACCTAATATGGGGCCTCGACCGTATGTGCCTCTAGCCCCTTATGCACACATGGCCCTCACACCTCCAATTGTACCACTTGCTTATGCTCCTCGAGTGCCGCTCCCTAGCTCTTATCCGAGTGTACCTATGCCCGGTTATGTTCCATATCCTGCATCATCCACACATATGCCAAGACCGGCACCCGTCCCTCTCCCACATATGATTCCAAGAGTACCTCCACCGGCCCTGCCTCCTCACATAGGTGACTTGGCAGTGTTTGCTCAAACCATAGGTCGATCTATCGCGGAAAATATGCGTCATGCATCTGATAGAGAGCCTAGAAGTAAGGCAGTACAAATTGCCAAACTCACGCAAAAATTCAATGGGGACGAAGATGCTAGGAAACACATTGAAGTGTTTGAACAAGTATGTGATTCCTTAGGGGAACGCAACGAACTACATAAGTGCAATGCCTTAAGCTTGACATTAAGTGGGAAGGCTGGAGATTGGTATAGGACCCTAAGGGTGGACGAGAAAACAATCTACCCTACCCTTCGAAGGTTGTTTCTAAAGGAGTACATACGAGAAGGTGTGCTTTGGGGTGTAGCATCTCAGCTACAGAAGGCCGAACGTAAGGAAGGAGAGTCAGTAAGGGACTTCATTAGTCGTCTAAAGCACTTAAACTCTCGTTGCCCTGTAAATGAGCGCTTCAACAATAACCAACTGCTTGATCGATTCATTCGAGGGTTGAGGAATGAAGGAATCTATAATGGACTAGTGATTAGAGGTATCACAACCTGGGAAGATGTCACTGCCAATGCAATCCAATTAGAGGACAACTTGATGATAGCAGGCATGAGGGTGTCTACTGACACGAGATCCACTAGCTCACAAGCCATTGAGTATGAACCCATGACTGCAAAGCCCATTGCCAATGAGCCAAAGGTATTTGAGACATTCTTGACAGACCTCACCAAGGCAATCCAAGAGTCTCTTAAGGATAATCGACCCCCTCAAAATAGTCACATGTATCCAAGAAGGGAGCAACAATGGTGTTCCATTTGCTTAGGTCCACATAGCACTAGTGAGTGCCCTACGTTTAGAGTAAAATTTAATGGAACTTGCAACGCATGTGGTAGGTATGGTCACCAAGCTAAGGATTGTTTAATGATCAAACGTATGATGGAAAATAGACCACCTGTAGCCTGGACGGATGCACCTCGAGCTCCTGTATTGATGCCTACTCCACCTGTTGAGAAACTACCGCAACACATGGTCCCTAGACCTCAAAATGTTGTACAAGCTACACCGCTACCACCTCCTGTGCTAGGACCGCAGCCCCCGCATCCAAGAGTCGTCCCTATGAACCAAGTGGGTTGCGAGCCATCTAATGCTTATGCAGATGTTTGTGAGGAGGAAATAGACACTAGTATTGCCTACGGACTTGATACATTGGAAGAATGTCCTATATACTACATGGAAGATTGTTGGGGACAAGTCAAGCCGGTTTATCAAGCTGCTGCTCTCGCATCCAGAGGTCAAAATATCAACACCCAGGCTAGGAGGCCACCTCTTCAATGCTACGAGTGTGGTGGACCACATCGAGCAGTAGAGTGCCCTATTAGGCTGCAAAAGAATGCTGCACAGATGCAAATGAATCAAGGGAGCACTTCTGCAATGCCAATACTCACATGTAATCATTGTGGCATAGATCACTTGATTGCCCAATGCCCCTATAACCCAAATGCGCCTAAAATCACACCCCTGAATTTGGTCGAAATTGCTAGTGTGACATCACCAATACCACCCGTCGCACCCGCTTATGCGATTACACGGTCCATGCTTCAAGGGCCAGGACATATCCTCGAAGAGAGAGATACCGCGTCAATTATCCAAGCAAAGAAAAAGAAGACACGAAGGAAGAAGTCGCAGAATACGGAAAATTCAAAGCCAAGTTCCAAAACAAACATAGGAACAGGAGATGACCCCGTGTATATGAATGACCTCGAGGATGATTCAGATTCAGTCGAGACAATGGAGACTAGAACCAATACCACAAAGAGAAAGACCGACAAAGAAAACCGTAACATGGAACCAAATGAAAACCGAATAAGAGAAAACCATAAAGAGCCTCTGAAAACACCACAAGTGTTTCCAAATCCAATCCAAGATCCCCAAGATAAACCGTAGGGGCAAAAAGGAAAGAATCGTAAAAGGAAGATTGGGACGTACCCAAACCCTGTAGACGAGATTAAGCAGGTGAAACATCTAAGAGGTTTAGTGGAGGAGACTCAAAGGAAACTAGAACCAGAACCCATGCATATCAAAATTCATGACACAGTGTTTCCCACGCAAGTTCATCCACCCCACATGAACCATAGACCGTTAGCCATATCTAGTATCATCCAAGAAGGGAGTGAGGACGGGACATCAGAAAGTGAGCATACACCCTTCTTGTTGGGAAGGATGTTTAACGAAGGAATACCTGATCCCATTGAGGAATATGAGATTCCATCCTCACCAGTTCCTAGTCAAGGACCTACACCCTGCAAAACGCCAATGAATGTTGCCAAACTAGTGGACTTCATGTCTTCTGAGGTCCGAACCACGATCATAGCAAAGCTGTATGGAGATCCTGAGTTATTCCTTGCACTTCGAGCATTCCTTAACGGAGAGCTACGAACGGGATTACCGCAGTTTGCGCAACCAAATAGGCCTGACTCGATTATGATTGATGAGGAAAATCATGTGCAATCACTTGACTTAGATGGACACGAGTCTGTGATCGAGGTACCCATTAACGAATTAGGGCAGTATTTTGAAGGCGACGAGTCTAATGCGACCCTACCCATCACTACCAAGGGATTAACTATAAAGGGAATTCTTGATGGTGGTGCGGGAGTTAGCATCGTTACAAAAGATTGTTGGGAATCCATGGGAAAACCCCGCCTCAGTGTTACTAACATTGTGGTAAAGATGGCAAATGGTACCATAGCCAAACCTATGGGGATGCTCAAGGATCTTAAGATCAAAGTTCTAGGACACAAGGTACGACATACGTTCATTGTAATGGATTTCTCTAAACACCTTATGTCATATGAAATGATTTTAGGACGACCATTCATGAGGGAAGCACAAATGGTTCACGATTGGTCTAAAAATCATGTCTATTTGCAATTCCAAGACTCTGTCCTTAGAGTGGATTTGGTGACTGGTAAGGTACACCCCTTAGGGAGTAAAACCATTATTGATCATCGCTCTGACACCACAGTTCACTCGGCCCCACTACAATATTGTTACACTTGTAAGAAGGATACAGACATTGGCCAAGATTCTCCGTATATGGATATCCTACCTGGGATGACTGAGTCGGACAATGTGGATTGGGTACACCTAGCTGCAACCATAGATAGCTGGGGAAATAGAGGAACCACTTGGGTCACACCAGAGGGAGAAGAGGTACCACAAATTGCACCTCTTAACATGATAAGTGCCATACATGCATCTTCTAAGGGCAAGGCAATTGTGGACCAATCTGACAGTGACACCGATAGCTCAATAGAAGACTTTGACCAACACGACTTGGACACTGACTCCCAGAGTGAAACGGATTCTGAATCTCATGAATTAGAGAGTGGAGCAAGTTCAGAGTCAAAACATTCGGAAGGACCGAGCACATCAACCAATGATAGCTCCTCCGAGAGTGAAGAGGACACCAACGAGGACTCCTTTAGTGAGCCAGATCTAAATGCAAATCAAAAGCAGGTCTCAAATAAGAAAAAGAAAAACCTTAAGAGGCGTCGATATCGAGCCAATGTACGTGCTAGGATAAACAAGAAGAGATCCTCAGCAGAATGGCTCAGTTATATAGGAGCATGTGATGCTCATCGAAAATTGGTAGACAATTGGGGTGAATATCTCCAAAATGTTATGTGGTGTAGACCACGACCCCATGACATAGCCCAATTAGAGATCATAGACAAGCCAAAGTTGAGCCGCACTGCAAGGAGGCGTCAAAACCAAGAGTTAGCTCGACAACACAAGAAAGCAGAAATGGAAGCACAAACCAACGCACAACCAGAATCCACAGACTTGCATCCTGCACCAGAACATTTCAAATCTTACACCACAGGGGAAGCAAAGGTTGTGTACACAAAAGCCCAAAGAATACCTATCGATGGGAATAATGGAATCTATGATGGTCCGGCAATAGTTAAAGAAATAGAATTAGCTGACCCCGGTGAAGAATCAAAACCTGTTTTTACTGCCCAAGACCTCACAGAAGTTGAAGAGGCGGTCCTCAAAGAGCTTCTCAAGGAATTCAAGGACGTATTCGCTTGGACATACCATGATATGAAAGGTGTTCTGCCTTCTGTGGTCCAACATACAATCCCTATGATTAGCACTGCGAAGCCCGTACAACAAAGACCCTACCCGATGAATCCTAAGTACGCAAAGATCATTCAAGAAGAACTAGAAAAGCTTATCAAATGTGGGTTCATATATCCTATTGAACACTCTGAATGGGTGTCGCCAATAGTTATCGTGCCAAAAAAGAATGGGAAACTCAGGGTGTGCGTGGACCTCAAAAAAGTTAATGCAGCTACTAGAAGAGACCATTACCCCCTACCATATTCCGAACATGTACTCGAAAGAGTTGCAGGCAAGGAAGCTTATAGCTTTCTAGATGGGTACTCAGGCTACAACCAAATCACGATAGCGCTAGAGGACCAAGCTAAAACTGCCTTCATCACAGAATTTGGCGTGTTTGCATTTCGTGTGATGGCTTTTGGCTTAACAAATGCCCCTGCTACATTCCAATGATTAATAAACACTGCTTTTAAAGAATATTTGAGAGAGTTTTGTGAAGCTTTCTTAGACGACCTTTGTGTTTACTCTTCTTGGAAAGAACATCCATCATGTTTGCGGAAGGTGTTTGAAAAATGTAGGTTATATCGTATCTCATTGAACCCGTTCAAATGCCAATTTTGGGTCAAGCATGGAGTTATTTTAGGGCATATAGTATCCAAGAATGGTATCTCAACCGATGAGAGCAAAATTAAAGTGATTCTAGAGTTACCACCACCAACCAATTACAAGGGAGTTCAAAGGTTCATGGGACACGTGGGTTATTATCGACGGTTTATTTTATTTTTCGCTGAGATAGCACGTCCTTTGTACAAGCTTCTCATTGAATTTAAATGGACTGAAGAGTGTGACCAGGCCTATGAACAATTGAAGAAAACACTAGCAAGTGCTCCGATTTTAAGGACACCTAGCTGGGATGTCATTTTCCATGTGCATATTGATGCATCAAACTTTGCTATTGGGTGTGTTCTCACTCAACCAGGAGAACATAAATTGGACTATCCCATTAGCTTTGCAAGCCGTCAATTGAACGATGCTGAAAAGAACTACACCACTACAGAGCGAGAAGGTTTGGCAATGGTTTATGCAGTAAAGAAATTTCGCTACTACCTTCTGGCAAACAAGTTTGTATTTTATGTGGATCATCAAGCGTTGCTGTATCTGGTAAACAAGCCATGCTCCACAGGAAGAATCACACGATGGTTGTTAATTCTTCTGGAGTTTGATTTCACGATTGTAGTGAGACCCGATAAAAGGCACGTCATGGCTGATCATTTGTCTCGCATACCCAATGGTGAAGCCCCTACAGGAGTTGATGATGAATTACCCGATACTTCCCTATTCATAGTTGAGACTATGCCTGAATGGAGTGAGAACATTGTTAACTTTTTAGTTAATGGTTTTCCACCCAAGGAACTTCGTAAGGATATCGCTCAAAGGCTAGTAAAAGAATGTGAACCCTATTGTTTGATTGCCGGAACCCTGTATAGATTAGGCAAGGACGATATTCTTAGGCGTTGTGCCCGCGAGGATGAATATTTGTATATCTTGCAAGAAGCACATATGGGCATAGCAGGAGGACATTTTTCAGGGGACCTGACTGCTAGAAAGGTGCTGCAATCAGGCTATTGGTGGCCAACTTTATTTAAGGATGCATCACTTTTTACAAAAGGGTGTGATGAGTGCCAACGTTACAAGACCACACAGCGCAAGGACAAAATGCCCTTACATCCTATTAAAGTAACCCAACCATTTGAAAAATGGG
The DNA here is from genome assembly GCF_014529385.1 of Adiantum capillus-veneris. Lineage (NCBI taxonomy): Eukaryota > Viridiplantae > Streptophyta > Polypodiopsida > Polypodiales > Pteridaceae > Adiantum > Adiantum capillus-veneris. The sequence continues at coordinate 113,296,584 of NC_140933.1, forward strand.
GCTTAGACTTTGTAGGTCCAATTAGTCCCGCAGCTCGCAACACTCAATCTCGATATATTCTAGTTGCTACGGACTATGTAACAAAGTGGGCTGAAGCTAAGGCTTCACAAAAAGCTGACGCGAGGACAACAGCTAAGTTTCTTTTTGAGAACATTATCACAAGATTTGGTTGCCCTTTTGAAATTGTTAGTGATAATGGTACCCATTTTATAAATGAGGTAATAAGAGAGCTTACCACGACCTTTATGATATCCCACCATAAGTCTACACCTTATTACCCGCAAGCTAATGGACAAGCCGAGAGCACCAACAAGACTCTAATCTCTATTTTAACCAAGACGGTAGAAGCTCATCGCACTGATTGGGATTTGAAGTTGACATCTGCTCTATGGGCTTATCGTACTGCTTATAAAGTGGCTATTAATTGTACGCCATTCAAAATGGTATACGGCCAAGAAGCGGTTATGCCTTGGGAGTTTGTCATTCCTAGTCTTAGGGTAGCTTCGCAAGAAGGATGGAATGGTAACCCCTTAATCGAGCGTTTGTTTATCTTAGAAAAACTAGACGAAGAGAGACAGTTGGCTGTGCAAAATGCTCTTGTGGGGAAGGATAGGAGAAAGAAGTGGTTTGATCGCCATGTGAAGGACAAGGACATCAAAGTTGGTGATAAAGTCCTTATGTATGGAGTACGTAAAGAGAAGAAAAAGTTGAAATATGCTGGTAAAGGACCATATAGAGTATGTGAAATTACCCCACAAGGTACCCTTCGTGTGGAAACTCTTGATGGAGTTGAAACCATTGGATTCCTCAATGGGAGTAAATTCAAAAGATATTATGATCCTTTAAGCCAAGAAGAACTACGGGCCATTCATCAAAAAAAGGCCGCCAAAGCACAAACCGAGTTAAACAAGATACAAGCTCAAGCTGAGGCTAAGGAGCGACAACAACGTATAAGACAAAAACGAGAGGCTAACCTTGGGGTCACAAATGCATTCCACATGGAAATCGAAGAGGATGGGTTGGACTCTGACACACCTCTACGATACCCCATTGAGTTAAATAGTGCCTATGGAAAAGTGCTATATAACGCCTTATTGGACACGGGTGCTAAATACAATCTGCTATCCTATGGGGTGTGGTGTCAGTTAGGGAAGCCACCTCTATCTGAGAGTATTATCCAAGTCAAGGGTGTCAACAAGAAAAAAACTACGGTTTTTGGAATCTGGCACACTTCTATCAGTTATGACAATGGGGTGGTAGCTCAAGACTTTTTGGTCATGCCTACTGGAACTATGGAGGGTAATATAAACCTAGGCCGCACGTGGATGATAGCCACCAAATGCACTATTGATTGGGGGACTGGGGGTGTTACAACGCAAAAACCAACTCTTAGCCCTACCACTCAAGCCATAGTCCCTGAGATATTGCCCAAGGAAATAAAACCCAAGACATTGCATGTCCAGGAGGTTGAACCATACGTCCCCATAGCCCAACTCTCTAGAGCTTCAACTGATGTAGTTGAAAGAAAGCTTGAAACACACAAGAACCATCCTAATATAACAGAGAAAACATACAAGTGGGTCCCTAAAACCTCTGTAGTGAGCATGGTTGATGCAAAAAAATGGAAACCTAGTAAGAACCGTACCACTCACTCCAAGAAATGTAAAGAAACGCTGCGTTGGATTCCTAAACGACTATTGGAAGCCCAAGGATACAATGAAGGAAATGATCAAATCTGGGTGCCCAAACGTAAAGTGTACTCTTACCGGTCACCTGGCCCATGTAAACCCAATCTTGTGGCTCCAAAACAAATTGAAAATCGCGGAAAGGAAAAAATCATGGAATGTTACACACCCGTTCTAGAGCTAGTTTGGGTACCAAAGAAAGAACGATTTGTTCCACCTAGATCAGGAACAAGGAAATCAAATGAAGCTTCTTGCTCTTCATGTAGTTCCTATATGCAAATAGAAGCTTCGACACAACCTCCACCTACCACTGTACATATCCATCCAAGCACGAAAGAGTTTGCACCTTCCGGGGTAAGTTCACCACCTACAACAACGTTGCAAATAAAATCATGGGAGAGTACCTTACCACCCTTGCAACTTGACGAGGCACCTAGGGTAATAGAAAACTACTGGCAAAAATCCTCACCTATTACCAACTGGAACAATTGGTTTCAAAGGGTGACAAGCTCATTTCAAACGGTATGATCTACCCAAGGAAGGGGGGAGTGTTTGTGGACATCCATCATTCACTTGCTTCCCTTTCAACCTTTTTCCCTGGCCTCTTAATCTCCGATCTTAGGGAATGTATATATATAGCCTTATACTCACAAAAAAACAAAAATAGTAAAGAGCAAGAGCGCCTAGCAATGAGAGAGCACCCTATCAGATCTTACATATAAGTCCAAATTCACCGTGTCAATTCAAGCAACACACAAAAACAACTCTTATGTTTTAAAGGCCTAACCAAATCTATCTGTCTTGTCAGAAATGGCTACTTCACCAGAGGCATGCACTTCTATTTTTGATGAAAGGTACCCCTTGTCTTTTCAACAAGTGTTCTACGTATGCTACCCTATACTTTCTTGCAAATGGGATTTGATAGAGAGCCTTGCATGTGAGAGAAATTTTGAGGAGTTAGAATGGCTGATACGTCTATGGCTAACTAGTGATCCCTACCCAGTAGCGAATGTGTCTCCAATGGCACATGCTTATTCTTTTGCACAAGATGAGTATCCACGCATCACGAGGTTCTTGATTAGCATGCTTGCACAAGAGGATGATGAAGAGGAACTAATAGAGACCGAGGAAGACTATGGCCTCACGGACAACGATTTTATTTATCTAGATGATGAGGATAGAGGCCTAGCCTTAGGGTGGCCACCCGGTTTATATAATATCCTCTTTCCTTGATTCTAAAAGGGGTGACAGATAGGTAGGTTAGGGGTCTAGATTGTGTTGTGAGTTTGTTTTTTAGGAGTTTTAATTTTTTCCATTGATGTGCCTCCTGGAGGTATTCCTTTTGTTTCCTAGTGTGTACAGGAGCGTGTTGCTATTGATAGGATTTGGACCTTCATGGAACCTTCAAATCAAGCGCGACCATCAACACAAACAGGTGTTTCTTGTCCATTAGCATTGCCCTTATCTTTTTGCATCTATGATTGTCTTCTTTGATTGTGATTGGTAGCATAATATTCAGCGCATTTGCTTAGTATCAAACATTTAATTCAATGCAATCTTTTGTCATAATCACTTGTTTAGGTGTAAAAATCAAGCAGTCCGACTAAGCTAGTTTGACCAAGCTAGGTATTAGAAATCTTCTCTTAATACCATGGGGAATGCCTTCCTAATAAGCAATGGTTACTTAGGTTCTTAATCCGATTTAGGCAACATTGTATGAAATGTACTAGGGCTTTCTAGTGGGCTTAACACTAGTGACCTTTAGCTTAAGTATTATAAAGGGAGTTTACTAATGTGATGAGCCTGGGGAATGTAACAGTGTTATATGACCTCCCAAAGTTACAAAATTAAAATGCTGAAAATGAACAAACAAAAAATCAAAGTGCCACAATGTAAAATTTTAAGCATGAAGAGAAATCCCTGCTTAAATTGGTACTTCACTCACATGTATTGCCTATGGTACTAGAGCCCTAGAGGTTCCCAGTGTGGGCGCTTTTCCTTGAAAAGCAAAAAACCCAAGGCATACAAAATAAGCACCCACTTCAAAATTGAATCAGTGTGAAAAGACTTTGGGGGGTCAAAGAAAAAGTAATCAGTCAGGCGATGATTTCATGAGAAATTCCTTTTATGGTAGCTTAACTACAAAGTCTTCTAGATATAGCCTCTAGTCAGCCCTCGAACATGAATACTTGGCTCTCGCGATTAAACAACTTAATTGACCACAGAAAATTAAGAAGCTTACCCATGGTATTAATATTCGATCTCTAGTGCCTTTCGACCGTCAAATTAGCGACCCCAGACTTGTTTAATTTTTTGCCTTTACATCTGTTTATGCATTTGATTACATTCCAATTTAATGTTCATTGCTAACAAATTGTTTGAAATTTTTTTACCAATCAATTTTTCTACCTAAAACTGCATATGCTTTTTAAGAGAATGCAATTACTGTGCCAATGTTGTTTGATTTTGCAGTGACTGAAGAAGGCTAAGGACATTCATCTCAAATGCTCTTCCACCTCGACGAACCAGCTTCAACTCAATAGCTTCCGAAGACGGAATCTACATCAGGAAGGGGGGCATGTTAACCCTCACGGCACACGGACACCCTATGATCTATAAACGTTGTATTATTTAGAGTCAGGTACCGGGCTTGTCGGACCAATAGGGAAAGGTAGAGTGATCGCCGATGAGAGGCGCACTTTAACTTGGACATTCAAGGGATTAGTTGGTTAAGCATGGGCGCCCAAGTGTGAATGGGGTGAGCTCCTATAAAAGCCAACTAAACCTAATTTTTACTCATTCTCTCATTTGTGCAATAGAAGAGTGCTCTTGCTCCATCTCCATCTTCTTCTTCTTCACCTCCTTGTGTGTGTGTGTGTGAGAGAGAGAGAGAGAGAGGGAGAGTGTGTGTGCGATCGAGCATTACGAAGGCACGACGGCGGCGAAGCGGTTGAGCGCGGCACGACTGCAGCTTCTTCTTCATCGCGGCGAGGAATCCACCACGAAGGCGAGCGTAGAGCGGTGAGTGACACACCCTTTGTTCTCTTGAGCTTGCTAGTTTAGGCTTGTTGTGTGCTTGGAGCCGTTTGTGGCTTGCACACGGTGTATTGGCAAGTCCCTTGCTTCGACAGTGCGGCAAGGAGCGCACAATATTACACCTTTGACTTCATTAAACTTCCTCGCTCAGAAACGGTCGAAAGCCTACCATCTCACCCCCCCCCCCTTGCACGTCCTCTCGGACCAGCCCATAGGGCGCATGAAAAGAAATCTCTCTCCCTCAACTCCTTCACCCTCTTCCCCATGCAGGCCCGAGCCCACCTCGCTCATGCTCTCTCTCTCTCTCTCTCTCTCTCTCTCTCTCTCTCTCTCTCTCTCTCTCTCTCTCTCTCTCTCTCTCTCTCTCTCTCTCTCTCTCTCTCTCTCTCTCTCAGCCGCTCACGGCTCCAGCCCGTGAAGGCGCAGTTACGGAGCTCTCTCTCTCTCTCTCTTATCACACACACACACACACACCCACACCCACACCCTCACCCTCTCCCTCACCACCTCACCCATCTCCCTCACTCTCTAGCGTTGTACACAGCCGGTAGGCGACCCATCTCTCAGCTCTCTCGCTCTCGCTCTTAGCCCGAAGGCGCGCAGCCAGTCAACAAACACAACCTTGCTATCTCACACACACACTCAACACACACACGCACACTCTCACCCCTCACACCCTCCTCAGCGCTGCCGCCACTCCCTGCATAATAAGCCATATATATATATATATATATATATATATATTGCACATAATTGATAATAAAAAAACCTCCTCCTACTCCCGTTCCCACACACTCATACAAACACCATATATTCACACACACATTCACCCGCATACATACACACAAAACCATAGCTACACACATACAGGCACACACACATATACGCACTCACAACAAAAAAAGAAGGAAAGAAAACTATCGACACCAACATCAAAGGAAAGAAGGAGGCCAACTTGCACGTCGCCAACACCAAAACAAGAAGTGGCGCTGAAGGCACGCCCCAGCCAGCACCGAAAGGAGGTAATTCAAGACATGTCGGCTTCTCACCACAAAAACCGACTCTAGCAACACTAAAACCTCACACCGACCACCCGAACCATCAACAAAACCCTTGTAAATACCCTAAGACCCCACTCTTCCCTAATAACCTACTAGCCATGGCTAGTGGATTGTAAAATCTACCCATCCCACTCTTTTCTCTCTCTATCTCTACCTTCTCTCTCTCTATCTCCCTCACTAAAGAGGCATCTAGGCCTTTTACAGCAACCGCAGGTTATTTGAAATGACCAGTGGGTAAGGACCACCTCTCAAGCCTATATAAAGAGGCCTCTGCTTCGCACAAGGAAAAAAAGATATACAGAGTGAAGAGGAGACACCCAAGAAAGAACACTCAAGTGTAGGAGGAGCATACTAGCTCCATGCACTCTACATTGTAAGCACCACTAAGCACGTAGTGCACCCATGCTTTAGAGCTAATGGTATCATGTTTTGTTGCAAGCTTTGGGCATTTTAGCATTGGCAACATCACCATTCCCCCATGATTCACCACACCACGTTGAGTCACTAATCACGATCACTCTATGCACATGAAGTAGTCACTACTCTCCACCAAGCAACATGAGCATGCTTGGATTGAAGGCATCGCTCCCAATGTTGGTGATTGACGTCGTCGGTGCATGCATCGTCTTGCTATTTTCCCTCAACTAACCCTCCCTTTAACTCAAAACCTTGCCATGCACCATATGGCGCTCGTATTCCACGTTACATCCCTAATGCCAAGAGCCAGGTTTGTAGTCATCAAGACCATCAGTTGTAAGTATCTCCATTACCAGTGAAGGGTGTAATGTTGTCTTGAATCTTGATCTTTTGAGTCCATTTTCGATTTTGGTTTCCTAGGATTACGGGATGTTTGTCTTCTTGTACACCACCCTACTCGTGCTCCATCATGTGAAATCTCTCCCACCAGTCAGTGTGCCCTATCCGGAGCTCTTCATGTACCTCTCTTGTGCACACACTAATGATTAATGATTAGGCATCTTTTCTACACGTGAACGATTATCACACCACCATTTCATGTCGATTACCTAGAGGGCATTTCACGTTTGCTACCCTAGGCCATGTATGTTTGCGTCCTGGCTGCATTTATGCTAGGTGGTGCCCCTTCCTATCCATAGGATCACTCCCACCTCGAGATGATGCTTGGGGATGTTCAGGCTGTGTGTGGTGAAGAGGCCACCCCATATTGCATGTCATTTCCGGCCATCATTTTCTTGGCGCCCCCACCGAGCTTCACATGAATCAGTACAATCTACCTCAAGACAGACCACACATACCAACACGAGTACGCTCAATCAAGGTAATACTGGACTTGAAGGCTCACTACCAGCACGTCATCGACACCATGCTGGGTGGGGAGCGGTTTTTTGAGTTTCTTGCATCAGATCGGCCATTTGTCTTACCTTTTTGCAAGCTAAGCAGTGTGTCTTTCTAGCTCTCTCTCAATAATCATGGCAAGTGTAGCATTTCCAACATTTAAAGGAAAGAAGGGGGAAGATTTGGTAAGAGACATCCTAGATGACTTTGAAGTAGCATGTGTAGTGAGCAACAAAGATACGGATGAATCCTGGGTTAGAATCTTTAAGCATCTCATGAAGCTAGAAGCTAGATCGTGGTACAATGCACTTCCACAAGCAACCAAGGATGACTGGGAGCCCTTAAAAACCGCTCTCAAGAGGCGCTTTGGGGGAGGTACCACTTCAGAGAAGTTGTGGGGACAAGTTGAGAGACTTGAAGCAGGAGGGTCTTTTAGAATACGCCACCTATGAGTCCAAATTTGTGGATTGGTGGGAACGGTGGGTTGAGTCACTGGCAAGGGGGGAAGTTGCACCCGATTTCCTAAAGAAATATTGGTTCACGCATGGCTTATGGCCACTTCTCAAGGAGAAGGTCAAGGATAGATTCCCGGCTACGTACGAGTTAGTCGTTGTGACGTGTTTTGGCGAAACGGTGCGGACCACCCCAAAGTCTTTGCGAGATGTTTTTTTGTTCTCTCAGACTTCTTAGATGTAAATAAAGCATGCTTGTACGAAGTGTACAAAGGCGGTGTGTGCCAGCTGTCTCTACGCATGCGTGCCAGTTGTGCGGGGTACATAGTTTTGTTGTTTTTGTACATAGAAGTGTTGAGACTTCAAAGTAAGTGCTTTAAAAATATGAAGAAAAATTTAACTTTTATCAGCTTGGGGTCGTGAGTGAGTGGGAGTTTTCAGCTGTGAAGAAGAAAACCTCTCTTGCTGCAGTCTGCGGTGGTGCGTGGGGGTTGTGTAGTGGAGGTGCCCGTGTGTGTGTGCGAGGGCCTGGAGCCTTGATTGGAGAGTGTGTCTCTCATCAAGAAGGCCATGAACATGGGTGGTGACCTCTGCACTTTCACCCCTCTTCTCTCTTTTTGTTGATGGAAGCTGCGTGAAGCGAAGCTCTCTTGTACGCGTGTGCCTGCTACTCAGGTTTGGCAGTGAAAGCCCCTTCTTATTGTTGTGAATGGGAGGTTGTTTCCCCATGTTTTCCATGGTTTTTTCTGAGTTTTTTGGCTGAGCATCATGAGTTTTTTTATAACTCATGATTGGCATGGTTTTTGATGGGTTTGTGTGCATGGTTGGGAGCGACTATGGAGCCCCTTCTTGCATATGCAAGTGCTGCTGAGATGGTGTGAGGGTATGGTGTTTATGAACAAAAGTGCAGAGATTTTTCTTTGTTTTCATTGGTTTGTTTTCCCAAAATTTAGTGCTTTTTTTGCTTCCTTGACTGCAATTGATCATAGCTTGGGCTATGGCAGTATAGAGGGAAGCTAGTCAAGTGTAGGCGGGGTTTTGTGCATGCAAGGGTGAGTGTGTTTGTGAGTGGAGATTGGATCCTATCCTCTTGTGAGAGCTACTTTACTTTTCCTCATATATCTTGTGAGTATGGAGGTGTTATAGAGTCCACCCCCAAATCCTTCACACCGTTGAGATTGCTCGCCTTAAGGACAAGAAGCTGCGAATGAAAGCCAAAGAAACTGAGTCAACAGAAGCAGGAACATCGTGCAGATCAACAACCACGACAACTACCATTCCACCACCACCACTGGCTCTTGGGGTAAGAGATGAACAACAAGATATGTTGGCCCATATTACTAACCAACTGTAGAATTTTTCTGTCCACTTGATATAGCAAGGAAGGAATCAAGAAAGAGATCAAGACCCAGGAAGAGCAAGACGAAAAAACAGGGAGTATCACTGCTACAACTGCGGAGAATATGGTCACGGTATGTACTACTGTCCCAAACCACGACAAAACTATAATAGAGGAGGTAGGAGGAACCAATTGTCACCCCCTAGAGAAAGAACACCCCCACCTCGAGCACCAGCCCCACCAACACAAATTCTACGCCCACCCCAGGCACCATCACAAGCGTCCATTCCACCTCTTCCACCAGCACCACCACTTGATCGCCCTGTTAACATCATAAGGCTAAAAGATAAAGGAAAAGCCGTAGTAGTGGATCCACCCAGAGCAAAGGAGAGGGACAAGGGTAAAGAGAAGGTAACCTTTTCAGAACCATTTGAAGCCATGACTATGAAAAGAGCTAGGAGGGAGAAAACCACACAATCACATGATGAGAGAAGCATGAGAGGAGAGACTAGCAAGAGGCCATCGAGGCCACGACGGAAATTGGGCATCACCGACTTCTAGTTAGGGGAAAGTTCTAAACCCTATGATCTAACGTTGGATGTGGCAAAGCAAGGACCAAAGATTACATGGCCACAGCTGCTACATCTCACACCAAAGGTAAGGCAGAAATGGTCCAAAATGGTGAGTACAAGACGCTCCAAAGCAAAGGTAGCCGGAGCAATTTCGGGTTGTAACATGGATGACATCCTTCCAACTATCGACGTCAACATAAAAGGGAAGAGAATTGGGAATACCTCCATTGATGGAGGTGCACAAATCTATGTGATGAGCGAAGCTATGATGTTTCAGTTAGGGCTTGAGGTTGACAGGCCTTCTCCATGCAAGGCAAAGATGGCAAACAATGCAAAGGTAAAGTGTGTAGGTGTGGTAAGTGATGTGAAGATAAAAGCTTTCAACACCGAGGTAGAGGTAGATGTTTTTGTAATGCCTACCAAGGGGGAGGGCTATCCACTAATCTTGGGAAGGCCATGGTTGATGGCCATGAAGGCAAAACATGACTGGGGCACTGGCTTTCTACACATGACCGGTAAGAAAGGGGAGACAATCTACTACGACATGAAGATTGGCAAGCAGAAGCAAATGAATTTGGAAACATCAGCACATGAAACCACTAGCGAGTCTTCCACTTCTAAGGAGGAGACCACATCCACCGACGAAAGTGACAGCTCCATCGATGTGATGGGCATCATCATAAAGGATCCACAAAGGGTAAGCACCACTGGTCATCCGTCACCAGAAGGGCAACACAATGAAAAGGAGAGCAAATCACTTGGCCTAGGAGAAGGTAGGTTGAAGGGTATGTTGTCCACGGAATTAACACTTGAGGAGAAACATAGTTTTTTGCAAATGTTGATGGGATTTCCTGACCTATTCATTGACAAATATGAAAGAATCACAGGCATTACAGGCGTGGAACATCATATTAAGCTGAAGGAAGGGGTAAAATCAGTTGTGCAGAAGCTACGATGACTGGGGGTCATACAAGAAAAGGCACTCTTGGCCGAGGTAAGGAAGTTGCTGGAAGTAGGATTCATCTATCCTGTAGAAAACTCAGAAGAATGGTAAGTGGAGGGTCTGCATTGACTACAAACCCCTAAATGCAGCTACAAAGAGAGATCACTTTCCTCTCCCTTTCTTGGATGAAATTTTGAATGAAGTAGCAGGTTTTGAATGCTACACCGTGTGTGATGGTTATTCTGGGTATTTTCAAATACGCATAGCCTTTGATGACCAGCTAAAAACCACTTTTATCACGCCATGGGGTTGTTTTGCATATAGAGTTATGCCATTTGGTCTCACAAATGCAAAGATATGTCACATATGTTTTTCAATTGTTCTTTGGAACATCCATAAGAGTGTTCATCGATGATTTTTGTATATATAACTCTCGCATTTCACACTTAGAAAAGGTAACTGAAGGTTTGGCCAGGTTGCAAAGCCTAGGTGGGCAATTAAATGTGGATAAGTGCCACATTGGGGAGAGTAAAGTCATTTTACTAGGCCATGAAATTTCAGCAAAAGGTATCAATGCCGATCCAAGTAAGGTATTTGCACTCATAACCCTACACCAATAACCGCACGACAACTGGTCTCTTTTCTACAAAAAGTGAGGTACTTGAGTAGATTCATACATCTACTATCACAACTTGTTCTACCGCTGCAACAGCTCACTCAAAAATCAACTTTCATTTGGGACAAGGAAAGCGAACATCACTACAACAAGGTAAAGGAGGTCTTAGCCACCCTGCCAACTATTTCACCACCTAAGTGGGATGAAAAATTCTATGTCACCTCAAGTGTGGGTGATGACTCATTGGGGGCTGTGCTACTCCAAAAGGATACAACGACATCTTTCATGAGGCCAATCTATTTCTCTAGTCAAATGATGACAGCAACAGAGAAAGGTTTCACCCATGTGGAACACTTAGTCCTAGCTCTTAGATTTGCAACAACAAAGTTTAGGTCATATTTGCTACCTAAGCAATTTGTGATTCTAACCACGAATGAGATGTTTTCTTATGTTGTACAACACATGGATGTGTTTGCTAGGATTACTAAATGGCTAATTTGTCTACAAGAATTTGACTACACGGTACAAGTGGAAAGCACGACAAGGGCAAGCCTGGGAGGACTCATGACCTACCAAGGCTTTGAGAGGAAAGGGAAGCAATCTAAGAAGGAAGAGATTCGATCACTTCCAATACCACCGATGGTAGAAGGAGCACACTCTCTCTACTTTGATGGAGCTTACAAGCGAGCATCCGACAAGGCAGCTGCGGGCATAGTGGTCTTTGCTGACAAAGGGGTAAAGATATTTTCGCTTGGCCATTTGCTAGATTCACATTCTAACAGTGAAGCTGAGTATGCAGCACTAACCAAGGGTCTACAATGGTGCGTCTCTCAAGGGGTACAACGCCTTAATGTATTTGGGGATGCTCTACTTTTGGTAAGGCAAGTAAAATGGAGTATGGACATGCAAGAATCCTAACTTGAGGACTCATTGTGTGAAAACCTTGTTGGGTAAGTTTGAAGAAGTTCAAATACACCATATCCCAAGGGCTCAAAACCATGAAGCAGATGCTCTAGCAATTGAAAGACTGCAGGAAGTGTTGGTTGGGGCCATAAAGCTAAAGCTCCCTCTATTTCAAGGTAGTGATGCCTTACCTGACATCATGCATTTTTTGGAAACAGGGGAATGTCCATCGGATTTAACAAAGGGACAGAAGAAATGGTTGATGCAGAAGGCCACAAGGTATCGGCTCATCAATGACGGTCTGTACTGTAAGGGTAAGGACCAAATACTCAGGAAGGTCCCTCTCTCTCATGAAATCACGGGAGTAATTGCTAGCTGTCATGATGGGGTCTGTGGTGGTCACTTTGCCCTAGACATAACAAGTAGGAAAATCTTGCAGGCTGGCTTCATATGGCCTATCCTCAACCGAGATGTACACCATTGGTGCAAGACGTGCAAGCTGTGCCAAAAGGCAGGCACTAGGTCACTTATGCCTGAACCACAGACACCTATTCTTTCATATGGACCATTTGAAAAGTGGGGTATCGATGCCATAGGAACATTGCCTAGGGCCAACTCAGGAAAATTTTACATCATCATGGGAGTCGACTATATGACTAGATGGGCGGAAGCTGCAGCCACCACTAAAATCACAGCAGTAGAGGTAGCTAAGTTCATCCACGAGCACATATGCTATAGGTTTGACACACCATTAGAGATCAACTTTGATAGAGGGCGAGGTTTCAGATCAGACTTGGTAGGAGAATTGCAGAAACTTGGTATTACAAGGAGGCACTCTTCACCATATTACCCTCAATGTAATGGCCTAGTTGAAAAGGTGAATGGAATGGTTTCTAAAATTATTACCAAGCAGGTAAACAATCATCCTGGAGACTGGGACAAGTACCTACTACCAGCTTTGTGGGCCTACAGAACCTCATTCCGTACATCCTTGGGATTCACACCGTATCATCTGGTATTTGGTAAGGAAGCAATCTTGCCCATTTAAGTGCAACTACAAAGTCTCAGAGTAATGGCAAGCCAACTTCAACGACCTAACTTGCATTTGAGAGATCACATCATTGACTTGGAAAGACTACAGCTCGACATAGAAGAAGCAATAAACTATTATGCGGCACAATCAAAGCACAAAAGTCTTAGCTTCAACCAGCATCTGCGGCAAAAAGAACTAAAGAAAGGAATGTTGGTGCTCCGCTACGACAATCGCTTCGACACGCACAAAGATAAGAAACTCCTACTCCGATGGGAAGGCCCGTTCATCATTAGGAAGAAGTATGCCAATGGCAGCTACCAGCTTATGGAAGCTGATGGAAAACTTCATAAAACCAGGGTAAATGGTTGGCGGCTCAAACCTTATTTTCTTTGATTCAACCAGACTCCACCTATCGACATTCCAAACGAGGATACACCATCAACCGCCACCTCCGATGATAATAATCAAACAGATGAGTTAGAGACATGAATGCCCCTAACCTAAGGGGGAGGGCTAATGATGCCGGGTTGTCCGCACCGCACTCTAGCCCGGCCGGAGAGCTGAAATTCTAGGGAACGGATGGCGGACGACGTTTTTTTCTTCAAAAACTCCCTCTCTTTCATCATAATCCGCACTCCCTCTTTTATTTTCCCCTCCCCTTCCTTTGCCACACACACCCCTCTCTCTCCTTTCCCCTTGTTTTTTTCTTTCCACAGCGGGCCGAGCCCGACCCCCCCCCATTTCCCCATATTTCCCCTCTCTCAGTACCCCCATCTCCCTGCCCCTTCTCTCTCTTTTTCCTTCTTCTCCCTCGGTGTGTGAACAGCCCATAAGGGGAGCTTAATAATGCATCCTCCCTTTTTCTTTTATATTACACCTTTGACTTCATTAAACTTCCTCGCTCAGAAATGGCCGAAAGCCTACCATCTCACCCCCCCCCCCTCTTGCGTGTCCTCTCGGACCAGCCCATAGGGCGCATGAAAAGAAATCTCTCTCCCTCAACTCCCTCACCCTCTTCCCCATGCAGGCCCAAGCCCACCTCGCTCACGTTCTCACACTCTCTCTCTCTTGCTCTCAGCCGCTCACGGCTCCATCCCGCAAAGGTGCAGTTAAGGAGCTCTCTCTCTCTCTCTCTCTCTTATCACACACACACACACACCCATACCCACACCCTCACCCCTCACCACCTCACCCATATCCCTCACTCTCTCGCGTTGTACACAGCCGGTAGGCGGCCCATCTCTCAGCTTTCTCACTCTTGCTCTTAGCTCGAAGGCGCACAACCAGTCAACAAACACACCCTTGCTATCACACACACACACACACACACTCAACACACACACGCAGACTCTCACCCCTCATCCCCTCCTCAATGTTGTCGCCGCTCCCTGCGCAGTAAGCCATATATATATATATATATATATATATATATATATATATATAATTCACATAATTGATAATAAAAAAACCCCCTCCTACTCCCGTTCCCACACACTCATACAAACACCATATATTCACACACACATTCACCCGCATACATACACACAAAACCATAGCTACACACATACAGGCACACACACATATACGCACTCACAACAAAAAAAGAAGGAAAGAAAACTATCGACACCAACATCAAAGGAAAGAAGGAGGCCAACTTGCACGTCGCCAACACCAAAACAAGAAGTGGCGCTGAAGGCACGCCCCAGCCAGCACCGAAAGGAGGTAATTCAAGACATGTCGGCTTCTCACGACAAAAACCGACTCTAGCAACACTAAAACCTCACACCGACCACCCGAACCATCAACAAAACCCTTGTAAATACCCTAAGACCCCACTCTTCCCTAATAACCTACTAGCCATGGCTAGTGGATTGTAAAATCTACCCATCCCACTCTTTTCTCTCTCTATCTCTACCTTCTCTCTCTCTATCTCCCTCACTAAAGAGGCATCTAGGCCTTTTACAGCAACCGCAGGTTATTTGAAATGACCAGTGGGTAAGGACCACCTCTCAAGCCTATATAAAGAGGCCTCTGCTTCGCACAAGGAAAAAAAGATATACAGAGTGAAGAGGAGACACCCAAGAAAGAACACTCAAGTGTAGGAGGAGCATACTAGCTCCATGCACTCTACATTGTAAGCACCACTAAGCACGTAGTGCACCCATGCTTTAGAGCTAATGGTATCATGTTTTGTTGCAAGCTTTGGGCATTTTAACATTGGCAACATCACCATTCCCCCATGATTCACCACACCACGTTGAGTCACTAATCACGATCACTCTATGCACATGAAGTAGTCACTACTCTCCACCAAGCAACATGAGCATGCTTGGATTGAAGGCATCGCTCCCAATGTTGGTGATTGACGTCGTCGGTGCATGCATCGTCTTGCTATTTTCCCTCAACTAACCCTCCCTTTAACTCAAAACCTTGCCATGCACCATATGGCGCTCGTATTCCACGTTACATCCCTAATGCCAAGAGCCAGGTTTGTAGTCATCAAGACCATCAGTTGTAAGTATCTCCATTACCAGTGAAGGGTGTAATGTTGTCTTGATCTTTTGAGTCCATTCTCAATTTTGGTTTCCTAGGATTACGGGATGTTTTGCTTCTTGTACACCACCCTACTCGTGCTCCATCATGTGAAATCTCTTCCACCAGTCAGTGTGCCCTATCCTCAGCTCTTCACGTACCTCTCTTGTGCAAACACTAATGATTAATGATTAGGCATCTTTTCTACACATGAACAGTTATCACACCACCATTTCATGTCGATTACCTAGAGGGCATTTCACGTTTTCTACCCTAGGCCATGTATGTTTGCGTCCTAGCCGCATTTATGCTAGGTGGTGCCCCTTCCTATGCATAGGATCACTCCCACATCGAGATGATGCTTGGGGATGTTCAGGCTATGTGTGGTGCAGAAGCCACCCCATATGGCATGTCATTTTCGGCCATCAATGACAAGTCTAATAGCGATATATGTTTAGCGGATAAGGACATTTTGTTGTATTTTAGATGGATGATTATGTACAAACATTGACATTGTACATATAATTTATACATTGATGATTTATATATTCAATTTGCTTAAGTTAACTCTACTCCACTTGTTTAGTGTCAAGTTTATTTAAATCTTGATCGTTCATGTTCACTTTGTTTCAATTGTTTTTGTTTATTCACATAGTGTCAAGGAGAAAAAAACATTCTGTGAATTGATACTTTTGATTTTATTTTTGTGCAAATTTGTGTGTGTGTGTGTGTGTGTGTGTGTGTGTGTGTGTGTGTGTGTGTGAGAGAGAGAGAGAGAGAGAGACAGAGAGAGAACTAGTAGTCAAGGAGCTCACACTCGAGAGCTCCCCCATCTTAATGGAAAAAAAAGTTCTAATGTCATTAAACAACACCTGGTATAAAGGTGTCCCTTAAGCGATGCCTAATAAAAACAAAAAAAATCTTCACTGAAGCATCACTAAGTTTGTCACACTAAGGCTAACACTTAAGCGATGGTTACATAGTGACACCCATAGCAACATAGTTTTCATCACTCAAGTGACATCCTTAGGCATCCCTAACAACAAAGGTGCCTAGTTATAGTGAGAGTCTAGGCTACAAAACTCAAACATGGTGCTATGAGTTTCTTGTTATTCCATTTGGGTTAAATAGTGCACTTCCCACTTTCAGACGTGTGATGAGCCACATTTTCATGGATCACCATCATTTTTTAAAAAAATTCTTCATATTTTTCTTATTCTTTTCCCTTTTCAATTTCAAGAGGAGTAAGGTAAGTAAAAGCCCATTTAGAATTGCATTTGTACTATAAATTTTGAAGTGAATTAAATATGGCAATGTATGCCTATTTTTTAGCATACTTATTTGGAAATACTTTTGCACATATGGACTCACCAATACACTCCAAACATCACTAGGAATATATGCATGTGATAAAGCTAATAAATGGATATCCACAAAGACCACTTGTAATATAGGTGTGCCTATTTTCCAACTCATGTATATGGGATCCATCTTTCAATTTTGACCTCACAACCTACTTGTATGCATTGTATAGATCAAGAATACCACTTTTGGTGTCATTTGCCTAATTCAATATCCAAATAGATGAAGAATTTTAAAATTTTTGATGAATGAAGGGAAAAAGAAAGCAATGGGTATTTTGGCATCTAAAAGTCAAGACATTTCACTAGTGGGGCCCTAAACGTATCTACAAATCTTGGGCAACTTCAAAAGACAAAAAATACTCAAAATTTAGTAAAATCTAGTATAAGTGCACCTATTTTCTAGCTTCATCACTATGGAGACGTCAAACTCCACATATACCACTTTTGGATGACGATCACCGACAATCATCATCATTGGTGCACCTTGATGGATACACATATCTTTGCTAGTGACACTACAATTGGAGTACACTCACTTGGTGTTACTATTGTATTGATGGCACACTTATCCATTCAGCTCACTCACTAGTGTTTCACACTAGACCATTGTACTATTTTTCCTTTATGTTGTATTTTATTTTTATGATTTGTAGACTTCATATCTTGAGTAAGTGAAGAAGAATATGTAAAAGATTTGCCTCCATCTTTTTATGTGTGTGTGTGTATGTGTGTTCTTGAAAGATCTCAAGATCTCTGCTTCTCCATCTCTTAACATGGTGTTAGAGGCTGGTTGTGTCTAAGGAGCTTGGAGAAGACAACGGGAGAAGCAAAAGAAGCAATGTTGGCATTCCATGGAGCCATCATGTCTTGGGTTTGCATGCTTCCTCAAATTGATATTGTGTTACTAGATTTCCATTCCAAGTAGGGGGTTATCCTAGCATCGGCCTAATTGCAACCCACGAACAACAAAATTATCAATCCATGGATTGGCAACCCGGTTAGGGCTTGGATACTTGAGCGTCATCAAGAGCATCAAAATAGAGGATGCAATGGATCCTTTACCTATCATAGAGAGAATCCAAGGAAGGTTTTTCTCTAATAAAACACACAAATCTACTCACTAATCACTTTGCATACATTGTGTGATTAAAACTAGCCTTTACATTAATCACCATATTCACAATTCTTAATCAAACACATACACAAGTAATGTAAGTAACACGCCAACTTCACATTAGTGTGTCCATTCCGGTCCAACCCCTCAATGTTACTTTCCATGCTCAAATACTAATTACACCCTTTGTATAGAGAGAGAGAAAGAGAAGGAAGGAAAATACCTCACACACCATGGCCAAATGATGTGGCTAGAAGAGATTAATCAAGAGCTCAAGCGCATGGCAAGCCTAAGAACCTCATGACAATCAACCCTACAAAGAGAAAATATCACCCAAGAATGCCTTATCATTTAGCATAGGCTACTCTATAGGCTTGGACTCCAAGCCTTCTCATAATGGAATTAAATGGAGCCCTTTAGCCTATAGCTTATACAAGTTGGAATTCCATTGAGCCCAAGACCTATATAAAATAAATGGAAAATATTACGGTGCACATCCCTTGAACATCCTTGCTTATCTTTAATCTACGAGTCTTGGGGAAGCTAGGGTTCAATTTTATAAAAACCTCCTTTTCAATGCTTTTCACGATATTTTTAGTTTTTTCATGCTTTTCGATGAAAAGCAAGTCCGTTATTTAATTTGGGTGGATGAGAAGTAGTGGTTTAATTTTAGAAAATTTGGCTCTTTTTTTACTTTTTATGATATCTTTGGCTTTTTGTGCTTTTTGATATTTCCAAAAGGCAATGTGCTTTCTTAAATGGTCTAAAGCTAAAAATAGTATTTTTAGTCACCATTGGGATGAAAAACAGACATACAGTGAAGAAAAAAACTAAACAAGATTTTTACAAGAATTATTTTTATAAAAGACGATATTGTAAATACGTCGAGGCAATATGATGTGTTGTGATTACATTGGAACACTATAGTATAATTTAGGTCACTCATAATATCATTGGTTGCTAGAAATTGTACATGAGATTAAATTCTATTGATAAAATTGAATGGTTTTGGCCAAAGTTGACTTCCAAACACTATGCCATGTTTTTAGAAAAAAAAAATCCAAAAACTAGGTTCTAAATCCTCGACAGAAGAGAGGGTGCTACCTGCTGGCTTGGGACACACTCGTCGGCCTAGAAAAAAATGTATATAAACAGTTATAGTACTTATTTTTCAGTGCCTACAATTGTATAGAAAATCACAAGACACTATGTACGTATTGTACAGAGTGATACAAGCGCTTCATCACCATCTCCATAAGGATTTATCTCTCATTTGCGAGAAGAAGAAGAAGAAGAAGAAGAAATATTCTATCTCTCTATGTGCTTACTATACTCTCCTCTCTTTTCACAGTGTATATGCTCTTCAGCAACTAGTGGCAAAATACTCTACATGCTTAGAATACTCTCCTCTCTTTTCACAATGTATGCACTCTCTACGTGCTTAGTATACTCTCCTCTCTTTTCACAGTTTGTGCGTTGTTAGCGTGTAAACGACAAGGAAAACAAGTGCCTCTATAGCCTTGCACGAGTCACACTGTCGGAAGGAAGAATTATTGCATTACCAAAACCACTTGTGATCAGCACCTGTAAGGGTTTATGAAGAACCCTTCTAGCATGGAGCACACTTGGAATTAGGAGAAACCAAAGACATAATGGTGTATCTCGTCTTGAGTAGATGTCTGTAGAGCATCCATAGGCTAAAAACAGAAAAAAGATAAGAGAGTTATGGCCACTCACTTGAGACCATATAAGGCAATGTAGCCCTTATTACTAATTCCAACTTCATCACAAGCCTTCTGTACATCAACATCGCCCACAATATTTAAAACTTTAGCATCAACTCCTTTGTGACAGCATTGTTTAAATGTTCTGCATTTGGTGCTTGTAAAAGGGCTACAACATCCAGTTTCTAGAGGCACAAAATTAACAAATGGATGTGATCCTCTTGGTTGTGGCCACCACACAGCTCTTGGATGAAATTCCTACAAGAATGAACAAAAAAGATTACCAAAAATTTCCCACAAGAATGGACAAAAACATTACCACAGAAGTACAGATTGGAGCGTAGCAAAATGCACCTTGTAGCTGTAGCCCTTCTTTTTCAAGCACCACCTTCGGGGGCTAAAGTCTCTATGGCATTGAAGCTCCCCTTACGTTCCCTTGCACCTAAGGGCGTCTTTTTAAGATGCAAGATCTTATCTTCAAGCTTCACAATCTTAGCATCCTTCTCTTACACCTGTAGCTTAAGAGTTTTCACTTCCTCCTCTGCATGAACAATCCTTTTGTGCAATCCACTAGTAGCATGGGAAATAAGTTGACATTGGTGCAAAGACCATTGTGCGCTATCAGCTCCAATAGTCAACAATCACTTGCAGTATCCAAGAAGACCTTGCTCCCCCCTACATAACATCTCTTTCCTTACTTATGATGGCATCTTTGGTGCTACGGACAAAGTCTTGGCCTTCATTCAACAATTCGACTCGGCATTTGGAGATGAGGGCTTCACGGAGTCCTCTAGGCTATGCCATGTAGCTATGCATTTTCAAAAGTCCACCAGGCAATGGTGGTCTAGCCTACGAGCAAACGGTGAAGCTCCACAAACATGGAAAGCTTTAAGAGCTTCCATCATGAAGCAGTTTTTGGCTACCGATGCCAAAGACAAAGTAATCATCGAATGGTGAATCTTGAAGCTCTCTCCCTATAAATCTATTCACAAATATGTACACAAGTTTTGGGACTTACATCTCAAAGCCACTGTCTTCAAAAAGATGGATTTTAGAGAGCAAAAACAACAATTTTGTGCGGGTTTAACTGAAGATATAGAGGAGTATGTCAACTCCCAAAGGCCACGTACCATATCTACGATCATACACCATACCATGGTGGCTTCACGAATCAATTTCCAACAAGGGGCTAAGGGAAATCTTAAGCCCACGGAGAACCAGGACCACAATAACGAGCCCAAGGGGAAGGACAATGTCCAAAAGTCTCTTAAAGGCAACGCCAACAACAACAAAGCTAAGGAGAAGGGAGTCTATAAAGGCAAAAATAAACTCTCTCCTGAAGAGCTTGAGCATTATCGTAAAGATAACCGTTGTTTCAAGTGCAGGGAGCAAGGGCATGCCTATCATGCTTGTCTCCACAAGAATACATGAAATGAGCCTCCTAGAGCTACCTTGGTCAAAATCCAAGAAGAGGATGCTCACCACAAAGGATCTCCTCTATGCCATGCTTGGGGAAAGGTAAGAGAACATGATTCTTTTTTTCTCTTTGACCCTGGTTCTACTCACAATTTCATATCCACATCGTTGACCACCAAGCTAGGCATACAAGCCTATGAGATGGGAGATGTCCTACCTGCCGATGGTGCTTTCAAGGGGCAAGAAGCCTCAATCACTCCCTTAATTGGGAAATTGAGGCTCCATGTCCAAAGCTATGTGGACAAGGAGGACTTCTTTATCTCTCCTCCGAAGCACAAGGATATAATCCTAGGGGCACCATGGTTTGATCGCATGGCTGCCAATGTTAAATTCCCTGAAAGGAAAATCTACTTTAGGTTCAGGGAAAAAGATATGTACATAGATGCTAAGGAGTTGGGTAACACCATACCCATTGTACATACGCAAGCTTTCAATAAGTCAATAAAGAGCTCTATTTTCGTGTACATGATTTTTGTTAAAGATTCTCAAAATGAACCTAATGCTTTAGCAAAAGAAAATATAAACAATCGCAAGGAATTAGAGTTATCCAATTTTCTCAAGGGATTTCAAGATGTTTTTATTGACGACATCCCTTGTGAACTACC
The DNA here is from genome assembly GCF_014529385.1 of Adiantum capillus-veneris. Taxonomy (NCBI): domain Eukaryota; kingdom Viridiplantae; phylum Streptophyta; class Polypodiopsida; order Polypodiales; family Pteridaceae; genus Adiantum; species Adiantum capillus-veneris. The sequence goes on from NC_140933.1 coordinate 113,318,353, forward strand.
TCCTAAACGAGGCAATGATGACCATGCAATTGAACTTCTTCCAGGAAGTTATAGAGTTTCTCAAGCTCAACAAGAGGATATTATGCGGCAAGTGCATGAGTTAGTTGCGAAGGGCATGGTTAGGCCTAGCTCATCTCTATTTTGTTCACCCGTGTTTTTAGTGCAAAAGAAAGACGGCACATATCGTATGTGTGTCGACTATAGAGAACAAAATAGGATCACTATCAAGAATAGGTCTCCCGTTCCACGGGAAGAAAACCTATTTGATAAGCTACAAGGGTCGACCTATTTCAGTAGGATTCACCTAAAAAGTGGCTACCATCAAATAAGGATAGTTGATCAAGACATTGTAAAGACCGCATTTCGCACTACATTTGGTCTTTACAAATACATTGTCGTGCCTTTTGGCTTGACTAATGCACCAACCACATTTTAACCGCTTGATGGAGAGGCTATTTAGGCCTCACCGAGCCTTTACTGGAGTGTTTTTTGATGATATCATCATCTACTCTAATTCACTAGACGAACACAAGCAACACCTCCAAGTAATATTTCAAGTCTTACGAGAGAATAAACTTTATATTAATCGAAAGAAAAGTGAGTTTTTAAGAGATTCAGTATCTAGATCACATTATCTCTCAAGATGGCATCCAAATGGATCTATCAAAGCTAGAGGTAATAAAAGGATGGCCTAATCCAAGGAATCTACATGAACTAAGATGCTTTATATGTATGTGTGCATACTATAGACGCTTCATAGAAAAGTTCTCACAAATCGCGGGACCATCACATGACCTAAAAAAGAAAAATGTTAGGTATATATGGTCTGCCAAGGAGAACAATGCTTTCAAAAAGCTTAAAGAAAATCTTACCTCTCAACATGTGTTTACACTGTCGGATCTCTCAAAAACCATTTGAGGTCCAATTTAACGCTTGTGGTGATTGCCTTGGAGCTATTTTTCTCCAAGAAGGGCACGCCATAGACTATGAAAGCCAAAGGCTCGACCCTATTGAGCAATCTCTATGCATATATGAAAAGGAACTCCTCGCAGTTCTACATGTCTTAGACTCGTGGAAGCACTATTTATTGGGGACTCCTTTCATTCTGCGGACGGATCACCAAAGCCTTAAGTAGTTCATGACGCAGACCAAGCTCTCCAACAAACAAATGAGCAAATTTTCTTTCGCAGTTTCATTTTCATATTGCTCACATTGCTGGCAAGCATAATCAAGTAGCCGATGCACTCTCAAGACGACCGAGAGTAAATGCGGTTTCCATAGCAACTCACAATGATCTATCTTCTATGATAGATGAGTACGCTATTGATCCCGATTTTAGAGATGTGATTCTAGACCTTGCACTAGGGAAGAAAGGAGAACCATTTACCTTACAAGATGGTTATCTTCTCTATGACAATAGACTATGCGTTACTAATTCACTACGTGAGAAAGTAATGTATGAATCTCATGCTCCTTCTTATGCAGGGCATAGAGGGATTCAGTCTACCCTAAAGGGAATAGAAACATGTTTCTATTGGCCTGCCATGAAATCAAACATACAAGAGTATGTTTCTAAATGTTTGATATGCCAAAAGACGAAATTTGATTGAGGGAAGAAACCTGGATTGCTTCAACCTTTGTCAATCCCTAATTCACCCTGGGAGATCAAATCCATGGATTTTATCTTTGGATTGCCTAAGTCTATCCATTGGGATACGGTAATATGGACGATAGTAGACAGGTTCAGCAAACAACCTCATTTTATACCTATCAAAAAGACTATCAAAGCCCATCAAATGGCAACCCTCTTCATATCACAAATCTTCAAGTACCATGACTTGCCTATGTCCATAGTGTCGGATAGAGATCCTAGAATGACCAGTAGTTTTTGGAAGGGTCTCTTTGAGAATTTAGGGACAAGGCTAAACTTCTCTTTAGCCTATCACCCTCAAACGGATGGCCAAAGTGAAATAGCTAACCTAACAATCCTTGATCTACTAAAAGCCTACGTAGCAGAAGTAGATCAAAGGTCCCAATGGGAGAAGTACTTGCCGTTAGTGGAGTATGCCTACAATAACACTATACATACCTCCACCGGAAAAGCACATTTTGAGGTAATTGAGGAAAGATCTAAAATTCCCCTCCTACTTAAGGTACACAGGAAGATCTTCACTGCAGATGAGTATAGCCGAGACCTACAAGAATCTTTCCAAAAGATTAAGGATGATATCTCTATCTCACAGTAAAGGCAAAAGGCTACTGCTAATAAGAACATAAGAGCTCTAAAAGCCTTTAACCAAAATGATTGGGTCTTACTTAAATTTCCCAAGGCTCGATTAAGGCACACAATGGGCAAGAATTTTACGAGACACCAAAAGTACTATGCTAAACTAGCAAAAAGGTATTATGGTCCCTTCCATATTGTTAGGTCGATCAATGACTCGATGGCCTATCAACTCAAGTTACCCAGTCATTGGCTCATACACAATGATTTCCATGTGAGCTTACTAAAGCCTTACAAAAGAGAGCCACCTCAAGAACCAACTATTGCAGACCCACCGGAGATTGAGGACCAAGAAGAGGTGTTGCATCTCGAGTCCATTCTCCGACATGAAGACAAGGTATTGAGAGGCGGTAAGATTATCCGACGGTATCTTATTAAGTTTAAGAACTATCCTTTTGAAGATGCTAGATGGATGCAACACATACAACTAAAGGATAACCTAAACCTTGTCAATGCTTAAAATGCTTCCCTAGAGTAAGCAAATGTAAAATTGTTTGAAATGAACAAATTTTTTGTCTTATAAGACTCTCTTTTTCTTTATTGTGCACAAATGTTAAGAAGTATGCATGATTAGGATCATGTTTGTGGAGACGACGTCTCCCAAACACCAAGTAGAGCTTGTCACTCTACTAAGGAAGATTGATAGGACTAACGTGCAGACATGTTTGCGATAGCTTAGGCTCTCAAGCACCAAATGGATTAGTCATCCATTCTGAAACGATGTCGTAGGGTGAAATAGGGATCCTCTACCCGCTAGAAAAAGGACTAATAACTAGGCTTTATCTTCTCTACCTCATAGTCGAGGACGACTATGATTTCAAGAGAGAGGTAATGTCATAATAACTAATATCTAATTCTCCTAAATGATTTTCTCATGTTAAATTGATCATTTTATATGGGGAAGTACCAGGGGAGAAAAAGCTAGAATATTGGTTAGGCTGGTAGACCGGTCATAGTAGGGATCCAAGGGGGGGGGGCCTCTGCAAAAGAGCAATGTGCATCAATGGGCTTCAAAGACCCTAAGGTTCAGCCCATTAAGACTTCCAAAATGCTAAGGTTCCAAAATTCAAAGGTAATGTCCAATGGTCAAACCTTAGGGTAAACTGGATGCTTGTGGGAAGACTCAAAAGTCTTCCCACATCCCTATCTAGGAGGGGGCGAGCCTTTTATGTAGGGGATGAGAGAGAAACACACACACTCTCTTGCAAGCTCCCTTTACACAAAGGGCATAGTGGGCAGATGTCAGCTCCCTAGCCCAGTTGCCCCCAAGGTGCATTCACATCCTATTGGATGGCCATAGAGGTGGACCAATGAGACTTAGGCTAGAGTAAATTTATTTTAGATCATTTAAAAACACTTGATAAAAGAACCAATAGAAATTAAGCTCTCTAGAAGACTATTGGACAGTCTCCCCAGGGGTCCAATGAGCATTCAGCAACCCAATGGCTTGCCTGATTCCTATTGGCCAGAAGACTAAGAGGTCCAATGAGAGTTTAATTGCATTATTTAAATACCTAAAGCTCTCACAAAAGGGGAAAGGGGGACACATGTCACAAGGCTATCACTTATGCTTCTTAAGTATCATTGGCAGGGGCCAATAGGATGCTAGCATGAGCAAATAGCAAGAGGGGTCGACCAAGAGAGAGAGGGGGGGCTGATTTTTGCAAGGCATTATCGCACACACACTCAAACAATCTCATGTGTGAAGTAAAGAAGACTATCTCTCCTTCTCAAGCTTTAATGGAAAGCTCATCATCTACTCCAAGCTTGTGAGAAGGGAGGCCTACACCAACAACTCTTGGCTTTGTGATGTAAATCCAACCAAGAGCCAAGCTCCAATGCATGCTCATCTCCTCTACCATGCTGATTACTAAGCTATTAAGAGTGATTATGTGAGGAGACATACTTCTTTCTCGTAAGAATACTCCTTCTTCCTCTCGATCTACTCTCATACCCTGCTAGCTCTCACCATCTTTGAAGGTGTGTGAGGTCTTGGGTCTGAGACCTAGGGAATTAATGTTGTGTTTTCAAGTGTAAGCTTGGTGCTTGAAGCTTCCATCTTCATTGCACCAACGAGTTATTGAAGGAACACAAAATATTGTACTGTAAAATGTCTCCTTTGATGGGGGAAACCTATAATACAAATCTTTTTGGAGGGGGGACCGGCTCCATGTAAATCCGGTCCTCAACTATTGTCAATAGCTTAATTTCTCTCTCTTTTTGAAGTATTGTTCAGGCCTATCTAACTAGGTGTTATGCTTTTGTTGCTCTCTCCATCCGAGCACTCTTGCTATGCTCATTAGGAATCTAGTCTTAATGAAATGCTCACTATGTCTATGTTATTTTCCGCTACACACAAGTTACTAGACCATTAAATGTTACAAAATAAATAAACGAAATTAAAACCAGAAGAAACCATACCAAAAGGAGTGAGTTCTAGAGGTTTGGCGCTAGTCAACAAAAAGTTTGATCCATTGGAAGAAATTCTAAAGGCTTACAAGGCCAGAATAGACAATAGGCAGACAATGGAACATACATGGTTGACTTATCCTACCGCAAAATGGGAAAGCTACGATTGGTGATGTGCAAAACGTTCATTGAGACTACTCAAACTCTTATGGAGCCTCCACTTGCAATGCCCATCCAAGAGAGGATGGTTCTCCAACCATCTGCAGACTTGAAAGACCTTGATGAAACAAAATAAATAAGTGTACAAAGAAAGCACCTTGAAATTTCAGTCCCAAAGAAAAACAAAAGGGAAACGATAGACAAACAAGTCGAGGAAATGGAGTCAAAACACCATCCAAAAAAGGAACAAGTGGACATAGGCCAAAAGGCCTGATCAAATCAAAAATCAAAGAACACTATCGGATAACTCGGCTGACTAGATACCACCTAATATGCCATAGGAAAGAGAGAGCTGGCCGGAAGAACAAAAATTGATGACCATCCACCACCACTGCATGGAAGGTGAGAATTTGGAGGTCAGGACTTCCTCCAACACCTCGTCTCCCTCTATCATCGAATCTTCCTCCTCAATGGTGTTGGGCTCTTGCAAGAGGTCGACTGCCATAGATGCTTCACCCTACTCATCAACCTCTTTGATAGCTTCATTTGATTCCTCCACAATGGTCACAAGAAGTTTTTTGTTGGCCTTCTCCTTTGATTTTCCCTTCTTCGTGCCCTCAAGAACAAATAAGACCAGAACCATGTCCCAAGAAATGAATTGGGTGCCTATGCACCCCATGCCCAAGTCTATGAGGTCATCCTCATCCTCTAGCATGCAATCCTGTTTAGTGAACCCTTTAATAAACCTCAACAAGCAAAAGAAAAAGTTTTTATCGACTATGTAGAGGTGTTTGAGGAAATCCATTGGCAACCACACCATGTCAAATCCCTCAAACACTATGGCATATTCTTCCATGTGTTGCACCATGTACTCAAGAAAACTTTGGAACATCTCTCCATGCTGGCTGGTAGTGGCTTGCATGTCGATCGGCCCCTTGAACATATTGACTAGCTCATGTGCTCAATCCGCAAGTCCTACATTCTTAAGTTGTGCAAGAAGTGCGTCACAAGACGTTGTCATGGGTTCGTTCACGAAGAAAATTATAGGAGATCTTGGAGCTAGAGTTTTGTGAATATGAGAAATGAAGTTTAAAAACCTAGAAAGTCACTTATATACCCAATGTCACTTTTAAAGAAGGCATTCATGTTCCAAATCAATGAAATTCACATTTCAATCGAAATCTTGAACAGATTGAAAATGAACAAGTATGCTCAGATACAAGATTGAAAACAATATATTCAGGGAAACACAATGTTCTCACACAGAAACCTCTTCTGTTTTTTGGAATGGACAATCTTTTTATTAATTACAAAGAGGCATTGCTTGGGCAAGGTATATCTAAGATTAAGATACTCGCAAAGATGATTGAGCTGCCAGTCGTTATTAGCAGAGAAATTAGTTGATTCTCTGGCAGCAACATTAGAGTCTAGTGCCTCCCATTCTCCCATCGTCAGCTTCCATCTTCTGTAGGGAAAGACCATTGACAAGATTTACTTCGCAATATGGTATCTGAACACCACATTCTTAGTAACTATATAACACTTAATTCTATCTCCCTGATGGTTGACCACCTTTGTCTCCCATCCAACTGCAAGGAAGTCATTCATCGTACTTCCCCCTTTGAAAGTCCACATTTTTTGTTTTCTGTGAACACTTTGCAATCAAAAGATATACACAAACACATGAAGATACATAAACCATGCTATCATTGATTTGTGGGAACCATAGGTGCACTTCATTATTGCATGCATATCTGCCTTGATTCTCCTTTTGGTTATTGCTATCAAAGCACTATTTGGCTTAGGCCATTCTAGCCTCTTTATGATTGGTGACTGAACTTGAGAAAGATTACCATACCCATTTGGTGTAGGAGGGACATTAGTATGGCTATAAAAAAAACTGCCCCATGAGACAAGCTCAAAGGATGGACAACCAGCATTGAGAAACTTGCCAAGGCTAGCATGGATGACCTCAAAGGTTCTTGTGAGGGACTCTATTGGCTCCCACTCTAAAAAAATGGATAGAAAAACATCTGCAAACATGAACAAGCAATGGAAATTTTACAGTCATCAAAAGAAACATATACGATAAAAATAGAAAATAGAAAATCTAGAAACTTGATAGAGGAGTGATATTACAATTTGCAGGAAACCTTGATGGAGCCAATGTTGCCTCTAGCCTCACTTGTGAAGCAACATACACATGTTGCACCTTCATAAGCTTCTTTTCTTCCCTTTTAGTGGTGTGCTCGAGAAGCCATGTGAGACCTTGTGTGCACCTCTTGAGTTAGGCTGCATTGTCACCCACATCAATCGTTTGAACTCCATCGTCATCCAACATCCACTATTGTCTTCTACTTTTTTTCATGAAGTGGAGTCAATAACACAAGTCATCGAGTACCTGATGATGGAATTTTTAATAGTAGCACAACTTGCACACAAACACTTAATATTAATCTATGCACATCCATGTTCTCTTCTGTATAAAGAAAAATATTATTGATGGTACACAAAGACGGTTAATGCCACTTATTGCTATTCTATTCCACCTGCAAGCTGGCTTAATGGGGAAGATAATATAGAGGGAAGTAGATCCACTCTAGAGAGCTTAATGGATAAGGAGTAGGAAACATGTTGAGGAAAGAAAAAGGGAAGATCTAGTAGAAGGATATATTAAAGATCTTTAGCTTTAGGTAGAGGTATGCAGTGAGGCTCATGGAGCAATGGGAAGCCTCAGTTTAAGGAGAATGCAGCAAGCTTGAGGAGGGAAAGTAGGTTCAAACTTTTGTTGTAGAGCTTTTTGGGAGGGAAAAGTGACATTGAGGAAAGAGATACAACTTGCAAGGTATATTAAAGAGAAGTGAGAGATGGTATAGTAGAGAGAGAGAGAGAGAGAGAGAGAGAGAGAGAGAATGATCAACACATTTTTGAAGGGACCCCCTTTTAAGAGAGAGGGGGAGAAACTTGTAGCCATTAGAGAGAGAAAGGATTGGTTTTTACCCCAACTTTTTAGAGAAAAGTTTAGTTTTTTGGAATTTATAAGAGATTTTTTCTTTATATTCTATAAAAGAGTACAAGTTTGACCACCTACTTCTAGGACTTGCCATACCCACCATTTCACTCCACATGGCATCCACCCATTTGCCCCTTCCATAATCTATTTTTTAATCCCATGGAAAATAAAGAGGCCCCCTTAGACCCCATTCCCTTCCTAATGTAGTAAAATCACCAGTCAAATCGTCCTAAAAATTGATATTGAAGCTTTAACAACGAAAGATTGAATCGTCAATGTAACAATGTATCTATCAAACAGTTGATTGACGAAACTACGATAACTATTTACAGCTAACCATAAGGGAACGTACGCAATTGCTAAAGAATCTTATATTCAAGAGAAACCACATGCAAAAAACCTCAACATTAGAAGCCCTTGAGCAAACAGCCCAAGACCCTTATCTTATACAACATAGTGTTTTGAATTGCATTGAAATCATAAGCATGGTAGAGAGAATTAGGATTGCATATTGTGGAGGACTCCAACTAGGAGGGGAGAGACAATTTAAATGTGGATCCAAATGCATAAAAACTATTTTTAAAAGGACAATGTTTAAAGAGTCAATCAAGTGTTTACATGTTAACGTGTGATTTTTATGCAAAATTTTCTTACTATACGTTCATTAGTATAGAAATTGGGAAACATACAATATAATAACCCCTAGGTAGGTGTGTGTGTGTGTGTGCGCGCGCGCACGTGTGTGTGGTGTAAATATCATCTAAAAAAATCAAAAGCTTTATCATTTTTGCTTATTTTATGTATTTTTTGGCCAAAAAGTAACCAAAATGGAGCAATTAGCAAAAATATGGCTAAGTATAGTCTTTGGATATGTTTTGTTAATTATTGGCTTGGATTTCTATTTTTTAGTTTGGAATGTAACTTTCTTCTATTTTTTCTAATAGAAAGATAAAAATAGTAATAAATAAATAACAAACAGGCTTAGATTGATGAACAAAATTTATGAAGGTGATCAAGATGTGGCTTCTACTAACAAATCAGATTTGGTGTGCATAGATGGACAGGCAGTCTTCCTTGCCCAAGTGCTTATCCACTTAGTGACCAGTGGGGCCATCTGTCACTGCTTGTTGTCATCCATGCGAGCACACACACTACAGTCCAAACATCTTCAAAGGATCATAGATACATCGGCTAATGGGGGAGCCACCCCACGACAATGGATGAGCACGCCCTTTTGTCCATGCAAGTCCATGAAAGCGGCACCCATGGTCCTATTCCAATCGTCAGAGTTTATCTATTTTCCAATGGCGATGATCATCTCCCTGCTTTTTTGGATTATCTCTGTGAACTTAGCTATTTCCATGGATTTCTCGAAGATCCAACAGTTCCTTACCTTCCAAATATGTTTGAAGTAACAAAATCTCACGATTTGTGTTACGATGAGCAGCTCTTGGCTCTTGAACACCTTCCCACCCAAGAAGAGATCATTCTTGAAGAATCCTATTTTCCAGGTCTTTTAAACCCATTTGCAAATCTTCCCTGCTAGGCAAAAGATCATCGGGCACCCTTTGAAAAGGTGATAGGACTTTCCATTATGTGTGCACAAATGTTAACAACCTCTGATAAGGGCCTACAAAAAAGGTTAAAAAGGATGTTTGTCATCATTAACTTATCATGTATGATGTGGGACTAAAATCAGCAAGCTTCATCCATGGGCACAGGCACCTGCTGGCAGGCGGTGTGTAGCTGGGCTAACGAATTAAATTGAATTCCAAAAACGGGCAAGACATCCTAAAGGGGAAAAATGCTCGGAGTGGGAGTCCTAATTAGCTCACCTTCTTGGAAAAGGTGCAGGCTACAAGTGTCAACAATGTGCGCATGCATGCGCCATGCGGAGGCGGAGGCGGAGACGCACATCATCGACCGACTGGAGTCTGGAATAATCGGAATCGTATAATAATAATCTATACTAATATTTTAAATGAATCCGTGTCTCGGCGTTCAAGGCCCAATGGGGAAACATTCTAAAGGAGGTAGTTTTTATGGACCTTTTGGTCACGACTGAGGTTCTGAAGGGGGGGGGGGGGGGGGGGGAGAGAGAGAGAGAGAGAGAGAGAGAGAGAGAGAGAGAGAGCAACCTTCGAAGTTCGCATGCATCAGGAAGAAATTAATTAGGGTAGTAATAACAGGACAGGGTGATCTGTGTTAAAAGGATTAATCTTTTAGAACGTACCGTTCTGGCTCCTGCAAACAGCCTGATGAAGAGTCTCTAAATCAGGAGCTGGCAGCTACAGCAGCTTCGTTGAACTAAAGTAAAATGCAGTACTCTATATTCATCTAAAGGTTTTTTGGGAGTAGTTGAGCCTTGAGGTTGACGACCATCTCCGTCCGTCCGTGTTTGCATTCTTCTCAACTTAGGCTGGGTTCACAACTTAGAGTGTAGGAGAGTGGGGGTAGTGGGGGGAGTGTGAGAAGATCCCTTTCACTCTTACATCGCTTTTGAGCTACAACTTCGGCATAGTCTGTAGGGCAAATTGACACTGAGTCTAGGTGGCTCTAACTCCTACTCGCACACCAAGAAAGGTGACAACACTTTCCAAATTTCTTGGCAGGGGAGGTGAGTAATGTTCATCTCATCCACAGAGAGGAAAAAAAACTATCACTTTGGAAAAGAAGTTTAAGTCCTAGAGTATCCCATTTTATCTCTTTTGCAAGATGTTAAGGGGCGTCATAGAGATATTGTACATTAGAAAAAAGAACTTGATTTTGTATTCTCCTTGGGTCTCAAGAAAATTGGAGTGCGTTCGTAGGACCTTGCACTTAGGTTAGGATATGCACATTCAATCACAACTTTGATGCTCGTACGTAATGTTGAGTGCCATTGGAAAGGCATTGCTACCTTTTCTAGCCATTATTAACTCCAAAGAGTAGAGCAAAAAGCACTCTTCTTCACAATACTCGAACCTTATAGGAGTTTTTCGACATAATAGTATTCCTTTACTTTGTACAGAAAGAGATTGAGCAAGGCATAGGGGTAGATAGGTAGAAAGAGATACAAAAATACATACACAAGTGGAGAAAAAGTTTAGGAGGTATAGAGATAGAAAAATGAGTTACAAAAATATAGGAAGATATGGAGCCATGCGTACATGGATAGAAAGAGACCAAGACAAATAGGTTTAAGCATAGTCATGGAAGAGATATCTTGACAAGTGTAAACGAGTAATATATAATCCTAATAGGGGGTTACTCTATATGCAGCACAATTGTGTCATTCATTATTCTCTATCTAGAAGAACATACAAGTCACACAATATGTTCTAGATTTGGTGTTTTTCACGAATGTTACGATTGTGAGATACAACCAATGAAAGTGGTCAGTAAAGACATCTTTTACACTATTGCAAGCGCCCTTACCCAATTTCCCTTCTTATTGATAACCAAATTAGATGGCAAACACAAAAATAGATAATTCAACATTGGGGTAGGAATCATTTTCTCATGAATGTATGGTGGCAAAGGAATTGTCTACTATGTACCCTCACCAATCAAAAATGATATCCAAACACAAGACTTTGATAAGACAATCAATTTACTTTTATTTGATGGATGTGACAATCTACTTTATTCTTGCTTCGATTTTTCATTGTTCGAGTAGCATATCTTATACAACTTGGGAATGACCTTTCATTCTCCACTTTTAGGGGAAATCGATAATCCTATAGATATTTGTACCCATTGATTTCCATTTATCAAGAGTCAAATTATTTCTTGCTTGAGAGTGTTCACAGAAAAAATGTCTACTCATAAAATGCACATACACCCACACATAAACACATATATGCATGCATTGCCTAGCTAATTTTGAGTGAAGCCATTAAAAAGGGTTAGCAAATCCATGATGAAATTTCAATATTAAGGTTGTCAAAGTACTCATTATTGTGGATCAAGCAATCACAAAGAGAAACAATATCCATCATAAAGTTTTAATGCAAGGTTTGTCAAAGCTTAAGCTATGAGAGACTCAACAAGAGAAAAAGATTGGCAACAGAACACTCTTCTACTATCACCCTTTGCATCCAAACTACTCACCACATTTTCAACGATTTTAGGTCTTGTGGGAGCAAATAATGTCAATGCCAACACCATTATTCCAATTTCTCTTTTTTCATGATACCAAGCAAAACAACCACTATGAGCACAGCAGCAAACATGTCTATGACATAAAAAGGGAAATGACAAGCGAAACAATACACTGCTATAAGGGAAAAGTAAGTGGAGGCTATGAAAGAGTTGTGAGGACAAGTAATGGTATTTTGAACCCCACAAAGACCAACAAGACAAATGTGCCATCATGATTGCTAGTTTTTTTAGCTCAAGCATGCTACTCATGGTAATGGTTCACAATTCCAATGAGACTAAAAGGTGGCATGCATGCAAAAAACATAATAGACATGAACAAATCATTTCTATCTATGGGGCCAATCACACACCATACCAACTCCTCAATCACCACTTCAAATGCATCTATGCAAAAGGCATATGCGAGCTCATTGCAAATTCTTCATGGTTTTTCACATCCATGGCAGACTTTTTATGAAGAAAAACAATACGTCAAGGGGAGTGAATAGAATTAATCAAATAGGTGAAAGCTTTAAAGAAGAGATTCACAAGAAAATATGCATGGACAACGGTGGAATAAACAACAAAACCTAAAGCAAAAAAGCAATATCACATGCTAAACAATCCTTACTGATTTTTTAAAAGAGAAGAATCAACATTTGGATGAACCACTTGGGACAATCCAAATGGTCATCATCACCTTATAAATAATACATAGACGCATCTGCAAAGAGCGATAACAATGATAAGGGTCGCACCTATGCATCCAAGCTTATAAAAAGAGCGATAGAAACAATAAGAGTTCCACCTATGCATCCAAGATTATGGCCGCAATTATTATTGATGGTATAAAATAACAATATGGAGGTAAATGCAAAGATCAATAACAATAATAAGAGTCACATCTATGCATCCAAGCTTGTGACTGCTATTATTATTGATAATAGAAAATAACAAGCATGCAAAGGGCCATGATACCAAGAATAGTCACAAAGCTTATTACCACAATCATACGATGCAATGGCTCAGGGCAAAAGAATCTATTCAAAAGGCGAGGTGAGAGTTAATGCCCATGGCTAGGTGCGTTTTCTTTTTGTCCTATGACTAAGGGTTGTGACGGTAGGAGAACCATTTGAACTTTACGATAACGTTAGAGCATGAGAGCACAGCTTGATGCACCCCATTAGGCTCCTAATCTAAACACAACCAATACTAACTACGATTATTTCTTGAGTAAATCTTGATGAAAAATAGTTCTCATATTCAAACTCTTGAATTTTACATCTTCACCCTTTGTCTTAGGAAAGATATTTTCACTAGAAGGTAAAAATGAAATGCCAATGTTGTTGAAGTATAATTTTAATACCCACAACAACAGTATAAGCGTTTCAAAAAGCATCGATACAAAAGCATCACTATTTCGATCGGCAATAGTCTTGATGTGTGCATTGCCATCACAGTCGATAAATAGCGACTATGATAGCCACACACATAGCGATGCTGCAAACCATAAATAGCGACACTTGCAAGTCAAAAGAAATTGGGGTGATAGAGCTAGCAATCAACCATACTAGACAGTGAGGATTTCTCTCAAATTTTTGCATAAAAATACATCGACATAACTTCAAAAACATAGATATGAAGAGATATTTGGACAAAACTTGTATTTTAATGCTTTAAAATTATGCAATACATTGAATTTGCCAATGGCAAAGCGGGAATAACATATTGATATAAAGTTGAATATGAAAGCGTCTTAGTACACTACTCTAGTGACGATATGATTTCCTCCCTTTGTAGAGCAAGTTCTAGAAATCAAAATGAGAGAACGAACAAAGACTAGAAAATAAAATTAAATGCAAAAACATTAAGTAATACCAATGTAAACATTGTTCAAAGTTTGTATAGCTTATCGATCTGCTTTGACATTTTACTGTTTGGATCAACGGATGGAGACACTTGTTTGTGCCATGATTGCGCTTAAGAGAGGTGGAATCCCTTCCATTCATGGTCCAATGCTGTGAAAAGCAAAAAACACAATAAAAATTTTAGAGCAAGAAATTATAAATAGACAAATCTTTAACAATAAAAGCAATGCAAAAACACTTACAAATCCATTCCAAATATCCTCCGACCATTGGTACGAAGTAATGTAAAATCTCCGCCTCTATTTGCGCCCTAGTGGCCTCTCCCCTTTGGCTCCTCTAGTTGGGGGGTTTACGCTATTCCTTTTTTCATTTTTCTTTATCTTCTTTGTTGAGCCAAGGAGACTTGTCTCCTCCGTTCTTGAGCACTCCACGAACACCCGAGCATTTCTGCTTGCACATCCTTAAATTTGTACATTTGATGGAGAATGATGGAGAAACAATACTCCACATTGGACACAGAAAACTCATGATAAAGGATTCAATGACACAGTCTTTCAATGCACTATCAATCTCCTTCCATTTCTTCATGATGTGATGGCAGTAGACTTTGTACAAAGCTAGTGCATAGTTGAAATGCCTTGTTTTTCTTTCTTACCCAAGTATATATGACCAACGGACAGGTCTGTAGTGTAAGAAATCTCATGTTGTTAATTGCAGTGAAAGCGAGGGGTAACCGCAAGGGTTCCAACATCCGTATCTTCTACTTTGACACCAGAGGTATCATATGCTCGAAAGAAAAGAGTGTCAAGTGATGTATCATGCAATGTGAAGTGAAGAGTGTTCAATTGAAGCAAGGAGTGTATGAATGTCAGAAAAGTATGGAGTATGTGACGAAGTTCTGGTGTGAGTGGTAAGAAAAGATGGGAATAAAGGCTCTTGATGGCTCCGAGGTAGAGTGAAACCATCGGTGCCACCACCTTTATAGCATCTGCCTCCATCGTTGCTAGAGTGCCGTAGCCGAGAAAACTCACAAAGATGTTGGGTAGAAATCTATGATTCAAATTGCTCCAAGGATGTGGAGCGTCAAGGGGATAGGTGGTGTGATGAGCTTGTGCCTTGAAATGGAGATGAGAAATTATACCATTTCCTTTGGTTGAATCCACTTCAAGAAACCCTCCTTTATATACTGTAGAAGCACCACCATCCATGTTCATCTTTAACCATTTCAAATATCTGGACTTTGAATGCTATGTAATCCGCCGTCTAGATTTCCTATAGTGTTCCAAAATACGGCCACCACTGGATTCGCATCTGCTCACGATCGTTGTCGAGTAGACTGCACAAATGTTTCCATAACCCCACAAACAAATGTGCATCGCTTTGTGTTAACTTGCTCTACTCTGAAGTGGAGACATTTACAGCAACCTGCCATGTACTTGTATTACAACATCACCCAGAAGTGAGTTTTAACCAATAAAATCATGTCAAATGAGCACAAGAATCAGATATTTTAAAGATTTAATTGAGGGTTACAACCTTGCAAAAACTCCCACTCTTTATTTGTCACTTGTTCACCTTGTTATCGGGTCTCTTCCATAGCATCGTGCATCTATCTTATTCTCATGAAAGACAACAAGCTCCCAAGATCTTCTGGATAATTGATCAATGGTCGTTTTCCCCTTTTGAAGACATGTCACGCAAATTGTCGCTCTTGCTTTGCATCCTCAAGTCATGCAAGCCACTTCCACATTCATCTTTGCCTCCAAGTCCATGCTCATTCTCTTTTTCATACCTCGGCTTACCACCATAACTTTAGCCAAGCGCTCATCATCAATTATTTGCCAAAGCATGTCATTTGCACGATCAACACCAGGGAGCTACTATCCAATGTATATTAATGACTTTAGAATCATCCTATCCTCAATCATGCTTCCCTCTAAACATGCCCTTTGACACACATATCCCTTTTAGGAGTATCTCATTGCTATTATTCACACATTCTGATGAATTGTAATTGAATAAGCTATAGCTCAGTATAGAAAACACATAATAATTACATAAGGCGTGAGTTAATTCTTCTCTCTCGAGCGCCCTTTGTCATAAGGCATGGCTCGGTATACAAAACGCATAACAATTGAATAAGGCATATCTTATTGCTGCATCCACACATAGTGACGCATCGTATAGTTTGTTTGAAAACCAAAACTTAAACCGTAAAACATACTTAAATGTAAATATAAATTCTAAATTTTAAATTTATAATGCAAAACTTAAATCTTGCAAACGCAAACTAACCATAAACTATATATTAATCATAAAATAACTTTAACTAATCATAAATCATATACTTCAAATTCACTCATACTTCTCAGGAGATGTTAGCTGCATGCAACCATACATGAAAAACTCTATCTACATACTTTGTAGCACTATCTTAACCCTTATCTACAAATGCTAAAATAGTCATAAACCCCCCTTTCTACGATGTTCTTATTGTTACCATATACATGTGGTACTGATGTGTGTGAACACACTAGGACCGCCGGGGCATTTTTTCCCTCTTTAGGAGGTTTTTTCCCCCGTGCATTGTATATACGCCCATCACTCTAGGGCTATCAATCTTTCCATTGCACACTAAGTTACACACTCTCTATTGTGTGCCTTGAGCTTCCTTCGTCTTCTCCAAGCTGTGTGTTTCTCTGCAACCCTAATTCCAACAATTGGTATCAGAGCAGGTCACGTCCTCCCGAGCTTAGTCGCCAGCTGCTCTAGCACACGCCTGCTCAGATTTTTGATTTGGGCTCATTTCGGCCTCCGTTTCCACTACAGGCAGTACTACACACGCTATTTTGCCATTTTGTGCAGAATTTCTGTCAGTGCTATTTTCTGCATAACATGTGCCTTATAGTCTTCTACGGTTTGTGCTATATAGCACAGGTTGTTCCCGCTCAGTTTCTCCTATTTTCGGGCACTTTTCACATCAGGTGCAGCATTTACCATGGCTGACAACAACAACACAGATGTGTTCAAGATGTTTGCTGTTGAGGACAGGTTGGATGGGGACAACTACCCTCTGTGGGCTTATATGATGCAACATGTTCTTGTGTCAAAGGGTGTCTGGAACATTGTGCAGGGCATTGATGTACGTCCTGGTTCTGAGGATGTAGGCGATGTTGAGGATGTTGCAGCTCTTTCTGCAAGGATTGCAGCTGTTAGAGTTGTTTTGCCTACGACAGAACAAGCTCGTTGGGATGTTAAGGATGCGCAGGCTCATGCATTGATTGTGTTGTCTGTGAAGCGCACCATTGTTCCTCACATCCGTTCAGCAAAATCTGCAAAACAGGCTTGGGATATTTTAGCAGGTCTTTATGCAAGCCGCAATGAGGCTAAAATTGCTTTGCTGCCTAAAGAGTTGGAGTCGAAGATTATGCATGAGGAAGATGATATGGACACTTTCCTTGCTAGTGTCAAGGATATCAATGAGCAGCTTATTTCTGCAGGTGAAGCCATTTCAGATAGTTCCCTTGTGCAGACTGTTCTTGATGCCTTACCAGATTCCTACCAGACTTTTGCTAGTACTTGGAGACTTACGACCCAAGGAAATCCTGAAGTTGTCAAGTTTGATGCATTATGCACATTGCTGTTGCAAGAGTCACTTTCCAGAAAAAACAGGACTAGGCAGCGTGCAGTTGAACAGGCTTTTATTGATTCTCAAAGAAAGGGTGGTAACAGTAATGCAGCCACTTCTTATGGTTCTGCTGCGAGTGGCAAAAATTTTGTTCCTAATGCTTCTGCTGGCAGCACTTCGTCTGGCAATTCTGGTGATAAGGGCAAAAAGAAGATGCGTTGTCATTATTGTAAAGCCAATGATCACCATTAGGGCCAAAAACGACTCAAAAAGGGTTGTGTAAGGAATTGGTTAAATTACTAATTAGCAGAGCCGTTTGTGGTCAAAATGGCTCCAAATTTGTCCGTTTTGGTCATTTAAAGCATATCTACGCAATCTAAAGCGTATCTAGGTACATATCTCTAAATATTCAAAAAGATATCGTTTTCTTCACATTCCTTTGTGGCTCACCTCGAAATTTGTTTTCATTTACTTCACTTGGCGGCAAATAGTTGTTTCCACTTTTGAATCTCTCTTTTTTCTCTCACCTTTCGCGAGCTTTTTCTCTTCTTCTCTGATGCACCTTCTTCTCTGCTGCTACGTTATTTTCGTTATACTTTCTGCTCCTTCATTACTTACAATGACTAATACATCTTCCACTAGTGATAACCGCAAGTTTCACTTGAACATTAAGCTAAGCCAGGAATATGCTACTACACGGAGTGTCTATCAAAGACCAGTTACAACTGCAAATGAAGCACAACAACTTCGCAACGAGGGAAAAAAACACATTGATATATGGACAGATGGGAGCTTGTATCCACCGGATCCTAGCACTGGAAGGTATCCATCTTTTAATACACCTCATGATTTGATGAGATTTGTTGGTGATGGGGTTGATGGCTTACTAGGATATAGTTCTAGGTTATCTCATTTACACATTGATCATACACATTACATTCAATATCTCAAAACTGTTTTGTCTTCAAATGCAGTAAGAATTTTAGAACTTGAAAACCAAATAGCATCTCTAAAACAAGAAAATCACCAACTTCGGTCTTTAAAAGAAAATCCAATAGGATTAAGAGCACGATTAAAACGAATGAGAGATGTAGTAAACTTAACAGAAGGTTCTGGACAAAGAAAAAAAAGATTAAAGATTACTAGAGAACATGTGACTAGTCTTTTAGGATTTGATATGTCCAATGGTCAAGAAAGGGTGAGATTTTTGAATGAGGTAATGAACAAAAGTGATATTCTTAAACTTTTGAAACTTCCTGAAAATCAAACTCAGAAAAAATTGGTATTTCAAAGTTTACTGAAAGATATGGGTTTACTGGTCCAACCTTCTCAAATGCAAGAAGTTTGTGACACAGTGGGGGTGAGTAGAAGGGGTTACAAGGCCATCTCTAAAACCTGGTTTCAGGTTTTAAAGTATTACAAGATTAAAGCTTTTGGGTTGCCTAGGCCTCATAATGTTGGGAAAGTTAGGACTCTATTAAACGAAGAAATACCCGAACATTTTGGAGAGTACTATCATATAGAAGGAACGATGCCATATGAAAAACGGAAAAAAAAATCTTCTTTTGAGTATAATGTTTTTAATAACATTTGGATGAGTATAAAAAATGTTCAATCTGCTATGGTGAGATACTATAATATGCAAGAAGTAGATTGTGAAGGAAAACTTATATTTGTTCTGAAATTGGATGAAGCTCAAATTCAAAAATGTCAAAAAATGGAAAGAATATCCATATCCCTTATGAATAGAGCATTGGACTATAGCCAGGGTAAGCTTGATTCCCCATACCACAAAACTCAATCAGAAATGGAACTTTGGTGGATCGGAGCAGCTCAAATACCAGTAGAAAATCACGATACATTGAAATGGCTATTTTTGCAGACTGATATCCCTTCTGTTATACAGGACCAAAATGCAGGTGAAAAACTCTGTGTAGATGACATGCGTGACTTTTTTGTAGAATGGCACTTGAGTGCCGACCTAAAAGCATTAAAGTGCATGTTTGGTGTATGTGGAGGTGCCAATACCAAGTATCCATGTCTATATTGCATGGCAAGCACTGGAACAAAAGGATGGCTTGCAGAACATGAGGTTGGAAAAGCACCATCGAGGAATAGTGTTAACGTCATCGACTACCCATCGTCTTCTATGATTTGGGATCCAATTCTAACAATAGATTTAAAAAATGTACATATATGCACAATGCATGCAGAGATTAGAATCTTGGACAAATTGCTTCGACTCCATCTTGACTATGCATATTCTATTAAGCAAACTAAACTTGCAGACGAGTGCATAGAAAAATGCGAGACTTTGCTCTCTCAAATGGGTTTTCATGGTGGTCAAGTGCATCTAAAAAAATATCCCACTCTTTCAAAAGGAACCGGTGATGTTTTACAAGATGTTTCAATGGGTGGAGCAAAAGCCAGAAGATTTTTGAGTAACCATGACAACAAATAAGTTGATGCTATGTGGAACTGCTGGAAGGATCTTTGTGTTATAACAACCAATGTCAAAAGTAGACCAGATGTAGCCAACAAACGCATGGAAGTGTGGAAGAAGCTCGACAATTTTTTGAAAGTTTTGAGACAACAAGTTAGCTCTGCTACTTATGTAGATGACTTTAAAAAGACAATAAAGCTTTTAATAACTGCTATTACAAATGCTTGGGGAGCAAAAGACATCACATATTACTTGGTGAGTATTCAATTACTTTCTAAAGTCTGGATAGTATTTTACTTTGCATCTTATTGAGTTCAACTAACTTTTTTTTTATTTTTAGCATATTCTGTACCTGCATGGACCATATTTTGCAAAACAAGGACCCCTTGCAACATGGAATACTCAGGGAATGGAAAAATCTCACTATCAAACGAGGACTTCTTTTTTCAAATGTACGAGAAAGGGAGGTGGACAAAGAAGAAGCAATGCACTAAAGGAATTATTCAATTGGTTCTATAGGAGGCAATTACAACGGATGAGATCAAACAACCATGCTGCTCAACCACAGATCTGAGATTAATGCTTCACTTTGAAACTTTGTACTTCTTTCTAAAGAGATCCAAATTCAAAAAAGATATTTTGGTGCAAAAAATTATCAAATTTACATCAGTTTTTGATTTTTTTTATATCTCCAGGCATGTCACCCCTATATCTCAAAAAATTTCTTCTTTTATAGCCCCCAGGAAGGTTGACATTTGTCTCCTCAGCTGCTGCTGCATAGCTAGAGTAGCAAAGAAAGTATCCTTCTCTTGAGGCATTGAATCCTGCAGCATATCCAAACATTCGAAGTGCTGCTGCTCTCTCAAGTAGCATAATCTTGTTTGCATTGATTTGAAGGGGAGTGTACCCTAAAAACCGTGACAATATCTTCAGTGCAAACATTGGCAACTCAAGATCTTCAGAATACTACATGTGGAAAGCACAGAAGGTGGCACTATCCAATGTAGGCATGTAGTGCATGAGAGAGGAGGCATCCCTTCTTGAAGAGCCCTCTATTGCTTTCCCTCTCGAGCCTTTAGCTCTCCCAAGAAAATTGTCTTTGTCAAGGAGTTCAATCTGCAAAACAAGACAATGAGTAATTAAAACTAACTTGAAAAAAAAGAAAGATTTCAGTAGGGAGATCACCTTTTGCAATTCATCTTCGGCAATGACTTTTTCTTGAAGGAGAGTACATGATCCGGTCATCTCTTTTATGTCAAATTCCTTTCCAATTTTTTTCAGCTTAAAGTCTCTGCCAAAAGATTGGATGCCAAGCTCAACAAGCCTCTTCTCAAAATCCTCATCTTTGAGGGAAGGTTTTTCCTCTTCCACTCTTCTCATGCATAGAGCAAGTGCATCAGGAGCAGGCAAAAAATCTTTATTGGATGTATGAAGATCAAGTGCCAAAAACTCCTCTTTTGACTCTTCTTCTGTGTCAATAAAATCTTTGGCCACCTCAGAAGCTTCAGAAATGGTTGCAATACAATAGTCCTCCCTCATATTAAGCAAACACTGGATATGATGGAGAGGAATATACTCTTTCCCATTGATAAAGAAGTAGGGAAGGTTTGGAATAGTAAGGGAAGCTTCACATACCTCTACATCATCTGTTGGCTCATCAATGACAGTACTAGCTCTAAATTGAGCAACATCAAAATTTGCACTCTCTTGCTCCTCAGCTGCAACATCAACTTCCTCCTCTTCTAGAATTTCACTTTTTTCAAGCTGCAAAACTGTGGAAACATTTTTATTTTTTGCCTCATCTGTATCTTTCACTTCATTAGCTTTGCCTTGCATGTCAACTTTAAGGAACAAAAAGAAAAGAAAAGCAACTTCTTTTGGAACAAGGTTACAAGGTTTCAAATGTAATTGACAAGAAATGGTAGGTGGAAAAACAAAGGAATTCTTCTTAGAAAATCTTCCAAACCTCCTTGTTACTTTGCTCTTCTCAATTGAGTTTGTAGTATATTCGGTTAGATGACAATAAGCCTTCCCATCTAAAACCAAACACTTGCCTTCAACTGCTTCTTCAAACTCTTTGAATTCTTCTGCCAAGAAGTCTTTCAAATGGTCTAACAAAGCTGCAAGATCAAACACAAGATTGAATATTTCATATGCTTTGGTGTACACCTCCATGTCACCACCATCCATCACAGCCACCAATAGTTTCTCACGTGGACTCTCCTCCAAAATCTCCTCCCGGACTTCCATCATGGTAGAGGAGAAGTCGACAGGTGACGTTAGGTACAAGTGCCAATGTACCGCACCAAAATGAATCCGAACCACGCGATAGGTGCTTGATCCAAGCTTCGGAAATGCCTCCCTGCGCGTCGTGCGGGACAAAGTCACACAAACACCAAACGGACCAAACGATGCGATAGATGCTAGACCTGGCCTTTGGAATTGCTTCCCTACGCGTCGTGCGGGACCAAGCCACACAAAACCGTAAAACAACACCAAACGACGCGATAGGCGTTCGACCCAACCTATGGAACTTCTTCTCTGCGTGTCGTACGTGACAAGGCAAACAAGAAGCGATAGCGTCCACCAATGTGCAATTTGTAAAGATGAGATAGTGCGAAGCGAAAGGATTACACAAAAATAGATAATATCTCGCGTCGTATGCAACAAATGAACGTGCAACATTTTTTAAAATCGAGACCAAGCTTTATATATATCCGATATATGACCGTTAGTGACACGTGTCAGCCATGCACACGTGCCACATGGCATGACTACAACGGTCGTCGTACGGACGGCTTTTTGTATATAAACCCTTGTCACGTGCTCATTTTGTGCTTTCATCTATACTCGACCTTCGCGTCGTGTCGTCCTCAACTACCCGTACTTCACTTGTCAACCGTCCACTAAGCCAAGCCAAGTTTCTTCTCAACGACGCGACCGGAACTGTTGGGCATGTGGGTGCACCTTCTACTTTCTACCGCTTCCTAAGCGTCCCTTACGACGCGATAGGCGCAAGTCCCAGAGTCTCGGTGAACCCCTCATCGCGTCGTGCGATGGGTCGACTCGGCATAAAATTTTGACCTCGCATACGATGCTCTATACCATTTCCTAAGGTGTTTGTGTGCCTTCTACCGCGTTGTGGAAGTCTCTTTCTCCAAATACTCATGGTTTCCCATACGACGCGATAAGCGTATGTTGCAACTGTTAGGTGGGGCTCTCATCGCGTCGTGCGGGGCTTCTCGGCTTAAAGATTTCACCTCGCATACGGCGCGATACGTCGATGTTCTAGGTTGTGGTTGCGCCCTCTATCACGTCGTGTAGGCAATTCTGTGATATTATTTTTGCATGTTCCGGTGGTCACATACGACGCTTTCCACAGCTTAGGTCACCCTTCTATCGTGTCGTGTTACCCTTCTCTTCACACACGGCGCGATAGAAACATCTTGAAGGTTGTGGCCTACCCCTCTGTCGCGTGGTGTGTTCTTTTACCCAAATGGCTAGGACTAAGCAAACTGCAAGGAAGGTCTACCAAGCCCCAACTGATCCAGAAATAGGTGATGCTGAGAAAGATGCAAAGAAAGCACCCCCTCCACAACCTCTTCAGAGGCCCAATGCCAGAAAAAGATTGAATTATCAGGTGAAGTCCCTAAGAGAAATAAGAAAAGCACAAAATTCTACTTGTCTACTAATTCCAAAGCTCTCTTTCATGAGGGTTGTGAAAGAGATATCTGATAGACTTGTAAGCATGATGAATATCAAAACTTTTGTTTCGGTAAGGTGGCAGTCTCAAGCTATGATGTGCCTTCAGGAAGCTGCTGAGGATTTTCTCATAGACTTTATGAATGATAGCTACATTGCAACTGCATTTGCTCACAGGATCACACTTATGAGCAAAGATTTTGTGCTTGTGTCAAGGCTAAGGTACAAGTTTGATAAGGCTCTTGAGCTCATTCCTAGTGAGGATCTTAGAGCCTTCCAAATTTTAAACATCCCTCCTTCAAGGCAGCAGAAAGATTCTGGGGTTGTCATTGAGGATGTTACACATGAGTACGAGACAAGAAAGTCTCAGGATATTAAAGCAGGAAAGGAAGTTGAGAGGGAGCAAGACATGATATCCGAGGACGCTATCCTTAAAGAGCAAGCTGAAATTTTAAGAGCATCCAACTCTCTTCTTTATGAAAAAGTCACAGGCCAAATGGTGGTGGATGTCTCCTTGTTTGGAGATACTGAGGCATATTTGGACATATTCCCTCAAGACACAAGTATGCTTGTAAATCCCAACATTGAGCTTGGTGACACTGTGCTCTATATCTCTCTCAGGTGTGTTGCTTTGCTAATTATTATAATGTGCATGTGCATGGCAAACAGGCACAAGGGGCTCATTATGGCTTGTGTTTCCTTTTCCAGGTGTCTTATGAGGGATCTTCCAGAGGCTCTAGCTATGCAAATTGCCATACTTGACCCTCTAGTGACACAGTGCCTTTTCAACAAGCAAGGAACCCTTTCAAGTTTTTTTGATGATTTTAACATGCTGACCTGCAATTACATATTATACCCTTATCTTGAAGAGTAATTCTTAACTCCTTACATGTTATTTTTAACATTTTGTGGTATTCTTAGCTAATTTGTTTTTCATTTTGTAGAGGACATTGGAGTCTTATTATCTTCAATCTTTTGGAGAAAGATATAATATTTATGAATTCATTGTCAAGTATCCATGGGAAAAGTAAACTGTAAGTATGAAGCATAATCTATGCTTGATGATGGCCCATTGTTTTCTATTAGTAGCTTTTTGATTCAATGTCTTCTTGCAGTGCTGCCAAACTTATTGTTGGTCACCTGAGTACCACAAACAAGGATTACAATATAGAAGCTTTCAAGTACTACAATCAAAAAGTGCCTTTACAGACAGACTCAACATCTTGTGGATGGAGGGTGCTTGCAAATGCATGGAGATATCTTGAGTCAAGGCGCCGGATGACTACACTCACTGTAAGTGTGGTTCATGTATTTATTTTGATGTTTTATGTATGTATGTCATGTCCTTTAGTTTCTTTTTCTATTTTTTTCACTTGCATGACTATCCAGAGTCTTGGGTCACGTGGGTGAGAGAGAAGGCTGTTTCTATGGTTTTGGAAAGATCAATAAATCCAAATGACCCAGATTCTCCTTTGCCACCAAAGAAAGGTAGAGCCACCAAAGGTTTGGATGCAAAGAAAATGGATCAAAAGTAGAAAAGTCATGCAAAGATCCATACAAAGAAAAAGGATCACAAGAAGAGTCCTACCAAGGTGAAGAGTCCTACCAAGGGGAAGAGTCCCAAGAAGAAGATCCCTGCCAAGGGGAAGAGTCCTGCCAAAGGGAAGAGTCCCAAGAAGAAGATCCCTGCCAAGGGGAAGAGTCCCACTAAGAAGACTGCCAAGGGAAAGAGTCCCACTAAGAGCCCTGCAAAAAAAAGAGTAGATACAAAGGGCCATCCATTCCACTCACCATTGAAATTTAAGGTTCAAAAGCGTTGTACACTGAAGAACAATAAGGGGGAGTCACCTAGCTCACCTTTCAAGCTACCATTTATGTTGTCAAAGAAAGCTGCCAAATCACCCAAGACAGCCAGTCCTAAGGAGCCCAAAGCACCAACCCCTGCCAAGTCACTCGTGCCAAGCCCTAAGGGGTCCAAAGCACCAACCCCTACCAAGTCACCACCACCACCCACTCCTGAACTTTCACCCCTTCTCAACACAAAAGGAAAAGGATCTCTGAGGATGCAGAATCCTCTCAGGCAAAAAGAAAAGTGGAATTTCATGATTGAATAGTCCACAAAAGCTATGTACACTTTTGTTCATTTTATCCATATGAACATATATATATACCCTTTGGTGATTCATAATTTTGTACTTCAAATACTTAATACCAACTGTCGATTCTTAAATGTGTATCATGATGTCATGTAAGTTTAAAACAACATAAGTAGAGAAAAGATAAATATATTTGCAAAATGATTACAATATTGAACTTGTTTTTTCAAGTCCTTGCAAGTGGCTCAAATACAACTCTTTTTGGGGGAGGCATGTGATGCAAGAGGTTGAATTCTCCATCCTTGTGCTCACCACAATTTCATCCACTTTGAATCTATACTCGGGAGATGTTTCATCAAGAAACTCAAGAGATTCTCTAACATCATTTAGTCTCCAATTTGTTGTTACTATCAGGCTTCTATACTCGGTGTGTGGATGTACTGTGACCTTTAGTTCAAACTCTGGACAATTTTCCTCAAAGTCGAGAGGAACCCAGCTACCTAATTTGCTTCTCCATCTCCTATAGTCGTAGCCCAGAACTAATGATTGACGACATAGTTGATATGAGATAGACATAGAATTTGGGCTTACTCTACAACTAATATTGTCACCAATATGGAAAGTTTCTTTGGTGCTCCATCCGTCTCCAAGAACATTATCAAGTTCAGTCATAGAAAGTCTTCTATTAATCCACATCGTCTTTGTCCTCTGCAAATCCATTGTTTTGAAACATGCCACAAAGACATGTATAGGCAAGAACCATTGAACTTTAATCCTTCTTGGTATCCTGCCCGGAGACATAGCTTTAAGGATGTCTTCTTTGATCTTGGATTTGAAGCTTGATATAGTACATGCATCAGGAGCTTCCCAATCAAGTGAGCTTATGGTGGGAACGGGTAACTGATGCAGTTCTCCATATGCACCTTCTCGTGATGTAACTTTGTATTCTACAAAATAGACAAACAAATCCATTGTTTTGTAAAAGGAAGGTGGCTTGTCAGCATACATAGCATCTGCAATCCCTTTATGCATTGCTTTGAACGTCCCACTCAGACTCTCCACAGGCTGCCATTCCACAGCTGTTGAAGGAAATATATCTGGAATGGAATCAAAAAATGAGAAAAACAATGGGATAATGAAAAAAATTCACTGTATCAAATAGTTTTTTTTTGTACTTACAGTAAGAATACAGTGTGGGATGTTCTTCCCAGTCTAACACCATATCCTTGGCCATGTACACATGTTGAACCTTAGCTAGCCAGCCATTGTCGGTCACTTTGAAAGCAAGAACACGACCTTTCCAATGGTTTTTTACTTTATCGCGTTTAGTTCTCTTCACTCTGTGTACACCTTTGCATGAAGGAAGCATTGTTACCCAGTCATTCACACGAAAAGATATGGACTTCCAAAGACCATCCTCTCTAACGTTGTGAAAGTCACAAGAAGTTATGTTATGTGAAGGGCGACGTGCAAAAGACGCCATGGAAACTCAGAGATTAGAGAAGAAAGAAAGTATAGACGCAAACTAGAGAAACTAAAACCTCTCACAAACTAGAGAGCGAGAAAGGTATACGTTTGAAAAAAGTAGGTGATTTGTCATTAATGCTCTTGTTTTGAGAGCCTTTTGACATAGATTTCGTATCTTTTGACAACGCTTTTGTGAAATATAAAATAGAATAAAAGACGAGACTTCATTGCTTTGAGCCGCAAATTTAATGAGCTCTCTCGCCGAAAGCACCTAAATATAGTAGTTTCAGCCTTGTGATCAAGACATTTAGCGGTTCTCCGTCAAAATAGGACCACCAAAACCCACAATAGAGGAGACAAGAATGCCATACTTTTGTATACGTGTTAAATAACTATTGGACTATTCCTTAATCCTTAGATTAACAAACAGCCCTTTTTGAGTCGTTTTTGGCCCTAATGCTTGATCAAGTCGTGTCCTAAGTTGAAGGCCAAAGAGGCTAAGAAGAAAGAGGGTGGTTCCACTGCAAATGCTGGTTCCACTACAAATGCAGCCATTGTTGAGTCTTCTATGAAAAGAGACTGTGTTGTTGATGTTGATGCAGAATGGGTGTTTAGCGCAGAGTGCACTTACAATTCTGTTGTCTATGATGCAGAATGGGCGTTTAGCGCAGAGTGCACTTACAATCCTGTTGTCCATGATGCATGCTTGTCAGTTGCTGCAGATTCACATGTGTGGTATTTCGACAGTGGTGCTACAAAGCACATTACCTCACATCGTGAATTGTTTACCTCTCTCGAGTCTGTCCCTCATGGGAATTCAGTCACTTGTGCCAACAATGCCTCTTATCCAGTTTAGGGAGTTGGAAAGATTGTGCTTACTGCTGCTAATGGAAGTTCTTTCACACTTGTTGATGCACTTTATGTACCTGGGATCAAGAAGAATCTCTTGTTTGTATCCGCACTTGCTAGACTTGGACTTGTAGTCAAATTTGTGGATGACAGATGTACAGTTCATGATCTCAGTTTTGGTGATGAAATTGTTGCATCTGGCCTTTTGTGTCGTGGGCTGTATAAGCTCAGTTTGTATGACAAGTGTGGACAAAATTCTGCAAATGCTGTTGCAGATTCAAGGGCTATTTCAGATGCAACACTTTGGCATGCACGTTTTGGTCATCTGAATTTTGCCAGTTTGCTACGTTTGCAGAAATCTGATATGGTTGCTTCTTTGCCGCCTCTTGAAGCACCTGTCAAACATGTTTGTGAACGCTGTATTTTGGGTAAGATGCAGCGTTCTAAATTTCCAAAGGATGGTTCAGTTAGGGCCACATGCAGGTTGCAGCTTGTGCATAGTGATGTTTGTGGGCCCATGCAAACTCCGTCCTTGGGCAATTACCTGTACTTTGTGACTTTCATAGATGATTACTCCAGGCATGCATGGGTATTTCCGCTTAAAGCGAAGTCCGAAGTTTTTATGTGCTTCAAACAATTTCTGGCTATGGCTGAAAATGTCTCGAAATGTACTATGGGCACCCTCCGTTCCGATCGAGGGGGGGAGTATATGTCTCATGAATTTAATGCATTTCTGGCTAGTCGTGGGATAAAACACCAATGTACAGTGCCTTATACACCTCAGCAAAATGGTGTTGCTAAGAGGAAAAACAGGTCACTGACGGAAATGGCACGATGTATGGTCAAAAGTCAAGCTTTGCCGCATTCTTTTTGGCTTGAGGCCATTATGTGTGCCACTTATGTACTTAATAGGTGTTCTACGAAAGCTTTGCATTCTATTACTCCATATGAAGCATGGCATGATAGAAAACCTTCTATTGAGCACATGCGTGTTTTTGGTTGTTTGGCATATGCTTTGGTGCCACAAGTGCAGCGCAAAAAATTGGATGATAAGGCTGTCAAATGTATTTTTGTTGGTTATAGTGCTAAAAGCAAAGGTTACAGGTTGTATCATCCGCAAACAAAACGTATTCTGGTTTCTCGGGATGTAGTGTTTGTGGAAGATTCTGTTCAGCCCTTGTTGTCATGTACTAGAGATAGTAATGTAAGCTCACAAGACATTTATGACACTTTGTTGTCTCTTTTCAGTGATGGAAATACGAATGTAAGTTCCAATGAGGAAAATGTACAGCCTATGGGGGTTTCTGAAAATGTTCTAGATCAGCCTATTACTGATGTAGATGTACATGATGTACTTGATGAGGAAAGGGCTGAAAATGAGCAGACTAGAGGTATGCCAAAATGGCTGGTGCACACCTTGTGTGACAGTAAATTGGATGCACCTTTGTCTAGTCGTACTCGTTCAGGCTCTCGCCATGCATCTTATGCATCAGATTGTTATGCTTTGGTTGTGTCTAGCTTACATGATGTTGAGGAGCCTCTGACTTTTGATGAAGCACAAAATTCAGAAAATTGGATGGCTACCATGCAATCAGAATATGATGCACTTATAGAAAATGACACATGGGCTTTATGTGATTTACCTCCTAGCAAAAAGGCCATTGGTACGAAGTGGGTTTACAAGTTGAAACGCAAGCCGGATGGTGAGATCGATCGCCATAAGGCTCAACTTGTTGCAAAGGGTTATGCACAGCAAAAAGGCATAGATTATGAAGAGACTTTTGCTCCCACTTGTCGTATGACTACTGTGCGTTTTCTATGTGCATTGGCAGCTCATTTTGGTTGGGATGTACATCAATCAGACATTGTTACTACTTTCTTGAATGGTGACATATTTGAGGAAGTTTATGTAACGCAACCTCGCGGTTTTGTCATAAAAGGACAAGAGGACAAAGTGTGCAAATGTAACAAGGATTTGTATGGGTTGAAGCAATCTCCTCGTGCTTGGTATGAGACAGCTGACACTCATTTGGTCAAACAAGGCTTTCATAATAGTCCAACAGAAAGCACATTGTATGTAAAGCGTGAGGGTGATGTACTTCTCATTGTGGTTCTTTATGTTGATGATTTGCTGATCACTGGACCAAATGAGAGACATATTGCTGAATTTAAGGCTGATTTGAATGCTACTTTCAAGATGAAAGATTTGGGGCTGTTGCATCATTATTTGGGTATACAGTTTAAGCAGTGTGATGGTGGTATTGCCTTGTGTCAGAAACGTTACATAGAGACATTGCTATGTAAGTTTGGACTTGAGGATTGCAAACCTATTGCCACTCCCATGGAAACAGGTTTGAAGTTGATTCTACATGATGCTGGTGATCCTGATGATGTCACTCTTTACCAAACTGCTGTTGGCTGCCTCATTTATGTATGCAACACGAGGCCGGATATTCAGTTTGCAGTCTCACAGGTCATCAGATTTATGCATAGCCCAGGGTCTAAGCATTGGCAGGCTGTCAACAGGATTTTCCGCTACCTTAGTGGCACTTTACATCTTGGCTTGTTTTATCCCAAGGGGGGATCATTGCCGCCAGACTTACATGCTTTTTCGGACTCAGATTGGGCTGGTTGTTTTGACACGCGAGTGTCCACAAGTGGTTTTTGTTTCATGCTTGGCAGTTCATGTATATCATGGTTGAGCAAGAAGCAACCTACTGTGGCCACTTCGAGTTGTAAGGCTGAGTACAGGGCAGTCTTCACAGCTACGGTTGAGTGTGTATGGCTCAGATGCCTTATGGCTGATTTGGGTGTTGGACAGGACACTGCCAACACTATCTACACTGACAGTCAGAGTACATTGGCAGTTGCGAGGAACCCAGTTTTTCATGCTCGCACAAAGCACATTGAGGTGCATTACCACTATGTCAGGGAGAGGCTCTCAGCAGGAGAGATCAGCTTGGCTTATGTGCCAACACAG
This sequence comes from Adiantum capillus-veneris, assembly GCF_014529385.1. Lineage (NCBI taxonomy): Eukaryota > Viridiplantae > Streptophyta > Polypodiopsida > Polypodiales > Pteridaceae > Adiantum > Adiantum capillus-veneris. Next base: position 113,349,373 of record NC_140933.1, read on the forward strand.
AACAACCTTGCAGATCTTTTCACAAAGGAATTGTCTCGTGAGAAGCTTGAAGCTTTCCGCAAAGCTTTGGGCTTACTCCCCTTTGTGGACTGATCCTGTCCTCAGGGCATGGCACTTCCCTTTACTCATGTGCCAGCTCTCGTTCACCGCATCACTCCAGGGGGGATTTGTTACCATATACATGTGGTAGTGATGTGTGTGAACACACTAGGACCGCCGGGGCATTTTTTCCCTCTTTAGGAGGTTTTTTCCCCCGTGCATTGTATATACGCCCATCACTCTAGGGCTATCAATCTTTCCATTGCACACTAAGTAACACACTCTCTATTGTGTGCCTTGAGCTTCCTTTGTCTTGTCCAAGCTGTGTGTTTCTCTGCAACCCTTATTCCAACACTTATAGTTGATTTAATCCTCTCCATGTGTGCGTGTGGGGGGGGGGGGGGGGGGGGGGGGGGGGGGGGGGGGGGGGGGGGGGGAATAACTGTAGATAGTGTCATTTTTGAAAATTTTGCCAAAATTTCCTTCGTATATTGACAATAGTTTCAAAATCTTATCAAGTAAGCATGCCTACTACTTAGTGGGATTCCCCATGGGGCTTTCAAGCTTTCAAATCAAAAAACCTTCCCCAACAACCCGCCCATACGTACGATAGATGTTAAAAAATAAGTGGAGGTTATTTATATTGTATACACATGTAAGCCCTATCCAAAATCCACCTTCTTCACACTCACATGATATTGTACGGACCTACATCGTGAATCCCCCAAATCATAATTTTTATAAATTAAAAATAGTCTTAACTTTAAGTAAATACAAACTACCCATAAACTATATACTGACCTAAATTATTCATAAACCATATAGTACTCATAAATTATACTGACCTAAATTATTCATAAACCATATAGTACTCATAAATTATACTGACCTAAATTATTCATAAACCATCTAGTACTCATAAAGCAACTTGAACTTACCATAACTAATCATAACTTAAAACTAATCTAACTATAAACAAATACAAATGGACCATATCCTATATACTAATCTAAATTATTCATAAACCATATAGTACTCATAAACTAACTTAAAATAACCATAAACAAGAGTAAACTAACTTTAAACCTAAACAAACCATAAACTAACTTGAAATCATAAAACATAACTAAAACTAATCATTATAAAATTAGCATCATAAACTTAGAAAAATTTGAGCATAATTACACATATAAGAACCTTTATTAAGCACTTAAATGTATTGTTCAAAATCTAAGAATTAATCAGCTTCCGCTTCCTCTCCCCAACCCTTACCACACTCACCTAGCATCATCTAAGTGAAATAAGAGGGCCCCTTTCATACCACCTAAGAGATCGAGATTGGTTGAAACAAGCTTCCCCACTTGATTAAATCTCTTGAGCTCTCCAGAAAACCCTCCAACCTTCAATCCTCTCCTGGCAAGCCCCCTTCAAAGCTATCTAACCATTCTATGGAACCGTCAACCTTGAAACAAAGGACTTCTCAATCCTTTGATAGACCGCGCCCTCCACCCAATCCGAAAACCTCAAAATATCCCTGCAAGCATATAGCAAGCCACTTCACACCAAGAAAGCACGATGCTACATTACGAAATAATCCCATTCTTTCCATCCCCAAGGATGTTCCTAAGCGAGGCTTGCCAAGCTCAAGAAAAGGTGTAGGGAGGAGTGACTAGGGCTATTACACCCAAGCACTTGGGTTCATAATTTGTTCACCAAGCCCCCCCTCCTTCCTAACCTTTGGAATACCTCTTCTTCAAACTCACTTTCTCCCATCTCCCAGATGCCATTGAAGAAGCCCTTCACCCAAAAGAAAAGAACTCCAAGAAGTCGGCACAAATTCTGGCTTCCTCTCACTCACCCTAATGAATACAAGCTCTATATTTTTAGTAAGCAATCCACCCTTCTTTTTTATAGTAAAATTTCAAACTCTTTTGTTCATAACAACTCATCCATACCTCTTTCTTCCCATGAGCGGAAATGCTTAGGACTTGGCCTTAAGTACATCCCCCCCCCCCCCCAAAATCCCTCCCCCTCAAATATTCTCCAAGCACATGGCAACCTAGCTAGAAGTCTCCATATTAAAACTTTTTCAAGAATAAAGGCCCCCTTTCGCTCCCATCTTTTAAGAAATCCAACCCCACTTGGATGCCACCCAGCCTTAATCCATCCTTAGACCTTATTCTCAAGAAACATCACTCTAAACTTTGCTTGAAACTTCAAAATTATAAAACACACCGCTCTAAGGTAGCCCTCAAAAATTTAATCTCCGATGACACTATTGATATCAAACCTGCAGATAAGAATCTAGGGCTTACAATCCCCCCAAGATCTTGGTACCATTCGAGGCCTTGAGGCAACTAAATGACTACACCACCTATGAATACATAGAAGGTGTTAATTTTGAGTTTTTAGCCTCCTTGCTCATGGCCCTAACTAAGAGCTTTTCCCTCCTTTCCACTTTGGAAAGAGATTATCCTAGCTCCTCTCCAGAGCCCTTGTAAACCTTGTCCTATTTATTTGCTACCTAAGCTACACAAACCCACCCTAGTAGCTAGACCAATTTGCTCATATAAGGGCTAATTATTTGAAAATACATCCATTTGGCTTCACAAGGAACATTACCCTATCCTACTCTTACATAAGCAGCATCTCATGGACTCCCAAACCTTGGTAAAGGACCTCTACACCTTGCAAGCAACCAATGTTTACATGTTCACCTTTGATGTCAACTCACTTTACCCCAGCATTCCTATAGATGAGGGTTTGAAAGCGCTTAGGGTCTCCATTATAGACCATATGGACCCCAAAATCTAGTTTCGTTCTCTCCATAGCTTCCGTCATCCTCTCTCACCACTATATTTCTTTCCAAAACACCACTTGGAAGCAGATTAAGGGCACTACAATGGGCTCTAACTTTGCAGTTGTCTACTCCTACCTCTTTCTTTGCATTCTAAAGAAGCTTTCCCCTCTTACCACCAACCCTAGTCTGTTATACTACAAAAGATACATCAATGATGCATTCGAGGTTTGGAACGGTTCAAAAGCTTCACCATACGTAGCTCTTAAATCCTATGGAGAGCCACTGCAGGAACCCATCACAATTGTACCAACATTGATTCAAGGAGTCCCGATTTAAAAATCATTATTTTTTGGACTCCAAATTCTTCCAAAAACCTTGTAATGCATATAGCTACTTCTAGTGGATATCTTGGCACCCCACTTCTCAAAAAGCAGCCTTTATTAGAGCGAAACTTGGGAAATATATACTTAGAGAAAGCTCATTAAAGGGATACCTTGAAATTTGTAGCGTTTATTTTAGTAGACATAGAGCAAAGGGTTATTCTAGGGATTTTCTCCTCAAGATCTTCCACTCTCTCTTTTCTAGAGAATAAATCTCTCTTGGCCTCGAACACCCCCATCAAAAAGGTGTTTCCCGTTGTCATCAAAATCCCGTTCTCCCCTGAAAATAGAAAACTTGATTTCTCCGCCTTTATTAGAAAACCTATTGCACGTGCTTGCCGAAAAATTTCCCACCTTACCACACTCCCTATACCTACCATCTGTTGGACCAATGAACATAACTTGCATAGCTTGCTTACACAGCACCACCCACCCTAATGATTCTTTAGTTTTGTTAATCCTTTCTTTGATTGTTTACAGGATGACGTTCCTTTCCCTCTTAAGCTTCTCTCTAGATACCTTGAAGCATTTACGGCACCCCCTACTTTAACCCTTTCCTAAAATCCTTCATTAAAGTAGATGCTCGCCTCCATAACCCCCCCCTCCCCTCCCCCTTTTAGTTAAATACCTTCTTCCTCTTTTTGCCTCCATCTCCCCATTTAAAACTCTACCTACCCTCCTTTCATTAAAAGAAAAATCTACCCTTATGGTGCCTCCCCTTAACCAACTTCCTAGTTAAACCCCCCTCCCATTCCCTTTTTCTCAAACTCCCTCTTTGTTACTCCCACTGATGAGCTCCTCTTAGGAGCGAAACGCAATTGGGTTTAACCCTTTACCCTTTATCTCCCTATTGAACATCCCTCTCCTCTCTCAAAGCAATTGATCATTGATGTATTGCTTCTTCGAATTTAATTAATACACTTTTGTAACCTAATTTTTGAGCCCCCGCCCTCCGTTTTAAAGTGTTTCGCACGCCTTATTCATCATCGCTCAAACGCATAATAATTGAATAAGACATATCTTATTATTGTCGTCCACACATACGAAATTGTAAAGTTTGTTTGAAAACCAAAATTCAAACCGTAAAACATAAACATAAATTCAAAATTTTAAATCTATAATGCAAAACTTAAATCTTGCAAACACAAACTAACCATAAACTATATACTAATCATAAAATAAGTGAAATTAATTATAAATCATATATCTCAAATTCACTTATGCCTCTGGAGAGATGTTATCTGTATACAACCATACAACAAAACTCTCTATCTACATACTCTGTAAGTAGCACTATCTTAACCCCTTATCTACAAATGCTAAAACAGTAATAAACCCCCCTTTCTACAATGTTCTTATAGTTGATTTAATCTTTTATGTGTGTGTGTGTGTGTGTGTGTGTGGGTGTTTAATCTCTTTATGAATAATTGTAGATAGTGTCATTTTTGAAAGTTTTGCTAGAGTTTCCTTTGTATATTGACAATAATTTCAAAAACTTATCAAGTAAGTATGCCTACTAAGTAGGATTCCCCTTGGGGATTTAAAGCTTTTAAAATTAAAAAATCGTTCCCCCACAACCCGCCCATGCATACGATAGATGTTAAAAAATAAGTGGAGGTTATTCATATTGTACACACATGTAAGCCCTATCCAAAATCCACCTTTTTTACACACATGATATCGTACGAACCTACATAGTGAATCCCCCAAATCATATTACTAAAACTAGTCTAACTATAAATAAATACAAACTACCCATAAACTATATACTAATGTAAATTAATCATAAAACCATATAGTACTCATAAAGCAACTTAAACTTACCATAAACAAATGCAAACTAACTTAAAACAGAGGATTATAATTAATCATAAATTAAAACTAATCTAACTATAAACAAATACAAATGATCCATAACCTATATACTAATCTAAATTATTCATAAACCATATAGTATTCATAAACTAACTTAAACTAGCCTTAAACAAATGCAAATTAGCTTTAAACCTAAACTAACCATAAACTAACTTGAAATCATAAACTAATCATAAACCATAACTAAAACTAATCATAAAATAATTAAAGTTTAATTTGAAACAATTAGCATCATAAACTTAGAAAAACTTGAGCATAATTGTACATATAGAAACCTTTATTAAGCACTTAAATCTACTATTCACAAATTGAACTTAAAATTAGGAAAAAAATAAGCTTTTTTGTTTTTGTGTGTGTGTGGATCTATACAATGTGTGTTTTTTGTGTATATGTGTTTTGTGTGTGTGTGTGTGTGTGTGTGTGTTGTGTACACAAGAGAGAAAAAGACAGAGAGAGAGACGGGGGGAAGCATTATCTGCAACAGATTTGGGATAGATGGGAAAGCCTCTCTTGCCCTCAAAACCTCAAAATAAGCTCGTGACTTCTCTCAAAAGACTTTTAACCAAGAATAGTGTCACTATTAGCGTCACTATCACAATCCCAATTTTTGACGCAGCTATTAATGTTAATAGCGACTACTATTCGAACACCTCAAAAACATCGTGTAACATAAGCATTGAAAACCTTTAGAAAGCCTAGCAGTGGCTCCTCCTAGTTAATCAAGAGATGGGCCACCCTTGTCTAAGTTGGTGGCCCCATTTTCCAAGAATAGTTTAGCAATGCACAATTCAAGAAAGAGCACTAACCTGATAAGTAACATGTCCATATGAATATCTTTGCAAATCAAAAATATCGCGTTCAAGAAGCTACAAAAAAAAAAATAGAGCACAACTTAAATCCTTAATACTTTAAACGTTTTTCAAAATAGTAAAAGAATAAATAGTGCATAGAAAAAATAGCCGTACAGAAGTATGGTAAAGAGTTGGCACATTGTCTTTTCAAAATTTATAAAGAATGGAAGGGGTGCCCAACCCTACTACACAATCATGCAAATAAACAATGAACAAACCTAAAATTGGTGCAAGGTTGCATTTTAAACGAGTATTGATCAATCTTTCATACCATACAATAAATATCGTACCAGTAATCAGTACTTCACATTGACATGTGTTTTGTGTCTTTTAACTAACAGTCAACACTTTACATATATTGATTGTTAGCTAAAAGACACAAAACACAGACATGTGTATGCATGCATTTACCTAGAGTTCTATACATATGGTGTGTGTGTGTGTGTGTGTGTGTGTGTGTGTGTGTGTGTGTGTGTGTGTAGCATATACATGCATTTACATGTATACAAGTATGCATACATAGACACGTACATCTATTTGTATTCTATACCTAACAAAATTTATGTACTAGTACTGATTACCCATACCGCACAAGGTTTTTTTTGTATCATACCTATCCACCTCGAATTATTGGCAAATTGATGATGCACACAATTTAAGAGATTGCAACAATCATTGAAAAACTCCAACCATCCATTGCAAAAAATAGGTAGCTCTCTCGTTGTGTTCTTGAGCATAACCTGTAACCACACATTCCAACAGACGTAATTAACAATCACGCTGAACTATTTTGCCCCACATCCACGTATTCTGCTTTCAAAATTCAAGTAAACACGATAGAATTTGGGCAATAGTCCTCTCCAAGTAAGCATATGAAGGTGTGAGACCTTTATGGTCTACTTTTTCTTTTGATATCAAATAGAAAAGAGTCGCATCAAACCATAGAAGGCAAGGTGTTCTTACTAAAAGCTTGCATTGCATAGGAGGAATAGGGTTAATGAGTCAATATTTCACATAAACCTTCTATGTTAATATGTCAAGAATCTACATTTTCATAGTCACACTTCATGAGTTGGCATTAACCAGCATCCTACATGGGTGGCACACACTCTTGTTATGTGGAGCACTTCGTCTAGTATGCAGCAATGTTGTAACATTGTGTCTCCTCACATCAACAACTCTATCTGCATGATTCCGCAATAATGACTTTCAAAGGGGAGGATGTTCAAATGGAACCAGTACAACTTTGGAATGCACATTTCTCAAATATGTAGGCATCGGGACATTGGTACAAAAAACTCGTTAGACAATGTTCAAGGATATTTTAGGTTAGTTTAAGGTATCGATGTGAAGGTTCATGACTTGTATATACCATAGAGCAAGCAATGCTCAATGGTATCTACAAGGATATTTTTACTTGTACTGTGTAGGGAGCAACTAGGCCAGTCAAACATGATAGCAACAAAGTAGTCGAACTCACAGCAAGATGGGAGCAAGTGCTACAATATGTTGTAGTTGGTCATGTTCACAAGAATCCCCCCTTGTAATGCATTGTACTAGCTCGTGTCTTGTTACGCTAGAGTTGTAATACATGATGTACTACCTATCCATTGTCCCTAACAAATTGTTGCGGCATAGATCCAAGCACTATAGAGACCAGAAAGCCAGTAGTCGTGGGTGTAGTTGAGCCTGAGAATCAAGAAAGGAAGGCTAGGATGAGAGATGAAGAATCGAAGAAGTTGGATAGGGTGAAGAAGTTCTAAGAGAGGTCACAAAACGTGAGAAGAGAAGTTGAGAGGGTATCAAAAAGGAGTGCCGGGATAGTTTAAACTCTGAAGAGAAGATGGCCTTCCCAACGGATGTGGTTGTCAAAGCATGGAGACGCATGGATGTTGAGTCCCTTGGCTATAGCAAAGGCCAAAGCTGAGAGCCTTAACAATTTAGGGAGAGAGAGAGAGAGAGAGAGAGAGAGAGAGAGATCTCAGCTTCCTCGTCGACTTGTGGGCACAATAGAGGTGGTGACTCGCGACAAGAAAGCAGTTTCGAGATTAGCTTTTAATATAGGACAAGAGATTTCAATAACAAAGGCACAACTTTTCATCTGTGTGTGAAAATTCACATCTCTAAGCTTTTAGACTAGAAAAGAAACAATATGCATTAGACTTACCAAACCCAAAAAATACACCTTGATGCAGAGGGAGTGCATGTGGCATTCGCTTGTCCATAAGGTGTGTGTTCTGTGTGTTTGCTTGCAGGTGGGGTGTGAGTGTGTGCCTCCCTAATCTGCATGTGTTTCTTGCATTTTCTCATTATTCTCTTGTTTGGTGGGTACGTTGGGTGCGAAGGGGTGGTGGGTCGGTTTCGGGCCTCATCTTCAGAATTGTCCTATTTTATGCAAATGCTTTTACATGTTGTAGAGAGTCATAGCCCTATTGATTGCTTCCAAGGATGCCTTGAGCCTCTCCCCCCCAAAGTTCTGATGCAAACAAACTATGCAATGTGATACCTCTTTTTACTCCTTTGAACAATGGAAATCCAAGCCGACTCTTTGGATAAGTTTTCACAAGTTAGGGTGGCCTATTTTCTACTACAGTTCTCTTTTACAACCCTTCCATCACTCCTTTGTCCCTAGCCCTAGATGTTCATCCATCTTTTGTAACACTGTAGTATTGGTACTTTTCCCCTATGTTTGTTATGTCCCATGCGTTATTATTGGAACTTTTTCCCCTATGGTTTGTTATGTCCCATGCGTTTTCTCACTGCCAATTCTGCTCTTTACTGTGAAGCCCTCAGGCCTTGTATTTTGCTTATGCAATACAAAAAAGCTGCAAAATACCGCCCCCCTCCCCCCCCCCCCTTTTTCCGGACTTGTATTATAGTATTCATCTTATTCAATAGCAGGCTCCACAGACGTCGATATGGGAATTAGAAAAAAAAAAGTGCTCTTCAGGACTCTGACTAAATGTTTGTCAAAATCTCGTCTGAACAGCGTGCAATGCCATGTAAAAACAACAAATTGCAGCAGATCTATTTTCTTGAACATGCATATATTTTTGAGAGCTATAAAAACCATACAATAGGGTCATATATGCCAGGTATATTGCCATAGGTTATCCTTTGAAAGCAGTGTTAATACTTGTACATGTTTACAATCAAGTCAAAGTGAAAGCAAAACTGGCATATGCGAAGAGGCACCATCACTTATACTAGTCGCTGCTCCATTCCTCACACCGGGGTGGTGACTTATTAAGGTCTTCAGTCATTCTTGAGCGCTTGGCCACAGGCAGACCTTCAGCTGTCTGATAGCTCTGAGCAACCGAGTCCCTGCACAAACAACATAAGGAAACTAGCATTGCCATCCTTTCACACAAAGAACCAATTAGAAAGCTGTCTGCATGCTTACTCGTAGAGCAAGTGCATATGACATACTGTAGACATGTCCTAATGTATGCGCATATACAAAACGGATATCATTTGGGTGTGTCAATGTCTAGAGAAGACCGCAAATAATAATCGATCACAACCATAACAGAAAAACACTAAGAATGTGCATCACTAAAGCATGTGTTGCATAGCAAACCTTGCAACAAACTGATGGTTTTAATTAAAACATGTTCTGATCTACAACAAGGATCACTACAGAAGAGCATCTGAAGGCAACATACCGCTCTGCAAACAGAGATGCATCCATCAGAGGGGCTCCATCGCATGCATGTTTATCGTGCCCCCCAGCACCAGCATTTCCAGAGCCAGTTACCTCCGAAGACGCGAATTCCACAATCTTTTCCAGCACATTTGAATTTCCAGTAGCTGCCCTCCGTGTCGTTGCTATCTATTGCACATGCATATTCAAAGATGTCACCAGAAAAAAAAGTACAAACTAAAAGATATGCGACAGACAGTGTGAGTTTGAAACAGCTTTGTTCATACATAAACATCTCAACAAAGCACCATCTACAGCAAGCAAAGAAAAAAAAACTTTTTACGGGTTGTGTTTCAGTCCAACCGCAGGGGAGAAGACATACATCACCCTCGCAAGGCTCACCTAGGACTGCAGCCATCTAACAAAAAAATAGCCCACATTTAAATTTGAGATCCTCCTCAAGTAGCCAGTAATTTCTAGAGCAAACCTTTTATTTGAGCAGTAAGCTGCAATGTACCTCATGGATACATTGCGGGACAATCCCTCACTTCTCCTACAAAGCACGAAGGCCTGCAACAAACGAATTTCTGACCGGAAAACTCTGCTTATGATATATACAATGTCTCCTGACTTGCATAATCAGTATTCAGAGAAATAATACGTGCAGGTTTCCTCCATAACTTTTCACATTTCAACGTAACTCACAGAATGTAGCTTCCACGCCTTGTCTAATCAGTGCCATTTGAACACATCATTAGGACTTGACTTTGGCCTTTGTGTGATGTTTCATAAAAAATGATTATGGAAGAGGATTGTGTGATGTTCCATAATATAAAAGAGTCTCACAGTCATCTATACAACTCATCGACACCCTCATGGACCGGCCAGCCATTGGATGTAATCCAGTGGCTCGCCACACACCACCTTCAGTGCCCTATGCTTACAGCATGGACAGACTGGAAAGCATGAAAACCTGCCAAGCAGTAAAATATGACCTTATCAACAGTAAGTTAGCTTCTAATGGCTTGAAAAGGTTGGAATAGCAGTCCAGAAGCCATTCCTATCAGAAGAAAACAGAATTCCATTTCCATTCTTTGTGCCACGGATGACAAGTGGGTAGCCCTTTTGCCTCGTCTAGGTAAGAATCGTCCACGTTAGGTAAGTTCCACACAGACAGAGAAAGTAGCAAATCATCAGCTTCACAGACAATGTCATACCACTTCTATCGGAAAGTGCAGTACCTTAAACAGCTCGCTCCTTACTCCTGACAGTACCTGGTACCTCCACATCTGCTGTCCTTCCTCAGGAAGAAGGGGGCTCCTACCTCTGCCACTTACCATCCTTCCTGCTCAAAAGACAGGACCTTTGGATACTCTGTAGCAATGTTTAATCTCTGGAACACAAAGCCTTAACACCAAGGTAGATAGATATGTTAAATACTATACGGAAAGTATGAAAAGAAATGTTGTATGGTACAGAACAACAACTTTGAACCATGCAATACGTTTAAGGACTGAACAAGATTTATGTTTAACATGTATGTGTGTGTATCTTTGTGACTACGTCTGTGTGTAATGCACGTTTTCTGTCACACTTCCATAGCATGCAAACTTTGAATTTAGAAGTCACAAGTTTCTTGCAACATTTAGGAGTCAAATAATTGAAGAAAAAACAACAAGTTCGTTAATATTGGATGACCAGTGCAATAAAATAGAATTTACGTCTTGATCGATAAATTCAAGAAATTTATGCAACCTTGAAGCAACACAGAGACCCTCATTCTTTCAAGCATATTCCATAAACTAAAGTAACAAAACCTGTGCGCTGCGACAACAAACACATAGCACCAAAATAAGATTTGAGATGTCTTGACACTTTTTGATTGAAGTATTCCTGCTTCGGAAAAGTACTACCATGGTGGCATACCCTGGTATGTGCAGCTCAAAAGATTCCCTCCTAAACTTAAATGCAGGCAACTTGTTGCTATCCATGGTCACCTAGAGTCCCAAAATACCTCTTAAAATGGCTGTAATATAAAGCACAAGACTTGAACAGCACAGACGTCAAATACCTTCTCTTTAATCTCCTGAAGTTGCTCAAGAAATAGCTCCTCCTGCCATAGAAAAACAAAAAGAAATCTAGTGCGCATCACGTCGATAAACTGTGCATGACATGAGCCAAATAGATAAAAAGTAGTGTTCGTCGACTAGGACAGCCTGCTTGCCTTCTTAGCACGGATTCGTCCTAAGCTGTCATGGATTTGTTGCTCCAAACGGATAAGGTCTCGCGACGACAGCCGTTCCAAATCGTCACCAATCAAGATACTGAAAGGGCAAAGCTTTGTCAAAACATGCCATTGATAAGCTTTGCCAATGGCTACGATTACTTGAAGCTTATCAATCTTAGATCTACCTCTGTAAACTTTTGAGCTTCTCCGTGAATTGGGTCACCCTGTCCGCATCGCCATTGCCATCGCCGAGCTACATGGGCATGCACATTGATAATTATCACCAAAGTGAACATTATGAACAAGCAGAACGAAAAATTAAGAGGGCTGATTGTCAAGTACTGACATTAGAGCAGCCGGCGCTGTTGTTTTTGGGAGATTCGGAGGGGTCACAACTCTTCATGTAGCGCTCCATAACGCTTTGCATGCTGCCACACGCACACAAACAAAACCCTCCAACAAAACTGCATTGCAGGACTCGTTTCTCTCGCCTTGCAGCTGCCGAGAGCTGAATCAAATGTATAGGCTACAACTTCAAACGTTTTAACCCCTCTCTCTCTCTCTCAAACCCTACTGAAACACTGCTGACGGATGTGCCCGCCAATGAGGTGCGGTGGAAAGCTTCAGATGGTCTGGCGAGGGAAAAATCAAGGGAAATTTACCAAACTACCCCTCTAATTTGTGGAAATTCCCAAAATTCCTTTGTATATATTTTGGTTGAATTGTTTTCAAGATTTTTTAATCTTTATTCCTTTTCGACAATTGATATCCGTTTTTAAGTGCTTAGCACTAGTCTTGTAAAAAATCCACCACTTTTGTGGCTTTTTGAGACTTTTATAAAAAAATTCTCAACATTATGTTAGCTATCTACATAATGTTTCAGGGAATCATGACCAACACTCAAAATGAGTTGATAAAAAATAGTGAAGAGCTAAATGAAGGTCTAAAGGTGTCTTTTCATTGCCATCTTCTACAACTAATTTGTGCGGAAGAACAAATTTCTTATATTTTCTTTTGAAAGTAAATCAAATTATTGTTAAGGAGGCCCAAACTTCTTTAAAAAATCCCTCGATAGACATGCGATAGATGTACCAAGCTTTTTTAACCCATATTTAAGAATGCCAACATTTTTTACTTCTCCAAGTTAAGCAGCGAAGTGTAGTTTTACGTAAAATTTACTCGTTTTAGAAAAGTAAATTTTTTTATTTTTAAGATTTTTATGTAAACTGTGTATTTAGAAACCTTTTTCATATCTTAAACCCATAATTAAGAAGTTTCATGAAATTTTGACGTCATATACAAAAGTTATGTTTCATTTACTAGAATCCTGATGTGAGCCATTTTTGTGGCTTCGATCAATTATGTGGCTCATTACAAGTCTAGTGTTAAGACACAAATATGTCTAAAAACAATGAAGCAATTCATCTCCAAAGCCTACATAACCAACTCAAATTCTGATTAGTCTTCTTATGAAAAGCTATAACTTCCTTTTATCTTTGGAGAAATTTTATCTCACAACCACGGGTATTTTGGGAATTTTGGAATATTTGAAGGACATTTTTAAGGGTATTTTGGGAATTTCTTAAATTTGAGAGGTATTTTGGGAATTTCCACAAACTAGAGGGGTATTTTAAAAATTTCCCAAAAATCAATTACGTTTTGCGAGATGGGTGGGGTGGACATTTGCGATTTCACTAATTTGGTTCAAGATGCATCCGCAAGTTTGGCCATTGGGATCAAGAAAACTCACACTGGTTAGAGCACATGCCTCATAAAAGAGGTGGTCCGCCTTTAAGTACCCTCCTTTCTTCCAGCCCCTAATTTGGGTCAAGATCTATCCAACGAGCCTCTCGTCTTACATCCAGCTATGCATGGGCATTTAAGACCATCTAGGATTTACACGCTCGAGGGACGACTAAAAGAGCACTATAATAAATGAAGCCCAAGCCGTTGAATCACACGCGGTGGTAATTTACATGCATATATGTCTTACATTATTGTGTGTAACTTTAGTTTATGGGCTTATGTTTTTCCCTAGAGGTTAGGTAGTTCAATGCGGGCACAAAGTTTAAGTACAACCATCTCAAGCCAAGGTTGGACGGTCCAACTTTGGGGATGCACTCAAGCACCTAAATTTTTCGACGGTTGTTATCATGTACTGCAAATGTCTGGAAACCAGTGGTGGGCTAGTCTTAAGTGGCCATGCATCTCCTGAGAACTTAAAAGAATTGGTCCATTCTCCTCTTCTTATTGACATTGTAGAGGTCAAATTGTTAAAATCTCACTAAGTACTACTTCTTGTAATCGACAACCTAGGGCCTTGAGTCTCTTGTTAATGGAAGGCTCTCTATCCACTAAATTGTGAGTTTGTCTTGTGTGGCCATAAGTGGATAGTAAATCTCTGACGAACTCTGGTAATCTATCATTGCTGCCCTCCCCGTTGTGTAGTCTCTCTAAGGAAGCAATTCTCTTAAAGGCGCTAAACATCTAGTGGGATTTGGGAATAGTCCCAATCTACATTGGTCTACACACTCTAGGAGCTAACCTAAAGAGAGCATTGCTTCTTAAATAGAAACAAATCTCTCTCTTTGATAGCGGTGAGGGCCGCTTTTTAGTCCATGTCATCATCTTTTGGAACAATTTGATTACAAGAAGCAACGTGGTTGGAAGCTACCGGAAGAAACTAGAAGTTCCTGGTAGGAAACTGTTGAAGAGTCATTTTTATTTTTATTTTTTATTTTTTATTTTGGGAGGGGGGGGGGGGGGGGGGGGGGTTCCGTGCACAAACAACCGCTCGAAGGATCAAAGTTTCACAGAAAACCTCTCACAAGAACAGGGCATCTTGCCATGGGACAAATGGTCAAGCAGTTGCATTATTGTCAAGCCCTAGCGGAGCCGAGAGCATCTTCTTTTCCCAAGAGTCTTCTTTCCTATGGGGCTCCACCCTTATTAAAATATTATTAATGCATATACTTTTTTAATGGGGTGGCCATTATATCACAAAAGTCGCCAACAAGGAGGAGGAGGGACCTCTTCACCGCCACCTCCCTAAGCTCTCTCTCTCTCTCTCTCTCTCTCTCTCCCCTTGGCCAACAAGAGAATTGTTCTCTCTTTCTTTCACACACACACACACACCCCTACACACACTGAGGGTGGTTTCAGACTAGGCAGGAGCAGCACACAGACGCTTGCAGGCAACCAATCGCAAGGGCGCACGTCGGATGGGGTGTTCAGATAGTGCGGCGGAACCAGTCAAAAAGGCGTGCTAGCTCATGGAAGCCATTCAGGGTGTTTCTTCCAACCCCCCCCTCCCCCCCCCTCCCGCCCAAAGGACTTCCACCCTCCACGTGGGCTGCCGTGTCAAAGGCTCACCCTCATGAACGTTACGAACGTTAAGCCATTACTAGAATAAACTTTCATTACCCCCTGGGCCCTCTTTCACTAAGGTTTATGAAAATTACCAAAATACCCTTTTATTATTAAAAACAAATTGGAGAAATTTACTTTCACAGCCGAAGGAAATTTTAGAAAATTTGAAGGGCATTTTGGCAATTTGATACACCATAGACGGTATTTTTGGAATTTTTGAAATTAGAGGGCTATTTTGGGAATTTTCACAAATCAAAGGGATATTTTGGTAATTTTCCCGAGGTTTATTGGTACACTTGATAAATATTTTTTCCTTTTACTATTTGTTCCGCCGCCGCCCAATGTTCACAATAGACGGCGAAAAAAAATCGAGTCATTTTTTGTTCCACCCTCTATGTGAACAAATGGGTGGCGGAAGTATGCATTTTATAACTCTTCCACCCGGAAAAGCACTTTTTGGAGTGTTTCTTCCACCTCCCAAATGTGAACCCAGCCTGAGTATATAGACACAATCTCTCCTCTCACCCTCATGCCATTCCCCTCACTCTCTCTCCCTCATAGCAGAATCTCTCTCTCTCTCTCTCTCTCTCTCTCTCTCTCTCTCTCTCTCTCTCTCTCTCTCTCTCTCTCTCCGACAGGTCATGAATAGCCTTCTCTCTTTACTCGACACACACATACACACCCTCCCCCCCCTCCCCCTCACTCCCTTCTCTCTCTCTCTCTCTCTCTCTCTCTCTCTCTCTCTCTCTCTCTCTCTTCGATAGGTCATGAATAGCCTTCTCTCTTTACCCGAGACACACACATACTCTCTCTCTCTCTCTCTCTCTCTCTCTCTCTCTCTCTCTCTCTCTCTTCGACAGGTCATGAATAGCCTTCTCTCTTTACCCGAGACACACACATACTCTCTCTCTCTCTCTCTCTCTCTCTCTCTCTCTCTCTCTCCCCGAGACACACACATACTCTCTCTCTCTCTCTCTCTCTCTCTCTCTCTCTCTCTCTCTCTCTCTCTCTCTCTCTCTCTCTCTCTCTCTCTCTGTGTGCAGAGTAGGTCTCTCTCTCCTTCAGCTTATACACACACACACCATGCACACTAGCAGATCACCCCCACACGCGTACTTCATTACTCTCATTATCTTTCCCTCTCTCTCAAGCTCATTCACTCACTCTCTCTCTCTCTCTCTCTCTCTCTCTCTCTCTCTCTCTCTCTCTCTCTCTCTCTCTCTCTTTTTTCACTCTGCCTCGGATCAACCCGAAAATACCTCCCACACCCCTACACACATGCACACATAATGATGCAAACACACACACACTTTTACACGTGCACACAACGGCGAAGAGCGACCAAAATCACAGCGACAACAAAGGGTAACGATATCAACCATGGGCTCACGACAATGATCCCGCATGGCACGACGGCGTCAAAAAATAGGTGACATCTCTGTTGGAGAAGAGCGAGCATGTAGAGGTGGATCATATACTCATTTAATATACATATCGATCATTGTTTCGTATATCCATAAACCTTTCAAATTTCCAAAAAACATATTATTTTTGGCATATATACTGAGTGTCTTTTATCTTTAACTCAAAAAAAACCCTTTCAAGCATGTAATTTGACATACATTCATACATTCCAATCCAAACATCATCCTCTTTAATCCACCAATTAGGTCTTGTCCACACCAATTAGGTCTTCTAGACAAACATAAAACCCTAATCTCTTTGAGTTTGTTTCACATAATTAGGAGATTTCAGAGATCATTTGAAGAGCCTTCTAAGAAATTCTCTCTCTAGAAAAATTTCTTAAAATGCACTTACACTTATTCCAAAAGGACAACTAAACACTCTGAAAAGTGAACCTAGCTTTTCGACCATATTTAAAAACAGTCAACTTTTCCTTAAATGCGAGTATCCTTTTCATGAGGTGCGTGCCGTTCATTTAATATGTCTTTCGTCATCATTGAAATGAAAAATAAAATCACAAAACTATTAACTAGTGTTATATTTTTAAGTTTTTGACACCACCAATGCATCCAAAACACCAAAAAAACCTAAAAAATGAATGTCTACTTGCCCTATTCTTATACCCAAAGAGAGAGAAGACAAAAACCGTGCAAATGATGTAGCACAATATTCACTCTCTAAACCAGCACACCCTCTAACATGTGTCAACCTCAAAACTCATCCAAATCAACAACACCATCAAATGTATATCTTCATCATTTATTTCCTTATCTTCATAAAATTCCAAGCTTTCATCTTCAACTTGCATGTCGCTTCTTGAAGAGTTTCACTCTTTTTTCAGCAATAGATATCTTCATTTTTGTACCATCTAGCATGCATAACACATAAGGAGCGTTGTCATAAATATGTTTTGAGAATATAAGAATCAAACCACCACTTAAACCATCTTCCCAAAAGCTATCATCAAGATTGTTGTCAAGGATTCTTCAACAATATAAGGATACTCTTGTTCACTTTTACCCTCGAGGCGTTCACTCAATGTAAAACCATTATATCGCGTGAGTTCGAGTATTATAAAAATCCCTTATCTGTGATTTTTTCATGATTATAACACACCCTTTTTCTATACAATCTTTTTTTTTTAAAATGAACTTCCTTAAATGATACCCCTCTATATAGGTAAAAATGTGACAATACTGGAATTTAAAAATATCCTTCTATTGAACTTACGAAATAGATACAATATTATAGTTGACTTATAGGTGACCCCCAAGATTTTACCCATTTCCCTTCGAGTTATATGCAATAGTGAGAGCCAGCTTAATACCCATTTGAGAAAAGGAATCCCTGACTCAATACCCATTCCAGCAAAGAAATCATTGGTCTCATTAGCATCCACTTCACCTTTCAACAGTAATTTTTCCAATGCATCCATAGCTGCATATATCATCCTCAAGCAAAAATTTAGATACTTGACTTGTAGTCTTGATTCTTAAAGCCCTTCCTCCAACCTAGTTAGGAAAATCTTCCCTTGTAAGCACAATATACTACATCTGACCTAGATCTCAAGCATACTAACTAGACCCACAACCCATTTAAAATGCATAGCCAAAGGATATAGAGGACGCAAACCATCAAGGTGCTTTATGTTCGAATAAAAATGTCGTACAAGTTTCCACAAACTAAACCATATCTTCATGCATCTCCTTCTCTCAATCACGATCCTTGATTGTTGCAGAAGTAGTCCAAACTCTTTTATTTCCAACAAGCTTTCATGAAACTCCTTGATAAATTGTAATTTCACATACTACTGTCTAAGGAGTCCCTCTCCTCTGCTTCAAGTGCTTCCCTAAATGTCCATCCTATAGAAAAAAACCATAAGCCTTCTTTCGTATCATGTTACATTCTTGGTCGCTCCATTCTTCCTTCTTTGTTAATGTATTCAAATATCAACGAGTTAACAATTAATCTTCATTATACATTTCTTTAGAGAAAGTCAGAAGAGCATAAACCATCTTTCTACAATTTGTATATAGCTGTGAGAAGGTAAAAAACTTCAAACCTACATCTTCGTTCTCAATTATCATATCCTCTTCCTCTTCAAACCTGAGCATGTATGGATAACAAATCAACAATTGGATTATCTATTCCTGCAATGTGGTGAAATCCAAGACAGAGAGACTTAATGTAATCAATCCAGCATAACATGGCAATATTTGGTGTTGAACAACTCATTTTAATTCCAAAAATATGTAAGCAATCCGTCTCTACTACCATTGTAACACCCATAAAAAAAAGACGATTACAACACCCTTAAGTTCTTTCTTAACTTGTAAATATGCTCTTTATCGAGAACTAATACTTTAGCACCAAATCTTATAGCATACATACTTTCATCCTTATCGTCTTGTCCAATTGTCCATCCAATTCATATGGGCCTAGTATCGATGGTCACAATAATCAATCTTTCTCACTTATAATCGACTTTTCTCAATATCAAAGCACATTGTCACATCTTGTATGCACTCCTTTCCGTATAAACCTTTTTCATTTTCAAAGCTATTCATATAGTACTTCTGCAACATAAGCAAAATGAGTTAAACCAAATTAAGTAGAAAACACATGCACCTCAAAAACTTCGAACTTCTGTAGAGCTAAAATGCATGATTCCTTCATCCTTTGGATATCTTCAGCTTTAATTGAACTTGGTCTTCTATTAAACGGTCCACACAAGTGGCCCATAATCAAAACTTCTTTAACTCCTAACCTGGACTTTTGCCTTGAAAATGTAAAGTTAACCTCTTCAAGCCTGGATAAAATCTTATCACAGTTAGCAATATGGTTGATAAAAAAAATTTGCACCTCCTCTGGTCCCTTGCCATACCCTTTTTACTCCTTATTGACACATCATCAATAAAAGGCATCGTGGTCTGAGGAATGAAACCCACCTTAACACCTTATTCATACCATTCATTACATGTGCAACCAAGTCGGTGGCCCCTTGTGGTAAAGTACTCACATTTGAAAAAATTTGGACTCTGAAAGGGACCCTATAAGGAGGTTTGACTTTGCCTCTCTTGTCCAAAGTGGGCAATCCGATGAAGTACATAAACGCTTTGTCAAAAACCCTATCAACGAACATATCATTGGAAAGATCTTAGAAAGTAGATTGTAAATCCCCAAACTCCGACAAATTTGAAGTTGGTTTGTAGAAGTTATGACCTCCCCACTTAAGCTGAAATGTGGGGAGAGATTCCGTTTATAAGATGGAGTTGTCACATGAAAGAATGGAATCTTCTAAAAGATAAGGAATCTAATGGCATGCTATATACCAATGGATAGATCTCGATGAGTACATTCTAAATCCGAAAGGTACGACAAGTTTTAATTTCACTTGTAAAAAATTTACCGTGTGGTCGTTTTAGACAAGAGAGAGAAAGTCAAAAGTCCTTATAGAGCCCCTTTGAGAGTCCAAATTTTCCTTAATGTTCTTACGAATCCCAACGGTTTACGCATAGTAGTTAAATCCCTTATTTCCATGGCTAATTTAAACTCATCATATCTCGATTAATCTCTCTCATAGAGTAGATGTCTCTCCTTGCAAAAGCCTTTGAATCATCCACAATACAATCAATTCTCACATTCCTGATCTTCTGTTTACCAATATATATCTTGAATAAATTTCAAAGTATCATTCGTTTTAGAAACTATAAACCACCTAATTGAATAGAAACACAAAAAGCTTTCAGAATTCCCATCCAAATATTTTCATAAGCAAATCAATCAACTTTGGAAGATAAGTATTTTGAGTTAGTATAGGTCGTATATTCCAAAACATATACATAACAATGAAAATAATCATTGATGCTACAATGTTAGAACCTACACATCCAATCCAACCTAGTCAAACGAAAGCCTTCCTACATCTTTGTAGCACTTTATCTCCTCTTGTGATTAAAAATCCTCATCTCCAATCTTCAACTCTTGAAGTCATATACAACTCTCTTCAAAAGAATCTTTCCACTTGACCAAACACTTTGTATATTGCATGCCTGGTCTCTTTTCTCGATTGGTAAGTTTGTGTCCTATCTTCCTTGAATCTTTGACAGTAGGCTATTGAAAAGCCTTCTCCATAATCTCGTCGTCCTTTGGTAGAGGTACTACTACAAGTTTGACTTTCTTTGCTACCATTTTTGAATGTTGTATTAGCATGTACATTACCTCCATCTCCGAAATGTTCTTTAAATTGCAAAAGAACTTCGCACATCTCTCTTTGGGCATTACACAAATACTTCAAGTTCTTTCCTTGTATTGGTAGAGGAAACTTCTTCAAAAATTCATGAGATAACACTTGAATCCAACACTTCACACCCTTGAAAATCTCTTCAAACATTGCACACAATTTTTTCCCTATTTCCATAAACCATTAAATTTTATGTAAGATACGAAACCTTTAGAAGTTAATCCAAAAATCTTGAAGAAAAATCCAAATTGACCATCAACAATCAGCAAGAGCTTTTTCTTATAAGTATCATCATGGTCTTGCTTTATAATAGACCTCAAAAATTCCTATATATTTGTCTACTCTTTAAAATCCTTTGATAATCTTGGTAAAGATTGATCCCATAGTGACAACCCGAAACGAAAACGATAAAAACAAAAACAAAAAAACTATAGTTTCGGAGTTTCGACCTCAGTCAAAATGGTTAAGAAACGAGGTTTTCTTATTTATTAAAAAAACCAATATAATACGTAAAACAAGAAGCCTAGAAAGATAAGTCATTGCTCATAATTTCATATTCGACAAAACTTCTAAATTTATATGACAAAAACTCAAAACCTTCAACCTACGAGTTACAAGAACCCTATTGTCATGCATCTCCCCACTATGCAAAATGAGTTGGTAGGCACTACAAAGGACTCGACCAGGCACCTCCCAGTACTCCAAAAAGAAACTCAAAGTCAAACCATCGTCCCGTGGGCAACTACCCCTCTTGAGTGCCCCGAGGACCTCCTGTAGATCCTCAGTCTGGAGCAAACGCTCAAGCCCTTCCCTTTTCCCTTCAAATTGACCCTTAAAAAAAATAAGGTTCAAAAAGTTTCTTCCGATCTCAAACAGTGAGGAAACGGCGTTTACATTTCAAGCCCTCGAAACGCAATTGCTTGTTACTATGGTTGATCCCAAGACTATTCGTGTTCCTTGTAGGGTTTACACCCAAAGTTAAAAATTAAACACCTCTTACCATCTCTGCTTCGAATTCTAGCATAAGAAGATCCATCAGTGAAAATCTCTGCCTCCATTTGCACCACCTTAATAAAAGGTTTTCCCAAAATGAGAGGACACGCCTCTTTAGGTCGCTTAATTACTTCCTCCTTAAATAGTATCAGTGCTTGTACTTTCTACAATCAATTTATCCACCTATTTGTGTCTTTTAGCATCATTTGCCAATTATAAAGGCCTAAAGAGATGGCCACCCAATGTGAAACATGTAACCAGCACCAACAACAACCGACACGACCCCGTCGACATACAACAACCAACTATTACCCTCATAAAGCGCCCATGCGTGTGGTCGCCACTAGCAACCAAACACTGTTTCCAGCCATAGCTACCCATGACGAAGATCCCGAAAGGGAGGCCTCTTCCTTTTGATACCATAAGACCATCTCCCTTGTTTCTTATATACCATCAGCCTACATTCTCATATTTTGCATATGGGTTAAAGGGAGTGCCACATGGCAGCTTATGGATGCCCCCCATTCCCCACCCCAACTTCACATATTTCCATTGTTTTAGCTTCTTTTTTGGATAAGGAGGGCTCCGAAAAACTTGCAACTCGGCGCCGGGATCACAAACACAAGAAAAATCCTACAAACTCTCCGTACGGGTTCCACATTTGACATACATATCAACCATAATTTTGCAATATCCATAAAATACCAAATTCCCACGAAAAATACCACTTTCGGCATAGATATAAACATCTTCCACCTTGAACTCAAACGAAACCCCGTCCAAGCATGTAATTTGGCATACATTCCAATCAAACCTAATCTTTCAGGCAAGCATCAAGATAGGCATCAAATCCCATAGTCTTTTTTAGCATTTTCATAGTGTGCACACGATGTGGCACCATGGTGTTAGGCCATCTTGGTGGGAAGCGGTTGTGCCGATGCCACCCAAGTCTCTCATATGTCTCTTTGTCTGAGCTCCTATCTCACCAATATCCTCCTCTCTCTTCGTCAAAGGGACTTCTGTGGTTCACTCAAATCATATTGAGTAGACAACCACCTTTCCATGTTTTGTTTTGTTTTAGGAGTCGGAGATGGGTACTTTGGACCATTTTCCTCGCACACTAAAAATGTGCAAGAAAAATGACCGAAACTTCAATTGCACCCAAGCTCCTAGGGCAGATGTTTTTGTCACTAGTTTCCCTTGGACTACGTGAGGCTTTCCCTTCCTCAAAAGGCCAAGATTATCTATTCTCTTAAGAGCAGTGCTCTTGAGAGACCCATCTCCCTGACTAGTACGACTACACCTTTCCATGGTGTAATCGTGCTCTTGTACCATACCCTCTGGTCAACTAACTTTGCCAATATTCTAGAGGCCTCATATGCTAATCTCGGGAGTCTAGGTAGTCCCATCTCTCTAATTTGATGAAGAAATGATACCAACTAGAATAGAGCCTTCGTTGTTCCAAATCATATGTGACGACTACAATATCTAGGGTTTCTCTAGTCTACTACTTGATAGTGTGGATAAACCGAGTGTCCAAACTAAACCTTTTACATTAGTGCCGGTGACACAAAGGTGTGAAAGAGCCCACACTTCATGCTTAACTCCTAAAAATGTGCTTGTTGACACATTCTTTCAAGCATGGCCGATAAACCCTATAGCAATGAGAACCTCCTTGCTCTCCTAACAAACGTGAATCCAACATATAAATAGGAATCAAACGCATCCACCTATGTATCGAAGTTGAGGTGGGAAAGATCATACACTTGGTTTTATCACGGTTCACTATGAGGCCTCAAAATGCACAAAAATTTACCATGCAAAAAAGTGGTGTTTTAATCCCTGATGTGTGTCATCGACATGTAACAACATGTGTACCTATGTACTGAAAACTCAACTCCAACTCGACCTTGACTCTGCATAGTCAACATCATCATCAATGTATAGTCCAAATAGGGTAGATGAGAGACGACAACCTTGTTCACACCAAGGCATCACACGTCCCAACACACAATGCTAGTACATTCCGATGTTAGTACAAGGCATGTGCAAGATCAAGTGTACCTACTTTTAGCAGTTGTGCAAACTTCAGCCACCTAAAAATAGGCCTTTTATGTTAGTCGAGCACTTAGTCTCCACACAAAACACATAGCCAAGAACACATTGATAAGTCTTGATTGTCAATTGATCGCTCAAAAAGAGCAGTGTAGTTGTCCTCATCTGACCGATCCCACCTTGCCGTGGTATTACATTCCTAATGAAGACTTGTATGAGAATTTGGTATTGCTCATATCTTGCAAAAGTTGTTTTCCTCAATAGTCAAGCACATGTACAGGAGCTTCTTGCCAAAGCTATCTTCCTCATCAGTCAAGCACATGTAGAGGAGCTTATACTTAATTACTAGTACTTTTTTTCAATGTGTGCAATAATTTTGTAATGATAATATCTTGTCGACTATACTTCCACTTCTCTACACAAGATCCAACAATCGTGTCAAACTTCCTCAAGTCTATGTTTCCACTTGACTAGCGCTTGATGACGTACCGTATACACCCAACTATCCTTATACATTTGCTTGCCTTCAAGCACGGAGAGTTCTCTTATTCCATTTGTATCCTAATGTACACTAGACTTGTCAGTGACTTAAAATTGATGCATGAAATCCAACTTATAGTACAAACCCAACAATCCTTATACATTTGGTTGCCTTTAAGCACGGAGATTTGGCTTATTTCATTTGTATTCCAATGTACATTGCACCTGGCAGTGACAAATTTGATGCATGAAATCCAACTTACAACCCTTGTTCCAAATAAATATATCATAAATAAGCCCCCCATTCGATGTCATGACTTGATAATGAAACAATCCCAATAATCATGCTATTGTTAGAAACTTGAACCTTGAGTATAGGAGAGATATCCTATATATCTTCATTCCTTTAACCACAATTTCCAAATGCAATCATTTCCATGTAGTAGGGGACACATATAGACTGTATAGAGACAAAGAATGTTATAAGAATCCAGAGCAATCCTCCTGTTCATCTAGTAGTCTTCCTGCATAGCCTACTCATATAGCAATCTTCGAATGTGTTACAAAGGGAATAACTCTTTGTAGTGGTATGCTTCTGAGGATACATAGATCATATCCCCCGTTGGATTGCTTTGTGCGAGTGTATGGTCGTTGTGTATCCTCAAGAACCTAAATGGCCCTTTTGGTCTAACCATCCTTCTCTTGTGATCGCCTGACCGGATGTACTATATAACTAGGCAATCCTTGCATCCTACAGATATCCTTCATGAATTTAGCCATGCTAGTTGGTATATCTAGTTATCATTTGACTCGAAACTTATTTGTCAGCTTTACAATCAACCATGCCGAGTCTTAACATCGTATAGTAGATTGTCTATAACCATAGTGATACCTCCACATTCCACTGGGATCTCTTGAAGGATATCAAAGTCCTCTTGCTTTAGCGCCTCTATCTTATGCTCATAGTATACTTAAAAAGATTAGAGAATATCAGCTACTAAAACAAACAATAAGCAAACACTTCTCATGCTTTACCTTAGTAATGGCAAATGTAAAACTTAAGAATTACTAAAACCAACCAAGCTAAAAACATTAAACCACACCACCATGTGAACACACATCACAACTAGGTTCAACAATTATTATTTTTTATTAACATGCAATAACCATCACTATACACATTGGTATACACGCCTGCATCCTAAGTTTCTTTTAAAAGCAATTACACAAGTAAATAGAGAAAGTAGATAAGAGAGTATATAGAATTTAGACTCTAGAGAGCCCAAAGCTTGAGAGACGAGAGAGAGAGAGAGGCTTGATAAAGATTAGATAGAGGGAGCTTGAAATTTGAGAGAGAAGAGGCTTGTCACTTGATAGAGAGTAGACTGAGGGCGCCTGAGAGAGAGGCTTGATTATTATTAAAGACTCCAGAGTAGATAGAGGGAGCATGAGAGCTTGCGGCCAAGGGCAAAGACCCAAGTGAGATTGTGAGTGAGGCTTAGGGCTTGCGCTAGAACATAAGACTCAAAAGTGTGAGCTTGAGGCTTGAGCATTGCATTGAGGAGACCTCCTTTTAAAGGCCTCCGAAACACCTTAAAGAGCCTCGAAACAAGGTGTAAAAGATCCCTAAAGCCCCCCAAAAACTAGTCGTTTTCTATTCGTTCGATTTTTAAAAAAACTGGGCATTGCACGTTCCCTTCCTATTTCTAACCGATTGTTGTTGCTACACCATTCCGAATGGCCATCCCTGTGACCCGTCAACAAAGGGGAATCCCATGTTGAGTTTAGGCATCTCAAGTGAACTGCCCAATGTGATCCCGCTATTTATTTTGGCTTTACTGAGGTGGGTATATATGTGACCCCTTGTCCCCATTGTACATTGTATCAGTTTGTTCATTGCCAAAGTTGGTTGGTTAAGGAGACTCTCTCTCTCTCTCTCTCTCTATCTATCTCTCTCTCTCTCTCTCTCTCTCTCTCTCTCTCTCTCTCTCTCTCTCTCTCTCTCTCTCTCTCTGTGTGTGTGTGTGTGTGTCTCTCTCTCTCTCTACGCTTTCGTATCGTCGACTTTGACGTGCTATTAGAGTTTAAGGCTCCGTGATCGTTGGGGAGGACTAGCACAAGAAGAAGAAGAAAAAACGATGAGGGGTGACTAGCGTTTAACAAAATACATAGAGAAGTGGCACTATTCGCATTTGTTAAGACGGCCTCAAGAATTGGCTTTTTGAAACGCTGCGAGCAGAAAGGCCAAGCCAAGTATGCAACGGCGCTTGGGTGTTTCTTGGGCTACCGTGCACACGTTCTGAAACGTTGTGGATGAGGGCAGTATTGGGACAGACCTTGCTACTCTGCACACATTTGGAAATGCACTACACGACACAGCGTGCCCTGGACAACCGACGGCCTACCCTTTTAGGTATAAAGCATTCTGAAATGTTGCGTTCAAAGGGGGCTCTAGCGACAAGCTTGTGTGCCGACGTAGACAAAAGGCGAACGCTTATGCTGAGATGTAGTTCTGAGGTGGCTACGATGGGCCGCCAAAGGAAGTGTATACAACAGCAAAGGTGCTTGATAGTTTGTTTTGAGTTTTTTTAATGCTATCAACTTAAGCCCTAGAAGTTTGTTCCCATGATTATCTCCAACGGCTATGAAGGACCAACACGAACCATTGGTGTCACAAATTGCTAACGTGTCAAGCCACTGAAGAGCGAAACTAACTTGCAGGTCCCGGCCAAGGGGCCT
This sequence comes from Adiantum capillus-veneris, assembly GCF_014529385.1. Lineage (NCBI taxonomy): Eukaryota > Viridiplantae > Streptophyta > Polypodiopsida > Polypodiales > Pteridaceae > Adiantum > Adiantum capillus-veneris. The sequence continues at coordinate 113,376,531 of NC_140933.1, forward strand.
AAACCGTAAGAGGGAGCAGCAAAAGAAGTTTTACCAACTTGCAAAGTCTTGCCGAGTGGCCTTTTTTCCCAGGGAGTTCAACAATGTATATGTGACATGGCATGTGCATTCAACAGCAGGATTTTGATTTCTTGTAAATTTACAGAAACATGGGTACAAGAGGGGTGTAAGGGGTAGTTAAAATCCATTTTGGTGAACGCACGTGATATAGGAAATTTTAACTTAGTGAACACCCCGGGCCTATTTTTAAAGAAGAGTTCCCACCAACTGATGGGACCCCGTCCGATAGGGGCCAAGTGACATAAAGGCATTAAAAACAAGACCACACACACTCTCAATTCCTTGAAAGCAACTGATGCTGTGGCACAACTATACGAACAACCCGAAATTCACATTGACATGATGACATGGCAACAGTACCTATTTCTGCCTTTTGCGCTTATTACAGGTGCTGGTGTGGCAAGTGTACAGATTTCTGTAAATCACGTTGGCAATTTTTTGGGCTCAACGTTTTTGGGCCTGAAGCTTTTGAGTTTATAACTTTTCATGTTACTGCTTTTTATGGCCAAGGGCCTTTAAATATATGAGCCAAGGGCTCATTCTCTAGCATGCTTCCTGGAGAAGGTGCAGAGTCTGGAGTGCCGGCATTGTACTGAGTTGAAGCAATATAAAGAAATATCGAAAGGGGCTCCAGGGTTGGGGGAGAGAGCACAAGGTTAGGGGCCAGTGCTCTCTCAAGGTGAAACTCTGCCACTCCCCATCTTGTGTCATGCAACTCTTTCAGTTCAATTGTTATTTGAAGTGCATAAAGCTGTTCAATCTGTTCTTTTCTATTGGCGCGTGGTGCAATGGAAAGTGTATCAATCGATGCCCAGTTAGCAACCTATGCTCAACCGCAATTCTCAAGGAAGCCGTAGATTTGTTTGGCTCGAGATTGTGAAGCGAAAAGCAAATGGATGAGTTCACTAGAGGACAGAGGCAAAGGAAAGCTTGACAAGGACTGTAGTACTAGTACTCAATTAGCTGCCTCAGTATCCACGATGTGCCAGCCATTGTTATAAATATGACTCGACGCTTTGTTTGGCTCGGGAGTTTGAAACCAAAGAAAAAAACAGGAACTCACAAAGAGACAAAGGCAAAGGCAAGCTGGACAGAGATAACGGTGATAAATATTTGATAGAGGAGATCGGCATGGCCCACATGGTGGGGACCATAGTGGATCCAGCACCAGATTTCTAGTCAGAGAGCAGTTGCTCCCTAGCTTCAACCAGAGAGAGGCTTGTGAGTGGCAAAGAGAGGCATACAGTACTCCATATAATTAATTTGGACCCTAGTGTTGGAGTTCAAATTATCGGTGTTTGAACCCGTGGGTCAGAGTTCAAGGCATATGCATCTGGCAAGGAACCAATCAAACGTATCTTAAACACTATGGATGAGTGCACCAATCCATTGTTGTTGGTCGGATAATCGACTAGATGTGTTTCAAAGTTCATTGTCTCGTAAGTATTTAGGACACGATGTATTCACAATTCGCCTATGGGGATTCTAATTGGACGTAGTGTGGTCCCGAGGAGTCCACTACATAAAAATTGCACATATCACGTGCGAACAGAAGGTATTTAAATAATCTCTTACTTGTATATATTTGTATCCCTTATGTATGTATTTTTCAAAAAAAACCATTCCTTATGTATAAAAGTTCACTTTCTATATTAAAGAACCCTTTATGTATGTACATTTTTTTGTAAATATACCTAATTATAAATCCCTTATTTTGTTCGCATGTGCTATCTTTTCTAAAAGGCAATCGATGCTCAAGAATACATAAATCAAAATCATCTTCAAAAAGTCATATTCCATTCATTCATAAAGCCAAATTATGCCAGTTCATCCATAATTTTCCCTCTAATATTTGTTTTGAAACGAGTATCTCCTCATACCGCTGTATTTTCAATATGTCAGTCTTGCTTATTCTTGTGCCTTTTTGGGGCATCCTGCAAAGATATGTCCTTGTTCTCCACATTCAAAACACTTTTCCGCTTTGAAATATTCATCTCTCTATTCTTCTGTCAGTTGAGATCGTGTATCTCTCTTTCATTTGTTTCTGTTGTGACTTGTTGAAGGTTCATCTGGTGGGTAAGTCAAGTTACCCGAATGCATAGCGAATCCTCGCTTAGCATGTCCCATTGATTGTTGTATGGACTTTGACTTCTTCTCAAGATAGTAGTCTCAAATTTCTTTGGGAAGTCCACCGAAAAACCGCTCAATCTGCTCTTTAAAACTAATCTTCTTAAAGGATGAGACAAGTAGAAAAGTATCCCAAAATCTTTCACAATAGGTATCCAAAGATTCGGCCTTGACCATCCAAATATGATTCCAATCGATAATCACGTCCCGTTCATATTCTTGAGTGAGCCATGAAGAAATAAAGAGTTTCTTAAATTTCAATCACTTTGTTGGTGCTTCTTTTCTTAACAAGAGAGTGGACCACCATGTCTGTGCATTGCCTTTCAAAAAGAATGTTGCCTGTCCAATCTTGGAATGCCTCCAAAAAATGCTAAATCAAAATGCTAGATAAAGGCTACATCCTTGGGAGTATCTCAAATTCTTGAAAAGTAAACAAATTTTGCTACATGTCCGGCTTCTTTGAACTCCTTGGCCTTTTTGCCCTTGATTTGAGTCAGAAGAGGATGAGTTGTCTCAACTATCAAAAGAAGATGAGAACGCACTGGACAATCCTTCGAAGTGTACACACTTCTTCTGTTTTCTGGCATTCTCAAAAGAGGATTTTTGGCCAAAGTAACCAAGGAAGTCAATTCCCTTGTTACGTTTCTTCATTTGCTTCTCCTTTGACCCCAATAGTTGGTTGACTTGTTTTTCAACAACGTTTTTGAGTTCATCTTTAGTAAACATCCATGGAACAAGAGATTGCTTGAGGGCTGACTTGATTGGTGTATCAATGGCTTGTTGCCAATGCGTATGCACCTCGTCAATCGAGTGTCGAGTCCAAAATATTTTGCATATTGTGGATCCTTTGCAAACTTGAGCATCTGCTTTGAGCACTCATCAACCTATTGTTGAGGTTGCATCTCCATTAGTTAATACTGCGTACGCCGAGGTGGCCCATATTCGTGATCTACTAATCCATTTAAATTTTCCATACTGCCTCTTCTTTCAGAAGTATCAAGAGAGTTCGTCCGATTCTTGCGGGATTCATCGTTTGAATCCGTGTGTCGCAGTAAGAGAATCGGATTTCTCGGTAGCAGAGAAATCGGTCGTGCTCTGATACCTTTGTCACAAGCTTGGACACCCTAAGCAAAGAATCTGACACGGCACACGAGTAAATCACTTAAAATACTTCACAACTTTAAAAAACTTGAGTCGACACGGCCCGACATAGTTCCGTGCCCAAACATATTGGCCCCAAAACCTGGCGTCCCTTTCGGTATTTCTTTATTATATTAATGCTTTAGCAAAGTGCAACTCCCGAAGGGGTTCTCTACTCTCAGACTCTACGGGAAGCTCTGAAGAGTGAGCCCCTAGGATCCTTTTATTCTTACAAGGAATGCCAAAAGCAGAGCCCCAAAAGCTTATAAACCCAAAAGCAACTCGTCAAAAAGCTACCGCAAAAAGCATGAGCGCAATTTGCAAAATTCCGTACAATCTACTACGTCAGCACCCTATCAACGCGTTTTACGGACGTCCGTAGAGTCACGCGTTTCACGAGTGTCTGTACTGCCAGCCTGTCAGCACATTTCACGGACGTCCGTACTGCCAGTTTGTACAATTACTGCCACGTCATCATTGTGTGTCCGGGCAGTACTGCTAGGTTAGTGACAAGTTCCTCTTGTATCTTGTGTTAGTCTCACAATTGTATGTGCTACTCTTCTCTCTATCATTCTTGAATTTAGCATGGCAAGACCTCAAATGACATTCGTTCTCGTAAATAACCATCGCGGTTAATATTAAATGAGAAACCTATCTAGAAAACAAACAAAAATGGATAACTTTAATTAAAGATGACAAATTAACCATCGAACTCCTCAATCTATGCAATACACAACCATTGAAGGAGGTACATGTGGCACTAAGAACTTTTTGGCCACTGATTCTATATTTGTACACATCTTACTTCCGTGTGAGCAAGTCTCATACCAAAGATTGAGCCCTACATTCAAGCTTTAAGCCTCAAAGTAATATTATATTTGCAAAAAGTTTGCAACACTCGTATTCTATACTTCTCCTAGAAAATACCGTGCAATCCTTACTAGGCTTTATACGAGAGAACTTTGCACATGGAGCTAGTAGAACTTATCAGTTTCTACGATAATTGTCAATGCATTTTGCTTGGTCTTTTTGGAGACTTAGTGGCTTCTTTCAACAAGCATAATCACCGATGCACTAATATTTGAGAATATTACTTGACATAAAGGAGAAATTTTTTTTAAGAGACTTATGTAGAAAGATTCACCGTTATGACTTGTGACTGATGGGCTAGGAAGAATCCATCAATGCCTCTATATGTTTGTAGCATGTAAGCTCTAAAAGAATTGACATAAGGAACCTACGCAAATTAAGATATTTATTATCAAAACTTAGCAAAGCCTACAAGATCTTAAGTTCAAGCATATCTATGATGAACATAAATCTTTAAGATGAAAATTTGAAAAAAACCGTGTGATTTTAGCGAAACAATGATATTGTAAAAGCCACAATTTAGGGATAAACCTACTATGTAATTACCCTTCACTCTAAATACTAAATCCCTTTTTGTAAAAAAGTTAAGACTAGTATCATAGTTTTTTCCATATGGCTATCATGCGGCAATGGCTCGATCCATGAAAGGATGTTATTGAGATTTTAATACAAGCATGCATGATCTTAATTTCCAACTATGTAAATGAGCTTCTACAAAAATAAAATAACTTAAAGGAGATACACGGTATCACAATAAGCTTAAAGAATGTGACATATATAATCAAGAGAAGTGTCATACCATGAGAGTTTTTCAAACCTGTATGTGGCTACTTTATAAACAATGAATAGGATTAAGAAGTCTTGTTTTAGCGTAACTTCATCCAAACATGCTTGTATACAAGTATGAAAAGTTTTTTTGTCAAAACATTCGGTTATCCGAACAATAGTGAAATATAAAAGTTTAAGGAGAGCACATCGTGCTTAATATTCAAGTACTTTTCTTCTGCTCATAGTACCTAGTCAATGAATACAGTTAGTTCTTATCCATATGTCAAAAGCTTTGCAAAAAAAAGAAATTTTGCCACTTATGCCTTTCATGTCTCAATAAAAGTGTGCTAGTCGTAAGATATATAAAGACCATGGCTTGATTCCTATCTCATGTTAGTGATGTGAAGAACTAACTTGATGTTGGACCAAGACCCTAATATTCATAAGCTTGGATCTACAATGCACGCAACCCCCTCCCGCCAGGCCTTGTTCTAGGGCTTTCCAAAGCGGTACCTTCCAAGGGCACATCGGCCTTTAATTGATCTATGCCTAATATATCGAGGCCCATCTCTCGTGGTCGACCCATCCTGCAATTTGAGGGCGTTTCAAGTTTCCGAAACATTTCCCTCAGGCGGTGAGAAGAGGCGAAGGGCCTTCTTCAATTATGCTCATACAGACTCCAGCTTCTTCAGATTAAACACAGGAAAGGGACTTGGAAAGCAAAGGCCCTCAGGCCTTCCTCACATTAAGCACAGTAGTTTAATGGAGGCGGTGAGAAGAGGCGAAGGGCCTTCTTCAATTATGCTCACTCAGACTCTAGCTTCTTCACATTAAGCACAGGAGAGCGAAGGATAGCGAGAAGGCTGACCTGGGGTTGGCGAACTGAAAGAGCTTGCCCTTGCAGGAGAAGACGATGACGCCCACCTCCGCATCGCACAGCACCGACAAATCGTGTGCCTTCTTCAGCAGCCCGCCCCTCCGCTTCGAGAACGTCACCTGCCGTGTTGTTGCATTCTCGATCCGCTTGATCTTGATCTTCCTCCTCGCCATCGGGTACCTGCACAGCACCAGCACCACTGATGCACCCGTTAGTCATGAGCAGCACCAAGCAAGCCACCTCCCTCAAGCTTCCACAACGCAAAGCTCACAATGCTCAGAAGATGAAGGGGTAAACACTGCTGCAAACCTACGCCGACCCGGAAATGTGCAGCTCCCTCGCTCCGCCCCTGTCTAAGCTCCAGCTCTTGCGCGCACCACAAGATTTTTTGGCTTATTCGATTTGTTAAAGTGGGATGACACGTTTTTCGCGCAGCGCCCCACCACTAGTCATTAAAAGGAAGGCCGCCCAATAACCAGTACCCATTTAAAAGCCAAGTGACAAGGTGGTCATTTGCCAGTGATTAGTCAAGTCTCAACTCGCCCACCAAGGCTCAAGCTTATTATTTAGGGAAAATTACCAAAATTTCAAAATTTCCCAAAATACACTTGTATCTATTTTGGTTGAATTATTCAAGCTCATCATTCCTTTATTCTTTTCTGACAATAAAGATATGTTTTTGAGTGCTTAGCATGTAATTTGTCACAAATTACCTCGCAAAAAAGGGCAATTATATCTAAAAATAATGAAGCAATTCATCTCCAAAGCCTACATAACCTACTCAAATTCTAATTTTAGTATCTTGTATTGATAGACAATTAGTCTTCTTATGAAAGGTACAAATTTTTTAATCTTTGGAAAAATTTAATCACACAACCAGGGGTATTTTGGGAATTTTGGAAAACTTGAGGGGTATTTTGGGAAATTATGACAAAATATCGGAGGTATTTTGGGAATTTCCACAAATTAGAGGGGTATTTTGGTAATTTTTCCTATTATTTATAGTTGGGCTGGGCTGCTTGGGCACCTCTACATGTATATGTATGTCCAACGTCCACTATCACGTGGAAATCCCCGATTCCCAATGCTTGAAAGGGAACGCTACAAGAGACCTTCTTAGGATACCCCCACATAAACGGGGTGATTGTTATTGGATTACCCCCCCCCCCCTCCCTCGCATAACTGCACCTCAAAGACTGCACCTCTTTGAGGTGAAGTTGGATTTTGCAAAGGTTAACCCCTCTTCCCCTTTCATGTGTGCTTGTGCACAAGTCAAATCAAAAAAGTAAGTGTCTTGTCTTACAAATTACCCCCTCCCGTGTGGGGGATACCTTAGCCGTCAAAAGAGTGTTCAGAAACAAGGTGAAAGTTCACCATGGCCCCCATATAAGGCTATTGAAAGGGCTTTAATAATTATAAGAGAGTTCTTTGCGAGAGAGAAAATGAGAAAGTGACGCTAGCATCTTAAAACATTTGTTGTCACAACAATAAAGTATAAAAGTAATTGAAAAGAAATGTAGCAATGAACTATTTGGATTATAATATGTATCAAACGAGTTTTAAAAAATGGATGAAAAAACACATGGAGCGTTCTAAAAAATTAAGGAAAAAAAAGTGAAATGGGATGGGAAAGCTTATGTGTGACCCAATATCCAATGCCTGTAACATTTAATGGCCTAAAAACTTGTGTGTAGCGGAAACTAGCATGAACATAGTGGGCATTTCATTAGAATAGATTCCTAATGAGAATTACAAGAGTGTTTGGGTGGAGAGAGCAACAAAAAGCGTAACACCTAGTTAGATAGCATCAACAATACTTTCAAAAGAGAGAGAAATTAAGCTATTGACAACAGTTGAGGACCGGATTTGCATGGAGCCGGTCCCCCCTCCCAAAGGCTTTGTATTATGGTTTCTCCCATCAAGAGAGACATTGTACAATACAATTCTTTGTGTTCCTTCAAGACTAGCTAGTGCAATGAAGATGAAAGCTTCATGCACTAAGCAAAACACTTAGCAAACACAACTTAAATTATCCCCGGTCTCAGACCCAAGACCTCACACACCTTCGAAGATGGTGAGAGCTAGCAGGGTATGAGAGTAGATTGAGAGGAAGAAGGAGTATCTTACGAGAAAGATGTACATCTCCTCACATAATCACTCATATTAGCATAGCTTAGCTTAGTAATTAGCTTTGTAGAGGAGATGAGCATGCATTGAAGCTTGGATCTTGGTTGGATTTGCATCCACATGCCAAGAGTGTGTCGATGTAGGCTTCTATCTCGCAAGCTTGGAGTAGTAGGTGATGAGCTCTCCATTAAAGCTTGGGAAGAGATAGTCTTCTCTTTCTTCACACATGAGATTGTGTGTGTGTGTGTGTGTGTGATAATGCCTTCCAAAAATAAGTCCCCTCTCTCTCTTGGGCGAGCCCTCTTGCTATTTGCTCTTGCTCTACCCTCATTGGACCTCCCCAAGTCAAGCCAATGACAATTAAGCAGCATAAGTGATAGCCTTCTGACATGTGTCCCCCTTTCCCCTTTTGTGAGAGCTTTAGGTAATTTAATAATTCAGCTAAACTCTCATTGGACGCCTTTGCCTCCTAGCCAATAGGAATCAGGCAAGCCATTGGGCTGTTGAATGCTCATTGCACCACTTGGGAGACTGTCCAATAGTCTTCTAGAGGACTTAATTCTCATTGGTTCTTTTATTAAGTGTTTTTAAATTAATTAAACTAGATTTACTCTAGCCTAATTCTCATTGGTCCACCTCCAAGGCCATCCAATAGGAATTGGGTACACCTTGTGGGCATCTGGGCTAGGGAGCTGACATGTGTCCCTCATTCCCTTTGTGTAAAGGGAGCTTGTGTGTGTGTGTGTGTGGCTTTCTCTCTCATCCCCTACAAGAAAGGCTCGCCCCCTCCTATGTAGGGATGTGCAAAGACTTTTTGGGTCACACACAAAGCATCCAATTCCCCTAGGGTTGACCTTTGGACACAACCTTTGAATTTTGGAACCTTAGCATTTAATTTGGAAGTCTTAATGGGCTGAACCTTAGGGTCTTTTTAGCCCATTGTTGCACATGGCTCTTTTGCAGATGGCCCCACTTTTGGATCCCTATTTTCCCTCCTTTGGATCCCTACAGTGGCCGGTCTGCTAGCTTAACCAATATTCTAGCTTTTTCTCCCCTGGCACTTTCCCACATTAAATGATCAGTTTAATATGAGAAAATCATTTAGGAGAATTAGATATTGATTATTATGACAAGTATCTTATGAGAAAGATGTACATCTCCTCACATAATCACTCATATTAGCATAGCTTAGCTTAGTAATTAGCATGGTAGAGGACATGAGCATGCATTGAAGCTTGGCTCTTGGTTGGATTTGCATCACAAAGCCAAGAGTTGTTGGTGTAGGCCTCCCTTCTCACAAGCTTGGAGTAGGTGGTAAGCTTTCCATTAAAGCTTGAGAAGGAGAGACAGTCTTCTTTACTTCACACATGAGATTGTGTGATAATGCCTTGCAAAAATCAGCCCCCTCTCTCTCTTGGGCGAGCCCCCTTGCTATTTGCTCTTGTTGTCCTCCCATTGGACCTCCCTAGAGCTAGCCAATGACAATTAAGCAGCATAAGTGATAGCCTTCTGACATGTGTCCCCCTTTCCCCTTTTGTGAGAGCTTAAGGTAATTTAATAATTCAACTAAACTCTCATTGGACCCCTTTGCCTCCTGGCCAATAGGAATCAGGCAAGCCATTGGGCTGCTGAATGCTCATTGGACCACTTGGGAGACTGTCCAATAGTCTTCTAGAGGACTTAATTCTCATTGGTTCTTTTATTAAGTGTTTTTTAATTAATTAAACTAGATTTACTCTAGCCTAATTCTCATTGGTCCACCTCCAAGGCCATCCAATAGGAATTGGGTACACCTTGTGGGCATCTGTGGTAGGGAGTTGTGACATGTGTGTGTCCCTCATCCCTACTCCCTCTCATCCCCTATCCCAAGGCTAGGGATTTGTAAAGACTTTTTGGGTCACACACAAAGCATCCAATTCCCCCATGGCTGACCTTTGGACACAACCTTTGAATTTTGGAACCTTAGCATTTTGGAAGTCTTAATGAGCTGAACCTTAGGGTCTTTTTAGCCCATTGTTGCACATGGCTCTTTTGCAGATGGCCCCCCCTTTGGATCTCTATTTTCCCTCCTTTGGATCCCTACTGTGGCCGGTCTGCTAGCTTAACCAATATTCTAGCTTTTTCTCCCCTGGCACTTCCCCATATTAAATGATCAGTTTAACATGAGAAAATCATTTAGGAGAATTAGATATTGATTACTATGATAGTACCTCTCTCTTGAAATCATAGTCGTCCTCGACTATGGTGTAGAGAAGATAAAGCATATTCATGAGTCCTTTTCTTAGCGGGTAGAGGATCCCTATGTTACCCTACGACATCATTCCACAATGGATGACTAGTCCATTTGGCGCTTGAGAGCCTGAGGCTGCTGCAAGCATGTCTGCACATTAGTCCTATCAATCTTCCATAGTAGAGTGACAAGCTCTACTTGGTGTTTGGGAGACGTCGTCTTCGCAAACTTGATCTAAGCATGCATACTACTTTATTTTTGTGCACAATAAAGAAAAGAGAGTCTTATAAGACAAAAACTTTGTTCATTTTTAACATTTTGTACATTTGCTTACTCTTGGGAAGCATTGTAAGCATTGACAAGGTTTAGGTTATCCTTTAATTGTATGCCTTGCATCCATCTAGCATCTTCAAAAGGATAATTCTTAAACTTAATAAGATATCGTCGGATAGTCTTACCGCCTCTTAGTACCTTGTCTTCATGTCGGAGAATGGACTCGGGCTGTAGCACCTCCTCTTGGTCCTCGATCTCCGGTGGGTCTTCAATAGTTGGTTCTTGAGGTGGCTCTCCTTTGTAAGGCTTTAATAGGCTCACATGGAAAGCAGTGTGTATGAGCCAATGATTGGGAAACTTGAGTTGATAGGCCATCTCATTGATTGGCCTAAGAATCTGGAAGGGACCATAGTACCTTTTGGCTAGTTTAGCATAGTACTTTTGGTGTCCCGTAGGATTCTTGCCCGTCGTGTGCCTTAATCGAGCCTTGGGAAACTTTAATAAGACCCAATCATTTTCTTTAAAGGTTTGGGCTCTTCTGTGCTTGTTAGCAGCAGCCTTTTGCTTTTGCTGTGAGATAGAGATAGCATCCTTAATCTTTTGAAAAGATTCTTGTAGGTCTCAGCTATACTCATCTGCAGCGAAGATCTTCCCATGTACCTTAAGTAGCAAGGGACTTTTTGATCTTCCCTCAATTACCTCGAAAGGTGCTTTTCCCGTGGAAGTATGTACAGTGTTATTGTAAGCATACTCCACTAAGGGTAAGTACTTCTCCCATTGGGATCTTTGATCTACTTCCGTTACATAGGCTTTTAGTAGATCGAGAATTGTTAGGTTAGCTATTTCACTTTGGCCATCCGTTTGTGGATGATAGGCCAAAGAGAAGTTTAGCCTTGTCCCTAAATTCTCAAAGAGACCCTTCCAGAAATTACTGGTCATTCTAGGATCTCTATCCGACACTATGGACATTGGCAAACCATGGAACTTGAAAATTTGTGAAATGAAGAGGGTTGCCATTTGATGGGCTTTGACAGTCTTTTTGACAGGTATAAAATGAGCTTGTTTACTGAACCTGTCTACTATCGTCCATATTCCCGTATTCCCATGGATAGACTTAGGCAATCCAAAGATAAAATCCATGGATATTCTCTCCCATGGTGAATTAGGGATTGGCAAAGGTTGAAGCAATCCAAGTTGCTTCCCTCTATCAAATTTTGTCTTTTGGCATACCACACATTTAGAAACATACTCTTGTATGTTCACTTTCATGGTAGGCCAATAGAAATATGTTTCAATTCCCTTTAAGGTAGACTGAATCCCTCTATGCCCTGCATAAGGTGGAGCATGAGATTCATACATTACTTTCTCACGTAGTGAGTTAGTAGCACATAGTCTATTGCCATAGAGAAGATAACCATCTTGTAAAGTAAATGGTTCTTCTTTCTTCCCTAATGCAAGGGCTGAAATCACATCTCTAAAATCGGGATCAATAGCATAATCATCTATCATTGAAGATAGATCATTGTGAGTGGCTATGGAAACCGCATTCACTCTCGGCCGTCTTGAGAGTGCATCAGCTACCTGATTATGCTTGCCAGCAATGTGAGCAATATGAAAATGAAATTGCGAAAGGAAATTTGCCCACCTCATTTGTTTGTCGGAGAGCTTGGTCTGAGTCATGAAGTACTTAAGACTTTGGTGATCCGTTCGCAGAATGAAAGGAGTCCCCAATAAATAGTGCTTCCATGAGTCTAAGGCATGTAGAACTGCAAGGAGTTCCTTTTCATATATGCCTAAAGCTTGCTCAACAGGGTCGAGCCTTCGACTCTCATAGCCTATGGCGTGCCCTTCTTGGAGCAAAATAGCTCCAAGGCAATCACCACAAGCATCACATTGGACCTCAAATGGTTTTGAGAGATCCGGTAGTGTAAGCACAGGTTGAGAGATAAGCTTTTCGAAAGCATTGTTCTCCTTCGCAGACCATGTGTACCTAACGCTTTTCTTTGTTAGGTCATGTAATGGTCCCGCAATTTGTGAGAACTTTTCTATGAAGCGTCTATAGTATGCACACATACCTATAAAGCTTCTTAGTTCATGAAGATTCCTTGGTTTAGGCCATCCTTTTATTACCTCTAACTTTGATGGATCCATTTGGATGCCATCTTGAGAGATAATGTGACCTAAATACTGAATCTCTTGCAAGAAAAATTCACTTTTCTTTCGATTAACATAAAGTTTATTCTCTCTTAAAACTTGAAATATTACCTGGAGGTGTTGCTTGTGTTCGTCTAATGAATTAGAGTAGATGATAATATCATCAAAGAACACTCTAGTGAAGGTTTGATGAGGCCTGAACAGCTTCTCCATCAAGCGGTTGAATGTGGCTGGTGCATTGGTCAAGCCAAAAAGGCATGACAATGTATTCGTAAAGACCAAATGTGGTGCGAAATGCGGTCTTTACAATGTCTTGATCAACTATCCTTATTTGATGATAGCCACTTTTTAGGTCAATCCTACTGAAGTAGGTCGATCCTTGTAGCTTATCAAATAGGTCTTCTACCCATGGAACGGGAAACCTATTCTTGATAGTGATCCTATTTAGTGCTCTATAGTCGACACACATGCGATATGTGCCGTCTTTCTTTTGCACTAATAGCACAGGTGAGCAAAATGGAGATGAGCTAGGCCTAACCATGCCCTTCTCAACTAACTCATGCACTTGCCGCATAATCTCCTCTTGTTGAGCTTGAGAAACTCTATAAGGAGATTTGTTAGGCGGTGAACTTCCTGGAAGAAGTTCAATTGCATGGTCATTATTACCTCGTTTAGGAGGTAGCTCACAAGGGATGTCGTCAATAAAAACATCTTGAAACCCCTTGAGAAAATTGGATAACTCTAATTCCTTTTGGTTGCTTTTATTTTCTTTTGCTAAAGCATTAGATTCATTTTGAGAATCTTTAACAAAAATCATGTACACGGAAATAGAGCTCTTTATTGACTCGTTGAAAGCTGGTGTATGTACAATGGGAATAGTGTTACCCATTTCCTTAGCATCTATATACATGTCTTTTTCCCTGAACTTAAAGGAGATTCTCCTTTCAGGAAATTTAACATTGGCAGCCAGGTGGTCAAACCATGGTGCCCCTAGGATTACATCCTCATGCTTGAGAGGAGAGATAAAGAAGTCCTCTTTGTCCACATAGCCTTGGACATGAAGCCTCAATTTCCCGATTAAGGCAGTGACTGAAGCTTCTTGCCCCTTGAAGGCACTATCTGCGGGTAGGACATCTTCCATCTCGTAAGCTTGTATGCCTAGCTTGGTGGCCAACTCTATAGATATAAAATTGTGAGTAGAACCAGGGTCAAAGAGAATAAAAGCATCATGTTCTCTTACCTTTCCCCAAGCATGGCATAGAGGAGATCCTTTGTGGTGAGTTTGGTGAGTCTCCTCCTCTTGGATTTCAACCAAGGAAACTCTAGGAGGATCTTGGCGGTTGTTCTTTTGGGGACAAGCGCATTACGCATGCCCTTGTTCGCTGCACTTGAAACACTAGTTATCCTTGCGATAACGCTCAAGCTCTTCAGGAGAGAGTTTGTTTTTACCTTTGTAAACTCCCTTCTCTTTAGCTTTGTTGGAGTTGCCCTTAGGAGACTTTTGGACATTGTCCTTCCCCTTAGGCTCGTTGGAACCCTTGTTTTCCGTGGGCTTATTATTTCTTTTAGCCCCCTTTTGGAAATTGATTCGAGAGGCCACCATAGTATGGTGTATTACCGCCGATATGGTACGTGGCCTTGGGAGTTGACATACTCCGCCATTTCTTCGGTTAAGCCCGCACAAAATTGTTTCTTTTGCTCTCCAAAATCCAACTTTTTGAAGACAGTAGCTTTGAGTTGTAGGTCCCAAAACTTGTCTACATATTTGTGGATGGATTCATAGGGAGAAAGCTTTAAGCTTTGCCATTCGGTGAGTACTTTGTCTTTGGCATCGGTGGCCAAAAACTGCTTCATAATGGAAGCTCTTAAATCTTTCCATGTTCCTGGAGCTTCACCGTTGGCTCGTAGGCTAGACCACCATTGCCTGGCAGACTTTTGAAAGTGCATAGCTACATGGCGTAGCTTAGAGGACTCCGTGAAGCCCTCATCTCCAAACGCCGCATCAAACTGTTGGATAAAGGCCAAGACTTTGTCCGTAGCACCAAAGGTGCCATCATAGGTAAGGAAAGAGATGCTCTTCCCTCCCTCTTTGAACTTCTTCAACTTGGATGACCTCTTCCATGCGGCATTGGATTTCCTATGGCCTCTTCTTTTTGATGGTTCAAAGGTTGCACCATCACTTTCTTCAGAAGGTGAAGAATTTGAAGAAGGTGGAGAAGAGGGTGACCTCTTTCTCGCCTTTTTCTTGTCTTGATCTTCGTTGTCTTCACCATCACTTTCATAAGAGGAAGACGATGAAGAAGATGGAGAAGAGGGTGTCCTCTTTCTCGCCTTTTTCTTCTCTTGCTTTTTATCATCCCTCTTTGAGTTATGGTGTGGAGAAGAGTGTGATGGTCTTCTCCGCTTTGGTGGTGATGGAGAGCGTTTAGCCCGCCGTCTTCGTGGAGCCATCTCTGTCGAGGTGGCGGGAGACTCACTTCTTTATCGTTCCTTCGGTGGAGGCTCTTGAGTTCTCCTTTGGGAAGGAGATGCATCATCAAGAAGTAAATTCTTGAGCCCTTCGTATGGATTCTCTTCTTCTTCCCGAATCGGAGAGAGACCTCTTTTGGGAGTCTCACAAGGAGGCTTCCTAGGTGTTCTCTCGTCATGGTGATGAGCTTGGAGAATCCCGTGAGCAAGGAGCTGCCGTTGCACTTCACTTTGGAGAGATGGATTGCCCATGGCTTGTTGAAGCCTAGAAACAAGATAGTTAACAAGCATCGGAGCATCATTAGTAGCTTGCTCATTAGCAAAATCAAAGTTATCAACATTAATTTCACTCTCTTTACTATTGTCAGCTATTCTAACAACTTTTAGGTGTAAACTTTTTAGGTGTACTTTGGCACTTCAAGCCCTAGTTGCTACTCCTCTTTACCCCTTTAGAAAAATCACTCAAGCTACTGTACCCGTGGCTCGGATACCATTAATTGCAAGGAATAGAAGAGAGGGTCTTTCAACACCAAAACAGGACCGGCTCCTGTCAAGCTTCTAATAGCTCAATAGTGGTTAAGCAGTAGGCAAGCACCGCAGGACTCCACTATTAAGACCATAGCTCTCGACGGTGATGCCCCGTTAACTGCACGAAGGCAGGCGCACTGCAGGCTGAAAAATCCCTATTCTACTTACTCACAGGCAATTAATAAATATACCAACCATTTATAGCTAGCTTGAGGACCTCCCTTCTTGAGCAAGAAAAGAGAAACCTTGTGCTCTGATACCAATGTAACATTTAATGGCCTAAAAACTTGTGTGTAGCGGAAATTAGCATGAACATAGTGGGCATTTCATTAGAATAGATTCCTAATGAGAATTACAAGAGTGCTGGGTGGAGAGAGCAACAAAAAGCATAACACCTAGTTAGATAGCATCAACAATACTTTCAAAAGAGAGAGAAATTAAGCTATTGACAACATTTGAGGACTGGATTTGCATGGAGCTGGTCCCCCCTCCAAAAAGCTTTGTATTATGGTTTCTCCCATCAAGAGAGACATTGTACAATACAATTCTTTGTGTTCCTTCAAGACTAGCTAGTGCAATGAGGATGAAAGCTTCATGCACTAAGCAAAACACTTAACAAACACAACATTAATTATCCCTGTTCTCAGACCCAAGACCTCACACACCTTCAAGATGGTGAGAGCTAGCAGGGTATGAGAGTAGATTGAGAGGAAGAAGGAGTATCTTACGAGAAAGATGTACATCTCCTCACATAATCACTCATATTAGCATAGCTTAGCTTAGTAATTAGCATGGTAGAGGAGATGAGCATGCATTGAAGCTTGGCTCTTGGTTGGATTTGCATCACAAATCCAAGAGTTGTTGGTGTAGGCCTCCCTTCTCACAAGCTTGGAGTAGGTGGTAAGCTTTCCATTAAAGCTTGAGAAGGAGAGAGAGTCTTCTTTACTTCACACATGAGATTGTGTGATAATGCCTTGCAAAAATCAGCCCCCTCTCTCTCTTGGGCGAGCCCCCTTGCTATTTGCTCTTGCCGTCCTCCCATTGGACCTCCCTAGAGCTAGTCAATGACAATTAAGCAGCATAAGTGATAGCCTTCTGACATGTGTCCCCCTTTCCCCTTTTGTGAGAGCTTAAGGTAATTTAATAATTCAACTAAACTCTCATTGGACCCCTTTGCCTCCTGGCCAATAGGAATCAGGCAAGCCATTGGGCTGCTGAATGCTCATTGGACCACTTGGGAGACTGTCCAATAGTCTTCTAGAGGACTTAATTCTCATTGGTTCTTTTATTAAGTGTTTTTAAATTAATTAAACTAGATTTACTTTAGCCTAATTCTCATTGGTCCACCTCCAAGGCCATCCAATAGGAATTGGGTACACCTTGTGGGCATCTGGGCTAGGGAGCTGACATGTGTCCCTCATTCCCTTTGTGTAAAGGGAGCTTGTGTGTGTGTGTGTGTGGCTTTCTCTCTCATCCCCTACAAGAAAGGCTCGCCCCCTCCTATGTAGGGATGTGCAAAGACTTTTTGGGTCACACACAAAGCATCCAATTCCCCTAGGGTTGACCTTTGGACACAACCTTTGAATTTTGGAACCTTAGCATTTTGGAAGTCTTAATGGGCTGAACCTTAGGGTCTTTTTAGCCCATTGTTTCACATGGCTCTTTTGCAGATGGCCCCCCCTTTGGATCCCTATTTTCCCTCCTTTGGATCCCTACTGTGGCCGGTCTGCTAGCTTAATCAATATTCTAGTTTTTTCTCCCCTGGCACTTCCCCATATTAAATGATCAGTTTAACATGAGAAAATCATTTAGGAGAATTAGATATTGATTATTATGACAATGCCTCTTTTTAAAGAGCGAGGTAAACAAATGTCAACACCCTCTCACAAGGATCTAAAAGAAAAAACAAAAAAAAGGAAGTCTTTCATCATTAGCTTGCCATGTGGCAAGTTTTATCCAATGCTCTAGAGATGTACCCAAATTCTAACCCTTTACTAAGGACTACTTATGTAGTCCAACAAGTGAAAGGGTCACGGTGGCTTTCTAAAACAATAAGAAAGTGAGAAAATCATTGGGTTGAGTTTAACTGGAATTTCCAGCTAAACCAGTGTTCGGGAAAGAATTGCCTCAGCTTAGCCTTGAGCTGGTTGAAAAATCCGTGAAATATGAGAGAAAATAGTTCAAAAATCTTGCAAATTTTAAAAATTTTGCCAGTTTTTTTTGTTTGCTTCTTTGCAAGGAGGAAACTCAGATGGTGGCCGCTGATAAAAAGAGACTTTCCCAAACACTAATTGGAATTAATCTGTAGAATGCAAGAAATCTCGAACACTAACTGGAATTAAGCTATAGAATGCAAGAAAAGCCAAGCCATGTGAGGCTATGAAATGAACGGTGAAAGAAAAATAACTCATTAATATGTGTGTGTATGTGTGTGTGTGTGTGTGTGTGTGTGTGTATGTGTGTGTGTAGTATTTAGTATAATTATGCAAGGTGAAGCTTTTTTTTAGCATTCTAAAACAATAAAATGCAAGAAAAGTCAAGACATGTCAGGATGTGAAATGAAAGGTGAAATAAAAGATTCATTAAATATTTTAAAACCAAAATAGCATTTAAGGGAAGTCTCAATCATCACTGAAAACATTGAAAGTATGCCTAACTCAACTCTCCCCTAAGGCTTCTTTTAGAAAGCCAACGAAAATTAAACATACAAAATTCATTTTAAGGTACATTTAAAGAGGAAATTTGCAAAAGTCTAGTGGATTTTCTCCTTCTCCCCCTCCCTTCAATCGGCTCAAGACTAAGCTGAGGCACACTTTTCCTGAAATCTGCTTCAAAAGCTCACATGGATTCCCCTTGGATCCCGGGCAATGAGATTTGGCCTTCCATAGGAGAATGCCAATTTAAAAGTTAGGGTGCCATTAAAGGCCTATGTCGACTAGTCTTGCTCGGCATTGCAATAGAACATCTATAGAACATAACATGACATACCCAGATTAACATCAAGCATCTATGAGAAAAGAAGTAATCTATTTGATACATAGATATGATGATTGAGATTGAGGGGTAAAAGCATGTATAGGTGGTCCAAAAAGGGCTGTCTTGGAAACTCCTTTTTAAAGTAGTTTTTGAGAACTTTTGAGTCTACATTTGATTTTGGGGGGAGGAAACTCAATATGAGTAATGAAGATGGGGGAAATTTTTTAAAAAAGAGGGGTATGCATTTTTTACCACCCCTATAGTTCTTGGACGTGTTGGACGTACGAGTACCCCCTTTGTCTCCTTCTCTATGTAGGCACAAAGCTACAGGTTTAGGGCATTCTCTGTGCGCGGTTTTTGCATAGAGCAAAGCGCCTTTATCTCCTTCTCTGTGCGGTGTTTCTGCAGCTCATTCCCTTTCTTTCTCTACGCATGGTTCTCTATTGTGTGTTCTTAGTTCTCCATCTCTCTCTCTCTCTCTCTCTCTCTCTCTCTCTCTCTCTCTCTCTCTCTCCAGATAGGATGGAGCCTTCTCGCCAGTTAGGTGTGTGTGAGTGTCTATGACATGTTTGGTCTTGTTGATGCCTGGGATCTTCATGATGTATGTTCATGCATTGAGCTCGTTTTCTTGATCCGGCTCCATGCCCACCAGTACACAGTCGAGCAGAGTCTCTCGAGTAGTTCACAGGCTGCTTACACGATTACTGGGCGGCAAAGAAAAGGGAACAAAGAGAGAGGCAAAGGCAACAAACTTTCTGTGATGAAAAGCAAAAGGATGTCCAGCTCGATGAGAAGCAAAAAAGGAAGATTCTTCGTGCCATGTCAAGGTGCTGGCAAGAGCAGATGCAAGGATTGACAACCAAACTCCAAGGAGAGATTTTTGAAAAGTTACTCCAGCAACCAATATATTGCAACTTGCAGAACTCGACACATTCTATACAGAGAGCAATGCTTTCCAACATTTGCAACACCTTGTCAAAAGTCAAGGTCCTGCACTCAGCCACAGAAATGCTTTTCAAGAGGGCAATAGTGATGGCATGCATTAATTCAATGAACGAAGTAGATGCACGTCCCTTTACGGATAGAGCACTTGCAAAGTCATTAGGCATACACAAAAGAAACATCATGCACGACTCCATTTAGAGGATGAGAACAATCCTTTTCCAGTCTTAGCATGTCAACGACAAGCTCATCGTTCTACAAACATCACAGAGGACATTAAGGAGGTTGTGTTTGGTTTCTAGACAGCAGAGACCTGAGTCTCTCCGAACAAGAAGGACATATGCCAAAGGCGTATCGGCCAAAAGGCTGTTCTTATGCATCCATTGCATTTGCTGGATCAACCTCATGTATTATCAACCACTTCCAAGTAGTATATTGACCAATGTTCACCACTGTCAAGCTGTCACAACCAGAATCAAACTGTAAAAAACCATTGTCAAGTAGTATAGTGACCATTGTTCACCACTTTCAAGCTGTCAGAACCACTGTGAAATTGTAGAAAACCTCTAAAAACTGAGAAAACAATCGAAAAGTGGTTAAATCCCCCTTCAAGTACTTTGCAAAGCAGTTAAAGTATTGATAGTGATTTAAAGTACCTAAAATACTGCTTTCAACCCCCTTAGGTTGGAAGCTTGTACTTTGCAAAGTGCTAAAATAGTTTGTCACCACTTTATAGGATTTTAATAACCACTTGCAATCTGCCAAGTGCTTAGGTGAGCACCTATGTAAGCACTTGGAAGTTTTCAAATTACCTGAAGGTGATTGAAAGTGAAAAACAAACCACTTGAAAGTGGTTTAATGACCACTTTCAATCTTTTTAGGTGGTTTTAAGTGCTTCAGGTGGTTTGAAATCTACCAAGTGCTTGGGTGAGAACCTTGAAGATTTCAAACCACTTAAAGATAATTGAAAGTGGTTTGATGACTCTTTTCAATCACCTTTAAGTGGTTTTCAGTGCTTCAGGTGGTTTGAAATCTGCCAAGTGCTCAGGTGAGAACCTATGTAAAAACTTGGAAGATTTAAAACCACATGAAGGTGATTGAAAGTGGTTTGATGAACTTTTTCACCCTAAGGTGGTTTTAAGTGCTTCAAGTGGTTTCAAGTAGTTCAAAGCCACTTTCAAACATGCAAAACCACTTCTAAGTGGTAAATGTTCCTCTTGAGTGCTTTTACAAACCCGAGATTTGGGTGTCATCCAGCTGAAGGTGATTGAAAGTGGTAAACAAACCACTTGAAAGTGGTTAAATGACCACTTTCAACCACCTATAGGTGGTTTAAAGTGCTTAAGTGAGAACTTATGTAAGCACTTGGAAGATTTCAAACCACCTGAAGGTAATTGAAAGTAATAAACAAACCACTTGAAAGTGGTTTGATGACCTTTCTCAATCACCTATAGTAGGTGGTTTAAATTGCTTCAGGTGGTTTCACAAAGTTTAAAGCCCCTTTCAAACATGCAAAACAACTTCTAAGTGGTAAATGTTCCTCTTATGTGCTTTCCACAAACACGAGAGTGGGTGTTATAACTTGTGGGTGATGGTACCAACCATTTTGGTTATTTGTTCTCACATTATCTCTTTATTGCCTGCTTTTTTGTGCAGGTGGAATTTTACAGGCGGTTTCAGGAAATGCATCGGAGGGTGCGTATTTCGCTGAGATGCTTTGAGAATTTGAAGCCCTTTTTTGTTCGAAAATTGTGGGACCTCAATATCTGCTACTGCGAATATCATGTGAAGCTATCTACTTAAAAGATGCTTTCAACCAAATGCCTCAAGGTAGGTATGGGAGTCCTTTTTGTGTCCTAAACCAAAAAATTCCATGTTTCATTTACACATCTGCTTGATGGGAAAATGCGATCAATGCGGTGCCAAAAAACTTAGATGTTACACTCTTGAAGTACACAACGACAACTTTCAGGTGGCTGCAAAGGTTTTGTTGGTGTGGAGACACAATCTATACATGAAGATGGCCAGCACCACAAAAGGAAAGATCTTGCTATTCAGTAGATTGGGTGCTTCACTTTCATTTCATTCATGAAAGACAAGCTGACCAAGTTTATCAAACATAACTACATCTACAGATGGTAGGCCAACCAATTCAAAGAGTGTCTACAGATTTTTCCAAGTGATGTCGTTGTCTCTATCGTGGACTTTGCAAAAAATTACAGTTTTAAAATTCAGAATGAGATCCAATCCATGCACTGGTATTCTGGCCAGGTGAGCATTTTGGTCCACATATGCTATGTGCGCTCGACAATGGGCGACATCATGAAAATCTCCATTTTTATATATACGATGACAATGTGCATGACACATTGTTCGTTCAACACTGCTTTCTTTTGCATGACCAGTGGTTGAAGGACCAGGGTTTTTGTTTAAAGCGACACTGGGTATGGTCTGATGGTGGAACATCACAATTCAAAGCACGACAGCCTTTCTTCTTTGTTGCAAGGTTTTCTCAGCTTACTAGGCTTGAGATGATGCACAACTATTTTGGGTCAGGTCATGGAAAAGGTGAACATGACGGTGCTGGTGCAGTCATAAAGAGGGCATTAACCCATGAGCAATTGAAGGTGGATGGACACCCCCTGTATAATGCAGCAACAGTGGTCAATTACCTCACTCTAATGAACAATAGGAAAGACTGTTGGTCATCCGCAAACAAGGTCAATAGGGTCTTCTAGGAAATCAAGGTGGGTGATGTGCTAAGAGATATAGAATGGGATTGCAAGAAAATCAGTGGATCACGTTCGATGCATTGTGTGAATGGTTTCTCTTCAACGGATACGACTGCACTGAGGTGTAGAAACATGTCCTGCTTCTGTCATGTTTGTGTGCATGGTCAATGGAGAAGATGTGCAAACAAAGCTCACGTAGAAGCATGGCAGTACTTGAGGATCATACCAACAGATGCTGACATAGATGAAGATGTTTCAAGTGACGAGGAGATTGATGCACCTATGTATGCTGTCCATCACGATGATTTGAGCGATGCCTTATGAGTTGGAGATAACTTTGCAATCAACGCTGAGGAGGAAGACACTGATTTTAATATATTGAGGTGTTGCACGGAGAAGAGGCTATACACCGCGACTCAGAAGGATGCGTGGCACAATTAGATAAAGAAGAACTCCTTCTATGTTGAGGGGCACTTTTATGATAAAGTCAAGGGACGCTCCGATCGGTATGTGTCATTAGATGATACGCCTCCTGCTTCCATGTCCTCGCACCTAGTTTGATGCCTTAAGTTCCCCTTGTATCCTGAGAGAGATGAGCCTAATGTCTACACTTTGAGTGATACCGTGTATGAGCACATCTACAATAGCATGCTCTCTGATACCAAGCCTATTTAAAACACATTGACCTCATAATGTATAATTGGATACCGCTTTCTTCTATCTGTTCCTCATAAGAACTTAAGTTCCTCATCCAGTAGTTGAAGCCTTTCTGACACTTTTTTATTCTTTTGAGTACATGTAGCTTACAACTTGCCATCGAGTTGCAAGTGCTTTAAACTACCTTCAACTAGATTTTACAAAAATATCAATCACTTTAAGCCACCCAAAAGTTGTCAAGACACCCTTATATACATAGTTTCGATATCATTGACCACCTACAAGTACTATCTAAACCACTAGCAAGTGATCTAGAAGGCCTTTGCAAGTGCTTTAGAACCACTTGCTTGTATACGTAGTGTCGATCTCATAGACCACCTGCAAGTGCTATCTAAACCACTAACAAGTGGTTTTGAACCACTATCAAGTGCTATCTTAACCACAAGCAACTGGTTTTGAACCACTAGCAAGTGCTATCTAAACCACTGGCAAGTGGTTCAGAACCACCTGCAAGTGCTATCTAAACCACTAGAAAGTGGTTCTGAACCACTAGCAAGTGCTATCTTAACCACTGGCAAAAGGCTATTTTAACCATTGCAAGTGGTTCTGAACCACCGGCAAGAGGTTATTAACCACTAGCAAGTGCTATCTTAACCACTAGCAAAAGGTTCAGAACCACTGGCAAGTGGTTCAAAACCACTTTCAAAGTGCTTGCAAGTGGAATAGAAGACCTAGCAAGTGGTATAGAAGGCCTTTGCAAGTGGTTCAGAACCTCTTTCAAGTGGTGCTTAACCACTTGCTAGTGGCTACCCGTTTACATAATGCAAATGGTTTTCAACCACTTGCATGTGGTCCACAATTCACAAGTGGTACAGCTTGCACTTCTGCCCACTAACTGCTGATTTTTATCTTCTACAAAACCCCTAAGACAAACTGCTAAAACAATTTAAAATCCGCTTATAATAAGACATCTTGCAAGGCACACAATAAAATGGTTGATTGAATAGCAAATCATGTTTTTACATTAGAAATCAGTATTGAATTCCACAATAAAATGTCGGTTTTTTCCCCATCTTACAAAACAAAAGAAGTCCTCATCATGAGTTACAATATCAAACTCATCATGGGTATCTACATACATGATCACAGGTACACAACTCTTAAGATTTCTGTTGAGACCGGAGATCAGAAGGCAGCCTTTTATAACGTGGTTGTGGAGGTGGTGGAGGTAGCACTTTGCCTTTGCCGCATGATAATTTTTCCCTCACAAATTCAGCTTTTTGAAGAGTCTGCCACCCTCTTCTTCTAACATCCAGTTTACAAGCAGTGATCAACTCCGATCGATTATCTGTTTTCTTCCACTCATAGACAAATGGCAAAACTTCATGATGCATAAACCTCTCCCATTGGTCTTCCGTATGGTCCTCTAGAGAAGGCAAGATAACATAGGAGTCTTAGTCGTTCAAGCAGCACCTGGGATATTTTTCATCTAGCAGGAGGGCGTTATCTTTGTTGAATTGTGGAAACTCTTTCCAAAAAGTGTGCAAGACTAGAAAGAGCATATGTTCCCCTTGCTCGTCAAGCCATGAGCTTCTACTGCATGCCTCCTTTGCAATCCACCCATCCAAGCACTTGCGGGCCTGAGGCAAGCACAATTCTAACCTCTTTTCCATGGCTTGTGTTCCAGACGTACACTTCAACTATCTCGCTAGCTCCATGAACAAACCACTTTGCAAAATGGTGCACATAGTGGTTCAGATTGTTGTCCTGCTTCACCTTCCGAAAGTGCAGCATGTCCACGTTAGGCGGGCTTGGTCCCTCTCTTTTGTCGTGAGTGACAATAAGCATATCATTAATATTAATACTCAAGGCATGCCTATTATCCTCCAAAAGGTGAGGGACACAAAACTGAGTTACTAGGGGTGTCTCTCAATCAAAGTACCCCAGGTCTTCTTGAGCACAATGCTAGTGCCCAACATTACCAATCACTTGTATTTTTACTACAACGCCCAAAAAACCACCCAGTAAATTGTAGTGAAGATTGACACCATGAGACAAAAAAATATATCTTATATTCAAAATAAGTAAATAGCACAAAAAGCACATGGAACTTAAATTTTCCAATGTGCGCGGGTTTTGGGGGGGGTCTTGATTAGTACTTTTCTTTGGATATGGATGATGCACTCCTTTCTCCTGTTGTCACTTGCGTTTGTTCCTCAGGGTATCTGCAATTACTAGTAATGTCTCCACATCCTCTGCGTCCTCTACTTTATCCTTTGGGATCACAATAAGGTTCAGGGGGAAAAAACCAAAATCTGCTCGAACAAAAATGAAACACTACATATATGCACTTCATTACCTCCTGGTTGTCGGTTGAGAGCTTGTTGGAGTCATGTCCAATGGTTTCCTTGCCATGGTTCTCAACCACGAAGGGTTAAACCTCGAGGTCCTCCACTCTATCCCCACTTTTCTCAGCAACCTTGCTGTGCTGAAAACCCTCAGATAACTCTATGTTGTTCTTGTCAAGTTCAGACAGTTTTGTATTGTTCTCGTCAAGCTCAAGCAGACGAGAACTTTTGTCAGCATTGGTTTCTATGAAGAAAAAAATCATGTTAAGTGACTTATCTCATGACAAGTGGATTTAAGCTGAGTATAGTGAACCCACCCTCTGGCTCTATGTGCCCAATTCTAAGTGCCGAGCACTTGGAAATTTTTGGAATCTTTACTGTGCACAATGGGTGAGTGCACTCTGCCATAGTGCTGCATAGAACTGCAAAGTAAAATGGGTGATATTTGTGTTGACATTCTAGCGAGAAGACCCCTGCCATGTGGTTAGCTAAGAGGGGTTTCCCACATGCAACACAGTCACCCCAATTGGATGTCTGTATCCATAAATGCTCTTCGAGACATTATGGCTTCTAATTCAAATTCCAAAGTCATATTCCTTTGCTGCCAACCATAGCATAAACAACAACGGAGAGTAAGATCATTTCATGCTTGGATGGACTTAAGTGCACAAGCTTGAATGCTTCTATTCTACTTCTTCTAAAGAATTCAAAGCAAATTAAAAAAATGCTTGACAAATCTTATCAAAATGCTTTCTAGGCATTTCTTAGCGCTTTCTAACAACTTGTTTAGCACTTTTTAACCACCTATTGAGCACCATTGAGCACTTTCTAACCACCTGGTCACGACTTTCTAAGCCCCTAGTAACCACTTTCTTGGTAACATAAAGCATATTAAATCACTTTCTAACAACCTATTTAGCAACATTGAGCACTTCAAAGCACTTTCTTACCAACAAGTCACCACTTTTGTTGGACGGATACGCCGCGACGGACGTCAACATAGCGAGAACTCACCTAACATATAATGTCAACTGAGGACGAAGCTCGACCCGCAGGCGCGTGGAAGCAAGCAAAGGGTGTCAACCTCTACTCGACCGACTAGTGACTACTTCCTACAGAGATATCAACTCTACATGCCATCGGTTCTGTGAATGTGAGAGTCTCCTATGATGCTACCGCAAGCCAAAAGCCCATTAGACGTTCTCGAAACGTTACGAAACTTGAGGGATATCCTATCAACACCAATAGGCCACTCTCCCTAAGGTCCGTGACCAAAAAAACCTACTCAATACCCTCCGTGCAGAAAACGCGCAGGATGTCTGGCCGATTTTTGCAGGTCGACGTTTCCAAAAACTAAAGTGCCTAATGTGTAGTTCTACTCGCTCTGATCGCGTGGATATGCTAAAATGCAAAAACAAACAACAGTTACTCACCGAAACTCCAAAAGTAGCTCGCGGGTGAATCTGCCAAAACACAGACGAACGCGCGTGATGTAAGCATCAACGCGTAGCTCTCCTCGTGGCAACACACTGCTGCTCTCCGTTTGCGATTCCGACCACCGTAGCTTCTGTAGCACACACACACACACTCTCACTCTCTTGCAGTTTCCCAACGACACAAAAGATCAGATTTATTAGAAGTCTCTTTACAAAGCTTTAGGTTTTGGCTTATATACTAAGTCTTAGAAAACCTAATGTCCGACCAAAATGACCTTATTTGTCCCTAGGCTTCTATAGAGCTTAATACAACACCGCGAGCTGGCTTTGCTCATCCAACAAGCATCTGTGGCCTCAATACAATTGCTGACTTAAAATATGAAGTTCCCGTAAACATTACAAAAGTGGCCGTAATGGCTCAAAATGATAATAACGGGATATTTGATGATGTCCATGAGCTTGTATCTTCACATTACAGCATCCATCTTCGTCTTCATCACTTCATCAACATCTTTATTTGGAATCTTTAGAGAATCTTTGAGGGATCTTTATGGAATCTTTGTGGAAGCGTTGTTGAAAGGTTGACCTTTCAACACTCTCCCCCTCCGAAGTCTTGTCGTCCTCGACAAGACTCTATGTCTGCAATGGCCTTGGCAAGTGGTTCATGTTTTGGTGTTGGTTGAATCTTTTGTTGTTGCAGTTGCTTCTACCAGATGCTTTGTATATTGTAGAGTTACCTTTTTCTTGTACATGTAGTGTAGTTGAAGCCATAGCTCTCCCCCTTCGATTGGTTGTTGTAGGGTGAATAGGTTGAGTGGGGTTTGTTGTTGCAGCAAGGCTTTATCATGGCAGCTCTGTATTGTTTGTTCTTTGGGTGTCATCCTACATGTGTACCTGTAAACTTGAAGCCTTTTTGAATTTTTTCTAGGCCGCTCCCCTTTGATCCTGTAGATGATGAGCATGCAGTTGTTTGGGTATGTCGTTGGTCTGCTTTTCTGTGTTTTAATAAGAAAAATAAAATAGTAAAAATAAAATGTGGCGTATATTACAAAATGAAGGTCTTGGATACCTGTATAGGACTAAAGGGAAAAACCCAGTGGGAAAAAAATGCCTTTAGTCACCATTAAATGTGAGGCTATATGTACTTATGTTTGATGTAACCGAGTTTTGTTGAGTTAAAGTACTTATGGCCGTATGGCTACTATTACTGGATATACAGTGGATAAGTGTTAGTAGCTTGAATTCAGAGTCATTGTTGTTGAGCAAATTCTTATGAAACCTGTTACCACTTCGTCATCGTCATTTTGTTGTGTAAGTGCATGGGTGGAACACAAATCGTGTCAAATGCAAATGTCCAATGATGGGACATTATATATGCTTGCACAGATAGATGCATGGGAAACAATCTGCGGTGCGAGAGGAGTTTGAATGGGTGCTTCCTGGAGTGAACGTAGCTAGAGAAGCAAAAATATATTTGACTTCAAGAGCTGCCGTTACTCACAAGAAGGGCTTTTGTCGACGAGGTTTTTTCCACTCTCTCACTGTGTTCATGTGCGTGAGTGTTTTCTGGACTACTCCGCTACTCCACCATTTAAAATAGTAGACTTTGACTCTTATGCTCACCTCTTCCAGCATGAGTGACATGACTTTATGTATGCTCAACTCTCCAGCTTGAGCTTTAATCTAAATATCTAGACTCATAGACCACAAAAAATATTAAGACATGAAGCTTGGGTCTGACGCTTGCTCATTTAGTGGCTCAGCTGCCCCACTCTTGACTCTTATGGCATTATTTTTATGGCGACTTCACTTACTCTCGGGAGCTTTCAACCAAGAATAGGTTGTGAAATTCAAAACTCCCATCCTCGAAGAGAGGATTTGTAAAGGACCATACTGGCAATATTGGTTTCTTTTGCCATACCTGGGTGACCTTGGTTGTCAAAATTTCATTTTGTTGTTGTTGGTCCTGTGGTTGAGAAGATTGGCTCGTTCCATTCCTCGTAGCACTTTGTCTATCATGTCTTGACATTTCTTGAGAGCTAGAGATGAATTCAATCTTCTTCGTTATTTGTTGTTCTTTTGGCACCCATTTGTATCTGCATCGTGTGATTAGCGTGTCTTTGCAGATATCCTTTGCCTTGACTGTGACATTGTCCTTGATTTTGCCTTCCGTGAAATTGCGATTATTTTCAAGCTGAAGTCGTTTGCTTGAAGAATGTTTACCTGGCATCTTTGGTAGCCAGATTCTCCGATTTCCTTGATAGTAACCTTGTGCTTGAAGAATTGTAGATGGCACTTCCCATGATGTTTTTGATGTCATATTGAGATGTACAAGAGTGCCATTTTTGGGATTATTTATCGATGAAGTCCTATGTTGGTATGAAGGCCAGTTGGATTTGAAATTTCCTGCATCCCTTTGGCAAGCCTTGTTGGTTGGTCTCCTTTGGCGATATAAATATGAGCTTTGTTGCTTTTGGGGACTCTTTTTGAAACCTTTATCCACCACATAAGCCGAGGTCTGTGGTTTTGGTAACCAAAGTTTCTTTTGACCCTCATAATAGCCTTGCTCTGCTAATCTGTAGTGGGAGGCTATCCATCCCATATGTTTACCTTTCGTCAATCGGCTAGGCTCATTTACCCATATCGGGTCCTTGACCTTGATTTCTTCAGCTTTGATGTAGACCTTGGAAGATTTTTGTCGACGATGATCTCGCAGTGTAGGGTATTTTGGTTGAAAGATTTTCTTTGGAGTCTGTCTTTCATGTGGAAGCATGTGGTCAGTTGATGTCGAAGCTATGTCTTGAACTTTTCGGGGCTGGATTGAAGACTCTGATTTAAGGGGCTGCTTCTGTTGGTAGGACATTTGTGGGCTCATTTTGGCTTTGCCTTTGTCGGTAGCTGATAATCTTGGAGCAGTAGTAGGCTGGATTTCTTGAGAGCTGGTCGTGATGACCATTGTTGAAAATTCAGGTTCTTTTGCCAATGTTTTTGCCCAGTGCTTGGACAAAATCAAATGTGTATTCATTTTGGAGGAATCCGCCACTAGGAATTTGTCTTTGATTACCTTTGACCGTAGTTTAAGGGTAGCTTTCACAATCCCTAAACTTGTGACGGCTATTCCATGTGATATAGGAACCTGTACCTGGATTTCATATAGTTCTGGCTTACCTAGAAGTAACCATAGCCCATAAGACATGACATTAGTCGTGGCAGTGCAATCTATCTCTACTGTAAAGTTGAATTTCAGTTTCTCATGCACATCCAACGAGAATTTAATCTTCTTGTTGGCTGCCAAGTAATTGATGTCCTCTTTGCTTTTGGTACTTGTCTTGGACTTTTGTGCCTTGAAGGCTTTGTCATCCTCTTGTATGTTGAACTTCTTTGTCATTTGACTGGTTGTAGCATGTCCCAAGTGCTTACTATCTTGTGTTGTAGCTGCTTGTTGGTGTTCATTGCTAGTTTCTGACTCTGACGCCTTGATTCTTGATTTCAGAAGCTCTTTGTCACTGCACTTGAAGGTCATTCAATGGTGACTTTTCTTCTTGGAAATGTTTTGAAGCTTGTGTAGCAGGATGTTGAGGTTTACTCTCTTCTTCTCATGCAATGGTCGCTGCGGCCTTTGGTTTCCATTGTTCCATGGGTTTTTGTAGAGTCTCTTCTTGAAAATATTCATTCATATCGTGTATTGCTTGTCCTTGGTAGTCAATCTTGGACTCAGTCATTTCCTGTTCTTCTATGCATTGTATGTCTTCAATTACATCTTCTTTTAGCTTCTCATACTCTTTGATTTGTTCAATCACCAATGAAGAGTCTACAATAGAAAATTTATTTGGTAGACTTTCAGCTTCATCCATTGACTCTATTTGCATGTCTTCCACTTGTGATGTGGCACTAAGATTTTTTGTTACCTCTTCCACCTCTTCTTGCGTTGGCTCACTATCGTCAGAATCTTGGCTTCTTTTGCTCTCGAACCTTGAACTACGAGCTTCATCTTCATCACCTTGTGGATGCTCTGACTTGTCCTCACTGAGGTTCCTTAAACGATCTTGAATCAGCTGATTCAATTGATCTTTTTTGAAAGCCTGATTCTCTATGATAATGTCGTTGACACCCTTGACTTCAAGCAACTGTGTCTTGAGCCTATCTTTTGTGCTCTGCGACAAGATCTGCTTCTTTTCCGGAGATCTTGTCGGGGATTCTTTCTTTTGTTCCCTTGTTGTCACTGTCTGAACTTTGCTTTTGGCTTGTTGCTTCTTCTTTTCCATGTAGAGCTTTACTGGGCAGTCCTTCACTAAATGACCAATGGCACATTGGTCGCAATATGTTGTTATCTCAACATGTGCACCCTTTGGACGAGGTAGCTCTCCATAATACTGCTGATAATGGTTTCCTGTGGTATCTAGATATAGATATGACCTCTTCTTTGCATGCATGAACCTGTAGATTACGACTGACTTAGGTGTATCCACTGGCTTTGTCTCTTTATCCTTCATCGTCTTGTCCTTGAGAAGCTGAAAATAGCTTCCATTATTGCTTGCATACAAGATCAGATCACTATCCATGATTTCTAGCAGTTGTAATGCTAATTCTTCCATCAGTATATGGTCTTTGACGTGGGGCTTCTGCATAGCCTTAGGGCTATGTTTCCGAGTTGATTTTGGCGAGTTCTGCACCGAGGGTGAAGGTCAAACCGAATTTTTGTTTTCCATTTCCCTTGATGGTGCTTTTGGACGGGGTCCAAGTATGTGACTTACAGGTTGCCCACAATTGCTAAACCCATCCATGTTTTTCACATTGGCTATTTCATAGTGCCTATCGTATTTGTCAACCACAATGGCATCTTGACCTAACCTTCTACATTGGGCATTGTGAATTTCCAGTGGTATCTCCTCCGGCTCGGCATCTTCCAATGCTTCTTGAAATTCCACTTGGACTCCTGAAAAGGACACTACTTCTTGTAAAACTGGACTTCTTAATCCCACTCTTGAAGATATAGGGTCTCTTTGTTGAGTTTGAACTCCCCCCATCCGAGAGTGTTCCATATCTGATGTTAGCATCTGTTCAATGCCTGATGATATGACTTCTTGTGCTTTGTTAAGTAGCTCTTGAGACCGATCTAGTTCTTTTTGAAGTTGTGCTATCTTCATAGGTGATACTTCCGGCGTATTCCCTGTTTGTGCAATTTGGTGTGTTTGAGATTTGTCTTGTGCTGGTGCGGTGCACGAGACTTGTGTCATGTCTTTCCATGTGGTGTCTTGTGTTGTGCCTTGTTGTGTGTCATGTAGTGTGTCACTCATTTGTGTAGTGACAGCCGTAGGTGTCAATTCTTCCAGGTGCGTAGTTAGAGGTAAACCCATGACGAGATGGTATACATTACCACCTTTAGACATGTAGTCTTCTCCTCTTGAGCCAAACGCTTCTGCTGTAAAGTAATGATTGTTTTCTACAGGAACTTCATGATTTGTGACAGCCCTATAGTATCGACCGTCTTCATCTCCATAGAGGGTACCAAACTTCTGTTTTCCATGTAGTGCTTTGTACAGAAAAATACTTGGAGGATATGCGTAGAGTTATGTAAGTTGATCCTTGTACAACATTTATATCTCATTGTCGATGTATTTTCCGCGCCTCATGTAAATTGATCCCAGACAGTCGTCCATGAAATTTGGATGTGGGTGTAGTACATTCTTCGCTGTTTCAACTTCCACATATTGAGATGTCCGAGTTTCCTCTGTATCTTTCTTTGTCTTGATGTACAAATTCCGATTGACATCCTCATAGCATGGCAGTCCTTTGTAGTATCCAATCACATAGATCCGAATTTGCTCTCTTGTAATATCTGTGGATGTACTTGAAGCTTCTTCCTGACTGGTCTGATTCCTTTGAGACGCCATTGCTTTTGTCTTGACTCCCTTGTTGTTCCTGTTCAGTGATAGCTCTAATTGCTTGCCTCAATGCTAATAAAAAATATTAGCACCCTTGTGTCGGTCTCTTTCGCTTGAGGTTCTTCAGCTTTTGTGGATGTCTTAATCTCTGAGTTTTCTGAATTGGGCTTTGCTTGCACTGCTTGAACTTCTTAGCTCCCTTGCTTGCCAAGACTGATACTGTCTTGTCTGGCTGCTTGCTTTTCCTAGAGCCTTTTAGCAGGCCTCAATCTAGTGGAAGCACCGTGATAAGTTATGCAACTTACCACTATTCTGCAACGACTGCTCCCTTTGTAGCGATTCTTGACTCGAGCTAACTTGTGTTCACTTTAGCACACAATCTGCAAAATTCTATTTTGCTGGCAAACTTTTTCACAATGAATGCAAAAATCCTTGATGTACCTTTGACGGCCACACTTGTTCCTTGAGCACCTTCCAGCGGGTGACCAATGGTTTTCCCAAAAGATATTTTCAATCTGCTAACTTAGCAGTCTTCAAAAATCGTGACCGTTTTCTCACAATTCTTTCGAACTATCTGTTTTAGACACCCCTGACTTCCGGATGCATTTTGAGGCCTTAAACGAGGTTTTTTGCAAATAGAACTAAACGGTTGCCGTAGGCAGACATTTAGTTCATGTTTCACTCTAAGATCTGTAGAGTCGCTCTCAGGCTACGTTTTGATATAAAAACTTTTCCGATCCGATACTGTTTGTGAAAGTTATGGCCAAAACAGTGAATTGCAGTTTAGAATGGTCAAAATGAAAAGAAGATTTGGGATCTCTGTGACACTGTGAACACTCCTGTATGGTCAAAATTACAGCTGAAACCTGAAACTAGCCTAGAGACATCCTACGTGTAGGATGTCTATATGCTCAGAATTTAACAAAATTTGGTCCAGATACTCCCCTTAAGTCCAGCAACACAATGGTATGCTCAGAATTTCATTTGGACCTAGAAATGGCCTTGAGACATCCTACGCGTAAGATGTTTTTTTGCTCAGAATGACTTGAAATTTTCACCCCAGCTTCTCCTTGATGTGCTGATCACAGTGGTGTGCTTATAAGTTGGTTTGGAGTCCTAAATCAAGCTGGAGACATGCTACGCGTAGGATGTCTAACTGCTCAGAATTTGTCCAAACTTGATCCCAAGATTCTCCTAGTGCTCAACAACCCAATGGTATGCTTAGAATTTGAATTTGGATGCCAATAGGTCAAGATTTGGGCTGCATAAGCTTCTAGTGCACTCCAATGTCTGACAATTCTTGTCTTTGCTTGGTAGATAGGCCAAACAAGGTCCAAATTCACTTTTGAAAAAAGTTCTGGACTCCCTGAGACACTGGGAAACTCCCTATATAGCCAAAGTAGAATTTTGACCACTTTATGACCCTGGAGACATCCTACGCGTAGGATATCTTTTTGCTCTGTTTCAGCTCAAACTTGTACTATAGCTTCCCCTTGATGTGCTAAGCTCACAGCTACTTTTACTTTTTGATTCTGACACCTATAGGTTGGTCAAATGATCCAGAATCTGCTCCAGAAGCCTGATGTCTGTTCTGATGAATTCCTAAGTCAAATCAACTCCAAATTGGACCAAATTTGCCTAGGAGGCTTACCTAAGGCTATACAACACCCTCCTATGTCCACAGTTTGAATTTGGCCTCTAAATCATGCCTTAGACATCCTACGCGTAGGATGTCTAACTGCTCAGAATTGCCCCAAATTTAAACCACAGACTCTCCTTAAGGTGTTGATACTGTGGTATGCTCAAAATTAAGTTTGGAGTGCAAAATCACACATATAACATCCTACGCGTAGGATGTCTTTTTGGCATGTTTGACCCCAGACTTGACCCAAAGCTTCCCCTTGATGTCAGCAACCCAGTGGTATGCTCAGATTTTGGTTTGGATTTCAAAAGACCCCAATTTTAGCTGTTCTAGTCTTTTTCAGTCAAAAGTGCTAAAGTCTGCTTAGGACCCCCGTTTCTCCCCCAAATGAGATGAAAACTCTCTCAGTCACTCAATATATCATGCAGATCATGCTCCTGCAGCCATCCTATGGTTTTGGTCTTGGAATAATGCCTTGGCACAATTTGGGTAGGATGTTTGGCAATTTCAGTCTATCTGGCTTTATCTATCAAAATATGGTCAAATTTCTACTTTCCAGGTGAAAATAGGGTAAAACCTACCTTCTGAACACACTGGTCAACTCAGAATTTCAAAATTTCCACCAGATCACCCTGTAGACATCCTACGTGTAGGATGTCTACTACTGATTTTTTGAGACTAAAGTGTCCCTGATGCTTCCTTATGCTCTCAGCAAGTGCAAGTATGCTTCACAAATGCAAAAACATGCAAAGATCACTCAATTTAAGCCTTTTCAGCAATTTTACGTTTTCTAACTCCGCCTTTTGGCAACAAAAAATAGGGAAAAACACTCAAGTCAATATGTTACTAGGGTAAAACCTACCCTCTGAACCCACTGGTAACCTCAATTTCCCCAAATTCCCTGCCAAAAGTGCCCTGGAGACATCCTACGTGTAGGATGTCTACTGTCTTAAAATGCAAATTTTTTCTGGCAGTAGTACTCCCTATGCTCTGTAGAGCTCTCATCAATAATCACAGAAAATTTTGGACTTCAAATCAGCTTCCAAACACAATTTACCGTCTTTCCTATTTAGCATTTCCCACTTCTCTGATGAGCCTAACAGCAAATAAGACATGCATAAAGTACTCTAGATCAGCAATCAAGATATCCTACTTACCCTACTCCTACTCATCAATGTGAGATGGTGATTTTGATGTCTTGGTTGCTTCCTGGCCTCACACGGACTCTCAAGTCAACCTACCACCACATCTACCACTCCAACTCCTACTCTCTACACCACAACCAACTACTACCTAATACTACCTAAGACGAAGGATCTAGGCCAGACACACGCTCCGTAGACTCCCTCTAAGACCAAAAGAGTCCACCACTCTCCGATCCTATCTAAAAGAATGAATATACTCTGGCAAGCCAGAGGGACCTCTATCCTCAAGGACTAGTCTCGATCACCTACTTAGGGCCCTCGTCCCCGGCAACGACGCCAATGTTGGACGGATACGCCGCGACGGACGTCAGCATAGCGAGAACTCACCTAACATATAATGCCAACTGAGGACGAAGCTCGACCCGCAGGCACGTGGAAGCAAGCAAAGGGTGTCAACCTCTGCTCGACCGACTAATGACTACTTTTTACAGAGATATCAACTCTACATGCCATCAGTTCTGTGAATGTGAGAGTCTCCTATGATGCTACCGCAAGCCAAAAGCCCATTAGACGTTCTCGAAACGTTACGAAAATTGAGGGATATCCTATCAACACCAATAGGCCACTCTCCCTAAGGTCCGTGACAAAAAAAACCTACTCAATACCCTCCGTGCAGAAAACGCGAAGGATGTCTGGCCGGTTTTTGCAGGTCAATGTTTTCGAAAACTAAAGTGCCTAATGTGTAGTTCTACTCGCTCTGATCGCGTGGATATGCTGAAATGCAAAAACGGACAACAGTTACTCACCGAAACTCCAAAAGTAGCTCACGGGTGAATCTACCAAAACACAGACGAACGCGCGTGATGTAAGCATCAACACGTAGCTCTCCTCGTGGGCAACACACTGCTGCTCTCCGTTTGCGATTCCGACCACCGTAGCTCCTGTAGCACACACACTCTCTCGCAGTCTCCCAACGACACAGAAGATCAGATTTATTAGAAGTCTCTTTACAAAGCTTTAGGTTTTGGCTTATATACTAAGCCTTAGAAAACCTAATGTCCGACCAAAATGACCTTATTTGTCCCTAGGCTTCTATAGAGCTTAATTACAACACCGTGAGCTGGCTTTGCTCATCCAACAAGCATCTGTGGCCTCAATACAATTGCTGACTTAAAATATGAAGTTCCCGTAAACATTACAAAAGTGGCCGTAATGGCTCAAAATGATAATAATGGGATATTTGATGATGTCCATGAGCTTGTATCTTCACATTACAGCATCCATCTTCGTCTTCATCACTTCATCAGTATCTTTATTTAGAATCTTTAGAGAATCTTTGAGGGATCTTTATGGAATCTTTGTGGAAGCGTTGTTGAAAGGTTGACCTTTCAACAACTTTGTACTCCGTGTGAGCAGAGAAAGTGATTCAGAGTGTAGATTGGTTCCTTGAAATCACTTTGAAGTACTTTCTAAGCACCGCTCAGCATTGTAGAGCACTTCAAAGCAGTCTCTTCACTCAATCCTTACCACTTGGTATAAACTTCATAACCACCTAGTAAGCAGTTAGGAGCTATGTCAAAGTACTTTCAAGGACCCTTTCAGCACTTTCTCACCACTTTCTGACAACCTATTAAGCCCTTTCAAGGATATTGTAGACACCGTTGAGCTCTTCAGAGCACTTTCAAAGCACCTGGTTACCACTTTTTTGGCACCAAAAAGCATTTCAAATCACTTTTTGACCACCTATTGATCAACAGTAGCACTTCAAATCACTTTCTTACCACCTAGTCACCACTTTTACTCTTTGTGAGCAATTAAAGTGCTTCAGATTGCAGATTGGTTCCTTGAAATCACTTTGAAGTACTTTTTAAGCACCATTCAGTATTGTGGAGCACTTTCTAACCACCTGGTTACCACTTTCTTTGCACCATAAAGCATTTCAAATCACTTTTTGACCACCTATTAAGCAACATTGAGCACTTCAAAGCAGTTTCTTACCACCTAGTCACCACTATGTGCTCCTTGCGAGGAGTTCAAGTGCTTCAAAGTGCTGATTGCTTCCTTGAAAGCACTTTGAAGTACTTCCTTAGCACCATTTAGCATTGTGGATCACTTCAAAGTAGTCTCTTCACTCAATCCTTACCACTTGGCCAAAGCTTCATAACCACCTAGTAAGCAGTATAGAGCTATATCGAAGCACTTCAAAGTACTTTGAAGGACCCTTTCAACACTTTGAAGCACTTTCTTACCACCTATCAAGCATTTTTAAGCATATTGTAGGCACCATTGAGCACTTCAAAGCACTTTTACGTGCTTTTAAGGCATTTATTAGCACTTTCTAGGCACTAGTGAGCACTATGAAGCTTTTTCTAACCACTTGGTCAACACTTCCTACTCCAAGTAAGCAATTTAGACATATCTCAAAGCACTTCATAACATGAAGCACTTCTAGTCTAAAGTCTAACCACTTGGTGAGCACATTCTACTTATCTATTGAACAATTTGAACTTATCACAAAGCACTTCTAGGCACTTTTAGTAGCAAGCTGACCTGCAAGGAGTCCAAATCTTCTTTAAGCTGCCATGAATCAGTAGTGGCACCTGCCTTGGACAACATCTTGGTGATAGTTGTGACCTCTACCTCTTTGCGGTCTACCTCCCGTGGATTTGAATCGGGTGAGGTCTTGAGCACCTCCAGCTCCTTGTTTAGTTGGTCCAATTCCCTGTAGAAGTCACTGTAAGGAAAAAAATGCCCTTCATTTCTAAGCCATAGGTCCCTCTTTTCCTCCAGCTGCACTTTCACCTCGCCCAAATAACCTTTTTTGCTCATTCTCCTGGCCACTAAGTCCCTCTGCCATGCTAAGCACCAACTGAATATACATTGGTAACTCTACTGCCTGAAATGGCTACAGCTTGCTTACCGACATTGTCGGTATTGATGACAAGGTACCGTCATAGATAGATGCTTCTATTTGAATGACACCTGTCAAGCCATAATCGGTGCGGAACTTGTTGATCTTCCACTCCAAACCCCCTTTTTCTATCTTGCAATTTTCAAGGACACTGCCACCAAACCTTGCCCATGCAATCCGATGTCCAATCGGATCACTCGCTCTGCTGCTAGACACCTCTCAGACACGAAACCCGGTGCAAATTTTGTTAGCAGCTCAGCATTGGTACTCAAAATTGATGGGCAAGAATTTTTTTTCAGCCGCACTCTTGAACTATCATTAGATTCTATTTAGAGCTTCCAAAAATGATTTCATCAATCACAATGGAGTAATTTGTCAAAGAGCAACTAGGTGAGAACCTCACGAGTACTATGTGTGCAAATGCACAATAGATGACATCAAGCTGCGTTTTGAGTGAATTTTGCAGTTTATTTGGATGCATCTCCAAGGTGATAGACTGGACAAGGAATGTTTTGCATTAGTAATAAGGGCACAAGCACAACAACCGGTAGCATGGGCCAAGATCATTCACAAGAAGATCTAGAAATTTATATTACAAGGGTCATAATGTGAAGAAAACTTCTAGGCTTGGATAGATTCTTATAGTTTTACTGCTTACCAAAGAAATCAATGTGGATGAAGGAGTAAGCTCTATAGAACCTTTGAAAAATTTAAAGAATGTGGCAATAGAATCGGTTCCAACTAACCCCAAAGGCAAAGTCAAGGAGACATGTCGAGATTTCCAGAAACGCAATCGTCCCAGTAGAGAGAAGTAAAAAGGCAAAGCAGATAATTGAGATTGTGCATGTGCAAGAGGCTACACCTCCTTCCAAGAAGAGGTAGACAAATTCGCTTACCAATAGCATCCCCAGCATATCAAGAAAATCTACATCTTTTTTTTGTGATGCTACCATTAGTAATGCATGCAAAGAAGTGGCCGAGAAGCCAAAGGAACTAGCTACTAACGCATAGATGATATCAACCGCCACTCTATCAAAACTATCAATCGTATTCCTGAGCATTGATACCAACATCAATGACTTGCCGATGTGGATGGTAGTATCTCTAGGAATTCATGCAATGCAAATGGCCTACAATAGGTATGCCACTTCTATCCTATCTGCTCTGCTCGAAAAAATGCAAGAACAAGTTGACTGCCTACAAGCCATGAAAACTAGACAAAGCTCTTATGATAACTAGCTATTGGATGCGGAGTCATATATCACCAAGCTTAGGAGGAAAAATAGGCCGAGAGCTCTCAGCATGCCAAGGAAAGATAACGTTTGTTGAAGGCCTTAGAGCATGCCAAGAAAGAAGCCAAGAAGGCATACCAATGAGACCACGGATATCTAGAATGAGAAGATGGGAATTGATGCAATCATCAATGCTATACACACAATGATGAAATCTATGAGACTTATGCCCCTCTCTTGGAAAAATGATGCTTGTGTATCCGAGATATCTACTACAAGAGCTGTTGGAGCACACCACCAAGTTACTTGTACTGGTGGAGTATGCACTTGAGTGCATGAATAGGTCCAATTCCGCTACTGAGAATTAATTTATTGAGAATGACGAGATGTAGAAGGGGAAGCAAAAAGTATAGTAGATTAGCAAGAAAATATTAAAGAAATGACAAAAGAGATGAATCATGTGCAATTGGCACTTGCAAAACTGACTTGATGACATCCAAAACTGACTTGATGATATCCAAGCTCATTGTTTGAGCTTTCTTTCTTGGACTGGCTCCGTGGTGATCCTTAGTTTGGTTCTCTAAATGGTGCAAGCCAAATTGGTTAATTTTTTTGATGCATCATTGTTATAAATAGTATATTGTATCTCTTTTCATGCATTGTCTATTATGTATATGGTTGATTACACATCCAACATTGATACAACAAAGACTATGATGTGTGGAGGAGATTGAGAAGCAACCTATGATCTAGAATACATATATAGGGACCAAGAGGGTTAGCAACTCCGAGAGAGGACTCAAATTGACTAGGAAATGTGCGATGATGGTCCCAACCTTGTCTTTACATAGATGGTCAGAGGCCCTGCTACTAGATATGGAGTTCATTAGTAGTGACTTGAAGTTTGGTGAGTGACCTTGTCTTTACATAGATGAAAAGAGGCCTTGCTGCGAGATATGGAGTTCATTAGTAGTGACTTGCAATTTGGTGAGTGATTGCTACGTGCATGTTAGAGATTGAGGATAATAGTTCTAATGATTGGTCTCAACACTATGCGGCTAGATGGACATGCCTCCTAATCATGGATGGTGAGCTTATTTTGATCCATAAAGTTGGTCCATTGTCGTTTAGTAAGGGACCCTTTTCTTCTTGATTACTTAGATTGTTCACATGTTCTTCAAATACGACTTTTGTTTTAGGGTTTGGTTCCTCCTTTAGAGCATCCAAACCTCCCTTGGCAATCAATCAAGTAGAGGTCTCCCATGATGAGCAATCATGTTAATCTTATGTGTCCCTTAGAGGAGGTATCTCTTTAATTGCCCCTCTTGGCATAGTAATATTGGATCTTTGTGAGTGAATGTGACCATTTAGCAACCTAATCAAGAGCCAAACTCTATCTTTGAATACATAGTTCACATCAAGCGGCATATTTTTCTAAGGCATCAACCCTCCTTTCACTGATCTTGCGAGTTCAAGGGTTGTTTATAGCAGAGGCCTCCCATGATTTTCTTTTTTTGCTTTGGTCTTGTATTTGGAGCCTTGGAGTTAGCAAATGGGTATCTCACTTCTTCAAAGGAAGTAAAGAGGTAGATAGATATATTGTGTGTGTGTGTGTGTGTGTGTGTGTGTGTGTGTGTGTGTGTGTGTGTGTGTGTGTGAGAGAGAGAGAGAGAGGGAGAGAGAGAAGCTTTGACATCATGGGAACAATCCCAAGAGACTTCATACATACATACATACATATCCACACACACACATACACACATATATGTATGTATGTACATGCTAAGAATGTAGTTACAAATGGC
The DNA here is from genome assembly GCF_014529385.1 of Adiantum capillus-veneris. Lineage (NCBI taxonomy): Eukaryota > Viridiplantae > Streptophyta > Polypodiopsida > Polypodiales > Pteridaceae > Adiantum > Adiantum capillus-veneris. The sequence goes on from NC_140933.1 coordinate 113,417,865, forward strand.
TTCCAAGGGGCTAAAAACACGGTCATATGATTGAATCCTCTCTTGAAACTAGAAAATGAAACCTCATAACCCATTTCTTGCAAGAGAACGCAAGAAACACACACATTTCTTTTAAAGCTACAAAACAAAGATCACATGCACTTTAGAAACAATGCCTATGTCACTTCTTCTCCTTAGTTTAGAACGTAGATCCAAGGAACTTCTTGAAAAAATTTCAAAGTGCATCAGTGCCAACTTTGCCATTAATGCCTCCTCCATGGCTAACCATATGCGAAAGTTGTTGTACTACTGGATTATATGCAAAGCATTGTCATGGAGCAAGCCTAAGGGTGGTAAAGCAACCTAAGGGATGTTGTCCTCAAGGGGTTCACTACTAAGAAATTATCCAAGCAACATTTTTTCAAAGGGTACTAAAGAAACCCCTTCACTTAAATGTTACACAATAATGAAATAACCCTTTTTTCTTGAAAAAATTAAGGTGTTTCTGCCAAATTGCAATAAATGTAACCCTATGAAATTTTGATAGTTTTTGCAAATAACACGCCTCTCCTTTTGAGTACTCGTGGTATACTTATAGTATTAGAGGTATTCCAACACCTACAAATATGGCACAGTAGATGAGTCACAAAATAATATTGAAAATTTGGCTAACCAAGGCTAGGAAGCACAACAAAAAATACAGCTCTGAATACCTCTTTGGACTAACACTAGGTTGGTAACCTAACAAGACATAAAAGTGTCGTTTCAAGGTTTTGAAAAAAATATAATACTCCTAACTAAGGTGTCATTTTTTGGCAATCATTACTTGATCTAGAAGCTGAAAGACCAACCCCCAATGGTAAAGATAATTAGCCTTCAAAATTCCCCACTATTTGTTCATGGTAGTCTTCCAAAGACAATCTACTTCCACATTTCACCAAAAACACCAATTCTCTAAGTGCATCCCATACTAAGAATTTCATCAAATTTTCTAGAGCACCAAGCCATTTTACCATAAACTTCAATAAGTTGCTCATCAAAATTTATGGTTGTTGAAACCCCATAATTTTTATTATAGATATAGAATTTGCCACAAAAATATCACATTTTCTCATTTTGTTGACATATCATTGATGTTTCCACTTAATATATATCTTTTTTGGTACACTTTTTCCCTTTACATCCATACATACCCATAGAATGTGTGGAATTCTTCAAAATAATCCATCGTAGGACGATTTTGGACAAGTTTAGGACATAATTTTGAAGTACTAAAGCTATTGTGTATAAAGAAATTGGCTTCCATAATATGGCCTTTATGATCCCTTAGAAAGCTGTTAACACATGGCCAAGCTAAAAAAATTAGTGGTTTTAGGGTTTGCCATACATTTACCATGTTTCCTCTATCAAATACAATACTGAATTAGATATAATTATGTCTTAAAATGATCTTGATTCTAGTAAAACCAACAAATAACCCCAATGTTGCATTGTTCATTGTATGGGGTATTAGGCAAAAATTTTTTTTAATTGATATGGAATCCATGTGCACAATTAAATTTGTGTTTATATAGCATCTAAGATGCTAAAAAACTCAACAAAGTGCAAACGTTGTTAATAAATTAGCACATGCAAACTTCCATAGATAGGACATAATCTAAAATACAAACATATCCTATTTTTGACAAGCATACAAACATATTAGAGACCAATATTGCAAGTTATTAGCAGTCTGGACCTGACTTAATCAAATTTTAGGACGGTCATTTGCCAATATTATGGAAAAATTGGCAGAAACATCACACACATTATTTTGATACAGTTTAAGTTGAAAACCCCTTGGCAGGCACAAGGTTAAAGATGAAATCTATAGTCCAAAAAATGCCAAGTCTTTTTTAGCTTATAAGATAGCTTTGAGGATACAAAACACTTGAATCTCTTTGAATAATCCTAGAAAGTTGTTTGGTTAAGAGTACATTAAAGTGTCCCACTACCAATCTAGTGCTAAACATGCATGTAGGAGACCTTTAGAGGACATAAAAGTGTCCAGTACAAATCTAGTGCTAAACATGCATATAGGAGACCTTCAAAGGGCTAAAACATTATGGATTTTTCTTTCGATCCCAAAATGTAAATGCAAGGGTATTGTTTGGGATAGGAACTAAAACTACATATCTCTTCATCTTTGGCAAAATACAACGTTTATATACGCTTGCCTTAAAGTTGGCAAAATGGAAATCCAAAGTGTGTAAACAAAAAATATCTCCACTTTTGCTAGCAAACCTGGAGATGTCTTCTCATTATGTCTTGCAAACACAAATTCAAGGAAATCCTTCACTACACTTTGAAAGAAGATGACCACCAACCTCCTTGAGGTGCAACACGCAATGGTGACACACAAGCATAAGTTGCCCTTGCAAAGTATTGGCTCATGTGCTAGAAAGTGTCAAAGAGCAACCCATAATATGTTCAAGTAGGCTAAGGGACATTGTCAACTAGTGTAATACAACCCCCTCGAAGCCACAAAATGCAATCGAGAACATGGTTTTCCGAGGCTAAATTCACCACCACAAAAGATCCTTGAATGGCATAAAAAAGTACAAGTATGGCTTCTCTTTTTTGATTGAAAATGCACGCACAACAAGCTTCATAGGACCAAAAACATGATCATATGGCTTTATCTCCTTATGGTAAAAGTATCGATGCAAGGGGTTTACCCATGATTGGAAACACAACTTCATAGCCCATCATCTGTAGGGAGAATGCAATAGCCATTCACACTTTTTTGTAATGTTGCTAAATGTTGGTTAAAGGAGTGTCAAAACCAAAGATCATGGAGCTCTTGGCTATTGCCCTTCTAAAACACAAGTATCTCTTTCTTTGCACAAAATATGCATGTATGAGTCAAACATTGCATTGGTAAATACACATGATGTATATGTGTGTACATGTTCTCGTATATATGCATCTCTTGCGTTTTACTCTCCTTAACTACAAACCACCACTGAAGGCGGTGGAGTGGGATACGCTAGTGGTCCTGACCACTAGTGTTTTCAGATGCCCAAATTAACAAGTCTCGCAGACAATGTTGATAAGTGATGGACCTCCCATGATCAATAAAGTAAACCAAGGATGGAAGCAAATAATCTAATTGAAGGATCATTACATTGATAGATTTTCTACAAACTGCTGCGCACCCAAAAGCAAAGGAGGGTCCATGATAGTTGGAAAGTTGGATATTTTATGGACACTAGTGATCAACATCATACTTAGAGCAATAGATTTTGTAGAGGAAAATACCCTCCTTTCACTTTACTTTATGCCAAGAACTCGACTAACTTTTATCGTGAAGGTATTCTCTTGGCCAATGCAAGATTCATCCCTAAAGGATCTTCGTTGGCTTGCAGATTTTGTCTTTCCTACAAGAAGATTCTCTTAAAGAGTCTGTAGATGCTACCTCCAAAAAAAATCACTTGTTCTTGACTTGTCTATTGGGTTCAAGCCCTAGTCTAACCCATGGTATTGGGCCCTATCACAAACTGTTGCAGACCACTCCTTAGGTGGAGTCTACATGGTAAAAAAGCATGGCTATTATTGTCTTGGCAACCCTATATATGTAAGCGGTTTTTCCATTAATAGAATATAGTGTGCAATTTTTCTTTGTTGAAGTTTTACTCTCTCTCTCTCTCTCTCTCTCTCTCTCTCTCTCTCTCTCTCCCCTTCTCTTCATGCTCCCTCCTGTACTATGCCCTCATCATCATCCTCCATAGCGTGGTTGAAGCTTTCTCCTGGGGGGATGCAAAGGGTTGGATTTTCTTTGCTAGCAAATTTTTAAAAGTGCATATGCATAATTAGGTTGGAAGGACGTGAATCCTAGAGTCTTCTTTGATACCTACATAAAGCCACTTTTGATCCTTTAGGCAATATCATCAATTGCTTTGACTCAACTAAAGTTCCTACTAACCATATAGATGAAGAAGCGTTGAGAAAAATTATTATCTCAATTGTATTATTCTAAGAGAATGTTGATGATGCGAGCCCAAAAGATACGTGTTTTGCCTTTCTAATCTAAAGGAGGTCTCTTTATGGCTTGCCCATAGTCCCTTGCAAGGGTCATTTTGACGAGTTGGATATAGACAATATCGTATTAGAATTTTTTGAGTTCTTTCACCTTGTAAGAGAGGATTTTGGATTCTATTTTGTGCTTATTGCATTTCATGTGAATTATTTTTTTTGTTAAAAAGGATCAGGGACCTTGCCTTCATAAATTTAGAGAAGATAATGTTTACTTGGTGATCTTAAGGCACTTTTCCCAAAGGAGGCCAGGGTGTTAAGCCACTTAGCTCAATCATAACCCTCAATTAGGACTTTAATCCAACATTTTGTGATCACCTATGTTCCATCTTTGAAAAGCACCAGCATCCCCTGTGTTCCAATGTTGAAAAGCACAAGCACGAACTATCATATCCTACTGCATTGAAGGCCCCTCCTCACCAAGAAGCTTGAGACATCACCATCCCTGCTTTCGGCACTCACCGTAGCAAACAATCTCGACTCCAACATAAGTCCCCCTCCGCTTGCATTCCAAACCTACTTCTTCAAGTCGAAGCTCCCCAACATATACATTCTCGACCATCTTTCACTCATGCAATATTGCATATAGCATGCTCATGACATTGTTGATAAGCAATGCCTTGCAATGTTGCTATTTCCTGCACTACAATTGTTTCTTGACTCATGATCAATATCTTTGTCAAATCATTGCGTGAGCCCACCTAATATCAAAGTAAGCATCGTTGTGTTGCTACCTCCATGCTACAAAAGCACACACAGACACACGCATGCGCACCCGCACACACACACACACACACACACACACACACACACACACACACAGAGTGAGCGATCGCACGCGAGAGAGAGAGAGAGAGAGAGAGAGAGAGAGAGAGAGAGAGAGAGAGAGAGAGAGAGAGAGTTCCTAAATTGTGAAGAAGGTTGGGTACACGAAGGTTGCTGCCAGCAAGGGAACACAGTAACAAAGTTGCGTCCAGAACCCCATCTCAAAGGCGTTGTGTAAGTGATCTATGATCAGATGAACATCGACACATATAACTACTTAATAATCAAGATCGTCTTAGGCCTGCTACATATCAAAATTGGGTACCCCCTCATGATGTATCAAAAGCTTTCAAATAAACCCCCAAGGCCAAGTGAATTTTTGTCGATCTCTATTATATTCATTTCTACATCAAATTCTTCTGAATCTCATCCCTTCCGGTAAGGGAGACATTAGCAAAGGGTTCTAGTAAGGGCTATAGTTATTCTTCAACTAGGGTTGCTTCATTCCTAGATGCGTTCACAGCTAGATGATCCATATTATCGCCTCCGTAAGGCACGTCTTTTCACCGACTTTTGAAGTATCTCACAATCTAAATAATGCCCGTTAGATCCATGTGGTGACTCACAGGATCACTCCAACAACGACTATGCTATACATAAAAAAATCCAACACAAGTTTATTCACGATCCAAATAACGCCCACTAGAGTCATGGAAATACACACACACACACACACACACACACACACACACACACACACACACACACGCACACAACAAAGAGAGAGAGAGAGAGAGAGAGAGAGGTTCACACATCGGGTTGTCCGGATTTTTGTTGTCTGCATCCTCTTGAAGCTCCAAATTTTCTATGGAGTCATAGAACTCGTCTTCTTCTTTGTCTTCTGATTTGCGACATTCCTTTGTTTTCTTTTCATCTCAGGAACTTGTTGATGTCTAATTCTCTTTATTTTCCTGGATCACGCTCACTGCAAAGTAAGAAAGGACATCAAAGCCATCTTTATCACAAAGCTACATTGTTGGATAGTCTTGAATAGTGCACACATCCAGAATAGCCAAGATGTGTTCCCATTCTAGTGGCTCTAATGCGTCTTCTGGAAATGGTTCTGGGACATAGTCCTTATCCTCTATAGCCCTCTCTAGGATGCATTCCTCTCGCTTTAAGCTTCCGCATTGCGAAGCTCCACACATCCATGTTTCTTTAGGTAGACCTAACTAGGCTAGAATTCTTGAATCCGCAATAGTGACAGATTCAAATTCTTCCATTGGAGTCCTCTTTTCATCTCTGTACCTGTGATCTTTGAGATTGATTCTTGTACTAGTCTCGATATTTTGGAGATAGATGTAATCATAACCCCAATCCTGGACCATTTTCATATGTCACATGAATGGTCTTACCAGGATGATGTCATAATTATTCTTCTTGCCAAAATCGACAACGACAAACATATGCTCGATTTCTATCCCGCAAGATGTAGCTACTACCTTTTCTAGCAGTCCTAAAGGCTTTTCCATGTGGCCATCAATGAGTTGTAGCTTCAACCGTGTAGCTCTTATCTTTGGCTTGCCCCATTGTTTCCAAATTTCCTTAGTGGCGATGGCTACTCCGGCTCCAGTGTCAAGAATTGCCTTGGTTGTTACACCCTGGAACTCGATAGGAAGAGTGGTGTTTCCATCTTCTCCTTTGTAGTAGTCTCCTACTTTGTTCAACATAATTGGCTTTGTGTTAGCCATTGATTTTTGAATCGGATCCCTCTCTGGATCTTCTCTGATGGATCTTTGACTCCAAACTTTTTCATAAATTTGCCTATCATCAACCGCATATATGGTTTAATCTTTAGTAACTCCGCTAGTAATCTTGCACATGTGAATCCTTGAGAATCTATCACCTTTTTGGGAGACGGTCTATGAGATGGCACAACCACTATGTTTGACTTCTCTTCTTTCTATTGCTTCTTGAGCTAAGGGGACTACCTTTTCTGACGGTTTCTGAACAGGAGATTCCAACAAAGCTTGAGCCATCTGAATAATTCTCTGGAACATTTCAAAACTTTGCTTTTCAAGCTCCGCATATGGATAGATTGTCCATCTCTACTCTTGGGTTTGGTTATTTGTGAGCCTCATCTCATAAGCTTGGAGAATAGTATCTAAGGATTCATTCACAGTTTCAGCTAAAACGGATCCTCCTAGGCTCGCACTCTTAGGCTCATCTATTTATACAGGCATTTGTTGAGGTCAGGTAGTCTCTTCACCCACTTGGATTTTATCTTTCTCAAACACACTCAGCTTTTCGTGAGCTTGTTTCAGCTTCTCTGCTAGGGATTTTTGCTCACGTTCTCTCCTAGATTTCATTCTTGCCTTCCTAGCCTTCCATGTATTCCTTTTGCTCTTGGATTTTGACTAGGTGCGTTGGTCTTTGGTTCATGATCTTTGGTTCATCCGTCTGTGCACTTGCATCAGTTTTCACTTTCAACACCTTCCTTTTGAGCGCAAGCTCAAAAAAAAGCTCACGGTCTTTGGTTCATCTGTCTTTGCACTTGCGTCAGTTTCCATTTTCTCCGTGTCTCTGGATTTTCAAGAGCTTTCTTTTGAGCGTGTGCTCTCGTAGCTATTTGAACTGATACGACATTTCCTTAATCAAGCTACTGGGTAGATGAACGATCCCTGAGACATTTGTTGTGATCTTTCTGACTCGTTTTGGGTTTTCTGGATAGTTGAGGATCGAGTGAATGATGCCCTAGTCAAGACAGTAGGCATTCACTTGAGTGATCACCGGCTAAGAACATTGTTTGACCAATTGGTTGTCACAGCTTTTGTGACAATTTGTCTCTAGTTGAGGAGCTTCTTCTTGCATTTACTCTTGGCTGTAAGGCTCTGACCTAGCTAAGCCACTATTTGCAATGAACCGCAATGTCCTTTTGTCCATCTTATACCTTCTTTCTTCAGGTCGAAACACAGGAGGTGGAGGTCCTACCGGCCTCACCATTCCATGGGTTTCTCTTGTCTGATGTTACTCTGAAGGGTAGTACACACTTTGGATGTTACAGTACATTGTAGTTGGTACTAGTGCTTATTTATTAGACATGCATTCTTGCACTTGGTAGCGGAGTTTGTTATCCTAAGACAGTTTGTGGCCTTGAAACTCCTACTGGACCTGGTGCATTCTCCGTAATGTATCTAGGTGGAGTAGGTGCTACTAGAACAAGTTGTACATACCTCTCCCTAGCGTATTCCTTGCTATAGTAGCACTATTTTCTCATATGGTTTATCCATTTCCTCTCAATTTCTCACCACTTAGGCTCCCCCAAATAAGACTTTACAAGAGGAGTTAACCTCTTGACTATGTTGTCGAAAAACTTTTTCTAATCGATAGGTGCCGTTGGTTTTGCAATGGATTCAATCATCTGTGAATCACTGTGCTGCAAGGATGTGGTCATCCTCTTGACTCTTACAATACTTTTCTTTATATACCTCACAGTTATCCTCATGATAAAGAGCTTCTTTAATCAATTTGTTATCGTCATGCTCCTTATCATATGCAAATCCTTTTGAAGACCCGCATGTCTCATACCCTGGATAAATCGTGTGTCTGTGTAGTTAGTTTCGCCCTTGGACGGAACTTGACATATAGTAATGCCGTTTTTTGTATGATTCACCCTCTTTTTTCTTGAATTTGTGAATTTGCGAGACCGTATTGTGAGCTTGCCTTTCTGCAAGAATTCTCCGATGAATTCTTCAAATAGCTTGTCTAGAATCTCAAAATCTCGTCTTTCCACTGGGTCAAACCATGTAGCCGCATCATCTTCCAGAGTCAGTCCGAATCCCGCAAACTGTGTCGCAAATTCGGAAACTTCTTCTCCTTTGATCACTCTTGAGAATGCCGCTATGTGATCTCTTTGATCTTTATCTCCGTAGTATTTCCTATTTACCCATTTATGGATTTGGGACGGTTTGATCTTGTGATGATCCACCAATCTAATCGTTTGTTCACCCAATCCATCTCTATTTTCGGGTCTCTAATTATGGTTGGAGTTTTCCCCTACATTGTCTCTGACTTTGTAACCTCGTTGTTGACTATCAACAAGAGGGTCTTCTCCCGGATATTTTTTTTCTTCTCCCCACTCCACTTGTAACATTTCAAATCCTGCATGGATTGTTGTTTGAGCTCTATTTCCTTCCCGGAAGTGCTGCGATGCGTACTGCGGTGGTCTATGTGGCTATGGCATGATGGCTATAAATGCACCGGTATTATCCGCTTGGTCTGGTGTTGCATGGTTGTAAAGCCATGATTCCCACATTTGTTGGCTTTCCATTTGATACGGTGTTGCGCGCATTTTGAGAACCCCGTTTTTGGTAAATTTGTACATACGGACATGAAGCTCGATGTCAAAAGTGTGTGAGGGATTTCTTTTTATGGGGTTTTTAGCTTGCTTTAGCAATCACATGTACATGCACTGCAAGTCACTAGTCTAGTGACAACTGTCAAGTTGCTGTAAGTGCCTGTGAGTGAGTTTTTTGAAGTGAGACTTGTATATAATTAAAACTCATGTACAAAATTAAAAAAGTTCAGCCAAAGATCATAAATTTGCAGGTTTTAGCTCTTTGTGTCTCCTTGGTGCTCTTGGATGCAGTTTTTTGCCCCGACTAGCCTTCCCTACGTGTAGTCGTGCTGGGACAGCTTTCTGTTCGCGTCAATTTTGCTCATGGAGGAGTATGGAATCAAATTTGGTCATCTTCATCTTTCTCGCCAGTCATTTTTCAAGATTTCTCTCAAGCTTTAAAGTGCCCCAATTGGAGTTGTGCTCATCAGGTTACGACTAGTTCTCTGCAGGGTTATGGCTATGGCAGCGTAGTGGCAAATTGTGTGCTTACAGAGTCGGAGGGCATGTCTCTATGAATTGTGGAATTGATGTTGAAGTTGTGGGTTTGTGATGTTCAATTATGAAAGGGGAGGTCCTTGTCTTCATATGCATTGGTCGGTGTGTGCTGTAAATCCGTGCTTTGACAGGGTTTTGCTCCTATGTGACATAGTCTCTTGGGTGGGTGACGGCTGGTAAATTCCCAAGGGGACTACTCTTGCTAGACTTGTGGTGTTTCCTTTCAACGCTCTTGGGTGACATCGCTATAGAGGTGTTTCAATTTGCTTGTTTCCCAACAATGTTTTGGTGCCCACCACCGAGGATCTTCTTCAAGTGACCTTGAATTGATAGCTTTGATGGCTATGGTGACAGAGTTTCCAAGGTTCTATGGTCATGTAGGTGAGGATGCGGATGCATTCATTGAAAACATGGAGTTTGCGTGTTTGATTGCCAATAAGGAAGATCCGATGCTTATGCTGAAGATTTTGTTTTTTTGCTTGAAAGAGGATGCAAGGATATGGTATGATGAGTATGAGTCTTGGTGGAAATCATCTCAACCTTCACAAGTGATGAATTATCATGTAGTAAAGAAAACTTTCCTTAAGAGGTTTAAGAAAGTAGAGGACCCAACGGATGTATGGCACTCCATTGAAGGACTTGTCCAATGTGATGGTCAAAGTGTAGATGCCTTTGTCAAGGAGTTCAATGCCTTGTGGAAGAGATGGTGTGTTTCTTTGGGCAATGATTCTCCTCCTCTTATGCTTAAAAAGTATATGTTTATGCAAATTTTGAGGGCTGATTTGAAGTTAAAGGTTGAGCTTAAAAGGCCACTTACATTTGAGGATGCAGTACGGATTGCAAAGCATAAGGAATGGAAATTAGAGAGAATGCAAGAGCTTGGATTGCAGGGTGATGTGGAGCCAAAGGTTTCTCTATGCATTGATGTAGGTAAAAAGAGTGCCTCTAGTGCAGTATTATATCATGATGGTTCTCTTAAGAAAAAGAATCAAGCATGTACTAAGGAGAAAGAGGCTAAGAAGAATGCTCTCATTATGCCGTCCTTGTTGTTTATGCCACTTAATGGTGCTCTACATGCCAAAGGTGATGTTTCTACCAATGTGAAAGTTAATGAGAAGGAAAAGGATGCAAGTAGTGAAGTCTTAAAGAATGATCATGATGAGAATCAGGTTGTAGATTCCATTGTTGATGTGTCCAATGTGAAAGATGAGCATGTGGGTGATGCGAAAGTGGATGTTGAGTATCCCTCTCCTTTATGTGAAGTAGTTGAGAATGATTTGCAAGTCAATGAGGATACTTATATAGAAGTAAATGATTTGAATGAAGAGATCTCTCAAATGCATGATATTGTTGAGTCTTTTCCACTAAATGATGTTGCTATTGAGCATGTTGTGGACCTTGCTAATGAGAACATTTCCATGAGGACTCTCATGCTTGCATCTATGATGATGTATGCAGCCATGCCTTGATCAAGAAGGAGAATTTAGAGGTGTTTGAGGATGTTGAAAGCCATGAAAATGTAATACGGATGCCTAAAGATGTGATGGCTAATGATTCCTTGATTGATCCTTATGCTAAGGATAGGAAGCTATGTGTAGAAGATGTCCTACCTATCAAGCATGGTATGGTTGAATTGGATGGATGCTTAATGAAGAGTGGGGAGAATGAAATGGATATGCATGAGGATATAAAAATGATTGAGTTAAAAGTTGAAGACTTTTTGGATGAGATGTTAAAGGCTTCCTTGCATGGTATAATGATGAAAGGGTGTTTCTATGTTGTATTTGTTGAGAGTACTTTATGCCTAAACAGGATTTGGATTCTACATATGGTTTATGCTTTGATATTGGGAGTGACACAATTGATATGGTTGGTGTTTCTTCATGCATTCTTTGCTTATGTTGTATGGCCCTTTGATCCCGGTGGACAATATGCTTATGCTACTGCTGAGCATGAATGCTCTAGTAGACTGGGGGGTTGGCAAACTATGTTGCGCGCATTTTGAGAACCCTGTTTTTGGTAAATTTGTACATACGGACATGAAGCTCGATGTCAAAAGTGTGTGAGGGATTTCTTTTTGTGGGGTTTTTAGCTTGCTTTAGCAATCACATGTACATGCACTGCAAGTCACTAGTCTAGTGACAGCTGTCAAGTTGCTGTAAGTGCCTGTGAGTGAGTTTTTTGAAGTGAGACTTGTATATAATTAAAACTCATGTAAAAAATTAAAAAAGTTCAGCCAAAGATCATAAATTTTCAGGTTTTAGCTCGTTGTGTCTCCTTGGTGCTCTTGGATGCAGTTTTTTGCCCCGACTAGCCTTCCCTACGTGTAGTCGTGCTGGGACAGCTTTCTGTTCGCGTCAATTTTGCTCATGGAGGAGTATGGAATCAAATTTGGTCATCTTCATCTTTCTCGCCAGTCATTTTTCAAGATTTCTCTCAAGCTTTAAAGTGCCCCAATTGGAGTTGTGCTCATCAGGTTACGACTAGTTCTCTGCAGGGTTATGGCTATGGCAGCGTAGTGGCAAATTGTGTGCTTACAGATTCGGAGGGCATGTCTCTATGAATTGTGGAATTGATGTTGAAGTTGTGGGTTTGTGATGTTCAATTATGAAAGGGGAGGTCCTTGTCTTCATATGCATTGGTCGACGTGTGCTGTAAATCCGTGCTTTGACAGGGTTTTGCTCCTATATGACATAGTCTCTTGGGTGGGTGACGGCTAGTAAATTCCCAAGGGGACTACTCTTGCTAGACTTGTGGTGTTTCAAAGGGATTTCTCAAATCTTTTGGTGTTTTGTAGTTCTCTTTCAACGCTCTTGGGTGACATCGCTATAGAGGTGTTTCAGTTTGCTTGCTATCAAAAGTGGAGGTAAAGGCTGTGTGTCGCACTCTAGAATGCGTTGCATCCAACTCGAAGCTATCAACAAAGTTATCGAAAGGTATGCATGTGTATGTTTTGCATTGTTTTTTTCCTTGCTTCAGTCTTTGCAAAGCTGGGCTTTCAACAAGCTCTATTTTCTGGTGCTTGAAGCATTGGAGTACTCGCGGCTATCAAGATTTTACTTCTTGGCTGAGGAACTGCCTCAGGGGGTTCACTGTTCAGTTCCCCCCTATATAACGTGCGTTCACAGGGTATTAAAAACCCCCTCTTTTAACATGTCTGAATGAATAAAATGACCCCTTATTTTAGAATTTTTTCCAAAATTGATTATAAAAACCCCTTAGTCTAATGTATCTCTGTTAAATTGCCTAAATTTTTTGTATTTTGAAACCCCTCCTTTTGAGCTCACGTTATACATTAACATGATTACATAGTGCACCCCCCGAGGAAACTGCATGAGGAGTACAGGCTCAGCCTAGAGGGGAAACTGCCTAAAGAGCTCACAGATAAAGATATCCCCGATGAGGAGTGGTTGAGTGTCTTCAAGTGCCTGCACAAGAAAAGTACAAAGCTATTTCTCAACCATGTGAGGGATGAGCTGGTTGACGAGTACCGACTTTTGTACCAAAAGATATATCAAACGGAAAAATACCTACCCCCATTGTTTCCTTCGTTCTGAGAGCCTTTACTTTTGCTCCCTTTGTGAAATAATCAGTGTCTACTACTAGCAAGTCTGCATTCTTGGTAGGCCATGCTGCCAACTTAAAAGGTCTAGTCCAAAGTTCTTCAAATGATCAAGTGGTTGTTGGGGTTTGTGGGCTTTAGCCTATGCTTATGTGTATCATGTGTTGTCTATTAGATGCCTAGATGGTAGGAATCATGTGATAGCATGTGAAAAAAACACCTTGGGTGTGTGGGTAACCATGTGGGTTACTTCTTGAGGGTGTAGACTCACCTAGACTTAGTAAAAGGGTTCATGAAATGTCCTAGAAGAGCACCCACGAGTTTTCTGGTGATGTGGGATGATTTGGCTAATTCTATGATGTCATGCATGATGCCCAATGAGCAGCCTTGGCTCGCTCTATATAATGATCTTCTTTGTACTCATTTTTTAGCAATTAAGTTATCAATTTTATGTCTACACTCTACTTCAATTTTGAATTATGTGATCGAGTTATCATTAGCATGTTAACACCATGAAGGGTATTGGAGCCTAAACCTCTTAGGTTATCAGTTCTAGTTAGTCTTTGCATAATTAATTATGTGGGATCAAGTTATTGGTATCCCTACTGAAGCATTAGGCTCCATGGTTAATTAGCAAAGATTAGGAGGAGAAATTCAGCATTATTGTTTACTTGATTTCTCCTTTGCATTGCTAGTCTCATTTGAGAACACATGGGGTTGTTTCTTGCATAATAAATTATCTTGATTGGTGTGCTCATAAACTCTACCAAGAGCTTCCATTACAGCCCTCAAGTGCCTCATTTGGAGGAGAGTAGCCCTCTTAATCCTCGTTCTAAATTTGGGTTTGTGTGTGTATGGTTTCACTCTGTAGAATCGTTTAAAGAAGGTTTTTTATGGGAGATATCACACAAGGTGTCCGCATGGTGAGTTGGATTACCTCACCAAACATATCCCTTGAGCCCTCACATGGTAACGTGCTTGAATTGTGTCTTATTTTGGTAAGGGTGATGGGAATGGGTCTTGCTAGCTAAGGTGGGTGATAAACAAACATTGTGTGTACGCGTGAGTGTGTGTAGGATAGATTGTTAAGCGATTAGGTTCCAAGATAGATTAACTTGGACTCATAAAAACCATCTTGAGTAGTTTTTAACCCATCATAGAGACATGTAATGCAAACGTGGAATGGATTTGTTTATTCATGAAAGAAGCTTTAAGTAGCTCTACATCTTTACACCATTACATGCGAGATAATTCCACCTCTTCTCTCATTCACTAACACTCTAATGACTCTAGGACAAAGCCCATCCCGGCTTTAAATATTGAAACCAAGGAGCATAGAAAGTCATAAATTGGTCATCTATAAGTTTGGAAGATATTGTGATAAGGCATAGACAAGATGCCAATTCCCCCAAGGATGTGGGGATAAGTTTGGTCTCACTAGATGTGACCAACTATAAGGCAAGAAATCTACAATTGAAGATAGACCAACATGTATCGAAAAAGACCCATATATGAGTGACGATGTGTTGAAAATTAAGAACATTTGTAAATCCCTTGAATCTATTGGCATTACAACTAATGATGATGACAAGGTGGAAGCTTGCTTTCATGGTTTTAAACCAGCGTACAAGGAGTTCAAGACCTCTATTCATACTTGACGATGGCATACTAAGTTTTATAATTCTTGGCTTTGTTGATTGTGGAAAAGAAGAACATTGGTGAAGACTCATCTTCACAAGGTGTGGGTAATTCTCTCGTAATTCTGAACATGTCTTTTATAGAAGAAGTAGGGTAGAGGACGTGGTGCAGGCCAAAGAAAGGTGGTTGGATTGTGGAAATGAGAAAAGGAAATTAGGAGATGTATGCCAATCAAAGACATGTTACAAGTGGTAGAGGAAACTCCAACACAGGGAGAACCAAAGAGGTTGTGAAAATTTTGGTAGAAACCATGCACATAATTATGGAAGGGGAGGTGGGACATGTGGAATTCAAGACCGCTGAGAGTGATTGTCCATGAAGAAGGTTGCAAAATTATTATGTAGGTACTAGCAGGGGTGCATATTAGCTAGAAAGATTATTTGTTATGTAGCATATAATAAACACTATGTCTGTAAATGTATCAAATTGTGGTGAGAATGTATGGTATGTGGATTTGGATGAAATGAATCACGTGAACAACCATGGTAAATGAATTAGGGACTTGCAAACTTTGGACATTGTAGTCATGTTGAGATAGGGGGTGCATTCTATTGTGCATTCAAGGAATGTGCCATTGTCATTGATGTATGGCAAAGTTAAATACTTGGTTGACATCACTAATGTAATTCATATACCCAGCATAGACTACTCATTGACCAATTGGAACACACGGTACTTGAGTTTGCATTGAAGAGGTTATGATGGAAATGTAGCGATCATGCTTTTGTTACATGCAGAGGACAGAGTTCTGTTAGCCTTACTGTACCTTATGATTGTTTCTAAAAACTTTTCCCCTCATAGTAGGCTGCTTGTGGATGGGTCCAAAACAAAGGTTATGCTTGTGAAATTTCTTGACAAGAAGAATCGATGCATTGTATAACAGGTTGGTTGAGGAGTTCGGTGTGCTTCTCGGACTCGCAGTTTAGGTAGGTGACTCTAGTTATCGATTTTGGTGCTTGCATCGAATACGCTCTCGAGTCTTAGTGTTCTTTTGTTTTTGTTAGCTTAGATTGGATTTGTCATTTCGTTTGCGTTTGTCTTTATCCTTAGTGTAAATTTTTCTTTTATTTTAGTTTATATCTTTGTTTTTGTTTTTGTTTTTGTTTTTGTTTTTGTTTTTGTTTTCGTTTTTAGGAGAAGCATTAAGTTTATAATTCGGTTTTGATGTTGCATTGCTTGCATGCAAAGTGCTTGTGATACCATACTTTGGCGAAATTTGCCATAAGTGACTAAATACGCAGAGTGCACAAGAAATTTGATAACTTGAGATCTAGAACATATTTTTGAGGAATTCTTGTTTGTGCACTTGCATACATGCTTGATAAACATGTATGAGAAGTTTGGTTGAGTTTAGCTCAAGTTGTTCTCTAGCTTGACTAGTTGCGCACGTCTAACTCACATGTGGCAACTCAAAACTCGCCCAAAAGTTAAAATTTTGCAAGTTTTATGGTATCATTGGAAAGCCAAGAGTGTAGGGATTCCAAGAAAAGTGTTCGGATCTTCATCTGGCACCAATGGCACCAACCGCGGTTGCTGCCACCTGGCACCTTTTGCAGACCTGAGCATATCAGTGGCTTACGCATCACTTGTACATCCCAGATACACCTTCCCCTATTTAATTGTGACTCATAGATTAGTAGAACAAGCCTGACTTGTCCTGACAAATTTCAAGTGGTTTGTAGTCTTTTGACATGTCAAAACTTATCCATTCTGTGAGTGCATATGATCAAGAGAAACCCTAAGTGATAAGGTACCTGGTAGAAGTTCGAGAATTTGAAAACTCCTCAAGTGGAACCAACAATGGTTGCTGCCATCTGCCACATTTTTCAGACTTGAGAGTATCACTGGATAGCTCATCACCTGTGGATCCCAAATACACTTTCTAAATCTCAAAAAGGCTTACCGATTGGTAAATTGGGCTAAATTTGTCCCAAAAAGTCACGTTCAGTGTTTTGGTTGTTCAACATACTAATAGGGGTATAAAAAGTACATATAGGTCAAAGAGAACCGCCAAGTGATAAGGAACCACAATCTATGCTTAAAAGTCAAGAAAACTACATGTGGCACCAATTGCGGTTGTTGCCATAGTCATCAGATTGGCTATTATAGACACCACTGGAACCCTAGTAGCACCAAGATCCCATATTTTCCTTCCACAGCTTGATTTGACAAGTGGAAGGCTGTCAAAACACCAAAAAATACCAGCCTAGTCTAAAACAGTCAGAAGGACCAAAAATGGACTGAAAAGTGTCAAAATACTTCATACAAGGTGTGGTTAGACTCAATACACAGTGCCAAGTCCATAGGAAGGGTATAGGAAGTGATTTTGTTGTGATAGGACACTAGTGGCACCAACCACGGTTGTTGTTGCCACCTGACCCCTTTTGAAAATTTGCAACTTCCAGAGTCTAGAGCACATCCTCAAGATTGTGTAGACACCTTGAATAGGTCAAACAGACGCCTAAATCACATAGAAATATCTTTGAAAGATTTGAGACTGCCTGGCCAGAGTTGATCTGAAAGTGATAGTGTGACTGAATAGTGATACCTCTTTCGACAAACAACCGTATCAAATGGAAAGCCAACAACTGTGGGAATCATGGCTTTACGACCATGCAACACCAGACCAAGCGGATAATATTGGTGGATTTACAGCCATCATGCCAGAGCCACATAGACCACCACAGTTGGCATCGCAGCACTTCGGGAAGGAAATAGAGCTCAAACAACAATCCATCCAGGATTTGAAATGTTACAAGTGGAGTGGGGACAAGAAAATAGAAATCCGGGAGAAGACCCTCTTGTTGACAATCAACAACGAGGTTACAAAGTCAGAGACAACTTAGGGAAAAACTCCAACCATAATTAGAGACACAAAAATAGAGATGGATTGGGTGAACAAACGATTAGATTGGTAGATCATCGCAGGATCAAACCATCCCAAATCGTCGCAGGATCAAACTATCCCAAATCCAAAAATGGGTAAATAGGAAATACTCCAGAGATAAAGATCCGAGAGATCACATAGCCGCATTCTGAAGTGATCAAAGGAGAAGAAGTTTTGGATTTTGTGACACAATTTGTGGGATTTCGATTAACTCTAGAAGATGATGCGGCTACATGGTTCGACTCAGTGGAAAGACGGGATTTTGAGACTCTAGACAAGCTGTTTGAAGAATTCTTGCAGAAAGGCATAGCTCACAATATGGTTGCGCAAATTCATAGATTCAAGTCGAAAGAGGGTGAATCGTACAAAAAGCGACATTATGGCTCAAGAGATATGTCAAGTTCTATTCGAGAACGAAACTACCTACATAGACACGATTGGTGTTGATCTTTATCCTGGGTATGAGACATGTGGGTCTTCAAAAGGATCTGCATATGATAAGGAGCCCGACGCTAACGAATTGATTAAAGAAGCTCTTTATCTTGTGGATAACTCTGAGGTATATAAAGAAAAGGATTGTAAGAGTCAAGAGGATGACACATCCTCGCAGCACAGTGATTCAGAGATGACTAAGTCCATTGCAAAACCAGCGGCATCTATTGATCAGAAAAAGTTTATCGACGATATAGTCAAGAGGTTAAATCCTCTTGTAAAGTCTTATTTGGGGGAGCCTCAGTGGTGAGAAATTGAGAGGAAATGGACAAACCATATGAGGAAAGAGTGCTACTATAGCAAGGAAGACGCTAGGGAGAGGTATGTACAACTTGTTCTAGTAGCACATACTCCACCTAGATACGTTACGGAGAATGCACCAGGTCCAGTAGGAGTTTCAAGGCCAAACTTGTCTTAGGATAACAACCTCCGCTGCCAAGTGCTAGAATGCATGTCTAATAAACAAGCGCTAGTACCAACTACAGTGTATTATAACAACCAAAGTGGGTACTACCCTTCAGAGCAACATCAGACGATAGAAACGTATGGAGTGGTGAGACCGATAGAACCTCCACCTCCTGTGTTTTGACCTGAAGAAAGAAGGTATAATATGGACAAAAGGACATTGCGGTTCATTGTGAATAGCGGCTTAGCTAGGTCAGAGCCTGCTTACAGCCAAGAGGACATGCAAGATGAAGCTCCTCAACCAGAGAAAAATTGTCACAAAAGTTGTGACAACCTATTGGTCAAACATTGTCCGTAGCCGGTGATCACTTAAGTGAATGCCTATTGTCTTGACTGTGGCATCATTCACTCAATCCTCAACTGTCAAGAAAACCCAAACCAAGTTAGAAAGATCGCAACAAATGTCTCAGGGATTGTTCAACTACCCAATAGCTCAAAAAAAGAAAACATCGTATTGGTTCAAATAGTTACGAGAGTGCAAGCTCAAAAGGAAGCTGTTGAAAATCCAGAGACAGAGAAAATGAAACCTGATGCAAGTGCAGAGACGGATGAACCAAAGATCGTGAACCAAAAACCTGAGCTTCCTTTTGAGTGCAAGCTTGAAAGGAAGCTGTTGAAAATCCAGAGACAGAGAAAATGAAAATTGACGAAAGTGCAAAGACAGATGAACCAAAGACCAACACGCCTAGTCAAGAACCAAGAGCAAAAGGAATACATGGAAGTCTAGGAAGGCAAGAATGAAAGCTAGGAGAGAACGCGAGCAAAAATCCCTAGCAGAGGAGCTGAAACAAGCTCACAAAAAGCTGAGTACGTTCGACGAAGATAAAATCCAGGTGGGTGAAGAGACTATGCGACCTCAACAAACGCCTATAGAAATAGATGAGCCTAAGAGTGCGAGCTTAGGAGGATCTGTTTTAGTTGAAAAGGTGAATGAATCCTTAGATACTATTCTCCAAGCTTATGAGGTGAGGCTCACGAATAACCAAACCCAAGAGTAGAGATGGACGATCTATCCATATGCGGAGCTTGAAAAGCAAAGGTTTGAAATGTGCTAGAGAATGATTCAGATGGCTCAAGCATTGCTGGAATCTCCTGTTCAGAAATCGTTAGAAAATGTAGTCTCCTCAGCTCAAGAAGCAATAGAAAGAAGAGGAGTCAAACATAGTGGTTGTGCCATCTCATAGACCGTCTCCCAAAAAGATGATAGATTCTCAAGGATTAGTGGACATCTTGTTAACTCCTATCACATGTACAATAACACTAGTAGAGTTACTAAAGATTAAACCATATATGTGGTTGATGACAGGCAAATTTTTGGAAAATTTTGGAGTCAAAGATCCAACAGAGAAGATCCAAAGAGGGATCCGATTCAAAAATCAATGGCTAACACAAAGCCAGTTCTGTTGAACAAAGTAGGAGACTACTACAAAGGAGAAGATGGAAACACCACTCTTCCTATCGAGTTCCAGGGTGTAACAACCAAGGCAATTCTTGACACTGGAGCCGGAGTAGCCATCGCCACTAAGGAAATTTGGAAACAATGGGGCAAGCCAAAGATAAGAGCTACACGGTTGAAGCTACAACTCATTGATGGCCACATGGAAAAGCCTTTAGGACTGCTAGAAAAGGTAGTAGCTACATCTTGCGGGATAGAAATCGAGCATATGTTTGTCGTTGTCGATTTTGGCAAGAAGAATAATTATGACATCATCCTGGTAAGACCATTCATGTGACATATGAAAATGGTCCAGGATTGGGGTTATGATTACATCTATCTCCAAAATATCGAGACTAGTACAAGAATCAATCTCAAAGATCACAGGTACAGAGATGAAAAGAGGACTCCAATGGAAGAATTTGAATCTGTCACTATTGCGGATTCAAGAATTCTAGCCTAGTTAGGTCTACCTAAAGAAACATGGATGTGTGGAGCTTCGCAATGCGGAAGCTTAAAGCGAGAGGAATGCATCCTAGAGAGGGCTATAGAGGATAAGGACTATGTCCCAAAACCATTTCCAGAAGAAGCATTAGAGCCACTAGAATGGGAACACATCTTGACTATTCTGGATGTGTGCACTATTCAAGACTATCCAACAATGAAGTTTTGTGATAAAGATGGCTTTGATGTCCTTCCTTACCTTGCAGTGAGCGTGATCTAGGAAAATGAAGAGAATCAGACATCAACAAGTTCCCAGAATGAAGAGAAAACAAAGGAAATCGCAAATCAAAAGACGAAGAAGAAGACAAGATCTATGACTCCATAGAACATTTGGAGCTTCAAGAGGATGTAGACAATGGAAATCCGGACCACCCACTAGGTGACATTAACTAATTCACGGTTTTATGATTATCTAGATCAAAGACCCAGGAACCAATGTCATCGCTACAAGAATAAAGTGCATCAGAAGTGGGTTCCCAAGTCCCCGGTGGTGATGCAACCACAACAAGCATCCTCATACATATCTCCTATATAGGAAGAAAAGACTCAGCCAAGAAGAAGATGGCCCTTCCAAAATTAGTTTGAAAAGTCCTTCCAAAAACAACAATCCAAGAGCAAACAGATAGTAACTTTTTATGACCAGCCAAACCACAAAGGGAAAGCACCAGATATCAACCTTGATGATGATAGCAACTCGAAAGCGACAATGGAAAATCTTATGGTTTCCCTTATCAATGACTTGTGCCATCACCTTCAAAATTCAACCTTGATGAGGATAGTAGCAACAATGGTGATTCTTTTGACATCCCCTATCATGAACTCAGGTCATCATCATCACTAGAAGCTTCCGTAATAACAACCGTGGGCCAAAAGTGAAGAACGACAAGTCAGAGCCAAAAAGTTTCACAAATTTGGATACCAAAGAGGTAGCTCGGCCAAGAGCAGTTATTGATCAAGAAGACGAAGATCTCCGACAAAAATCACAAGATCCAACACCAAAAAGAAAACAGTCGAAGTATGCAAGAACAACTAAGAAATTCGCACGGTCGTAAGCTTCCACAACTCAGATTTGAGTTTCAAAGAAGTTGATTCAAGCACAAAGAGGTCAGTAGTTCAATTGGAGTCTGAAATGGTTAAAGTATCAACTCTTGAAGTCTGAATCTCGTCCACAGCCAAGCATACAAGCGTTGAAGCAAAGACCGTTGTCGACTCACACGAAAACAAGGTGGATCCCGACAAAGTCTCTTCAAACAGAGACGAAGCAGTGACAAGTATGGATTCCCAAATGAGCATCATCAGCAAAATTGTCAGTGATCATAAAGAAGTAGGTCCCAAAGGAAACTAACAACATTACTATCACAGCTGCGTAGCTTGAATTATTTCAACTCCCGCTACAATTATAGTTCAGTTAAAAGAGATCAAGTTGCTCACTCCACCATTGCATGTTGCATAAGGCTTACGACTCTTCCGCAGATACGGCAAACTGATCGCTTAGCAACAATCCAAGTCCGTGGAGTCTACAAGGACTTCAAGAGCTCGAGAAGCTAAAAATCCAGGAGCAGGTAAAGATGCAACAAAAAAGAGCTGACAAAAATGCAGATACAGAAGAGGAGAGTCATTCATTCAACCATCAAGATCAGCAGTGGGCATGTCAACCTCTCCACAAGTCAGCAAGATCAACATCTCCACGCACCACGACTATATAACCCAAACAAGGGAGGGGGATGTACAACACGCACCAAAAAAAAAAAGAGAGAAAAAGAAAGAGAGAGAGAGAGAGAGAGAGAGAGAGAGAGAGAGAGAGAGAGAGAGAGAGAGAGAGAGAGAGAAAGAAAAAAGAGAGAAAAAAAGAAAAAAGAAAAAGAGGAAGAAAAAGAAAAAAAGAAAAAAAAGAAAAGAAGAGAAAATCAGGAAGCAGACACAGATACACAAAGCAAAATGAAGACCAAGAGATGAAGTGAACGCATAGGAAAAGCTCAGAAGCAAAGAAACAAAGGTCAACATATGGCCATCACTATGCTGGAAATCAAGTTATGGCAAAAGTTGGAATAGCAGACCTGCATGGTATGGACTCCAATCACCTCACAAAGACTTATGATCACTACATGCACATAAGGCGTCCAAATGAAGCGTGCATAGTACCAAAATGATCAACAAAGAGCTAGGAACCCAAACAGCTCACCAAAGTGCCAAGTAGTAGCAACCGCGGTTGGTGCCACCTAACTCCAAAACTTAGGCAAGTGATACTCATAGATAGCTCTAGTCACGGGGGGAATCCAGCGCCAACACCCAAACTCAATTTGGACATGTAAATCATACTCAACCAAGCAGGGAGGCCAAGGAGAGGAAAATTCACATCTACAAAGATCCATTAACCCAAATGATTGGTGCATATGCTCAAAAGAACCAGCAAGACATGGGGAACAAAGCCATATGAAGATTTTTCAAAAAAATCCACAAGTGGCAGCAACCACGGTTGGTGCCACCCATCAACAAATGAAGATCTGAAGATACCATTGGGTTCACCATGACTAGAGGCGTCCAGGGGTACCTCTCAATCTCAAAATGGACACCTGGAACTCAACCAAATTAGTCCAAAAGGTCCTGAAGAGTCTTGACATAAAAAACTGAGATCTACAATGATCTACTTGGCCAAATTTCATGTCCATAGGCTCAAAAGGATCCCCACAGCATAGGGAACACAACCATGTAAAAAGTTCCCATAAATCCTCCAGGTGGCAGCAACCGCGGTTGGTGCCACCCCCCACCAAACCAGACTTTGAAGATATTTACATGTTCACCATTATTAGAGGAGTCCCCAAGTACCACCCAGAGTGAAATGACCACCCAGAACCCACCCAATCATGCAAAAAGGTCCCACAAGTTCCATACTGAAAATCTTAGATCTACAATGATCCAGAGCTCCAAATCAGGCATGCATAGGCTTAAAAGAACCAACAAAGCAAGGGAAATCCAACCATGTAAAAAGTTCCCAAGATGAAAGCAACCGCAGCTGGTGTCACCTCCCACCAAACTGAGAAATAATGATATGGTTAGCTGCGCCTAGCGTAGAGCAACCCACATTTACCACCCAAAGTCAAAATATATGAGAAAACAGGTCACTTGAGCAAAAATCGTGAAGTCACAGTACCAACTGAAAACAGGTTGAAACAACTCAAAAAGAATGGTTTCTTTAAGAATTTTGAGTCATAGTTCAATGGCAATGAGATGAAGCTATCCTAAAAAGAAACCATGCAAAAAAGCATCACGGATTTCAAGTTACGTTGAAATATGCAAAACCATAGCATTTTTCACCAAAACTATTGTGAACACCTAAAAAGGAGTGCCAAATGCATGAATTTCCTCATGGATAGCTCAAACATGTCCATATGAAGCTACATGGAAGATTTGAAGATGAACGTGAAACCATCACCTGACCATAACTAGCCGAATTCATAACTAGCCGAAGGCTTATTTCACAACAGCAAAAATTATGTATAATGTCCAAATCCCTGATGAAATAAGTCATGGAAAGCATAATTGGACTCTACTCATCAAGAGGAACCCAACCATACCACTTTAACCCAATTGGCCATAGTTGGCAGCGACCACAATTGCGCCGCACCTACAGCCTTTTGTCTTTTCAAGCATAGAAGTCAATACAGTGGATAAAAGTATGGAATGTGGATACTCTACAGATCATAAATTCAAAGAGGAGTCCAAATATTGTTTCAAATTTGGTAAAAAGTGGCTGGAGTAAAAAACCACCCCTGCAACCCAAGTTATATGACGGGAGCCGATATTTTTTGACCTAGATTTAAAATTTTGAGATTCAAATTCATCAAGCATAGCGTAGATGAAAAGAGCATAAGCTAAATATACAAGATATATGACCAAAACCAAAAACAGATACACTTGGCAGCAACCACAATTGCTGCCACTCTGAAAGTCTTTTTCCTTCTCAAGTATAAAAGTTAGTACAATGGATAAAAGTATGGCAAGCCAAGTTATTTGAAAGGAGCCGACACTTTTTGGCCTAGATTTGAAGATTTTGAGATTTTAATTCATCAAGCATAGCCTAGATGGAAAGAGAACGAGTTAAATATACAAGATATATGACCAAAACAAAAAATTGACACAATTGGCGATTGCTGCCACTTTGATAGACTTTTTTTATTTTCAAGCATAGAAGTAAGTACAGTGGACAAAAGTATGGCATGTGGGTACTCTACAAGTCAGAAATCAATCAAGGAATCCAAATATGGGGTCAAAAGTGATGATAGTTGATCGAGGTAAAAATTGATCACTCAAGACCTATGTCACCAAATAAGGACAATACAATTTTTCGGCAAAAAATAAAATCCAAATGGACCAAGCAGGACATAAAGAGAGGACCATAGGCTACATATACCAAATCTACGAACAAAAGCCAAAAATGACATAAGTGGCATCGACCGCGATTATTGCCATGAAGCTATGATACAGATATTGATTGACAAGCAAAGAGCTCTTGTCAAGAGGATTCTACCAAGACTTCAAATGTTCAAAATGTACATCCAAAGAGCAAAAGAATGCAAAAAAAAGATCACCAATCTAGAAGTACCAGTTCAATCTGAGGGCTTGCCAAAAAAGCAAGAAAGCTCGAGGACGGATGGACAATTGAAAAAATAGGCTAAAATTGAACAGGAACAAGTGGATGGAGAGACTCCGGAGGGCTTGCCAAAACTGCAAGAAAACCCAACGATGGATGTTCTCCTCTCCAAAAAACACAGGTGGAAAAACATAAACTGCAGAACATGGTCATTTACTTCTATACATTGTCAAAGTGCGAAAGCTAAGGAATTACAATGATCATCGACTCCAAAAATCTTCAATGTATATCAAGTTAAACTATAAAGGTAACTAGAACAACCGAAAGAGCTATCAGTTGACACACCAATTTAGCTCATGTTACAAATGTCAAAATAAACAAGAAATGCTCACAAATCTGCCGCACTTGCAAAGAAACCAAGAGCAACAAGGACCAAGACAATACTCCTATACACTAACAAAGGTCTTGTTGAGGACGAGAAGGTTGCGGGAGGGGCGAGTGTTGATGGTCACCGTCAACAGCGGACATCGTCAACGGGCATCGTCAACAATGGATGCTGTCAACACACGTAATTATCACTATTGACATGTAAACCACATCAATGGAAGAATCTTGAGAGCTGAAGATCATCTACATATCAAATTCACTTGCTGATTTTAGTTTGGACACCTGTTTCATTTAAAATGCCCGAGTCATTATAATTTAGGAGAATCATGTGGGAACTTGTAAATAAATCTGTAATTACTATCTGATGAGCCGGGAGTCGCTAATGGACTCTCAAAGTTGTAAACTTTGGATTTTGGGCCATATATCATTTTTACCCTAGGTATACATGCCAAAATCAAGATTGGCCTACACTTGTGTGTTCACAATGCTTTGTATCTGTAAGGAAATCATTTGAAATTCAAGGTGTTGCTTCTCTACACTTCGCATTGGTACTCTCTATGCTGTGTTTGAGTGTGTGTATGCGATGCATTGAGCGATTTTGACACAGACACAAACAAGTACACGTGCACACACACACACACACACAAACAAGCACTCACTCACACGCATACACACACAAACAAGCACACACACACACATAAAAATGTTAATATATATATATATTTTAAAGTTAATTTTTAACTTAAAATTGTATTGAAAAATTTTAAATAGGGGGGACATTGATCATTTGTTCTTCATCTCTTTCTCTCTTAAGTTCCATCTTTCTCTCTGTCTCGTAATATCTCTCTCTCTCTCTCTCTCTCTCTCTCTCTCTCTCTCTCTCTCTCTCTCTCTCTCTCTCTATATATATATATATATATATATATATATATATATATATATATATATATAGATATTTCACATAAGCTCTCAACTTTCCCCTTTCTCTAAAGCTTTCATCCCGTTGCATAGTGTGTGTATTTGCTATTTATGACTTATATGAGTGTTTTTGATGAAACACCTTCATTTGAGCCCTCAATTGTCTTTTGGTGAAGGTCGGGGGTGGCGATGGTTGCGGTTGCTCATTTCCCACCCACAACCAAACAAACTTTTGATGGCCCGAATGTGTTCTGCATAGTCTAGAGACCTCCCATTTCAAATTTCATGAAGTTTGGACTTCGTTTGAGTACTCTACGACCATTTGTGTGTGAGATAGACCGCACAAGAGATGGGACAACTTTTCGTTCTTTTGACCCTTTTAGGTACATTGATCTTACCTCCTCAGTGCTTAAGCTTGTTGGAGCTTTGCTTTCGTGTATATCAAAAAGTTTAAATTTGTATGAATGTCCATCCTTTGTGTGATAGCCCAAGCAGCCAAGGACACTCTTTTTGGGCATGTCCAACAATAGTGTGTGACACAGGCCTAAGTATCCAAGTTCAACTCACCTTGCAAGTTAGGTTGTGCATGGTGGAGACGAGTTAAGTGTGAGGCTGCCACATGGTACCAAGGCTTGCCAAAAACATTTTTATTTATCAAAGAAAATAAGGGCACACTTAAAACTCTTCCAATTTTAAGGTCAAAATTTGCCCAAAATTTGAAGCATCTTCCAATATTTAAACTAAACCTTGTAGAATTTTGCCAGTTTTCGAGTCAAGGCAAGCTTGGAATCTTGCAATTTTAACCTATTAAAAACACACTAAACCTTGGAAATATGCATGGAATCATATGCCAAACCCGAACATGAGAAAAGAACTTCGTGAAGAGCTAAGAAAAACCTCTGTTTAAATTTTAGTGTATTTCCACCTACAAATTTTGAGGTTTATCTCTAAATACGAAAGGTAAGAAAAGGTACAAAATTTTAAGGGAATTTAGTGTGAAAACCTTGTGGAGAAGCAACAAGGCTTATCAAACCCCGCTCTTTCAAATAGCTTTCTAAAGGATGCAAGCATTTTGAAGCAACATAACTACCCTGAATGCACTCCTATTTTGCCTCCTCATCGCTTTCTAGTACACGTGTGATCGCTCTTTCAATTTGTTGCAATGATCAGCGACAAGCTATCGTAACTTACACTTGTTGGGAAATTCAAGCACCTTCATCAAAAGCCTACACTTCAAGATTGCACCCATAAAGCATCTTCAACATGCTCGACTCCTCACCAGACCATACCATTTTGTATAAGTGCTTGGGTGTAGCTCCATCTTGTCCATTTTCCCTTGGCTAGGTAGTCATCACAACTTCACCACCCTACCAAAGCAGATTTTAGTAGCTTTCAAGCATGATTTTCTTCTTGTGTTCATGCAAGATGCATTGCACCATGGTTTTAGGCAAGCACACCATGGAGCTTGACACATAAAATGAGTGTGTTTGTTTGTGTGTGCGTGTGTGTGTGTAATTAGGCCAGTTTTAAGATCGTAACTACATACTACATGCAATGTGAATGAGGTAAAACGTAAGTTTTAGGAAACATGGAAACTCATCGCCATGTCAAGTGTTAGGTACCCCCCACAGGGAGCGGGGTAATCAAATATTTGGTTGGAGTTACCTCCATCACTTCATGCACACACGTAAAATGTTTGTGGTTGTAATTTGAAAGGGGAGGGGTAGGCTAACTGCACGTCTAAGAGGTGCAGTTGAGGCACCAAACTCATTTTTGAACATTGGGATCTTCCCATATCCTTGAAATTCACTCTCACACCTTTTTCAAAGCTTAAGTGATTGCAATTTTGCCTCAAAAGACTCACTTTCTATTATCTCTCTAGTCTCAATCTTTTCTCTCTCATCCTTGGGAAAAGGTTAAGGTCAAATCCACAAGTTCTAAATGAATAAAAAATTAGAGGACTCACAAAACTGCAAGCGCCCTTTTGACGTGTGACTGCTAAAGGAAATGGTTTTTTGCTTTTTCCTTGTGAGAGTGTTGTTTTTAGGGGGGTAACATATAACAATTATCCCTATGCGTGTGGGGGCCCTCTTACCATGTTGTAGTGCTACAAGTTTCAAAATAAAATAAACTAGTATGTGACCCGCGCGTTGCTGCGGTCAAGAAAAGCATGATTATTGGATCTCTCTTTTTCTCTCTCTCTCTCTCTCACACACACACACACACACACACCAATGTCCCTTTTTGGACTGTTTCCTTTTTTAAAATTATATTCTCTCTCTCTCTCACTCTCACACACACATACACACACCAATGTCCCTTTTTGGATTGTTTCCTTTTTTAAAATTATGTTCTCTCTCTCTCTCTCTCTCTCTCTCTCTCTCTCACACACACACACACACACACACACACACACACACACACACACACACACGCGCGCGCGCACGCCTTGGGATAGATGTAAAACATCTACAGCTTCTTCAAATATGTGAAGCTAAAGTAGTCGGCGGTAGTGGCTCTTAGAAGCTAAAACAACAATGTTAGCCATAGAATAAGCCGAAATGCATCCAATGCTAAGATGATTTGCATCCTTGCATCCCCAATTAAGGTCTTTTTGTATTATTCACCATTGCAAGAAAAGGACCCATTTTAAATTTTTGCTTCAACTACTACATCACCATCATAACCTGCAGATAAATATCTCTCAGTACATCAATCCGCACAATGCTCTAATGTATAGAGAACTGTCATCGCTGCTGATGGGGAGGTGAGAGAGAGCATGGAGAAGAATGCGTACCCTAAGTTTGACAATGGAATGGGCTCCTACATATCTCTCTTTCTCTCTCTCTCTCTCTCTCTCTCTCTCTCTCTCTCTCTTGCACATACACACACACACACACACACAATTTGTCTGAGTTGTGGCTACAATTGCTCCCACCTAAGCCATTAGATCTTTACTCTCTTGTTACCAGACCAAAATCATAGTGGCTCAAGCAAACACATGCACACCTATTGCCTTGAGTACCCATCTTTTACTATCAAGCACTCCAAACCAATGGATAATGCTTGTCCCTTGTTCGCCTCTACATGATCATTAGTAGATATCTGGATCAAGGCCTTGGTCTTGGTCCCGACGACCCACCTCACTCTTTCTCTTTCTTTGTCTACTTGCTAGTGGCAAAGGGCTCTCTCTCTCTCTCTCTCTCTCTCTCTCTCTCTCTCTCACACACACACACACACACACACACACACACTCTCTCTCTCTCTCTCTCTCTCTCTCTCTCTCTGTGACACACACACACACACACACACACACACACACACAACATTACAGGTCATTGAAAGAGGATGGAATTGCATAAAATCTGAACAACTTTACTCAAATTTTATAGGCTCTTTAATGTGTCTATGGTAAGGCGGACGACCCATCAACAACTCAATTTCAGCGTTGATCCAATAGGCCATACAAATCAACCAAAAAACAACAACGTGGAGGCCCTCTTCTTCTTTTAATTTTTCAAACTCCAATATAAAGAGTATAAATAATGGGCTATTGAATAATAGAAAGAATCTATTGTGTATCCCAGTGCTCAAGAAAAACCTAGGTTTAGTATAATCTCATCTATAAATTTTCTCAACTATATCTAATGCACCTTGGAGGCCCTTTCCACGTGACATACGGAAAGGGCTTGGAAGGGGGGAGGGAGACTAAGGCAAAGCAAGAAAAAGAGTGGATTGGGTGCCAAGAAAAGGGTCTCTCTCTCTCTCTCTCTCTCTCTCTACATCCATAGGATGGGCCACACACTTGTAAGATTTAATTTGAATGTTAGTACACCCACAACAATTGGAGGAAAAAAATTAGGTTTAGTATAATCCCATCTAATTTTTTGAGATTTAACTCTAATTGCGAATGGCTTTTATCAAGCAGGAAGAAGCGACTTGCCGAGAAGACGAAGATAGGTCCTTGATTTGGGTCATAGTGGATATGCCAAGGTATGCATGTATTCTTTTTCAGTTAATTCAAATCAAGCTCTTAAGAGCATTTTTATATTAAAAAAAAGAAACTACAAAGGTTAGAGAACATAAATTAATGTTTACAGAATCTACAATGTGTAGAGAAGTTTAGTGCAAAAACCTTCAAATATAGTAAATTTGCCTCTAAAATGTTTGAAAAAAGGTATGGTCTAGCCAAATGCTTGAAAATCCTTAATTTAGTGTAATTCCACCTGTAGATTTTATCTCTAAATTCTAGATTTGAAGGTGAAGAAACCTACAAAGTATATAGAAATTGAGTGTAAAAGCCTTAAAATATAATCAAGTTGCCCCTGAAATTCCTCATACGCAAGTTTTCTAAGTTTTTTGGAGAAAGCACTATGCCTCAACTCGATTTAGTGTAACTGTTGTACTTTTTTTTGGCTAAGGGCATGGGAATTTTGACAGAGAAAGAGAACACTTGCATGAGCTATTGAGCACTTGAAGTGAGCTTGAAAGATTGTTTTATTATAAATCTCCATGATGATACTCTCACTTGATTTGCCTTGAGGAGTTGTTTTGATAGATTATGACGTGCTTGGAAATATTCTTATAAAGCCCTCAACCTTGACGATTAAAGATCGAGCTCGATCATTTCTAGAAGCGTACCATGGAAGCCGAGGAGCATGCTGAAGCTGTCCAGAGGAAGGGAATTGAGCATGATGAGGTAGCCATATACGCTGTTTTTGAGCCATGTTGAGGCTGCCGAGAACAAGAGGATCACGACGACCGGGAGGGGGTCGCAATAGGCTGAGGGATTCCCCTATGTGTGTGTGCATCCGTGAGGAGAGAGAGAGATGAAAGAGAGCTGCCGCAAGATTGGTGTGAAAGGGGGGCTTGAAGAGGCTATAATGAATGAAACAAAAAAAAGGTATTGTAAAAGATTTTTTTCGTCTGGAATAAACTGACGAGAGGGTGGTTCCATCTGAGGAGGTGTGTCGATCTATCGAGGAGGCACCGCCTGTTTTGCAGAGGGTTAGACTTAGAGAGAGAAAGATGGTCGACTACAGAGTCGCCAGGGGAATCCGAGCGAGCAGAAGTGCATGAGAGAGAATCTGTGAGGGATGGCCATGTTTGACCTTGTAGAGGAGGCCCATGGGGCTGCGGAGGGCTCGACCCTGTTGACAATTGATTTGCTGCCAGATGATGACGAAAGGATGTAGCGAGAGGTATGCAACAGGCCATTGTCGATGACGAGAGGGGGCTGCATAGAATCGAGGAGAGAGAAGGTGAGCCTTTGCAAGCCCTACTGAGAGAGCAAGGAGCCGGAGAGCGATTCTCTCTGAACGCTTGCGAGGGTGAGAAGGGGCAGCCACTGTGGATCGAGGAGAGAGAGAGCTCGATCTCACTCTCTGCAGGGAATTAACAAAAAGAGCAATAAAAGGAAAGCTCATTATGCTCACTAGGGAGCACTCCCATAGCAAGAGAGAGGAAACAAACCGTCAAATGTTGCCTTGCTCAAATGAGAATCGAGGAGGGAGAAACCGTCTTTAAGCTGCCCGTGTGTGTGACAAAGGGGAGCTCCACTGCTCTTCAATGCAAGAAGAGAGAGAGAGAGAGAGAGAGAGAGAGAGAGAGAGAGAGAGAGAGAGAGAGAGAGAGAGAGAAGCTGGCCATTTGAAGGGGCCGCAATGAGAACGTCTACAAAATTTAGATAATGAAAAAAATACCATCCTGAAGCTGTCGTGAAGAAGCCCTTGGCGCGATGCGACGATGAAGCCGAGCCATCGATAAGTTTCTTCTTTTTCTCATAACATTGGATGTAAATTTATGTTGATTGATAAAAAACACATAAAATACAAACTCTTGCAGAATCTCTTTCTCTGTGTCTCTCTCCATTTTCATAAAAAATACATAAGTGTCTTCTCATGATTTTGTTGTTGAGTCTGAGCGAGTATATCCAACCCCGGCATTGTATGGGTTTGAGGGACAGTGTTTGATACATACTTTGGCAGATGATTTAGCCGCACTTACATTGTTTAGGCTCCTTGTTTTGCGAGTGAGTGTAGCAAATTGCTTGAGCTCTTTTGTTTGCTAGGTTTTTCTTGGTCTTGGTCTGCTCCATGGCCCAGGCATAGAAAAATATCTATCAGTAACCCCTCTTACAAAATTTTGAGATTTGTGTCAAAAATTCTAAGTCGCCTTTAAACGGTTGAGAAACAACGCTTGAGAAAACCTAGATATAGTGCAATCCCGCTTACAAATTTTGAGATTCACCTTTGAATTCCAAGTAAACCCAAAGGCGAGAGCACTCACAAAACTCAAAGATATCTAGCGTAAAAACCTTCAAAAATAGCCGAGAATTGTCGAAGTTATCTCTCATCATCCACCTTTGCCGTTTGTTGAGGTCTGCTCCTACCTTGGGCTTGTACATCTTCTGCCTTGGATTTATCGGATTGAACTTTTTAAATTGCGTCAACTCTCAATTTTGTAAATGTCGATGTCGAATTTTTATTTTTGATTCCCGATTGTGGATTTCATTGATTGTCGCTTTGTCAATTGCTGATTGTAAACCCAATGCTTATTCTCTCTCCCCTCTCTCTCTAGTGCTGGTGTGAGAGCCCTCTCTCTCTCTCTAGCCACGAAGAGATTAGTTCTCTCTGTCTCTCTCTCTCATAGACACACACACACTCACTCACATAGGTTGTAGTAAATGATGCTCCCTCTCTCTCTCTCTCTCTCTCTCTCTCACTCACTTATGCTGCAATCTCTCTCTCTCTCTCTCTCTCTCTCTCTCTCACACACACACACACACACACACAATGTGTGCATGATATCCATAATAAATTGTTGGACTCCTATTGTTGAATTGTTGAGCTCAATGTATTTCAATAATGCATTGCAAATGTGAAAAGCCTTCATGAAATGCGCCAACACCTCGGAGAATAGCACGTCGACTTTGTCTCTTATATTCACACATATTGAGACAATGGGTCTCTTTCTCTCTCTCTCTCTCTCTCTCTCTCTCACACACACACACACACACACACACACAAACATACACACAAATATATGCATCTAGCTTTTGAACTTCGAGCGTCGAGATCAAAAATCATTTACGACATAGTAGGTCCGTGCAAACATGTAAAGGGGGGTTTCATTGAACAACACAATTCTTTGTAGCCTTCAAAATGTAAAGGAAAGCCACCCTTCAAATGATTTAAAAAAATAAAAGTAGTTAGTGGTGTCAGCTTTGAAATTGAGGACTTAAGTATTATAAATTTAGAAAGAATAGAAATTTGAAATTGAGAACTTAAGTATTATAAATTTAGAAAGAATAGAAATTGAGGACTTAAGTATTATAAATTTAGAAAGAATAGTAAGGTCTTTTTGACTTTCCACAGCAAAAGACAACCTCACAAGTCTTTTCATTTTCTACCATCCTAGTACTTACTCTTCACTTTTGCATTTTCAATTAAATGTTTTTAAATTTTTTAAAAGTTATCCATGAAATGAAGCAGAATGTGACACATGGAGGGTCTCTCCTTCCTTGAAAATTTAAAGCTGCTTCATATATAGTATAGAAGTTGAAGTAGAACGGTGACTAGAGTATAGTAGTCCAAATGAGTTAGTTTGGTTGGTTGAGCATTAGTCGGTCGTGATTTGGTCATCGGTTCGAATGGAGCCACCCTGATATTGCTCACAATCGTTCTTTGTGACATGATAGTGAGAATGCTCGTGTTGCTACCAAATTTAAAAAAAAAGATATTTCTAGAGCAAAATTATAGTTACAGCCACTGAATATCTAGTCTTCTGGGAAAAGATAAATTTTAATCCTTGTATGCCATGCCATGAGAGGGTTTTGACGTGGCCGTTAAAAATCTAGTCTATACCAAGACGCCTCCAATCAATAACTTGCCCACACTAAACCAAGGTTAGCAAGATGAAAATACTAACACAAGATGTCCCTTTTTAGTAGATCAAATAAGTTTGTACGCATGTCTTTTTAATGAGAATCTCCTATGAAAGCATTTGATTGAGAGTTAAGATGAAAAAGGCAAGAAGAGAAAAAAGGAGGGCACATGGTACGTGGAGGAAATTGGTTTAATGTGACTAGATTTTTTTGTGGGGACTCGGGAGAGAATCATAGGATGATAGGTGTTTCTTTCCCTGTCCTTCGCAGCCATGGTGTGTGCGCGATGAAAGGCAGAGTCTTTCCTACTCTCTATGCTTGGAAAGCAATCGCGACGCAAGGCACGATCTCTTCGCCCTCCAATGTCTCCACCAGAGCATCATATCGTTGCTTTGTAATGTTCACAACTTGCAATCTACTTATAAGGACCCTTTGAAAACAGTTATCGCTCCTCGTGTGAAGTCCCTCGTACCTATGTTCTCTCTTTCTTTCCCAAATCATAGCATATAACCGCATACTCAGTCCTACCTACTACTCGGTCTCCTTCTAATACACGGAATCTCAACAGATTTGTTCCAGAGCTAGCCTACCTTTATTCAAATTGAAGACCTATGTGAGGATTAACCCCTCCCCTCGTTCTCATGGTCGCCTGCTACACACTATCACGCCTGCAACACCCCCCTCACACCCCTTTGTTGCTACGTGGGTTCGTTATGCATGCGTACCAGCAAGGCCTGCCTCCACCCCTGCTGAGAGAGAGAGAGAGAGAGAGAGAGAGAGAGAGAGAGAGAGAGAGAGAGAGAGCATTCTTGCTACTTGTGCGGACACAAACACACACACCGCCTTACAATCATGAGAGAGAGAGAGAGCTATTGGCGGATACACAGACTGACGCAGCTGACATAGAGAGAGAGCGATGATATGAGGCCGATCTGTTTGTGTGTGTGTGTGTGTGTGTGTGTGTGTGAGAGAGAGAGAGAGAGAGAGAGAGAGAGAGAGAGAGAGAGAGAGAGAGAGAGCTATGGAGGACCTCATGATGCTCTGGTGGAGAGAGACATTGAAGGGCGAAGAGACCGTGTCTTGCATCGCGATTGCTTTCCAGACATAGAGAATAGGAAAGACTCGGCCTTTCACCGCGCACACACCATGGCTGTGAAGGACAAGGAAAGAAACGCCTATCATCCTATGATTCTCTCTCCCGAGTACCCACAAAAAAATCTCATCATGCTCTTGACAGAGTAAACCAATTTCTCTCTCCTCTTTCTCTCCTCCACATACCATGTGCCCTCCTTTTTTCGCTTCTTGCCCTTTTCATCTTAACTTTCAATCAAATGCTTTCGTAGGAATCTTGGTAGATTTTCATTAAAAAGACATGCGTACAAACCTATTATATAATTATATAATTGAAAGAACACCAAAGAGAGAAAAGTTTACAAAGAGTCAAAGTTTGTTCCCCCAAAGTAGACTAAAGGCTTCACAGAAATCCTTGCAGGGGCTTTAAAGAAAAGATGAAGCGTGAGCCACTCTAGTTTGGACCTCATGAGCGTACTCGGATGACAAAATCTCTCTAGCTCTTTGTTTCAACACGGGGTCGATTCACTCATCCATTAATTAATTTCTTGCTCAGATTTTGAATGAGTCTCTTATTTTCAAAGCTAAAGTTGTTCAGTTGTCGTGATCACTCCTCCGACGTCATCTACGCTCGTCTGTCCAGCATCCGCTGCACTCGTCTGCCCGCCATCCCCTTTACCAATCGCACACTCCCCCACCCTTGTGCATCGCACTGCCCCACCTCGCCAACACGACGGCTGAGTCTCGCCCTCCCACACGCCATTCCTTTGACCTTCGCTCTTGACCCTATGCCCTTCGCCTTCTCCCATCGCCCAGACCATCGCCGCTCCTGCAGCCCCTACTTCTCCTTGTTCACACATGCAGCTCAGCACGAGCTGCAATCCAAGCTCCCACAATTGTCACCAGGATTGAGCCACGCAATGTGCAACTCAGACCCACAGACAGGAGCCAAAGATGCTGTCATGGCCTGCTCTGCACCCCCTGGCAACCCGCTCCTGTGCCTTGCGATGTCTCGTTGCTATGTATTTTCTGCAGCTCGCACTCCGTGATCATGCTCTTGATTGCTCTTTTGGCCTGGGACCTACCTCACTGTTCGTTGCATGCAGACACCTCACGCAACAATCGATACACGTGTCTCGCTCTCTCTCTATCGTTGGCATGACAGACAAGGACCTCTCTCTCTCTCTCTCTCTCTGCCCCTCCCCTACACGTGTCATCTTCTCCCCTTTTCTCCTCAAAGCATTGGGAGCATCTCGTTAGATTCATGCTAATTTGACCTGCTTGGAAGATTACAACCACATACTAGCTCTTTGTTTCTTGTGGGACACCTGCATGCAAACTATAGTTTTACACATTTCATATTTTAAAGGCTTTTGTTTCCTTCAGCTCAAAACATACTAGATTCGTTTTTATCAGAACATGCTTGCCTACCTAAACCATAAGCTTAACCGGGGCCTTTTAAATTTTGATTACCCCCCTATTTCACTCTCCCCTAAAGGTTGACATGAGTAAAGGCGATTAATTTTTCGCCCAACTAGACTCCAAAAAAACATGAGAACCATTTTTTAAGCAAGTTACTGCCATTGCACCACCTTTTCTACACAAATGATTGCTTGAGGTGTCATCAGATGTTGATACAGTGTTGTAAACATTCGATAGGATGTATGTAGCTCCGATTTTCTCACAATGGAGTTCTACATACACTTGTATCTAATTGACCCTACTGGCAATGGCAAGTAAGGATGCCCAATAGCTCAATGTATTCCTAATGAATTCAAAAAAATTAAAAGGTATTGCTAATTCAAAGATTCTCTCAACAAAAAAAAAATGATGCGCTAATCTATAGCATGTAGCAACGAGCGCAATGATGAAGCACATATATTTGCAACAATATCGGCAAGATGTGAGGAGGCAAATATACCAATGTGAAACCAACCACCTCTTTATACGGGCACAAAAAGTCTTTTGACTTTCCACTTTCAGGTGTGTTTTCATTTCCTAAACTCACTTTTCACTTAAGCACTTAATATGTTTCAAAAGAATTTTTATTTTTCCGAGATTGGGTAAAGAGCTACATCATGAATGGTTGACCCTCTATACCCACTATGAAATAATCAAATTCCAAGATTCTCCCCTTTATGAGGTCTATGCAAAAATCATGTGACTATGTTTTGCTTCCTTCCCCCCCTCCTGGACTAAATAACATGGATGGGGGGTAAGGGGATCCACAGTGCGCAATTCGGGCACGGATCTCGGGGGACCCCACGACCGTTAGATGGCCTTAAAAACTAAACTTTGACACTCACTAAACTTGGACAAAGGACCAGTCCAAGTTCACTCCCTATACGATCAAACCAAGGCGCCACTTTTTCAAACCCGTGTGTGTCAGCTTGGTGGTTAGCATACATGTCAAAAGTCGTAGGGACATCGGATCGTGGGTTCGAGCCCAGGTTCCACAAGGGTGCCCTTCATTTTTGGGGGGCCATGTTTACCTTGAGATTCGGGCTCGCAGTTCTTCGTCGTTGATCCCCTTACTCCACCCCACGTATGGGCCCGTGTCACTTAGTGCCGTGGTAGTTCCACAATTGTGCTCCCTCAAAATTGTTCCCTCTACCCATCATGGTTGTAGATTGTGCTCAACTTGTGACCAATTACCACACTAATATTCTTTATTCTTATGGTCATTGCTGCATGTAAATATGACTTAGTCCAATATTAAGATAATACCTTCTTGCTAGGACACCACCTCACATTGTACGATTGTTATTTGATAACAATATGTGAATTATTCATTCAAAGGATATGTCTATTAGGTAATGGTGAGGAAAAACCACTGCCAGTTCAACAACTCAGTACCCTCAAACAACATTCCATTCAAATTTGAGATATCAGACCAATCCAGATCCAGTTCCGTACACAAGGGAAGTCAGTATCGAATAAAGATCAATTACAGAAATGAATTAAACAATCTCAAAGCTAATCTTGTCAGTAATAATGAAGCAAGCGGGAGAATAGGTATACCTGCCGCCCTCCTGTCCCCCCCCCTTCTCTCTCTCTCTCTCTCTCTCTCTCTCTCTCTCTCTCCTCACACACACACACACACACACACACACACACACACACACACACACACACACACACACGAGGAGAGGAGGGAGAGCCAAGTATGCTCACTCCTCTCCTCTCTCTCATGTTTCCTCCCCCCCCCCCCCCCCTCTCCCCCCCGCCTCTCTCTCTCTCTCTCTCTCTCTCTCTCTCTCTCTCACACACACACACACACACACACACACACACACACGAGGAGAGGAGGGAAAGCCAGGTATGCTCCCCCCCCCCCCCCCCCCCCCCCCCCCCCCCCCCCCCCCCTCTCTCTCTCTCTCTCTCTCTCTCTCTCTCTCTCTCTCTCTGGCTCTTTGTTTCTCGTGGGACACGTGCATGAAAACTACAGTTTTACACATTTCATATTTTTAAAGGCTTTTGTTTCCTTCGGCTCAAAACATACTAGATTCGTTTTTATCAGAACATGCTTGCCTACCTAAACCATAAGCTAAACCGGGGCCTTTTAAATTTTAATTACCCCCCTTTTTCACTCTTCCCTAAAGGTTGACATGAGTAAAGGCGATTAATTTTTCGCCCAACTGGACTCCAAAAAAACATGAGAACCATTTTTTAAGCAAGTTATTGCCATTGCACCACCTTTTCTACACAAACTAGTATGTGACCCGCGCGTTGCCGCGGCTACATGTGGGTCAATTGAAGCAACCATTGTTCTCCTTCCCTTCACAGGGAGGGCAAATGTGGGCAAATGCCTATGATTCTCATGTGAGCTTTTACAGCTCTTTAATAAACTTGTGCATCAACCACCACTATAACTACTTTCTAGATGACAATGTATGACAACACACAAGGTCTAAGCGCCCTCCACATTCACATCAACCAAGCACAAATCTATTTTTTGGATCAACACTATGTCTACCTTTTCGAGTGTAAGATTGAACAACCAATGAAGTGTAGTTAATCTCCACATTCTTGTGGATTGACCAAAGAAAAATCTCCTTCTAGTTGGTCATGCTAAGCTCCAACATACTCCTCCTAATCATGGCAAGTTTGTCCCTTCCCCCCCCCCCCCCCCCCCCCCCCCCCCCCCCCCCCCCCTCCTTCTCTCTATCTATGTGTGTGCGCACGCATGTGTGTGTGTATTAAGTTCAAGAATTATCATGTCAATTTGAGGTCTCTTGGGAATGAATTAAGTAATGGGCTCCCTTCGCATGATGTCTTGTCTTAACATCCTATGTTTCTCTCTAAGGAGGCAACGAATTTGCGATTAGGCTAGAGACGTCCCTCTCACACAATTGATATGGGACCCTGATGAGTGGTAGTGGCCCTCTAAATAGACCAATAGAGAGCTGGTATCCTTCTTTGGATATAGTGTTTGCATTGAATGACAAATTCTTTAGATGCATTAGCATCCCCTCTCACCATTCTTACCAATCACGGCATTGGTCATGATAGCAACTCTCCCATGCTTCTCTTGTGTAGTTTTGGTCTTGCATTTGGGGCATCACAATCAACTAAGTCATCAACTTCTATTTGTTGGCACTTAGGATGTGTGTACCAGCCATGACCCAACATGCCAACATTACACCACATAGTAGTAGAAGAAACTTTGCCATTGGTATGCACAACTGATTTGGTGAGCAGTGTGTCGTTTGCTTCTCAAAGGCAATATTCATGATGTGTGTGTGACCTGGGGGTGATTGCATGGCTAAAGCAACTTTGTCTCTATATGTGGATAACTTTCAAAATTTACAGGTTGGATTGCACTCAATCTAGCTAGCATGTACACTTGCATCTACCAAGACTCGTCGCATGGATGTTGAGGTCTCTTGCAATTGACCATAAGCAGATTAGTAATATAAGGCACATATTGTTTTTTTGTGTACATTTGGGCACCATTGGCCCCTTAAAGTGTGAGGGCAATTAAAGCAGAAAAGTTCACTCAATCATTTCTCTTTGCGAGAGTTTTGGGCATCATGCTAAACGAAAGGGCATGCTGCAAAATACACACACACACATGCATGCATGTTCTTCTTTGCAAGAGAAAACTGTATTTAATCCTTCACATGCTTGCCCTTACCCATATTTTATACCATAGTAGCCATTTGGCTTAGCTCCCACTCCCTTAAATGTGAGACAGAGCATTGAGGCACTACATGGAGGAGAGACTCTTTGTACGTGAATTATGTCCCTAGTGCGATCATCATGCCTTACATGAGTGCTAAGCTTTTGATCACATCAAACTTGCTTTACCCACATTTTATCCCATACCATGGCCTACATACCTTTCTCTCCTAGTCACCTCATGGATTCAACTTGTCAGTGGCCACCCTTATATCCATAGTCTTCAAGCATGTTACATGATGTACTCGGTCACATAGGTCAATCTGACCTTTAAGGATGATCTCTCTCTCTCTCTCTCTCTCTCTCTCTCTCTCACACACACACACACACACACACACACACACACACACACACACACACACATTAACCTTTGAGGTCACTGTGATTGTTTCTATGATATTAAAAGTTATGGCCCCCTCTCCTTGTATAAGTATGTGAGCATGCAAGCCCTTGAGTTCACGAATCAACATTCATCCGCTAAAAATTTTAGGTCTCTTGTGATCTTCTTCTTCTTCTTCTTCTCTCTCTCTCTCTCTCTCTCTCTCTCTCTCTCTCTCTCTTCTAACTTGCTATGCAACATGACAACTTGTTGCCAACAATGTTTGGATTGGATAAGGTTTGTCTAAACTTAATAACTGAGAGTCAAGATTAGTCGGTCTCAAGATTAACGAATCTCAAACCACGTCAGTAGGACGAAAAACATCTCTCTCTCTCTCTCTCTCTCTCTCTCTCTCTCTCTCTCTCTCAGGCTGCACGTCTAGTTTGTAGCATTAAAATGAAGCATGTGAGATGCTAAGAGCCTGGTCGTGTGTTCCAGCGAGCCTGCTTTTTGCCCAGTCTCACGAGCCGACTCTTCTCTCTCTACCTATCTAATCTGGTAGTTAAGAGCCTCAAAACGAGCATAGCCTTTCACATGGTTGACTTTTGAGGCCCTCTCAGTTAGCAAGAACCTGCTCAAGATTTGTCT
This sequence comes from Adiantum capillus-veneris, assembly GCF_014529385.1. Classification (NCBI taxonomy): domain Eukaryota; kingdom Viridiplantae; phylum Streptophyta; class Polypodiopsida; order Polypodiales; family Pteridaceae; genus Adiantum; species Adiantum capillus-veneris. The sequence continues at coordinate 113,459,620 of NC_140933.1, forward strand.
CGTTACTCAATCAAATCAAGAATTTATCTTCAAGGACACCGATTTTCTTGACTTGCAAACAAAGTTGGAAGGCTATCTAGCCATTCCAAAGTGACCAGGCTCTAAATGTAAGCAAAATGACATGGAGGCATTCCTACAATGGGAGCCACATGCATGGAGGCAACCCTACAATAAGAGACCGTAGTCATCATTTCTAGGGCGAGGCAAAGGGCCCACATTAGGCATGCGACACCAAGGAGGATCCAAATGAGCAAAGGATTGCCCACTCCAAGACCAAGGCCAATACCCTCGACTGGCAATGGTCATCCTCCAATGCAATCACATTAGTGTTATGGAAAAATCATTTTTTCAAACATACAAAATTGCTTTCCTTTAACTTTCCAAGAGAAAATTAAGTTTATTTTGCAAGTTTTTACACTATTATTCTCTATTTTGGGGATGAATTTTTTCTTTTTCCCTTCCCTCAACCCAAATTTTTGAAATTGAAAATGACATGATATTAAGCTGACATATGTTTCCCAAACACTAAATCGAAGACCTACCTTGCACGATCGTTGCCGTGAGCACTACAACAGCAGGCAATCGAGTTTTTTGGGGAGGAGGGGGTATTCTCTATCAAGCACCAAGGCCAATCAATGGCACTCTCTCTCTCTCTCTCTCTCTCTCTCTCTCTCTCTCTCTTTCGAACAAAAATAGACATACACACTCCTCAACAAGACTAAATGGGATTGGCTCTCTCTCTCTCTCTCTCTCTCTCTCTCTCTCTCTCTCTCACACACACACACACACACACACACACACACACACTCACACACACACACAACTGCAATAAATAACAAAGACGTCTCTCTCTCTCTCTCTCTCTCTCTCTCTCTCTCTCTCTAAGTCTCACACATGCACGTTCGAGGTGGACCAACTTATCGACGCGTGGCATAACTCGTTACGCGTTATTTTCTCAAGCTACTAAGTAGAGCAACCCTTTACTAAAACAAAAGTAATCACCCTTCAACATTGAAAGCTGCTCCATGGCCTTGCTAAAGAGTTTAAATAGTATAAATATATATAGTACTAAGTGTTGTGACTTTTTGACAGAAATGAAAGTCAAAACTCAGTCTTTTCATTTTCTACCATCATAGTACTTGGTAGTTACTCTTCATTTTTACATTTCAAACCAAATGACTTCTGACTTAGTGATGGTAGTTACTCTTCATTTTTACATTTCAAACCAAATGACTTCCAAACCAAATGACTTCTGACTTAGTGATGGTAGTTACTCTTCATTTTTACATTTCAAACCAAATGACTTCTAACTTACCTTGCATTATTACCCTAACCAAAGGGCTAAGGCCATAGTGGTGTATTTCCTTTTTTCTTAGTGAAAAATATCATATAGTAAAATAAAAAATGAAAATGTTTGATTGGTGGATGTAGGAGTGAGCACTCATGAGAAGGTTAAGAGTGACAGTGAGTCAATAATTTTTCCAAGATTATATTATTGAATGTGCTCAAAATTAGAGTCTGGCTTCTCTTTTCTCGTGCAAATTCCATGCCCAAGTGTCCGGTTTGTAAAAAGTATAAAGGTTTTGGGACTTGGGTGATAGGTTTCTTAAGTTCGTGAATTGTGGACACTTAAGATAGAGATAATGCGACTCTCAAAGATTTTTTCTTTCGAGTGCCTCGGGACTAATTGCTGCTGCCCTTCATCTTTCGAGTGGGAAACAGTCTGCCCCCCTCCTCGGGACTAACTGCTACCCCCCTCCATCATTAATCTTTAATCGCCTGTTGAGGTGCACTCTCTCGTGTGTAACCCCTACTGGCTCTACTGGCAACTCTTCAAAACCGAGAGAGAGAGAGAGAGAGAGAGAGAGAGAGAGAGAGAGAGAGAGAGAGTCTCAATGACCTCTTGTAGCCAAGAGGCAAAGACCACTTTCGCGCGCAGGCGCCCACACAACACTCAGAGGAGAGTCTCAGCAACCTCTCGCAACCAGGAGGCAAAGACGACTGTCCCAGCCAGAGAGAGAGAGAGAGAGAGAGAGAGAGAGTCCCCCTCTTCTATGCCTGCAAAAAGACAAGCTCGTGTGTGGCTTTTCCCTTTTCGCGTGAAAATGCCCGTATCTCTGCTTGCAGACGTCGCGTAGAGAGAGAGAGAGAGAGAGAGAGAGAGAGAGAGAGAGAGAGAGAGACGTCGCAACCAGAGTTGTGCATGCTGAGCACTAGACAATGTGGTGGTAAATGGTCCGCGAGGGGGTCCGAGCAGTAATGATCCATAGCTGAAGGCGTACTTTAATGACTGTTAAATTTGTCAGCATGAGAGAAGCCGAACCACTTGCTATCGATACTAGGTGCAGTAGCCGTAGTAGTACCCTGCATTTCTAGCTGCATCAGACTCACTTCTTTAATGTTGTGCAGGCAGCTGACCTCATCTTATACTTTGCGAGCATGCATGATGACTATTCACGCAAGGGATGAGCATGCAGATTCTATAACAGGCAGTACCTATAACCTAATTGTTGTTTACGACAATGGATTATGGTGCAGCTGCCTTCGACTTCCAGGTTATATTCTCTCGAGTCTCTGTGCTGTCTACATTTCTAGAAAGGGGGGCCTGGGCCTCGGCCAAAGCTGCCTGCTAATTCTACCAGTTTGTTGGTGTTGATGCTACTGATCCTATATAGCCATCCTTGTACCAGTGATGTCGTCCCTGCCTTGCGGTAATAAATTAGGACCTACTACATCTGGGGGATCAATTTTCTGCTTAAAAGTCCCCTCTTTTGCGGTTTCTTCTCTCTCTCACGGCTGTGCTTCTGTATCTCTCACATGACAGCTCAGAATCTACACATTCTCATGCACTTTTCGCCCAGACGTTTGTGAAGGTAAAGGTCAATAACCATTTGTAACATGTAGTGGTTGATGAACACACGCCCACTATTAGAGTTGCTTAAAAATTTGAATTATTCTAAATTTTCTCATTACCAATGCTTGTAGGCAAGCTTCTTGATTTTATCACTTGTTAGTATTAGAGATTATTTTGCAGGCCATGTGATTTTATCACTTTTTTTGCTTCTTGTTACATTTCAAACAAATTGTTTCTTAAGGTTCTTGAAATGAAGGAGAGAGTGACACATCGATGCCCTCTCCTTCCTTGAAAATTTTAAGTTCAATTATATATAGTATAGATGATTGCTTGAGCTCTCATAAAATTTTGATACAATGTTGTAGACATTGGATAGTATATAGCTCCGATTTTCTCACAATGGAGTCTTCTATATACACTTGTATCTAATTGACCTTACTGGCAATGGCAAGGAGTCTTCTATATATACTTGTATCTAATTGACCTTACTGGCAATGGCAAGTAGGGATGGCCCAATAGCCCAATGTATTGCTAATGAATTCAAAAAAATTAAAAAGTATTGCTAATTCAAAGATTCCCTCAACAAAAAAAAAAAACGATGCGCTAGTCTATAGCATGCAGCAACGAGCGCAATGACGAAGCACATATATTTGCAGCAATATCAGCTGGAAGAGAGAGAGAGAGAGAGAGAGAGAGAGAGAGAGAGAGAGGACACTTTAAAGAGAAGAAAATGCTAAAGGAAAAATAAAAGAGAAGAGAGACACAAATATTCCAATGTGAAACCAGCCGCCTCTTTATATGGACACAAAAGGTCTTTTGACTTCCACTTTCATGTGTCTTTTCCTAAACTCACTTTTCACTTAAGCACTTAATATGTTTCAAAAGAATTTTTATTTTTTCGAGATTGGTTAAAGAGCTGCATTGTGAATGGTTGACTCTCTATACCCATTACGAAATAATCAAATTCCAAGATTCTCCCCTTTATACGCTCTATGCAAAAATCACGTGACTATGTTTTGCTCTCCCCCCCCCCCCCCCCCGCCCCCTCTTCATGACTAAATAACATGGATGGGGGGTAAGGGGATCCACGGTGCGCAATTCGGGCACGGATCGCGGGGGACCCCACGACAATTAGATGGCCTTAAAAACTAAACTTTGACACTCACTAAACTTGGACAAGGGGCTAGTCCAAGTTTACTCCCTATACGATTAAACCAAGGCGCCACTTTTTCAAACATGCGTGTGTCGGCTTGGTGATTAGCACACATGTCAAAAGTCGTTGGAACATCCAATCGTGGGTACGAGCCCTGGTTCCACAAGGGCGCCCTACATGCTTGTGGGGCCATGTTTACCTCCAAATTCGGGCTCGCAGTTCTCTGTCGTTGATCCCCTTACTCCGCCCCGCCACCTGCGGGTCCGTGTCACTTAGTGCCATGGTAGTTCCACAATTGTGCTCGCTCAAAATTGTTCCCTCTACCTATCATGGTTGTAGATTGTGCTCAACTTGTGACCAATTACCACACTAATATTATTCTTATGGTCATTGCTACATGCAAATATGACTGTGTGGGACGGGTGTCTAACATCACTCCTATCTTAGAAGACACAGCGAGAACCACGAATATAATTTTTAATCCATGTGACAAAGCTGAATCGACTAGTGCGTAGAGGCTACAAGAGGTTGTCAATCTCTTGGAAAACAACAAACAACTCGCATCTAACTCAAGCTACACTCAAATGACCGAAATCACCAAAAGCTAATCGCTCATCGGCAAACAAATCAAATCCGTTACAGCATCAAACGACATCTAAACGTCACGAAACTTCTAGGACATGTTTATAAAACCTAAGCACACATGCTTATGGTCTTAAATTTCACTTTAGTTCAAGTGCAAAAATCACGATTATCAACAACAATGAGTTTTTGACCTAGTCGTTTTCGACCCAGAATGCATATAAATGCTTAGCAATGATGCCCTCATACCCCACCTATACTTAGTTTTCGATTTTAAAGCTTAAATTCCTACTTATGATGAAATTAAGCCGCGGGTCGGCGACGCCAAAAGCTACAAAATACCGTTAAATGCTTACGTCAATATGTAGAGCTCTTACTTGCGGTTGCAATGCAACAGACGCGACTGCAATGTGACAACTGGGGAGGGAGTAGGAAGCACAAGAAGGAGAGAAGTGAGCGCCATTAGCTCACGCTGTGTTTCTATTATCCAAAACTTAATCAAAATTTTACAAAGTTGGCTTTTATACCTTACCCAAGGTCTAATTTGTAATGTCCGGCGCCCAAGACCTTTGAGACTCCACACTTATTGTATCTGCAACTTAGGTACACTAACTGACCTATGATTTACATCTTGGAACTCTTATTGAGCCTATAACACATTACAATTATCACAATGGCTAAATAAATCAGGAAATTACAATACATGACCATTTTGAAAAAATGTGAAATGTGTGTAACTCCAATCTTCACTGCTTCTTCATATTCATCTTCGATGAATTCATAAGGCTTCGATCTTTAACAACTCTTGTTAACTGACGTCGGCTCAGTTAGCATTCCCCCTTTTCGATTTTAGTGCCCGTCCTCGGACACTGTTGAGAAGTGTCCGTGGAGGCTGTGGAAGGTTTTTGATTGGTTATTGATGGGCTGATTGTCTTCATTTGTCGTTGAATTTGTTGATGAGGTTCAAGTTGCTGCAACATCTTGATTGGTCTGAATATGTCCAATGTGAGAGATGATGTTGCATTTGTCCGTTGTAATAGCATAATGATGAGGCTGCTGTTTATTTATAAAAAGTATGTGCAAGAGAAGTAAAATGATGAGGATCTAAATTGGGATCTAATACCTGGATGACCAAAGGGGAAAAACCTAGTGGGAAAAAAGTGCCTTTGGGATACGCACGCTATTGGAGTACTTATTAGCATGGAAAATATTAGTAAAGTACTCAAGGGATTATTTGCTGATAGATATGGGATTAAAAGGGTAGCAAATATGAAAGGATCGCATGATGGAACATTTGTTGCCTGTTGTAGTCCACTCAAGGTGCATAAGTGGAAGCAAAAAAGAGTGTCTAATGCATATGTCCAATGATGAGACATCCTATATATACATACAAAGAAATGCATGGAAAACAATATGCTATGCAAGAAAGATTTTGAGGGGTTCTTCAGAAAGATGGTGTAGCTATAAAAGCATATGACATGGCTTTGCAAGTTGGCACCCCTTTAAGAATGGTTTTTGTCGTCGAGGATATGTGCTCTCATCTTATTGTGCACTGTGCGTGAGTGTTGGACTTTACAACACTCCACCATTTGTAAGTTAATAGACTTCGACTCTTATGCTCATCTTATCCAGCATGAGCGACATGTCTTAGATATGCTCAACTCTTCCAGCTTGATCATAAGCCTAATAACTAGGACTCTTAGCACAGAGTTAAATATGACTTGAAGCTTTGAGACTAATGCTTTGCTCATTTTATGGCTCAGCAACCCGACTCTGACTATGCCAAAGAGTGTTTTTTGCCCCTGGCGACTTGACTTTTTACATTCTTGTGCTTACTACAAACATTTCTTCATGTAAAAGTAAGCTTGAATCCTCAAAAAGAGGATTAGTAAAGGACCAAGTAGGCATTGAAGGTTTCTTTTGCCATACCTGTTTTATCTTCTTCAAATTCTTGTGCTTACTACAAACATTTCTTCATGTAAAAGTAAGCTTGAATCCTCAAAAAGAGGATTAGTAAAGGACCAAGTAGGCATTGAAGGTTTCTTTTGCCATACTTGTTTTATCTTATTGTGCACTGTGCGTGAGTGTTGGACTTTACAACACTCCACCATTTGTAAGTTAATAGACTTCGACTCTTATGCTCATCTCATCCAGCATGAGCGACATGTCTTAGATATGCTCAACTCTTCCAGCTTGATCATAAGCCTAATAACTAGGACTCTTAGCACAGAGTTAAATATGACTTGAAGCTTTGAGACTAATGCTTTGCTCATTTTATGGCTCAGCAACCCGACTCTGACTATGCCAAAGAGTGTTTTTTGCCCCTGGCGACTTGACTTTTTACATTCTTGTGCTTACTACAAACATTTCTTCATGTAAAAGTAAGCTTGACTCCTCAAAAAGAGGATTAGTAAAGGACCAAGTAGGCATTGAAGGTTTCTTTTGCCATACCTGTTTTATCTTCTTCAAATTTGCATTCGCGTTGATTGGGTTGTCCTTCTTTGACTGTTAAGACTCCATTATTTGTTTGATTCTAGGCCTATTTGATAGGAGTCTTTGATGCTGTTGTAGACCTTTTTTGGTTGTAGGCATCTGATCTGGCTTTTGACTAGGAGCATTGGAAGACTTAGGAACCCAAATCTCTTGATGACCTTTGTATCTCTTTTGTTGACTTTGACTCGTTCTAGGTCTTGTTGAGTTCTTGAGATCTTCATGCAGGTCTGGTGTAGTTGCAGTTGGATTATGGTTGACTGGTAGCCAAATCTTTGTATAACCTGTGTAGAATCTTTGTCCAAGAGGAAGGTCCTTTGAGATCCGTCTCTGTTCTATATCCTCTTGAGAGTTGTGGTAGACTTTAGCATCTTTCGATGTTGTTCTATTCTGTACCTGCTTCTTAGGTATCTTAGGATATTGTCGAGGTTGATACCTTGTGGGCCTTCTTTCTTGGGAGGGACTTGAAGTTACTTCATATGCTCTAACATTTGGTTTTGGCACCCATGTCTGTCTGTTACCTCCATAGTACTCCTGTTCTTTTAAGCTCCATTGTGATGCTATCCATCCCATGTGTTTGTCTTTCTATGTTGATTTCCCATCTTTAATCCAAACTGGATCATTGACCTTAACTAAACTGCTTGGAACAAACACTTTCTTGACTTTCCTTTTCTTTCTCGAGTACTTTGGCTGATATATCCTTGCTTTTCTGGGTGTCTCCTTAGAGGTTTCAGTTGGGTCAGCAATTGACTTGAAATTTTGAAAGCCCAACTTGCTTGAAGAAACTTATCCAGAAGGGTTCTTTGATGTTGAAATATATGTTGTCACACCTTTGCTAATCGGTGGAAGGTACACTTTAGCTTTACCTTTGTCTACAAGATTTGTCTTTGATTCTTGTGACTTTTGCAACTGTGAATCTAGCGTTAATGGTATCTGTAATTGTTGCTTGCTACCTCTTGGAGAAGAGAGTATTAGCATTGTATCTTCTTTGTAGGCCTTGTGTTGGTCTAGTCACTGATGTACAAGGATGACATATGCATGCACGTATTTTGAAGACTTTACCTGAAACTTTACCTGCTCTTCTTGTTTTTGGATGTTAAGGGTAGCAACCATTTCTTTTTGAACTGTATGCAAACCTAGCATTGTTTTGCTATTATGTTTGCATGGAGTAGTCTCTAGAATGCTCTGAATGTTGTCTGCAGCCATATTATACTTTGCTTTATTATCCAGTAGAGCATTGCATCTGACACTTGCTCCTTTTGTACTGTTGAGAACTATAGCTATTCTCATTGTTGGCTCTATTGAAGATTTCTGTCCTGCTTTTGTCAAGGTTTCATCTTGATCTAAATGTGTCTCTATGGAGGGTAGCTTGAGACTTTGTTTTCCAACCTGACTTACAGCAGCTGATTCAGCTGGCAATGTATGATTAATTTTTGGACTTCCTATTGTTTCTTCCTGGTTGTCTGCAACCTCGTTCTTCTTAACTTCTAGTTTTGGTGGCATTCTCTGCTCAATAGCTATCGTGGTTATTCTTTGTTTTCTTTTAATCTGCAATTGCTATTGCCTGATTTGCTTTAAGCTCAATAGCTATCGTGGTTATTCTTTGTTTTTTTTAATCTGCAATTGCTATTGCCTGATTTGCTTTAAGCTCTTCTTAAGTTCTGATTGATGGAGATGAATCATCTACAATAAGATCTTCCATTTGAATTGTTCTTGAGGACTTTGTGCTATCGTCCATGGGTGACCAGTCTTGGTCTTCATTCTTTGATGTCTGTGATGACTCCGTCATGTTTAAATTCTGCATCTCTAACATCTTCTGGGCCATTGGCATTGCCATTATGATGTCTTCTGACACATCTTCTGCTGTGATCACGTGGAATTGAGCTATGATTATCTATGAACTTACTCTAATGGTGGTGGAGATGATTCCCGAGCATTCTGCTCGTTTGTTGTTTTTTGCACTTTTTAGCTTGTTTTGCCAAGTATTCAACTTGTTAAGGTCTCTGGACAAGTTTCACCGAGTTTAACAAAATTTGTTCAAGTTATCAAAACTGTTTACTGTCCGCAGACTCTGATTCCAAGAATCTGGCTTAAGTCTCAATTATGTGATCCAAATTTCACCAAATTTGATTCGTGGAGTCTACTTGATATGCTTGACCTTGTGGTATACTCAAATGTGCAAAATTGTCCAATTTTGTAGCAGAAGTAAATAATTGCGATTATTTACTACTTAGATTTTTTTGCAACTTTTTGCCAAAATGTTGATACAAACTCGTTAAGCAACTCAACTTAAGCTCCTTAGCCAAGTATCATCAAATTTGGACAATTTTTGTTCAAATGGTCATCAGTTTTGTATCTACAATCTAACTTTGCAAATTTGGCCACAATTTTCAATCCAATGATCCAAATCTTACCAAATTTGGTTTGTGGGCTTAATACAACATGCTAAAACTAGAGGTATGCTGACTTGGTCAAAAAAGGTTGAAAAATGAGACAAAAGTAAATAATCGTGATTATTTACTTCTGTCAAATTTTTGTATCTTTTTTGTCAATTGAGCATGTACACTTGTCTATCACATCAATATAAGCCTATGAATCAAGTTTCATTGAGTTTGAGAAAAGTTTTCTCAATTTACACTCATGTTCCCGAAAGACAGTACAGAATTCACTTTTTATCCAGTTTTGAGTCAATTTGGTGATCCAAATTCTCTGAGCCTTTACAAAAGTTGTTTGGACACATGCATAGAGTCTCTGGTATTAACCTTGTTCACTTTTGAGCTGAAAGTAAATAATCACGATTGTTTACTTTAAGCCTAAAATGAACACTTTTTTGAACTTTTTCACTCGAGAGCCTTTTCATGAGCTATTTTAAGCCTCTAAGTCATGTTAAAACTTAATTTGGCCTAAAATATCAAGAAAAAGTAAATAATCTGAGTTTTTGCAAACTCTTGAAATTTTTACCTCAATGTGTCCTTGAGCTTACCCACTGGTTCATACAACTTTTAAAGCATACTCTCTAATCGGATTGAGTGGTTGGCAGTCTTCTGGTGCTATTTCTAATCGTAGACCTGAAATTCTTCAACTTCACATAACAACTCACAATTGATTCTTTTGAAGAGAGCAATGTTCTGAAATCCACCTCGGAATCTACTTACCTACTCCTACGTTCTACTGCAATGTGGTTATGGAAAGTGTCCACAAACACTCGTTTTCTTATTTTTTATGGTTTTCTGAGCCTTGATCTTAAGACTTGTCTTGTCCATCAATAATTCTCAAAATCCTAATCTAATTCTATAATTCTACAATTCTACTTCCATGCAACCTCTACACACCAAAAGAGGACTCTTAAGCTATGCGGTTTTAAAACGAAATTTTTAACTCTAGGAGATCTTAGAGGAAGTTAAAGAATAACTTCACAAGATGCTCATGTTTTTCCTAGTTTAGGTCTCTTCGATCCCCGGCATCGGCGCCAAATGTCGGATGGGTGTCTAACCTCACTCTTATCTTGTAGACATAGCGAGAACCACGAATATAATTGTCAATCCATGGGACGAAGCTGACTCGATTAGTGCATAGAGGCTACAAGAGGTTGTCAATCTCTTGGAAAACAACAAACAACTCGCATCTAACTCAAGCTACACTCAAATGACCGAAATCTCCAAAAGCTAATCGCTCATCAGCAAACAATCACATCCGTTACAACATCAAAAGACATCCAAACGTCACGAAACTTCTAGGACATGTTTATAAGACCTAAGCACACATGCTTATGGCCTCAAATCTCACTTTAGGTCAAGTGCAAAAATCACGATTATTACAGCAGTGAGTTTTTGACCTAGTCGTTTTGGACCCATATAAATGCTTAGCAATGATGCCCCAATACCCTGCCTATACTTAGTTTTTGATTTTAAAGCTTAAATTCCTACTTATAATGAAATTAGACCGCGGGTCGGCAACGCCAAAAGCTACAAAATATCGTGAAATGCTTACGTCAATGCGTAGAGCTCTTACCTGCGGTTGCAATGCAACAGACGTGATTGCAATGTGACAACCGGGGAGGGAGTAGGAAGTGCGAGAAGGAGAGAAGTAAGTGCCGTTAGTTCACGCTGTGTTTCTATTATCCAAAATTTAATCAAAACTTTACAAAGTTGGCTTTTATATCTTAGCTAAGGTCTAAAATGTGTAATGTCCGACGTCCAAGACCTTTGAGGCTCCACACTTATTGTATTTGTAACTTAGGTACTCTAACTGACCTATGCTTTATATCTTGGAACTCTTATTGAGCCCGTAACACATTACAATTATCACAATGGCTAAATAAATCGCGAAATCACAATACATGGCCATTTTGGAAAAATGTGAAAAGTGTGTAACTCCAATCTTCACTGCTTCTTCATATTCATCTTCGATGTGCATTCATAAGGCTTCGATCTTTAGCAGCTCCTGTTAAGTGACATCGGCTCAGTTAACAGACTGAGTCCAATATTAAGATAATACCTTCTTGCTAGGACCCCACCTCACATTGTATGATTGTTATTTGATTACAACATGTGAATTATTCATTCAAAGGATATGTCTTTTAGGTAATGGCGAGGAAAAACCAGTGCCATATTAACAACTCAGTACCCTTAAATAACATTCCATTTAAATTCGAGATATCAGACCAGTCCAGATCCAGTTACGTACACAAGGGAAGTCAGTATCGAATAATGATCAATTACGAAAATGAATGAAACAATCTCAAAGAGAATCTTGTCAGTAATAATGAAGCAAGCGGGCGAATAGGTATACCTGCCCCCCTCCGCCCCCCGTTCTCTCTCTCTCTCTCTCTCTCTCTCTCTCTCTCTCTCTATGTCTCCACACACACAAACACACACACACACACACACACAAGGAGAGGAGGGAAAGCCAGGTATGCTCCCTCCTCTCCTCTCTCTCATGTTCCCTTCTCCCCCCCCCCCCCCCCCCCCCCCCCCCCCCCCCCCCCCCCTCTCTCTCACACACCCACACACACACCCACCCACACACACACACACAACAAGAGAGGAGGGAAAGCCAGGTATTCTCCCTCCCTCTCTTTTCTCTCATGTTCCCTTCCCCCCCCCCCCCCTCTCTCTCTCTCACACACACACATATACGCAATGTGTGTGTGTGTAGAGAGAGAGAGAGAGAGAGAGAGAGAGAGAGAGAGAGAGAGAGAGAGAGAAATGAAATGAAATGATATATTAAACGTCTTCAAAATGCCAAAATGACTTATGAGACCAATCTGATAAACTCCTTGTGGATCTAATCTAATGTCTGGGTACAAACATAAAAGTGATGTAAAGTGAAAGACAAAAATCATCATCATCATCATCAATTTCCAACATTGGGCGTTGTCTAAGAAAGTAGTGCATCAGTTAGTGAAGAGCTTCGTCAATGTCCGCCTTTGTAAATAGACGTAATGGGCATCTCCCGTATCGCACTAACGTAGTCTTGATCCTCTGATGGAGCCTCGATCAATGTCGTGGTCGTCTAGCTCTCCCGAGCTCAATGTCTCTTTCAACTAATATATTTTTAGTATATGTATATGAGAGAGAGAGAGAGAGAGAGAGAGAGAGAGAGAGAGAGAGAGAAGAAGACCGTTTGCACATGTGAGCTTGCAAGTAAGTGAAGAGCAATGGTTACAAGTGAATCCACTATTTTGTGGGGTGTGCAATGCGAGAGTGCTCCCGCTTGTAGAGTGCTTTGAAAAAAAACTTCTTTACAAGAAAAAGATGGACTTCAGGAATGGCTTATTACTCTCTTCTCTCTACCTTCTCTCTCTCTCTCTCTCTCTCTCTCTCTCTCTCTCTCTGTTTCTGTCTATCTCTCTCTTTCTCCCTCTCTTTCTCTCCACGGACACAACATTAGGTTGGAAAGCTTTCAACGACACAATATCTCAGAATGGAAGCATGCATGTCAATGTGCACAGTAATCCCTTGAATAAGGAGCTGCCATGAAGCGATGTTGAGCAAGAAGCATAATAAAGAAGCTCTTCTTCAAAGCACTTTAGAGAAGTGAGAGCACTCTCGCACTACGCAAACCACAAAACGGTGGCTTCACTTACGACCATAGCTCTCCAGGTAGTTTACACAAGGGAATGGCCAACCAAGACGAGATTATAACCTGATGGTTCTGATCTCCGTGCACCTCTAGACCGAGGTGTACGGGGATCAGACATGGCTAGAGAATTTGAGGTAGCTTACAATGTGATCTATGGTTTCTTGATTGCATGAATCGAGTGGAGACGGGGAAGACGACCATCGATGCATTATCCGGTGGATCTTGAGAGCCTACTGACATTCATGAGTTTAAGATGGTTGCACAACCAGTTGGAAAGCGCACAACAGCACGGCGAACAGGTGACTGAGGAGGAGTGGGAGTGCCTTCTCTCTCTCTCTCTCTCTCTCTCTCTCTCTCTCACACACACACACACACACACACACACACAGGTAATAGACACCATTGTAACCTTTTTCTATCAAGCTAAAGTTTCACCAACAACGTATAATGTTCATTGTTGATATATACCGTTGCTTTGTAATGTTCACAACTTGCAATCTTCTTGTAAGGACCCTTTGAAAACAGTTACCTTGAAGTCTCTCTTTCCTATGTTCTCTCTTTGTTTCCCGAATCCATAGCATATAACCGCATATGAACTTTTTATCACCTTTTTACCAGCCTAGTTGAAAGAACACCAAAGAGATGACAATTTACAAAGAGTCAAAGTTTGTTCTCCCCAAAGTAGACTAAAGGCTTTATAGAAATCCTTGCAAGGGCTTTGAAGAAAAGATGAAGCGTGAGCCACTCTAGCTTGGACCTCATGAGCGTACCCAGGATGACAAAATCTCTCTGGCTCTTTGTTTCTCGTGGGACACCTACATGCAAACTACGGTTTTACACATTTCATATGTTTAAAGGCTTTTGTTTCCTTCGGCTCAAAACATACTAGAGTCTTTTTTATCGGAACATGCTTGCCTACCTAAACCATAAGCTTAACCGGGGCGTTTTAAATTTTCATTACCCCCCTATTTCACTCTCCCCTAAATGTTGACATGAGTAAAGGCGATTAATTTTTTGCCCAAATGGACTCCAAAAAAACATGAGAACCATTTTTTAAAGCAAGTTATTGCCATTGCACCACCTTTTCTACACAAATGATTGCTTGAGGTGTCATCAGATGTTGATACGGTGTTGTAGACATTCGATAGGATGTAGCTCCGATTTTCTCACAATGGAGACTTCTACATACACTTGTATCTAATTGACCCTACTAGCAATGGCAAGTAGGAATGCCCAAATGCCCAATAGCTCAAACAATCTCGAAACATCACAAAACTTGAAGGAGACCCTACTAACACCAATAGGTCGCTCTCCCTAAGGTCTATGAACCAAAACCCCAACCCAAAACACCCAGTGCAAAATCACGTAGGATGCCTGACCGAAATTTGCAAGTCTTCGTTTTCGAAATCTAAAGTGCCTAATGTGTAGCTCTACTCAATGTGAACGCGTGGATATGCTGCAATGCAAAATCGGACAACGTATGCTCACCGAATCACCAGATGAAGCTCTTAGATGGAGCTCGCAAAACCAAACCGTATGTGCGCAATGTAGGTATCGGCGCGTAGCTCTCATCGGGGGCAACATGCTGCACTTCTCCACACTCGATTTTGACCACCGATGCACACATGGCGTCAAGATGAAGCTCACACTCTGTCTCGTACACAATACGCTCACTCACAAACTTCAAACTTTTTTAAAATGACAAAAAGGTTTCTCATTAAGGTCAAAAAGTGGTATAAATATCTTACAATTCTCAAACCCTAAAGTTCCAAATCAACCATCTACTCAATCTAAATGTCAAAACTGGGATACAATCTGGAAACTTCTGTAAGCCCCAATATTTACAAGGTGAAATGTCGAGTTTTCTCAATAAATGAATAATTACAAAAAAATGATAATCTGCCGAGTAGTCAGTTTCTGTAGGGTGTGTCGAGCTTCCAATACTCCCCCCCTCCTTGCTCATGTCGTCCCCGACATGGCTGTTGAGCTGCTTCTTCATCTTATGGTTTCTTGCATCTTGAGAAGCGACTCGTATCTTGCATGTAAATCCAGTAGTGTTGGGCCGAATATATTAGTGTTGATGGTGAAGAAGCCGGTGTAGAAATCTTCTTCAAAGGCATGGAGGTGATAGGATGGCAGAAACATGATCCTTTGATACAATGCATGTATCACCTCCTTGGAAGGCTGACCAGATAGATCATATGCACATCTGTAAGTATCTTGAAAGAAGAAGATATTGTCTATCACTTGGCCTGGTTTGAACATCTCGAAGACTGCCAAAAGGGTTTTGCAGATCTTCCTCGTCATAATGCAAGAAAGGTCAGGCGAGCCAGTGAACAATTTGATGGCGCCCGTTAGGATTTTCACCATGTATTGAACACTTATTCTCTCGCCTGTCTTCAAGCCTGGCAGCTTTGGATAGTTCAGCCAAGTGGGTTGGCTTCTTTGTAGTATCTCCTGGGCCTTCCACGTCCGCATCCTTGGTAGAGGGCAGAAGCTTAGGTTATCTCTGATGGTTTTGGGTGCCTCTACCAAATGGATTAGGTACTGTGGATACTTTGTCAGCCATGCCTTTCTCCACCTGGGCTGGGAGTCGACTATCAACTTTGCCCCTTCAGGCTGGGAGATATCTGCTGTGTAGAGTGGCACTGTCGGCTCTTCTCCGATCCTCTTGTTGATGGTGGCGATTTCGTACTTTAGCAAAGGATATGGGAGAGAGGGCTGTAGCCATTCAAGCCGGAGGTTGCTGACGTCTATCTTCTGAATGGTCATGGATTTAAAAACCCTCTGCTCCCATTCCAAGGCTTCCTTGGCCGTTTCTCTGATTTCTGCCTCTATGGCCTTGCGTAGCTTCTCTTCCTCTTCTTGTGCCAGATCTTGTGGTTCTTGAGAGAGTCCTACTAGGATTTCCTCTTGCATGGGTGTGTCCACAGGATCTGTCACATTCTCTAGGTCTATGCCTTCCATGGCTGCTGGCCCTGTGCCTGCTTGCTCTTCTGCCTGCTGTCCTTTCAACTCTTCTATCTGCTTTTGGAGTGCGTGTTTCTCTGCTTCAGCTTCCTCTCCCATGTTTACGAGGAGGTCGTTCAACTCGGCGTTTATCTTCTCCGCCTCTTTGAGCTTTCTCTTGATATTTTCTAGCTCATCTTGCATTGCTTTCTGCTCTTCTTCCATGCGTGTTTGCATAACCACCGACCCTTCTGCCATCATCAACCTTTGCTTCTTCTCTAAGGTCAACTCTTTCTGAAGCTCTTTCATCTGTTCTTCATAGATCTGGCTCTCTGTAGTGGTGTGAGTCGAGCAAGTAGCCCTAAATTTGGCAGGAGATGCCCGTAGCCCCCGCTGGATGGTTTGATCTTTAACTTTAAGCTGGTCCTTGAGCTCAAGGACCTCATCCCGGCTGGCCTCCTGGTCTATTTCTGCCTTTTCTTTGGCATTTCGCATGGCCTCAACTTCCTTGGACTCCTCAGCAAGTTGTAGGGTTAGGTTATCCCTTTCCCTCTCTGCATCTTTCAATGACTTGCTGAGTTGTCTATACTCCTCTTCGGCTCCTTGCAGTCTTTGAGCCGTTGCCTGATTTTCTCTTTCCATTTCCTGGCATCTTTGCAATGCCTTTTCCAGACTGGCTTGCAGCTCTGTCTCTCTCTCTCTATCTGCCTTTGGCTTTGCTTTTGTAACGTGTCGACTTCAATCTTTATCTGCACTTCAGTGGCTTTGAGAGTTGCCATTTCACTTTTTGAGGCCATTGACTGTGCCCTTAGCCCGGCTAGCTTTGTCATCACCACATCCCAATCATTGGTGGGTGGACTATATCAGTGGCCATCTCCTTTAGCTCCACTAACCGTAGGCTTTGCATTTGCTCTTTGGGCCCCGTGCTTGCCAAGTCGAATGCGACTGTGGACAGCCTCTTCTTCTGTATATCCGGCAGCTAGTAGGTCTAGAAATGTGTTATATCTTGCTTCATTTAGCTCTGGCTGCTCACTTTTAGGCTTAGCCTCTTCCTTTGGTTCTGGCTCTTGGCTTTGTTCTTGCTTTGACTCTTCTTGGTCTTCTGGTTTGTCTTGCTCCTCTTTCTCTTCTTGTGGAGGGCTACGAGGAGGTGGTGATGGCGGTGGGCTTGATTCAGGGCTGGGCTGTGAAGTTGTCGGTTTTTTCTTGAAATCTTTGTCCGCCTTTGTCTTCCTTTCTCTCTCTTGGCCTTCCTGCTCTTCTAGCAGTTTCCGTCGGACTTGCTCCACTTCCTCTTCTGTAAATGGTACATGTAGGATATTTTCTACTGTGGCATCCAGAATCTCAAAATTCTTAATGTAGTCGTCGAATCTGTCTCTGTGCACCCTTCGGGATGATCCCGACATTGCTTCTAGAGACGGCTTCCATAGCTCATTCAAATCTTCCTTGAGGGCTCTTTCGGCCCTGAAACTTTCCATCAGCCGCTCTAGACGTGCCGCTTTCTGTGATTTCGTCTCTTTTACTGGCACTTGGGCAGATTCCTTCTTTCCCTTCTTCAGCTCTGGCTGCTCTTGTAGCACGGTTTCTAACCGGCGTTTCAAACGGGTTGCCACCCTTGGTGCTTT
This sequence comes from Adiantum capillus-veneris, assembly GCF_014529385.1. Classification (NCBI taxonomy): domain Eukaryota; kingdom Viridiplantae; phylum Streptophyta; class Polypodiopsida; order Polypodiales; family Pteridaceae; genus Adiantum; species Adiantum capillus-veneris. Next base: position 113,477,357 of record NC_140933.1, read on the forward strand.
GGGTTGTTCGTCTTCCTTGAGCCTTAGCCAGTCGTTCTGTGATGGAGGGTCAGGCCATCTCCCCTTGGCGTGCAATGCTCCATAAATCACCTTCGTGATTAGCTCACCCGGCACGATGTATGTGGGGTTCTTGTTGCCCATCTTCACCAGATTATCATGTACATAAGCTGTATAATTGATTACCTTCGGCTTGCTTTTCTGCATTGCCTAAGTAAATGTTGTGGCAATTGCTGCAGGCGACATCCTGTACTTTTGTGGCCGCTTTGTACACATATGGAAATATTGATCGTACAGCTGACTCATGATTGCCACTTTAGGGTTGGCAATGTCTTCAAAGGTGTAGTTGGATTTCTTTTCTGTGTACACCTTTACTTCGTCTCTCCTTTTGGTTACACTATCCCCCTTGTTGGAGAGGTCCAGTGCAGTTGCCACTACTCTCTCGGTGATTAGAATCTCCGTGCCTGGCTTGCCCTGCAGATCTGTAACTCGGGCCACTCCATCTTCTTTGATGGTCGTCACAAATTCCCATACTCTTTTTATGTCAATACCTGTCGGCACAGCTTCAAAATAATTGTGGAGATCAATCTTCTCTAGATACTCCGCCATCTTGCTTCTGACGAACTCATTGAGTTGCCGCGGTAGCATTGGTAGCTCTATCACATTTCCTTCGGTGTCTTTGAACACGCCTTGGTAAATCTTTAGATCATTTGACTCTAGCAGATCTTCTTGGATCCAGGTGCTGGTTGGCTTTAGAGTTCCTTCTGGTATGACGAAGGGCTCTACCTCTTCTAGGTAATCTTTTATGGTCATCCTTTTCTCTTTTGCCGGTGACTTTGCGGCTGCCATAGATCCTGTTGCACTCAGTAGTCCGAAGTTAGCGTTTTTCCCATATCAGCTGAGAAACTGAGTTTTAACTATCCAAATGACTTGAAAATTGAAAATAAAACTTAAAAGGAACTTGGGCAACTGTGCATGTGCTTATAGTGCAATTATGGCCAAAAAATTTCAGTTAGACATCCTACGCGTAGGATTTCTTTTTCATCAGATTTGGGTGATACTTGACATGCTGATGGTCCTTGGCCTGTACAACATGGCTATGTGCTTGGATTTGGATTTGGGCATCAAAAAGTGGATTTTTGGGCTGATTCAGTCTTTCGGTCACCAATTGGGTAGAATGTCCACAACAGGTAGTAAATGATATCCAAATGGGTTGAAAATTGATATATGGGCTCCTTGCACCATGATATTGGTTTCCATGATGTCATTCTTTGCACAGAAGGTCAAAAACATGTTGGAGACATCCTACGCGTAGGATGTCTATTTCATCAAAATGGCTTGGGATTTGTTCTGTGGGTAGTCCTTGGCATGTGGAACATGGCCATGCTCTTGGATTTTGATTTGGAAAAGAATTGATGTTGTTAAGACCCTGTGTAGTGTTTTGGGCTCAAAAAGTGTATCTTGAAGGTGTTGGGGGTCAAAAATGATTAGAATGGCTTCAAACTTGATATATGAGCTCTTGAAGATGATAAGAAAAGATCTGGAATGTAAAAATACCCTCTGTAGGCCAAAAATGTCAAATAGACATCCTACGCGTAGGATGTCTACTTCATCATTTCTTGCAGGTGACCACACAGATTGGTTGGCTATGTGCTCATGAATGTGTTGTGCAAGTCTCATGTGATTTGGACAAGATTTGGTAGGTCTATGGCCCATTATTGCCTCTATGCCCTGACTTTGCGTTTTTTCATGCATATGAGGTCAATTTTGGTCCAGATGTGATGAAACTTGGTGGCTACCCTATAAAAGCCATTCAGAAAATGTGTGTGATGAAAAATGTTGGGTGTTGTGTCCAAAAATGGCCTTGAGACATCCTACGCGCCTTGAGACATCCTACGCGTAGGATGTCTCTTGATGATTTTTTCATGGGAACTGTCACTAGTGCCTGCCCTTAGTCCCCCTGAGTCCCTTTTAAGCCTAATTTCAACAAAAAAGTCAAATGGATAGAAAATAACTCCCTGTGTGGATTTCAGAGCCTCCGAGCCATTTTTTGACTTTTGGAGTGCTTTTTGGCGATGAAATTTCTTGATGTTGGTCTCCATAGCTTCCCGATCCCTTGGGGATCCTTGCCGTATGGTTTTTGCCGACTTTGGCTTCTCCAGAGCTCCATTTGGCAATTTGTCGCTCTAGAAGCACCCGTGGTTGCGTTTACATGTCTTCGATGACTTGTGGTAGTCTACCACCATAGGAATTGGTTGTTGATGGTCTAGGAAAGCTGCTCGTGAAGTTTGGTGGCAAACGGACATGCGGTTTGGCCGCGAGAGCTATTTGACGCTTTGTGTGTCTGATGCTGTTTCTGAAGTTTAGTGCCGCTTCAGGTCACCTTTTGGTCACGTGGGCTATATAGACTTGTCGAGCATGTCGAGATGCTCCTACCCATGAATTTTGGTAGCATTTGGGCGCCTTTTCGTCGATTTCTCATTTGGTGGCCTCTTGCGGGATTCTAGGAATTAGGGTTTTTCCCGATGGTTTTCTACTGCCTCTGGACATCCAAGACTGGTCTCCTATGCTAGGGTAAGCTTCCGATGAAGTCTCGTTGCTTTTGGGTTAGCCGTTAGGTGGCCGCTTCTACTTGTAGGTCTCTACTGCCCGCTGTGTGTGTGAACCCTAAGCTAGTTTTCGCGACAAAACGACAAACATGCGCGAAAAGCTCAAGGTGGTGAGCCTACCTCTCATGTCTGAATCCCGTCGGGTAGTCGGGTAGTCGGAAAGCTGCTGGAAGTTCCGCTCGCTCTAGGTGGCAGAAGCTATCTCTCAAAGGTCAATAGTGAAAATGAGCTAAAAATGAAGTGAAAATTTCTTAAAATGGGGGTCCCCGAACCACTTTTCATGAAATTTGACATGTGCTCTCAACTTCTTGCGAGATGCGGATTAGGCTCAAAAATTTCTTGATTTGGACTCCATTTGCGCTGTTTACCAGAAATTTCGCATTTCGATCAAAATCTGGCAAAAATACGCTTTTTGCTCCAGTCTCATAATTGCACCCCCACTGTACCATAGGTTGTCCTATAGTCACTGATCATCCCCATATTTTTTGTTTTTCATTACGATCGTTTTTCACCTGCTTTTTGTATTTTTGAAGTTTTTCTGCCAAAAATTAGCAAAATTAAAAAGAAAATAGCAATTCAAGCCCAAAAAATCCCCAAAAATCATAATAAATCAAAAACATCACCACAAAACATTATATACACTCACATGCAATTTTTATGGCCGGATTTCTCCGTTTTATCAATATTTTGTCCGAAAAATGGCTATTTCTACTTATATACACACTCCTAGGGGCTTGCTTTGGCATTTGGCCCCATGTACCTGTAGATTCATGCTGTATAAGGGCATATGTACTTGGGTTAATCCAAAAAATTTCGCAATCAAACAACAACCCTTAAAAATAGTCGAAAATCATGCCCGTTTTTGCTCTTTCTACTACTGGGTCCGCATTTGAGAATGCCTCCCCCCCTCCTAGCCGGAGTCCTCCCGAACGACAAGGTATCACCTCAGAGTATGTTCCGTGCATAGGTTGAAAAAATTGTGCTAATGCTTGGCCGTGTAATGTGGCCCTATTTTATGCATACTCGGTCAATGCATGGAAAAATTAATGCTATGCAAGAGAAGGGTATAAGCAAGATGCTTATTGGCATTCGTCGTCGAGGTTTCCTGTTTTCTTTGCAAGCAACAGCTGTAACTCTACTGCTCTTTGCTTGATTGTCTTTTTTGCAAAAGTCGCTTGACGCGCTACTGTTGGGGTATAAAGCCCAATGTGGTCGCCCACGTAAGTGGGCGGGCCGCCAGGTATGTACACATATTCTTTTGTAAAAACCTAATAAGAACTCACTATGCTCTACACATTACAGTAGAGCGAGTTCACCACATCGTCGTGCTCTTCTTCTCGCACTCTCTCTCGCGTCACACTTCCGCTCGTACTCCTTCAACTGGTATCAGAGCTCAGATCGAGGCTCGGGGCAGCATTTGCAGGTAGCCAGAACACCTGTTCAAATTGGAGTAAAAGTCGACAGGCGAAGACACGGTCCCAAATCCTGTGGGAGAGCTCGAAGGACTTGGTGTTCTCAGAATTTCATTCTGAGGTCATCTCGGCCACCTTTCGGCTTCGACAAAGTTCTGCGCAGGCCATTTTCGACTACGTGGTCTCAGCGGGTGCAGATCCGACTCTGCAAATTTGGGGTTTCGGCCTACGACTGCAGGTGCTGAGGATATCGGCACTCCCAGAGTGTTGATTTGTGGTTGTCTACACATCGAAGGACGGCTCACAGTTCTTGGAGGCGTGTCACATACGACACAGGCGCATCTACACACCGACTGTAGGCGACATCCACTAGTTCATTAGGTAGCTTGTGTTTGCTGCTTGATATTCCAGATTTCATCCTGACATTGCAGGTACTTCCACATGGGATGTATTTTCAGAGATGATGTATGTCTATTGAGGGTTTGCTGGCTGTGAGTCACGCAGCAAACAACTGCCGCAGCGGTTACAGCATATAGTGGGAAATTTGTGGATATATGACTTTGTGGGACGTCTCTGTATTGTCAGATTTACTGTAGCCTTTGTTGAGGGTCGAGTGAGGTTTTATTGAGCTGGGGGATTCTCGAATGTTGAGATCCTTTCGGTGATACAGGTCTTGGAGCGATCCCTTGAGCACCCTTAGATAAGCAGCTAGGATGTATTGACTGTGAGTTACAGTTGGGATTGCATCTTTGCTTTACTGCCGTTGAGGCATTGTCGCAGTCTATGCTTACAGGACAGTGACAGGACAGTGAGAGACAGTACAGGTGCAGGACAGGTTTACCCGCAACTTACACTGTTAGAGAGACAGTGTTTTTGAGCTATTTTTTGGTTTGTTTTTTGAGTACACCAGAGCCATTTTACAAAGGAGACTCTGCCGAAATTTTTACAGAATCTGAAGCTTTCTTGGTTCATTTGACAAGTTGATATTGGTTCAGAGGTCAGTTTACAAGGAAAACTCTGCCGAATTTTTCCCAGGAAAGTAAACTACTGTGAAGCGTAGCTATGGCTGGATCACACGACACTGCTCTTTACAATATCAAGAAGCTGGATGGAACCAATTTCCCATTGTGGAAGAAGCAGATTTGGCACGTGTTGATACAAAAGAAGCAGATAAAACCTATAAAGCTCAAAGGGATAAAACCACAAGATATGGACGAAGATGAATGGAGCGAAATGGATGAATTGGCACTTTCTACCATTATGCTGACTTTGGCAGAAAGCGTTTACTTCATTGTAGCAGACGAGATGTCGGCTTATCAAGCATGGACAAAGCTGAGTGATCTTTATGAGAAGCAGAGTGCAGCTTCACAGGTATACTGGCTTAAGAAGCTTGTTGACTTGAAGATGAAAGAAGGGACCCCTATGTCCGATCATCTCAATGAATTCAACACCATCTACAGTCAGTTGTCAGCTCAAGGTGTCAAGTTTGATGAACCTGTTAGAGCTATGTTCCTGTTGATCACATTGCCGGAAAGTTAGGACACTTTTCGCACAGCTTTGAGTAATTTTGCACCTCTAGATGGTTTGAACATAGCAAGTGTAGAAGCAAGTCTGCTTACTGAAGAAACCAATAGAAAGACAATGGACAAAGGCAAAGGAACAGGCTTAGTTGTCAGGGGAAGGACCAAAGAAAAGTACAAAGGTGGAAAGAGGAATCAGTCTCGTAGCAAGTCTCGCAGTGCTAAAGGCAAGAGTGACATAGAATGCTACCATTGTGGCAAGAAGGGTCACATGAAAAGAGACTGCAAAGAATGGAAAGCAGAAAAAGGCAAAGAGAAAGCTGAAGACCATGGTGAGAAGAACAAGTCCTCAGTGAAGATTCAAGAAATAAATATGACAAACACTGTTGCAGGGGATGACTGTCTAGTGTCAGGAGACATCTACTTCTTGAAGAATACAATGGACTCAGCTCTTCTTACAGCATCTGATGGAAATGAATTGAGTGACTGGATTATAGACTCAGGAGCATCACATCATGTGTCTCCAAACAAGGAGTGGTTTACCTCTTATGTGACCACTAAAGATCATGTTCGGCTAGGCAATGGGCAGACATGTGAGATCTTAGGTGTTGGAGATGTTCAATTGAAGTTTCAGAATGGCCCTTCTTTCACGCTGAGGAATGTGAGACATGTTCCCGCAATTACAAAGAGCTTGATCAGCACAGGTTTACTTGATGATGCTGGCTACGTCACCACTTTTGGACAAAACATGTGGAAGATATCCAAGGGTTCGATGACAGTAGCACATGGAGTAAAGTCTGGAGGACTTTACATGATTTATGTATCAAATGTCTCTAAAAATGTAATCAATGTAACCGAGCAGCCGAACGTTTCTTTGTGGCATAGCCGGTTAGGACATATGTCCAAGAAGGGAATGGAAATCTTGTCTCGTTCTGGTTATTTGCCTGGCTTTTCATTTAATGATTTTGAATTCTGTGAACATTGTCTGTATGGTAAGCAAACACAGCAGCCACATAAGCATAGAAGCAGTAGAAGAGATACACAGTTGGCACTTGTTCATAGTGATTTGTGTGGACCTATGCCTAACCTATCTCTAGGGGGAGCTTCTTACTTTATGACATTTATAGATGATTACTCCAGGAAAGTATGGGTTTACTTTCTCAAGCACAAGGATGAAGCATTTAGTGTTTTCAAAACGTTTGTGACACTTGTGGAGAATCAGAGTGGCAAAAAGCTTAAATGCTTACGCACTGACAATGGTGGAGAGTATGTTTCAAAGGCCTTTCAGGACTTTTGTGAGTCAAAAGGTATAAAATGTGAACTTACCGCTCCTTACAATCCTCCTCAAAATGGTGTTGCTAAGAGGATGAATAGGACCATACAGGAGAAGGTCAGAAGTATGTTGTCTAATGCACAGTTGCCAAATGGGTTTTGGGCTGAAGCTGTATCAACAGTTGTTCATCTTATAAATAGATCTCCTAGCAAGGTTTTGCAGAAGGATTCAGTGCCAGAGATGGTATGGTCAGGCAAAATGCCCTCATACAAGCATCTCAGAGTCTTTGGCTGTGAGGCATATACTCACGTTCCAAAGGAATTTAGGAACAAACTTGAGCCAAAGAGTAGAAAGTGCATCTTTCTAGGCTATGGTAATTCTGGTGAGATGCGGTACAGACTTTGGGATCCCGAATCCAGAAAGGTTATCCGCAGCAATGATGTTCACTTTAATGAAGCCAAATATCATTCTAAACCAGAGAGGGTTGAGGAGATTAGAAGAGTTGTCTTCCAAGAAGATGGACCTGCACGTGCAAGACAAAATGTCAGGGCTCAAGAGGAGCAAGGACAGGATAGATTGGAACCACAGGTTGTGGCTGAGCCTGAGCCACCTATTGTGCATAGATTTGGATGTATCACGCGACCTCGTGATAGGTTTGTTCCATCTATGAACTATGTCATGTTGACTGATTGCAATGAGACTTCATGTTACAAGGAAGCAGTGCAAATGAAGGACTCTGGGAATTGGCAATTGGCCATGCAGTCAGAGATGACAGCTCTGCATAAAAACCAGACATGGAAGCTAGTTAAATTACCACAGGGCAAAAAGGCTCTACCTTGTAAATGGGTTTACAGGTATAAGATCACCGCTCATGATAGTCAGCCAAAGTACAAAGCAAAGCTTGTTGCCAAGGGCTTTAAGCAAGAACAGGGCATTGAATTTGATGAAGTCTTCTCTCCGGTGGTCAAGATGACTACATTGAGATGCTTTCTTGCATTGGTTGCCATATTAGATTTGGTGTTGCACCAAATGGATGTCAAAACAGCGTTCTTGCATGGTGATCTAGATGTGGAAACTTACATGCAGCAGCCAGAAGGGTTTGTTGAGAAAGGCAAGGAAGATTTGGTATGCCAGCTGTTAAAGAGTCTTTATGGCTTAAAACAATCACCGAGGGCATGGTACCATAAGTTCCACAAGTTTATGCTTTCTCAAGGCTACAAACGTAGTGAGTTCGATCACTGTCTATATACAAAGAAGGCTAAGGATGGTAGTTGGCTGATCCTTATTTTGTATGTGGATGACATGTTGATTGCTGGCAAGCACTTGGAAGAAATTTCAGCTTTGAAGTCAAAGATGGCAAAATCGTTTGACATGAAAGACATGGGTGAGGCAAGTCATATACTTGGTATGCGCATTGAGAGAGACAGATCAAGGAAGTTGATTTGGTTATCTCAAACAGAGTACATCGACAAGGTTTTGCAACGTTTCAATATGGAGAAGGGAAAGGCATTGAGTGTTCCATTGCCACCATATGTGAAACTTAACAAACAAGATTGTCCTGTGTCTGAGGAAGAACAGGCTGAAATGGATAAGATTCCATATGCGTCTGCAGTGGGTAGTTTGATGTATACAATGATTGCTACTCGCCCAGACATTGCATTTGCAATGGGAGTAGTAAGTCGATACATGTCAAACCCAGGCAAGAAACATTGGGAGGCAGTGAAAGGAATATTGAGATACCTGAAAGCGACAAAGAGTATGCGTATATGCTATGGGAGTCAGGAGCTAAGTGTAAAGGGTTTTACAGACTCAGATTATGCAGGTGACTTAAACAACCGAAGGTCTACGTCAGGGTATGTCTTTACATTGGCTGGTGGAGCAGTATCATGGTGTTCTAGATTACAAGATTGTGTTACTCAGTCTACTACAGAGGCTGAATATGTTGCAGCATCAGAGGCATGCAAAGAATCAATTTGGCTTAATCGACTAGTAACATATTTGGGAATCAAAGAAGAGATGCCTGTGTTATATTGTGATAGTCAAAGTGCTATAGAATTGGCTCGCAATCCAATTTATCACTCAAAGACAAAGCATGTGGATGTGAAGTATCATTTCATCAGGGAAATGCTTGAGGATAAGCAACTTCAACTTGTCAAAGTTCACACCACAGAAAATCCTGCTGATCTACTTACAAAAGGACTTCCCTCAGAGAGCTTTGCGCATTTTCGCAAGCAGTTAGGTGTAGGGTAGTACATCACTTCTCTACATCTCTTGTATATTAGCTTGTATAGTAGCTTCTCTCACACTTAAAGTACCACATTGGACTTTAAGTGGGAGGTTGTTGGGGTATAAAGCCCAATGTGGTCGCCCAGGTAAGTGGGCGGGCCGCCAGGTATGTACACATATTCTTTTGTAAAAACCTAATAAGAACTCACTATGCTCTACACATTACAGTAGAGCGAGTTCACCACATCGTCGTGCTCTTCTTCTCGCACTCTCTCTCGCGTCACACTTCCGCTCGTACTCCTTCAGCTACTGTTGATATGGCCATAGTTATCTCTTTGGAGAGAATTGGCTTGGCAGGAATGGTCGTAGACCGTATCTCCTTTGCTTTCCATTGGTAGCTTGTTTTTGCCGGTTTTTGTAGGTTTCTTGCTACTTCTTTGGTTGCCACTGTTTTATTGCTTATTGGCATCCACATAAGTCGGTTTGCCGGTTGCAAATGCAGTTGTCTACCTTTTGATGTTGCTTGTACTGAAGGGGGTTCCTTTTGCTTTTGTTTCGGTATCCAAAATGCGAGTCACATTTGAGTTATTGCTGAGCATTTTCTTTGGGATCCATATCTGTTTTATGCCCTTGGTATTTGGTTGAACTATTGGCTTATGTTGACTTCCTCCGTTGGATTGTTTTTTGTCTACCATGTCATTTCTATCCTTCCGCATCCATACTTGTTTCTCTTGTTTTGGTAACCTAGATCTTTGCATTGCGGTCGGTGACTTTGTATGTATGTAGTGAGCATGGTTGGCTTTTACCTATTTGTTAGCCTTGGGTATCATGTTGTTCTTTGGTGGCACCCTTTCTTTTGGCTCTTTATCTAGGGATTGCATTGCTGGAAGCTGAGTATTCCGGGGTTGCTGAGCAAAGGCTATCACCTGTTATTCTTGTGCATGTTGAATTTTGACTGCATTCGCATTCCAATCTATCTGCACATTGTACTCTTTTTGCCAAGGTTGTCCCAACAACATTGGGTGTTGTGTGCGGTCATCCTCGACTACATAAAATTTGTGTGGGTAAATATATTGATGTACTTGTACATGCAATATAGTCCAACCCAATATTTTCAACGAGTGTGATGTACTACTTTCCAGCACTTGTGGAGTAGGGTGAAGTTGACCTGTGGACTTGAGTTGTTTATATAATCCGTAAGAGATTAAATTTGCTTGAGCTCCAGAATCAAGCAATGCCGTCGATTCAACTTGATTGCTACCCACTTTGACTGCAATGATTGGCTCCACTGTGTCTTCATCAAACTTCGTTAGTCGAATGGCATTGATTCGCAATGGTGCTCCACATTGTTGTTGTTGTCGCAGAAGTTTTCTTTTTGCAATGCGTTCTTGTGCTTCTGCTTGAGCTTCTTCTCGTACCCTCTGCTTCTCCTTCATTCGTTGTTTTCCTTGATGAATTTGTTGAAGCATATCCTCTGTTAGTGGTAAATGATATTTCTTTAATCGACACCCACTAATCCAATTTGGCATTTCTTCACCTGCTAATGTAGCAAGCTTGACAGCTCCGCTTTGTGATAGGTCACTAATCACAAAGGGTCCCATACCTCGCTTTTTAAGTTTATTGGCATGTTGCTTTAAAGTATAAACAAGTACATAATCACCAATTTTGAACTCTTTCGTGCGCACATGCTTGTCAAAAAATTTTGCCTTCTCTTTCTAGCATAGATCGAAGCTACAGCTCTCAAGCGGAGTTCATCTAGCTTTTCAAAGTCATCTATTCTTGAAGAGAGCTCATGCCTTGTCTATTCTAAGTGTTTCGCTACTCGTAGAGTTGGAATTAAAAACTCTATGGGTAATATAGCATTTAGGCCAAACATCATGTTGTACGGTGTCGTTCCTATCGATGTTTTGTAAGCTACCCTGTATGCCCATAGTGTTGAGTGTAGCTGCTGATCCCAATCTGTTCTTGTCTCTGATACAATTTTAGTGAGAACCGTGCATAGTGTTTTATTTGTGGCCTTAGCTTGTCCATTTGCCTGTGGATGGTATGGAGTAGATTTCCTATGTATGACCATGAATTCCTCTAGCAGATATTCAATGACTTCATTAAGAAAATGTGTTCCCCGATCACTGATAATTTCTATTGGTAAACCGTATCGTACAAAAACATTCTCATACAAAAATTGTGCAGTGGTCCGTGCATCTGCTTTTTGTGTTGCCTTGGCTTCCGCCCATTTTGTGAGATAGTCCGTAGCCACAATGATATATTGGGTATGGGTGCGATATGCAGGGGGTGAAATAGGTCCCACAAAATCAATGCCCCATTTTGCAAATGCCCTTGCTCCCATCATTGGGCGTAGTGGCATCTCATCTCTCTTTATCGGCACTTTGGTGCGCTGACATGCATCACAACGCTTTACAAACCCTTCAGCATTCATATGCAATGTAGGCCACCATATTCCTGCGGTTAAGACAATTTTTGCCGTCTTATCACCCGAAAAATGGCCTCCACTTGTTCCGCTATGTGCATGTTCTAGAATCAGCAGGTATTCACTTTCACTTGCACAGATTCTAAGTTGATTGTCCTTTCCTCGCTTATAGAGTTGGTTCCCAATTAACTGAAAGTCCCGAGCCTCCAACTCTATAGCCCTTTTCCGTGCTCTTGTTATGTTTTCAGGAAATGTCCTTGTGATTAAGAAATCAATGATATATTGACTCCATGCAGGTGCAATGTTTACCTGAAACAATGTCGCGTGATCCACTGGTCGTTTGACACTACATATAGTACAATTGTTAACATAAGCATGTGTATCCACGTACATAGTTGGCCAATAAACCCCTAACTGTTTCAGTCTCTGGTGTGTTTTCACTGTTGAACAATGAAATGCACAATCCTGGATATGTGCCTCTTCAAGGTAACACTCGAATTCTTCCGAATTTATACATAATTGTAGAATTTGGTCCGATCCTAGATGATACAGCCGTCCTGCAATCAACTGGAAGTTTTTTGTTTGTCGAATTGTTTGTTGTTTGGATGTGTCTTCCGTGTTATCAAACCTACCTCCAAAGAAAAGAATGCTAACAATTCCCTAAGACCATTTGGGGACCATTTCAATATTGAAAAGATAAGCATCTGGTATGTCATCATCTACTCCTTCAGGAGCTTCCCCGTTGTGTATCCTTGAAAGATGATCTGCCCGAGATGAGTTTTACCCTTTTTGACCACCACTGTGAAATCAAACTCTAGCAATATAATAAACCAGCGTACAATTCTCCCTCTATTGCATGGTTTATTTACCAGATACAAAAGATCTTGATGATCTGCGAAGAACACAAATTTGTTTGCGAGCAAATAATGCCTAAATTTCTTTACAGCATAAATCATTCCTAACCCCTCTCTTTCGGTCATTGTGTAGTTCTTTTCCGCACTGGTTAACTGTCGGCTTGCATAACAAACTAGAAAATCCATTGTTCCATCTCCAGCTTGAGTCAGAATACTCCCGATTGCATATGCAGAAGCATCAATGTGAACATGGAATATCTTTTCCCAATCCGGTGCTTTAAGTACATGTGCTGATACAAGGTTTTCCTTCAGCTTTTGGAATGAAGTTTCACACTCCTCAGTCCAATCGAAATTGACTAACAAACGATACAGAGGTTGTGCGATGACTGCATACATATATATGAATCTTCGATAATACCCACAGTGTCCCATGAAGGATTGCACTTGTTTCGCATTAGTAGGCCTGGGTAGGTCTACTATGACTTTGACTTTGTCTAGGTCAGTGGTTATGCCATTTCTTGAGACAATGTGTCCTATGATGCGGCCTTGCCTAACCATAAAAATACACTTTTCCGGGTTAAGACAAATTCAATATGTCCTACATTTTTCAAATACCTTTTGCAAGTGGTCAATATGTTCCTCTCGCAGAAGAGAGTGTACACAAAGATCATCCATGTATATTTCTAAGAATATTCTCAGGTATTCTTTGAACGCGTGCATCATTAACCTTTGGAAGGTAGCTGGGGCATTAGTTAAGCCAAAAGACATAACTCAATACGCATAAATTTCCCATTATGTGGCAAACGCTGTTTTGTGTTGATCCTCCATTGCAATTGCCAGTTGGTTGTATCCTGAAAACCCGTCCAGAAAGGAATAAGCCCGTTTCCCAGCCACTCTCTCAAGTACATGTTCTGTGATTGGCAAGGGATAATTATCCCTTATGGTGGCTGCATTTACCTTTTTGAGGTTTACACACACTCGCAGTTTTCCGTTCTTTTTGGGGACTACCACAATGGGTGACACCCAATCTGTATGCTCTATTTCATAGATGAATTCTGCTTCCATCAGCTTGTCAATCTCCTCTTTGATTCGTTTAGCAAATGTGTCATTATATGTATAAGGACGCTGTTTGCTAGGTTTTGCATCTGATTTCAAAGGAATTGTATGCTGGCATATCGATGGATCAACTCCCTTGAGGTCTTTGTAGGACCATGAAAACACATCTTTATACTTCTTGAGAAGTTGTGTTAGCCGTTCTTCCTCTTTAGGCTCTAAATCGGTTGCTATATAGACCGGCTGAGGCTTCTCACCTGGTTCCGCGAGGCCTATCCTTTTCGCATTTTCTGGCCCATTGTAAGATTCCTGGTTGGTTCTTTCCCTGACTGGTGGTGTCATTATGATTTTTCTTTCCTAGATGGTAAATTTCCGATAGTGTGATGGTACATTCATGTTTTCCTTTTCTGACTCCCCTTTACCATCACTATCTCCCTCAGTAGTCCATACCTCTCGTAAAGACCGTTTCAGTTCTTGGTATTTCTGTTTACGCTCCAGTTTGATCCACTCTTGGTCTTTCGTTGTTTCTTTTTTTGAGTTTTGAGATTTTTGTGATTTTGTTTTTGTTTTAGCTTTATGTACTTGTCTTTTTTTCTCTTGCGTTCTTTCCCTTCGAACTTTTGAGAATCTTCCTGATATTTGATCTTTTACACAATCCTCTGCTTTTACAAGCATCAAATAGTGAGTTTTACCTTTTATCTTGGGCATCAGGTTCTCTCTCGATTTGTTCCCTACTCGTTTCCTCCTATAGCGTTCCTGGCGTCTAGGGTGCTGGCATCATTATTTATTTCCAGATGTTCAGAGGAGTTCTAAAACTCTTCTTGTTCTGGTGGTTCTATCGTCTCATCTCCTCCTGGTATAATGCTTACCATATAGTAGGGTAGCACATCATAGCCATCCTTATCGCAGAATTTTGTTGTTGGACTATCTGTAATAGTACAGATATCCAATGTTGCTAGTATGTGTTCCCATTCTAGAGGTTCCAAGGCATCTTCAGGAAAAGGTTCCAAAATATACTCCTTGTCCTCAATCGCTCTTTCTAAGACGCATTCCTCTCTTTTTAGGCTTCCACAATGTGAAGCTCCCCACATCCATAGCTCTTTTTGTTGCCCTAACCATGCTGGGAGTTCCGATCCTGCTACTGTAGCTGAATCAAATTCTTCCACTGGTGTCTGGTTCACATCCTTGTAACTATGGTCTTTCAAGTGTATTTTGGTTGTTGTCTCGCCATGTTTGAGGTATATGTGGTTGTAACCCCAATCCTGGACCATTTTTAATTGTCTCATGAATGGTCTTTCCAAGATGATCTCATAATTGTTCTTTTTATTAAAACCGACTATTGCAAATGTATGCTCATACTCGATTCCGCATGAAGTGACAATCACTTTTTCTAAGAGTCCTAGAGGCTTCTCCATGAATCCATATGACAATTGCAATTTCATTCTGGTAGCTGATCTTAAAGCTGGTTTTCCCCATTTTTTCCAGATTTCCTTGGTGGCGATAGCAACTCCAACTCCACCTTGGGGGGTTCACCTTACATAGTATGTGACCTATCACGTGAGTTCAACAGAAGGGTATTTAAATCCCTTAAAACTTACAGAAATAAATTTACATAAGGATATGTTCTTTACAAAGCTCAAAAAAATTTGCAGAGTTTAAAAGAAAAGGGTTCATTATATTTCCTAGAAAATTCATAGAATAGGGATTTTAGAAAAAGAGCTTGAATGCACGTGATATAGTGGTCATAAATATAGTGAACCCCCCGGGAGCTCCACTGTCAAGAATAGCTTTGGAAACTACTCCTTGGAATTCTACTGGTAGCGTGGTGTTTCCATCTTCTCCTTCGCAATACTATCCAACTTTGTTTAATGGTACTGGCTTAGTGTTTAGTTGAGGCCTGTCCAATTCTCTAATCCCTTCCTGAAGCTTCGAGGTGGGGTCTTTTACTCCAAAGTTTTCTAGGCATTTGCCTACTGTGGTCCACATGTTTGGTCGTAACCTTAGGAGTTCGGCTAATGTGATTGTGCATGCCACCGGGGTGGACAATAACTCAATCAACCCTTGCAAATCCATCACTTTGTTAGAAGAAAGTCTTTGAGATGGGATTTCTCTCACTTCAGACTTGCCTTCATACTCTCCTAGGTAAGAGGGTAGAGTTTTCAGCGAGTCTGGTTGACTGTGCCCCGAACTAATTGATCCCTGGTCTCCCCCTTGTGAATGTATATCAAAGTTTATTTGTGATCTTGCCTCAAATTCTTCAATAGGAGGTAAGATCTCATTTTTCTCTTTTCTCGTGCTGTTCATGTGGAAACTCACCCTGTTAGCTTCGTTGGCCTCACGGATTTGCTTCCACAGATAATCTAGATCGTTACAGTCCTTACCCATTTCTGCCAATGTTTTAAGCTGGAACCCGTCACTTGTCTCATCTGTTGTATTTGGCACTATGATAGGTTCTCCCCTAGACTCATAGGCATTCGTGAGTCTTTCCTTCGTTTCTACTTGTTCTTCTAAAGCTGGTTGGATAGGGGTTGGAGCTGGTACCTCCTGCCAATTTGCAGGTTTACCAAGCGGGTTTTCCATCAAAGATTGAGCTGTTTCAATCATCTTTCTACACATTTCTAACCTCTGTTTTTCTATTACAGCATATGGATAAGTCATCCATCTTTGCTCTTGGGTTTGGTTTCTTTTGAGTCTGGCTTCATAAGCTTTTAGAAGTGCATCCAACTGCTCATTTACCTTGTCTGCCAGTACTGATCCTCCTGATCCTGCACTTTTGGGCTCTGCTATTTCCTTGGGTGTTATGGTTGGCGCGGTGTGTGAGCTTAGGCTAGCTAGATCCTCTAACCGCTCTAATCTATCCTTTGTGTGTTTGAACTCCTCGGATAGAGTTGTTTGCTCTCGTTCTTTCCTGGCTTTCATACGCGCTTTTCTAGCTTTCCAAGTGCTTCTCTGATTTTTCGTTTCTGAACTTGGGGCATCGATTTTTGGCTCTTCAATTATGGGTTCGTTCGTCATTCTTTGAGCTTGGGCTCGTGTCACCCCCTGAATAGGTATGATTGTTTCATTTTCTGACCCTCCATTGGAAGGCACTGTTTCCAGCATGTTCAAGGTAGTTTTTGCTCCTTTCCTCGGGTTCTTAGGGAAATCAGGAATCAAATGAGTTACTCTACACTCGGTGCAATATGCGTTGACTCTAATTATTTCATCATGAGGACAGTCTCTTAGCCAATGGTCTCCCCCACACTTGTAGCAGGGTCCCTTGGGTTGTTGAGGTGCTCCTTGAGCTCCTCTTGGTTGGTATGCATGTCTCTGTCCGCCCATGCCTCCTTTGGCTATGAACAACAATGTTCGTTCATCTAAGCTATATCTTCCTTCTCCTGCTGCCTGTGCAGCTGTTGGTGGTCCTGTATTTCCTATCATGCTCCATGGTTCTGGTGTCGAGGGTTCTTCCGGTGGATAATAGACAAGATTTTCCGCATATCCATTGGGATCTTCATAATATGCATACATAGGTACCAAAGCCTTCTCTTCTGATTCGGTTACGATTGGTGTGTATCTTATACCGACTGGTCGTAATCCTGGTAGGGGTGGTTGTTGCCCCAACACTGGTTGTGGTCTTTCTACACCTACAGGTTCTGGTAGGTTGCCTGCTTGATACCTAGGCATCGGTGGAACTTGAGGAGAAGCTACCTAAGCTTGGGGAGCGTAAGGTCTCTCTCTCACATATCCCTTGTTATAATAACATTCCTCCGTTCCATGGTTTGTCCATTTTTGTTCAATAGTAGCTTGGGGTTTGGTGTACAAGTTAATCTTTTTTAGCACTTCCTCTACAAGCTGCTCCTGGTTTACATTTACTTCCCCTTTCGGTGTTGTCTTAGAAGACTTACTCCCACTTTGTTGTGAAGATGAATCGTCGTCAAGGTCCTTAAACTCACCCTCTTTGTAGACCGCACAATTGTCCACAAGGTAAAGAGACTCCTTGGTTAACTCATTCAACGTCGTGCTCTTCTTCATATGTAAGTCCTTGTAGAGGTCTGCATTCCTTAGTCCTTGGATGAATATAAGAATAAGTCTGGACTGAGTTGGCAGTTCTTCCACAGGGCAGAACTTAACATACCTTTTTAGTCTTAGGACTGCCTTTTGGACAGATTCCCCATCTTTCTGTTTGAATTTATGGATTTGTGAGACGGTATTATGAGCTATCCCCCTTTGTGAGAATTCCTCGATAAACTCATCAAACACCTCTTCCATAGACTCAAAGTCTCTACGCTCCACAGAGTCAAACCAAGTAGCAGTGTCATCCTCTAGGGTTAGTCCAAACCCTGCAAATTGGGTAGGGAAGTCTAATACCTCTTCAACTCTAATTACACGCACAAAGGCTGCTACATGATCTCTTGGATCTCTGTTTCCTGTGTATTTCTTGTTTACCCATTTTTGCACTTGAGAAGGTCTAATTCTACGATGGTTTACAAACCTCATCATTGGATCTCCACGTCCTAATCGATATACCTCCTCTGGTCTTCTGTACTAAGCTGGTTCCTCTCCTAATGGTGCTCCTAAGCCATAATTTCTAACAGCTCTTGTAAGAGATGGTTCATCTCTTTGAACTCGTTCTATGGGTGGTCTTCCAGGCTCTGTTGACCCTTGAGTCTTTGGCTTACTCTCTCCTTGATACCTTGAATAGAGTGGTGGTTCTTGCAAATCCCTTAGCCCTCGTGCGGCTTGATAACCATCTCGGTTTCGGTCTTGTTCCAATGTTGCACTCTGTCGAAGCCATGCGTGCAATGATGGCTGAGTTGCTGGTTGGTTTTGATTGTTGAATGTCTGCGGTGGTCGGGTAGAATGTGAGGTAGCGTCATACTCCTCTGAAAATGGATTTGTAGACCTGCTAGGGGTGTCGGTGGCTCTTGGCACTTCGTCGGGGGCATATGTTGATGCTCCTGGAACTGTTGCCTTTTCTACCTCCTCTGGGAGAATACGTTGGTATTCCCGCCCGTACCTATCAACAAAAACTATATCCTTCCCCATAGCAGTTTCATAAGAGAATAAGTAAAGAACCTTGTCTTTGCTTAACTCGGTTGGGTATGGTTCTTTGCAGTGAAAGTAAGAGACTATTCCCACGCTCTCATGCTTGTAGATTCCCACATTCTCATTATAAGTTGAAACCCTGGTTGTTTTCTTATCATACATAAAAATTGCTCCAGGTCGATCAATGTTTGGTGGCGGTTCTTGAGTTTCTGAAACCATTTTTCCTTTTGCCACGTTATCTCCATATATGTTGTAATCTTCAGGGTCACTAACTATCAGATAGTGGTTCCCCTTTTTGTCTTGGAATCTATCTCCATCATCATAGACTCGAATTATCTCTAGTCTCTGAGCCGGTCTTTCTTCAATACAAATACACTTGCATCCTTGATAGTCATAATAGACTAGGGCTCCCCTCGAGTTTGTTCCTTCTAAGAAGATCACTGTGAACTTGGAATCATTCAAAGGATTTAGGGAGGTGCTTCCTCCTGGCATTGGTCCGTCATAGGTAAAACCTCCTGGCTATTGACTACCCATCATGAAGAAAGATTTGTTTGACGAAGTGTCAGTATCACTACCTTCCTCAATAATCGGTGCTAGTGGATCTAGCCTTGCCTGAGTTACACTCTCCTCGGTGGACACTAAGCTACCTTGGTCACCTGCCACCTTTTGGTCTCTAAAAATGTATCTTCCTAACCTTAAATTCATCAAACTTATCAATGCAATTTATCACAAATCCAACCACTCACCTGGCAAAGGATCATTCTCCGCACAACTTCTTGCTTTGCTGCTGAATATACCTGTACACAAGCGTTTAATTTCGGCAATCGAATCAAAGCATTTAACTGCTAGAGGTAATTTTAGTAATGATTGGTATAACTGGAGAGTTAATCTCAACTACTATTGCATTTTATACACTGCTGATGTTCTGGATTAGGTCTGCTAATCTGGAACTGTACTTCCCTCGGATGTTGGTCAATTTACGTGAAAAAGTCTGAATTCAGTCTTTGCTCCGTCAAATGGCCAAACAAGGTCCAAATTCACTTCTCAAAGAAGTTCTGAAACCTTAAGCCAAATGGAACCTCACTGTCTAAGCCCAGTCAAATTTTCTCTTCACTAAGCCCAGTACACATCCTACGCGAAGGATGTCTCCTGATCTGTTTTGCCTGGATTCTTGCACTATGAATTCCCCTTGATGTGCTAAGTCCACAACTGTTTTTACTTTTTGATGTGGACACCTATAAGCTGGTCAATGGATCAGAAATCTGTTTCGACAGCCTGCTACTGGTCTTGATCAGTCTAATCAACTCCAATTTGGACCAAAATTGACTAAGAAGCTTGCCTTAGGCTATACAACACCTTGCTATGCCCACAGTCAGTATCTGGCTTCAATTTCTTGCTTTAAACATCCTTCACGTAGGATGTCTTTTTCATCAGAATGGCTTCAAATTCAAAGCACAGGCTTTCCTTGAGGTGCTAATCACTTTGGTATGCTCAAAATTAGGTTTGGAGTGCAAAATCACACAGATGATATCCTACGCGTAGGATGTCTTTTTGGCCTGTTTGACCCCAGACTTGACCCACAGCTTCTCCTTAATGTCAACAACCCAGTGGTATACTTAGATTTTGGTTTGGATTTCAAAAGTCCACAATTTTAGTTGTTCTAGCTTTTTTCAGTCAAAAGTGCTAAAGTCTGCTTTGAACCCAATTTTCTCACCCAAATGAAATGAAACCTCTCTCAGTCACTCAATATATCATGCAAAGCATGCTCATGCAGCCATCCTATGGTTTTGGTCTTAAAATAATGCTTTGGCACAATTTGGGTAGGATGTCTGGCAATTTCAATCTATTTGACCTTATCTTGTCAAGACATGGTCAAATTTCCACTTTCCAGGTGAAAATGGGGTAAACCCCACCTTCTAAACACACCGGTCAACTCAAAATTCCAAAATTCCCACCAGATCATCCTATAGTAGACATCCTACGCGTAGGATGTCTCCTGGCTTAAAATTAAACTTTTTCCTGACAGAAATGCTCCTGATGCTCTGTAGCTCTATTAGAAACACTCACAGTAACTTTTGGACTTCTCTTCAGCTTTCAAACACACTTTTGCGTCTTTTTGCATCTTTTACAACCTTGTGATGAATCTACCAAGCAAGTATACATGCATGAAGTGCTCTAGATCCTGAATCATGATGTCCTACTTACTCTACTCCTACTCTTCTAATACCTAAAACTATCTCAGTCTACCTAAACCTACCTAAGTGGAAGGATCTAGGCCAGACACACGCTTCCTAGACTCCCTCTAAGACCTAGAGAGTACTCCATCCTCGGATCCTATCTAAAAGTAAAACAAGACTCTTGGCAAGCCAAAAAATCCCTATCCTCAAGGACTAGTCTCGGTCACCTACCTAAGGTTTTCGTCCCCGGCAGCGGCGCCAATGTTGGATGGATACGCCACGACAGATGTCAGCACAACTGTTGGAATTGGGGTTGCAGAGAAACACACACAACATGGAGAAGATGAAAGAAGCTCAAGGCACACAATAGAGAGTGTGTTACTTAGTGTGCAATGGAAAGATAGATAGCCATAGAGTGATGGGCGTATATACAATGCACGGGGAAAAAAACCTCCTAAAGAGCGAGAACTCACCTAACAAGATTTGTCAGCTAAGGACGAAGCTCGACCCACAGGCATGTGGAAGCAAGCATAGGGTGTCAACCTACACTCGACCGACTCCTAACTAATTCTTACAAACGTCTCTACCCAATGTCTAAGTCACAGCCTTCAGGAGTGCATAAGAGGAAACTTCCTACAACGCTTTCTAGAGCCGAACACCCATCAAACAATCTCGAAACATCACAAAACTTGAAGGAGACCCTACTAACACCAATAGGTCGCTCTCCCTAAGGTCTATGAACCAAAACACCCGGTGAAAAATCACGTTTCCAAAATCTACAGTGCCTAATGTGTATCTCTACTCAATGTGAACGCGTGGATATGCTGCAATGCAAAATCGGACAACGTAAGCTCACCGAATCACCAGATGAATCTCGTAGATGGAGCTCGCAAAACTGGACCGTACGCACACAATGTAGGTATCGGCACGTAGCTCTCGTCAGGGGCAACTCGCTTCACTTCTCCGCACTCGATTTCGACGAATGGTGCACACGTAGCGTCAAGATGAAGCTCGCACTCTCTCTCGTACACAGTACACTCACTCACAGACTTCAAACTTTTTTAAAATGACAAAAAGGTTTCTCATTAAGGTAAAAAAGTGGTATAAATACCTTACAATTCTCAAACCCCAAAGTTCTAAATCAACCATCTACTCAATCTAAATGTCAAAACTGGGATACAATCTGGAAACTTCTGTAAGCCCCAATATTTACAAGGTGAAATGTCGAGTTTTCTCAATACATGAATAATTACAAAAAAATGATAATCTATCGAGTAGTCAGTTTCCGTAGGGTGTGTCCAGCTTCCAACACACACACACACACACACACACACACGCACGCGTACGACTTGAAGCACTCGCGCAAAGAAATTTTGAACGCCGCCCATCTTAGTTCTATCCATAAATTCCCTCTCTCTCACTTGCCGGTTGCGACTCTTAACACTCACCCGCTGCGGTCATTAAAAATTGTTCCACTCACCAAATGCTCCTAAGAGCGCCACATGTCAGGGGGTAGGAATCCCTCTCTCTCTCTCTCTCTCTCTCTCTCTCTCTCTCTCTCTCTAAGTAAATTTGAACACCGCCCATCATTAGTTCTATCCATAAATTCCCTCTCTCTCTCTCTCTCTCTCTCTCTCTCTCTCTCTCTCTCTCTCTCTCTCTCTCCCCTTCCTTCCTTTTGAATTTCGGAGTCCAGAGTCGACAGCCGCCTACACTAAATGGTGAAGCCTCAGGACTCAGTTTAGTTCACTCGTCTCACTTTCCGGTTGCGACTCTCTCTCTCTCTCTCTCTCTCTCTCTCTCTCTCTCTCTCTCTCCCCCCTTCCTTCCTTTTGAATTTTGGAGTCCAACGTCGACAGTCACCTACACTAAATGGTGGAGCCTTAGGACTCAGTTTAGTTCACTCGTCTCTCTCTCTCTCTCTCTCTCTCTCTCTCTCTCTCTCTCTCTCTCTCTCTCTCTCTCTCTCTCTACGTGCGTCATTGCTGGATTGTTGCGAGTCAATGCGACCCTACGGCATGGCTCGAGCAGTCGTATTCAAAGCAACCCAACAGTATGGCTCGAGATGCCGCCACCTCTCTCTCTCTCTCTCTCTCTCTCTCTCTCTCTCTCTCTCTCTCTCTCTCTCTCTCTCTGCTGTGTCGTCGGAGCTGCAGGGTGCGGGTGCACTGATCAAAGGAAGGAGCTCTTGCCATGTGTCTGGGGGGGGGGGGGGGGGATTTCTCCATTTTGTTTGGACATTCTCCATTCCCCCTTTGGAATTCTATCTAATGATATTATACCTGTACCTCTTTTTAATTTTACAGTCTTTGAGTGCCACCAAAGTGTGCATTATCTTGCCCGCAGGATATCACCCAACCTAGAGCTTTTAAAACAAAAAAATGTGAGTGTTTAAAGGCCTCTCTCTCTCTCTCTCTCTCTCTCTCTCTCTCTCTCTCTCTCTCGTTGTGTTTGTGTGTGTGTAGATCTATGAGATGTCTTGTGATAGTTCTTATGATGTTAAAAGTCTTTTCTTCTTCTCCTCCCGCCACCCCCCTCTGTCCCTCCCTCCCCCTCACTCCTCGTTGGATAGATCGTCGAGGTCTCTTGGATTGTTCCTACGAAGTTAGAACCTCTCTCTCTCTCTCTCTCTCTCTCTCTCTCTCTCTTTGCTGGCTTAGCTGCAATGGAATTGCGCTTGACTGATCAAAGTATACTTCAATGCTTTATGAAGCTGGTAGCATGAGTTATCAAAGCTGCTTTCTCCCTAGAAACAATGTTGATCAACATGACCAACATGCTCCTACCTCGACCTTTGCAGCTATTAAGGCCGCTCCCCTCGATCGACCATTTCGTAATAAGCTACTTGTTGTGCGACCTCTTGTAATTTTCCATGATCTCTTTCATATTATCAACCTATCTTGATCCAATCAATGCCACCCTACTAATTATATATATAATATATATATATATATATATATATATATATATATATATATATATATATATATATATAGAGAGAGAGAGAGAGAGAGAGAGAGAGAAGAAGAAGAGAGTTTTAACATCGTAGGAAACTATCCCAAGAGCGAGGTATGAGAGAGAGAAGAGGGAGGGGTGCGAGTCAATGCGACCCTACGGCATGGCTGGAGCAGTCGTGTTCAAAGCGACCCAACAATATGGCTCGAGACGTCGCCACCTCTCTCTCTCTCTCTCTCTCTCTCTCGCATGTTGTGTCGTCGGAGCCGCAAGGTGCACTGATCAAAGGAAGGAGCTCTTGCCACGTGTCGGGGGGGGGGGGGGATTTCTCCATTTTGTTTGGATTTCTTTGAGTGCCACCAAAGCTGTGCGTTATCTTGCTCGCAGGATATCACTCAACCTAGAGCTTTTAAAACAAAGAAATGTGAGTGTTTAAAGGCCACTCTCTCCCTCTCTCTCTCTCTCTCTCTCTCTCTCTCTCTCTCTCTCTCTTTGTGTTTGGGTGTGTGTAGATCTATGAGATGTCTTGCGATAGTTCTTATGATGTTAGAAGTCTCTTCTTCTTCTTCTCCTCCCGCCACCCCCCTCTGTCCCTCCCTCCCCCTCACTCGTCATCGGATAGATCTTTAAGGTCTCTTGGATTGTTCCTACGAAGTTAAAACCTCTCTCTCTCTCTCTCTCTCTCTCTCTCTCTCTCTTTGCCGGCTTGGCTGCAATGAAATTGCGCTCGACTGATCAAAGTATACTACAATGCTTTATGAAGCTGGTAGCATGAGCTATCAAAGCCGCTCTCTCCCTATAAACAATGTTGATCAACATGACCAACATGCTCCTACCTCGACCTTTGCAGCTGTTAAGGCCTCTCCCCTCGATCGACCATTTTGTAATAAGCTACTTGTTGTGCGACCTCTTGTGATTTTCCATGATCTCTTTCATATTATCGAACTATCTTGATCCAATCAATGCCGCCCTACTATTTACTTACACACACACACACACACACAGAAGAAGAAGAAGAAGAAGAGAGTTTTAACGTCGTAGGAATCTATCCCAAGAACGAGCTGTGAGAGAGAGAGAGAGAGAGAGAGAGAGAGAGAGAGAGAGAAGGGGGGGGGGGGGGGGACCTTGCTCTCACTTTTTCTTATTGATCTCATAGGTCATTTGGCCTTTTTAAAAAAATCTCATTTGTCGTTTGGCCTTTTGAAGACGTTAATATAACATTTCATCTCTCTCTCTCTCACAGCATTTAATTTGGCCTTTGACGACGTTAATATAACATTTCATCTCTCTCTCTCTCTCTCTCTCTCACAGCATTTAATTTGGCCTTTGACGACGTTAATATAACATTTCAGCTCTCTCTCTCTCTCTCTCTCTCTCTCTCTCTCATGCGACATGCATGGCGGCCTGTGAGCAGCGTGAAGCACACCCTGCGCCATGCTCTGTCATCTTCACCTCCAACTCAAATCCCACATCTCCCTGCTTGAGTTATGGCTGCCTCTGACTGAGCCCAACAAGGTGGACTCTCTCTCTCTCTCGCACGCGCGCGCATGCGCTTGGAATGTGTGTGTGTTTTGGGGTTTGGGGGGGGGGGGGGGTTCCGAATTAAAACGCCGCACGCCCAAAGTGCAGAAGAAAGTTGGGGAAGGGATGAGCTTGAATTGAAACGCGACGCAGAAGAAATTCTCTCTCTCTTCCAACAGCCCGGTTACAGTGCGCACACCTCGGGAGCTGGCCGGTTGAAGGACTCTCTCTCTCTCTCTCTCTCTCTCTCACACACACACACACACACACACACACACACACACACACACACACACACACAACGGCCCGGTTGCAGTGCGCACACCTCTGGAGCTGGTTGGTTGAAGGAGCTACTGCCACGTGTAGTGGGGGAGGGTCGGAATCCCTTCCCCCATTATACTAGTATAGATTATGAAATAATCGAATTCCAAGATTCTCCCCTTTATACGCTCTATGCAAAAATCATGTGAATATGTTTTGCTCCCCCCCACCCCCTCCTCATGACTAAATAACATGGATAGGGGGTAAGGGGATCCACGGTACGCAATTCGGGCACAGATCCCGAGGGACCCCACGACCATTAGATGGCCTTAAAAACTAGACTTTGACACTCACTAAACTTGGACAAGGGGCCAGTTCAAAGATCAAACCAGGGTGCCACTTTTTCAAACACGCCTGTGTCGTCTTGGTGGTTGGCACACATGTCAAAAGTCGTTGGGACATCGCATCGTGGGTTCGAGCCAGGTTCCACAAGGGCGCCCTTCGTTTTTGGGGGGCCGTGTTTACCTCGAGATTCGGGCTTTGAGTTCTCTCTCGTTGATCCCCTCACTCCACCCCACCTGTGGGCCCGTGTCACTTAGTGCCATGGTAGTTTCACAATTGTGCTCCCTCAAAATTGTTCCCTCAACCTATCATGGTTGTAGATTGTGCTCAACTTGTGACCAATTACCACACTAATATTCTTTATTCTTATGGTAATTGTTGCATGCAAATATGAATGAGTCAAATATTAAGATAATACCTTCTTGCTAGGACACCACCTCACATTGTATGATTGTTATTTGATAACATGTGAATTATTCATTCAAAGGATAGGTAATGGCGAGTCCACATCAAGTTCCGTACACAAGGGAAGTCAATATCGAATAATGATCAATGACGAAAATGAATGAAAGAATCTCAAAGAGAATGTTGTTAGTAATAGTGAAGCAAGCGGGCGAATGCATGTACGACACATCACAAACGGTGCACAAAGGTGGGCAAAGAGTGGATAGAGCATTCATGGCGCGAGTGCATATAACTATGCGAAGGATCCATCCATCTCCATTTTACACACAACCTCTTGTACCACTTGCTTTGCAACCTGCAAAACCTATTTCGAGTTTACAACAGCATCAAACACATTCGACAATCGCCGCAGGCGTGCTACTCGACACACCTCGCTACTTGCTCTATGGGTCGTTCACGACCACCACAAGTAAATCCCCACAAGAAATCCTTTTCCACCCACACTTGCTCGTGTGAGTCGTGCATGGGAAGGAAGTCCACCTCATAGCACATGCAAGAGACATTAGACACCATGACAGCAGAAGCAGAGCGTCTAAAACCCCGAGTAGCAGAAACTTTAGGAATGGTCCCACACATCAAAATCGTCAAATATGTTTTTCAAGAGAGAGAGAAGGACCTATTAAAACTGTGGGGTTTAGAGGTAGCAAGCAGCATTTGATGAGCACGTATCAAGCTGATAAGAACATAGCAGTAGTAAACGACAGAACACGCAGCTAACACTTGGTGAGGTAGCCCATGCGTTCAGACTTCCAAATGCACAAAAGTATACGCCAACCACAACAGATGAGGTCAATAAATTCTTAAAGGAAGATGAGCAAGCAAGAAAGAAGTGGAAGGATGTTGCTCATGGAATCTCGGTTGCAACATTGGAGTGTATTGCTATGTACAAGTTCATATCAGAGATTATCAGCTTGAAGAACAATCCCGCCTATCTTTCAATGAAACTCTTTGCCATGGTACTAACTAAAGTTTAGAACCCAAAACCCAACATCAACCTAAGCCAATCTCTATATACTAGTGTGGTGTAGTAGATTGCCAAGGCCCAGTCCAAAAACTTGTTCAAGGCCTAGTATATCTGGCATTTTGTGTACTGGACAGATCTGGCCCTAATACCCATGAATGTACTAGCAATCTGGGGTAGAGTAACCAAAGACAGAGCCACCAACATCACAATGGAATCTTCTGACAGGAGATTGAGACTGGAGGGGCAAATAAAACAGGCACAAAGGATACCGCCACAAAGCCAGTAGCAAGCAAAGGCAAAGAAACAATGTAACAAGCTCGGACAAAGAGACAGGTGACCTATTGAAGATGTCTAAGGGAAGAGTCCACAAGCCAGAAAGCACTCAGAAGACTACATTGGATACATCACAGAGCAAGGCTAGTGAGCATCAACAAACAAGCGCATGGAAAAGAGGACAACACAAATAATGCTAGTGTAGAGAGAGCTCAAACCAGTGCCAAACGACCTGAGGAGGTAACAGGTAGTGGACCGGAGCCTGGACATAGCGAGTTGCCAATCATTAAGCTGGACATGCTCCAAAGACTCTACACACAACCACTCAAAGGAAGGCTCGTAATGAAGAAACCTGACAGAGCTGCTCTACCCTATGCATTTTCCATGACAATCTACGAGTCAAACCACACTCCTCTAGAGACAGTGACTCAGGGATGTGCAGCAGCCATACAGTCTGGATGGAACATCATCGTTAACTCCATCGACCAAATGATGAAGCACAAGCATCTGGGTGCAGTGCGGACATCGAAAAATTACAAAAAGAGAGGATGATGAAAAAATCACTGGATCAAGCTCGGATAGATAAAGCTCAATGGACTCAAGAACTTCTCACATTACAAATTCAATAGCAGAACCATGACAAAGAACTGCAAGTTCTTTAGAAGAAGGTTGAAAAATTAAGGGATATAAACATGGTGTTGTAGGAGGAGAAAGAAGTTACGCAGCAAGAAATGAACAGCTTTAGCAAAATGCTGATTGATTCTAGACGCTGCTAAAAGAAAAAAGAGCTGATTACAAAAAATTGTACCAAAAGCATCACTTGACAAAAGATGCCATAATGAAAAAATACATTTATCACTCAGTGGCACAGATAACCAATAAGGATGGCGATCTAACCTTAAATGACTGACCTAGAAAATATCATCTCATTCATTACAGCTCTGGTAAATGTAGCACTTACAAAGTATTTAGAAAATTAGAAGAATCAAGAGGAGGAGGATGAGGATGAGAAACGAGATGATAATAATTAGAATGAAGCCCAGCAGAAGCAGCAGAGGGAGGACAATGACGATGATAATCAAGGTAAACATAACGCAGGGACAACTGGAGGTGGGGAAACACCGACTGGAGCATCATCCTCAGATTAGGCCCAAGAACGGGCATATGGCTTATCAACCACCACCTCCTGGAGAGACTCAACAACTGAATCCACCAAGTCAGCAAACGGGGCAACCGATAGCACCTGTCAGCATAAAGATAGCAAAGGCAAAGCCATTATCACTGAAGTAGAGTCTGATAGTTTTTAATACTCAACTGAACTAGTAGCCTTGAATAAGAGCTTAAGAAGACATAAGCATCTTCAGATTCAACAATACTTGGACAATGACACAATTTACTCAGATCTGGAAAGATTTCAGATGCTTTCTATAGGAGCCAAACATATGGTGGCAGACTGGAAGCTGGCCAGTTATCATAAACAAATGAATAAACAATATGTCAACTTCCACCACATCCGATTTGTGTCCAAGTACTAGATAGGGTTCCAGTATGGAGCTTAAAAAATGATGATAAAGTGGTACACCCAGCCGACAAAGACTTAACAATGGTGGACCCTCATCCTCTGGGAATACAGGTAGAGTTGTTATTGAGCACCAGACCAACGTACCAATGTATGAAGGATATCAGGGTGCAGATTAAAGAGATGCTCATCCTAATGCAAAATGCCAGGGAAATTCTGGATCGAAGGGTCAAAACTCTGTTAGAGAATAATGCAACGAGCAGTCGAGGGCTTAAGCCCCAGATAACTCTCAATAAGCAGGAAATGCACTTGAAA
This sequence comes from Adiantum capillus-veneris, assembly GCF_014529385.1. NCBI lineage: Eukaryota > Viridiplantae > Streptophyta > Polypodiopsida > Polypodiales > Pteridaceae > Adiantum > Adiantum capillus-veneris. Next base: position 113,506,549 of record NC_140933.1, read on the forward strand.
ATTTTATATCATCTAGTGTGGATTTTCAAAAAAATGATGCAGCAAGAGAATCGGATGATAATGAATTTCTTGGAATTTGTACCTAATTCTCCAACGCTCTTATATGCCATTACAGCCACTGAAGCTGTGTTTCCTTGCTTCTTTCCATCGCTTTACCCACCTCACACTCAACATGCAAACCAGCAAAGGTATGTTCAGATAGCAAATGGGATCAGGGTCTGGTATGAGGAGCTTCCTCGGAGTGGCAGGCATGGAATTAAGTATTGAAGGACGCACTGAAGAAGACTGTGGCAACTAAGTTGATTGCGGATCTACAAAGTTTTCAACTCTTAATGGGTCAATAGAAAGTTCATATTAGAAGGCTCATTAAGATCACAAACTAGCTTCTTCGGCTAACAATCGAAGCCTCTAAGATCCCGAAAAAGGACTTAAATATAAGGCAAGCTCTAAACCCTAGTTCAAAGAAATGGCAGAGATTTTGTTCGAAGCACACGTCAAATGTAACCAGCCATTGCCTCAAGGATGGATGCGCACTCCATCCTATTGCCATAATCTAGCCAGGGCTAGGCTGACAAAGGGCAAACGTACTCTATATGATGCTGACACCAAGACATGGAATCCACTAATGCCCTATGAAGTAGAAATGAAGATAGCTCGGAAGGAGCAGTTGGAGCAAGAGGCCATACTCAGATTAATTCAGAAAGACAATGCAAATCTCAATGCCCATGAATCCTTCACAAGAAGGTCCGCTTGTTAGACACTGATTAAACCACTGAAGTGTTCTGGCATGGGCACAACACTCGAGTCCTATGGTGACATGGGAAGGCTTTACTCTGGAGTCCTATGCTGACAGGATCTCAGAATGAACTACTATGCTGACATTGGAGGACTTCACTTTGGAGTCCTATGCTGACAGGATTTCACATTGGAGTCCTATGCTCACATAGGAGGGCTTGATGCACAAATACAAGATATAAAAGGAAGCAGTGAAGCTACCTTTGACACTAACACTTTTTGAAAATTTTGGTATTATACCAAAATTCAAGAAAGGGGAGTAGAAATATAGAAGGTGGGAACAACTCTTAGTAAGCGGCTCGCCGAAAACTGCGTCGGAAGCTTCTAGAGGCAGTAATCAGATATTTACCAACAGTAAATGGCAGTACACATTTAGACACCAATCCGAGGGACTATAAATAGGACCCACTATTTTATTTTGGGTCTCTCTCGCTCTCTTTGACTCTCGGTATCTCTAGCTCCTGGAGTAGATCTCTTGCTATTATCTAGACTTAACCCAAGCCTTGTACTATGATATCTTGAGCCATTGGCTAATGTTGAAGCTTTTCCAGTACTACTTCCAGTGTACTTTGTACAGTCTCTGAGTAATACAATACCAATTCCAGTACATGTTTCTAGTGACATTTCATTCCCATTTTTAGTTTTGTCTTCCAATATTCTGTAATCTGATTTGAAGTCCTTAAGTCTGATGGCAACTAACTCCAACAACCACTCTGGAATATTTGTCTGAACATGACCATCTCATTCCAAACTCACATAAAAAGCATTGTACATCTACTATGTATTTCAAAATCTCAGTCTAAAGGTCACATTGTTGACCTTTTCCAAAACCTACAAGGGCGAAGACATCGCATACTTAGCTTTGGGAAAAGCATCTCCTTACCCTTCCTCTCTCTAAGGCGTGCCTTCTCAAAATGAAGAAGCACCTAATCATTCCTCTTCAACTACAAACTTACGTCGATACTTGTCAACATGCAAGACCTTCTCTAGTGCTTGTACGAAATGCTCTCTCTAGAAAATCTTGTCCTTGGTGCACCAACATTTTTGCCACCCTTGACAATCTCTGATGGTGCCTTCCTCGTAGAATTATCAATGGTGTTATTGGCAAATACTTTTTTTAGACAATAGTATTATAAAAAATATGGCACTTCAACAAATCGATACCAAAAAGGTGGTTGTTTGCGACTTCTCATCAATCTATGGATGAAACAATTTGAGCATATGCTTCTTAGCCACATATTCACACACTACTCTCCCAAGTAACCGTATATTTGAAGTCCTCATCTAAAGTAATAGACTTAGACATCCCATATATAATCAAAAAAATATGTGAGACAAACAACTTTGCCAAGCGATTGACCTTCACTATCTTTTGTATTGATTTTCTCAATTTTATGTTAATAGTCCTTACCGATTTTTGCAAATGCTTTTCCCTCAACGTATTCATTCCCGTTGTCGGTTTCTCCAACTAAAGCAATGTCTGCAAAAAGCACAATCTCCCTAAAGGGACCTCCCTCCAAACAACACTTTCTTCTAATATCTTCAAAAGAGAAGATTTCTTTAAAAAAAAACTTTCTCAAAAAGAAACTTTTGTAAAAGCAGCTTCTTCAAAAGAAATTTCTATAAAATGTTTGAAGAAGATTTCTTCAAACAACAATTTACGTAAAATGCTTCATATGCAACAATCAAACAACAATTGATTGTTGCAACTGTAGAATGGATTTCTCTCGGAAGAACAATTGTTTTGATCTCAAATACCACTGCCATCAGCCACTCGCAAAGAGACATAATCACTTCAATCAAAACGGCAAAGCACTTGAAAGAGAGAACACCCCACGATAGACAGGAGGCACGCAATGGTGCAGTTCTACTCTCGAATGCAACCATGCACACTTAATCTAACTAAACTAACTCTCAAGGATCACATATAAAGCCAATAATACAAAAGCAAGAAGCCCTAGAAAAACATCAACTCTTTCCAAAACTTGTCAAAAAACACTACCACATCAGTATTGTATCATGTCAACATGTACGGATACTGCCCTAGGTTTTGAGTCAAGATCTAGGCCATGATTTTTGGCTCACTGCCATGTCAAGAAGATCAAGTGTCTTGAGATGCCCTAACACGTCAGCGCTTTGAAAATGTCTAAGATGCTAATTTTGGAATACCACATGGCATGTCACAATAGGTCGATTTCCTTTTCTTACACAAGGTGGAAGCTATATATGAGACGATGGATGGAGCTGGGACTTAGCTATACTTTCTTAAAAGACTACGTTGAACAACAAATTTTCTCAATGGTTTGCACATTATCTTTGTCAATGACAGATGGCACTATGGACATTGTCTTAATTCAAGATTCGAATTGCCCGAGTAATATATTTGTTGTGACAATAGATATAGAGACATTTCATTACTTTCCTAGGATTCATCACATGTAATTTATGCAAGCCATTCGTTTCATAAGTAGATTAGACGTTAGACTTAAAGGATACTTCCCTTTCATGAAATGATTGAATGCTCTTATTCTTGGTGGCCCTCAACAAAGTAATAGCAGCACACATGTGTGCACACACGTGTGGTGAAGAGTTGTGTTGGAACTTGGGCCTCTCACTTGAAACGACCGATGGAAGGAGTAGGTCGTGCCAACGTCTTACAATCTTTTTCGCATTTGTTTTTAGGAGAACGTCAATAGATGCTGTTGGAGCTCTGAAGGAAAAGAACCGTGGACGGTGGGGGAGGCACGTGTAGAGAGAGAGAGAGAGGGAGAGAGAGACGCCGCATGCCGACAATGACTTTTTCATGTGTCAAGATGCCCGTGGAGAGAGAACCAGATTTTTCCAGCTAAGGTCTCGCGTCGGGCAGTGGACAAGAGGACGAGCGCGCATTGCAGACGAGTGATCTCGCGGGGTGGTAGACAGGTGCGGACGACTCGTAGACAGGTCTTGGACCGACAGCAGGGACGTGTGTACGAGCAGCAAGCAACAGTCGACAAGCTGAGTCGCTCTGTGTCTGTGAGCTAGGCATGGAGACCATTGGGATAGAAACTGCACTCGTTCTCGGACCTAGAATGGCAGAGGACAAGGATGAACTCGAGCGCGAGGTGTGGGGATAGAGGCACTGCGTGGGAATGCGGCAAGAGAGAAGTTTTGGTTTTGCAAATGAGAGGCCGGAGAATCTTCACTCTTAATTAATTAATGACTTGCACGATAGAGCCAAATAGCCCCGGTCAATTTTCGTTTGGGGGTGATTAATAGAAATCTCAATAGATGCTCTTGGGGAAAATAGGGGTGGGGGGCACGTGGTGGAAGGGAGGGAATGAGACTCATTCAGTGCCTCAACATGAGCGGGAAGAGGCAGATATTTTTTTCTGAGGTTTGCACAGGTATCCATCGCGAGAGAGAGAGAGAGAGAGAGAGAGAGAGAGAGAGAGAGAGAGAGAGAGAGAGAGAGAGAGAATCGCACTCCAACTTACCTCCCATGTCTATTTAGCAAGAAGATAGAATCTTTAAGGAGGATGAGAAAAGTTGCACTGGCACCATGGACTGTAGAAAGTGAATGGCATCGAAAGAAGACATGAGGGTGGAGACCCTCAGCTATATCTAACACGGGCATGGGAGATGGGATCAAAGGCTCCCATCACTTTTGGGCCCCGACATTAGGCGCGCGCCGTAGATCTTGTCGCAAAAGTAAACTCGGGTATTTTGTAAACTCGGGTACCCGAGTTTACAAAAATACCCGAGTTTACTTTTGCTCGCCCCGATACTTTTGCACGTCAAAACTCCATGGAAACGTGTACATTCCACAGTGACGTGCGCGGGCGTGGTGGATAGGCCACATGGCCCTCAAACCCTAGGTTGTGGGTTCAATCCCGTGGGGCGGGGGGGAGGGGCGAAGTAAACTCAGGTACCCGAGTTTACATTTTTCTTGAGTTTACATTGTCCACGAAAACCCGGGATCTACGGTCCTCAATCATCCACCGTAGATCCCATCTCCTCCCATGCCCGTGTGAGATATGGGCTAGGGGTGGAGACAGAGGGCAAAAGAGCAGAATCCGTCTTGAGGCCAGGTGAGAATTTGGGATGCAAGGCATGAGGTCAGTTTGTTCCCTTCGGTCTGCAGGTTGGTTGCGAAGTCAGGGATAGACACACACACACACACACACACACACACACACACAGAGACAGAGAGAGAGAGAGAGAGAGAGAGAGAGAGTTTTGTCTACACTGAGAGTCAATGGTGGCGGTCATCGGCATCGAGAATGGTGTATGCAGGTTGGCTAGGAAGGGTTGCCATCACCGGAAGGGAGGACCCTGTAGCACGTCAACCAGAGAGAGGCAGTTTTTCGTCTCATTCGTCTGTAGGATACTACTTGATTGAAGTGCACAGGGACGGGGAAGAGCGTGGCTCCCTCAGGTTTGTGTGTAGAGGGTGACAGTGCAGCAGGAGCTTGTCTAAGGCAGCCCCCGGGCCGTTTGCATCAATGGTTGTCGCAAGCAGTTGGACCTTGCTGCCTGTGTAGGAACGATGAGTATCGACGGAGAGACTCTCGACTTGTGTGGTTGCGAGATAGGAGGAAGGGGAGCACATGGTGCAAACAGGATGGAGAGAGAGAGAGAGAGAGAGAGAGAGAGAGAGAGAGAGCTGGCTATAAAGAGGGGTTGATGGCGAGCATGCAGGCTGGACGATGGAGCCTAGGAGAGGTTGGAGGGCACACATGGAAAAAAGCATGGGCATGCGTGAACAACGACTACGAGAACTTTTCCTTCCAATTTTTGCAGATTCGTTGGAATCTTCATGCAAAATTAATGAACTTTTTGGAAGTAGACCCAGGTATGAAGGATTACTAAAATGAGCCAAATTCCAAATAGACATTTCTACAAAACCTATATGCAACAAAAGTGTTCCATTCAAATAGCAAGGAGATTTAAAAAAGAAGAGAGCTCACTTTCAATAGTACTCATGAAAAAAAAAAAAAATCAATTACCAATCCTGTGTGTATATTATATTGGCAATATTGCAATTAAAAGAACGTTGAACCATTGGATGCATTATTTGTCTCCAAAAAAAGGTAATGTAAGGAGAACGTGTGTGTTGTGCACATGGACGATGCACATGAATCAATCATAACTACAATTTATGTGAAAAATGTGTACTAAATAAAGAAATTATTTTAGCTATGTAGAGCATACATGTTGACACAACATGAGATCCACCGTTAGGAACAACAAGACAATACAAGATTAAAAAAAAAAGGTGAGGCACAAAAGCATTGAATAATTGATACCGTTGTATGTTTCTCTTTGGTGAGTGATTGCCAGAGCCTCTAAATGAGGTTTGGTCGGTTATATTCACAAAATAAATTCCACAATGTTGTATCCTCGCTTATTCTCTCTTGCACTCCATAAATCTCCGGTACCTACCTCTCTAATAAATTTGTCAAAATTTACACTATGAGTTACCAATATAAAGGACATGCGTACAGACCTACTAGGTTTTTTTACCAATCCTACCAAGATAGTATAAGCATTACATACGTAATAATCTATACTAAGGATAAAGGGAAACGGAATTCCGGTTCTCCCCCCTTCAACCGTTAGATCCTCTTTCAACCGGCAGGTGTGGCCTGCAGCTCTGGGAGCACAGTGACGCAGAGAGAGAGAGAGAGAGAGAGAGAGAGAGAGAGAGAGAGAGAGAGAGAGAGAGGCGACGAAGCCGCTGGCTATACTAGTAAACATAATAGACAACAAAATCAAATAATACACTTATGGCACATAACAAAGACCTCACACCACCCTTGAAAAAAATTTGACTTATAGAAAACTATCAATGCTAGTAGCAAAATAACACCCCTAGTTTACCCTAGCTCGCCACCTACTTCAACACACTTGGATTGCATGGGGCTGAAACTTGGACCTCATGGTCCCCATGAGAAAGCCTTACCATCACACCATTAATCCATTTACCCTATGTGCACCCTAGTTTACTCAATAGTTCAATCTACTTTACCCCTAATTTACTTGATAATTTGGCAACACAGATGAAGCCAACGTTGTACCCTTCGATTTAGTCCCTAGATCCCCTCTAGAGCACCCCATGTTAGAGAGAGAGAGAGAGAGAGAGAGAGAGAGAGAGAGATTGCCCTTCGAGATCTCAATCACGAAGTGTAAGACTGCTTATTTCTTGCCTTTTTAAAAAAGTTTGTAACTTAGATATAAAAAACATAACATACATGCATGTACTCACATACATACACTAGCTCACACGACCCGCCTACCGGCGGGTCTCGCTCGCTCTTAAAATGACACACACACGATCAACACTATCACCAATAACCTACGGATACTTTTTTATCCATTGTTCAAATGCAAGTTTTTGTCTCACTCTATCTTTGGCCCCTTGAGACTACTCCTGTTATATTTATCCTTTTTGCATCTTTCTCTTCTCCTTCCCCCTTTTGCGCGCATCTGCACACACACACACACACACACACATTACATAAAAGAACATCACTAAAGAGACATATTTCAAACAAAAACAGTTTTTGTCTACATTATTGCCAAAAAGGCTAAGGAATTTATCTGCATAGCACTCTTACTCGTGCTATTTCAACAGGATCAAGATATTGAGCTGGAGCTCTACACACTTCTCTTGAGACTATTTTTTGAACCCAACTTGAGTAAATCTTGCTCGCTCTTACCATGACACACATGATGTTTATAAGACTTGGATTTGTCATTGCTCACAAAAAATACCTTTAACCCATATCTCATTGGTGTATGACCTTGTACAAAGTGGGTACCATATGACCATATTCTAAGTACCAGATAGTTTGTCCCACTTCGCCATTGGGGGGGAGACACGACCATGGAAGCTCGCAACTGTATTTTGACACTGCAGCCTAGGGTGTTGCTGCTTCCATCAGTAACACACTCGCTTCGCATGCGTTGCAAAAAGCCACATTGGAAATATCCTGCAGTCCATGCGCTCCTTGTGTAACCCAGCGACACGCTTGTGTAATGCCACATGCCTTCAAGGTGCACGTGTACGTGATTGCATAGGAGAGATGTCCTCTCTTTGCATCTACTAAAAACAACTCTTTTCCTTTCTAACCCTGACCCTGTTGGACATATCCTGGAATCAATGCACTCCATGAGACAACATGCATTTGGAGAGACACCCACGCTTCGCATCAGCTGAAACAACCTAGATCGTATGTGATTGCATCTGGAGAGACACCATCGCTTCACATCCGCTGAACTCCTTGGCCTTGCCTATTTCGCAATCGGTGCATTTCAAGAGACGACATCTAGAGAGACACCCTCGCTTCGCATCAGCTGAAGACAGCCCAGATCGTATGTGATTGCATCTGGAGAGACACCATTGCTTCAAAACTGCTGAAAAACGCCCAAAGCTCCTTGGCCTTGCCCATTTCGCAATCAGTGCATTTCAAGAGACGACATCCAAGACAGGAAGCTCCTCAAGCTTATGAAGTGGACCACATTTGGCATACATGTTGACCAAGGCAGTGCCAAGCACGACATATCTTGCAATCAATGCACTCCATGAGACAACATGTTGCTGGACAGACTCCTTGGCAAAATGTGGGAAGCATTCGGCCCCTGGATGAAAGAATCAGGCTTGTTATGCGGATGGAAGTTGAAGATATGCATGGATGCATAAATGCGAGGTTAGCTCATGATTTCTTTTCTCAGTTGGTCGGCGTAAGGAGCAACATAATGCTTGGTCATTGACAGAGGGCGAGGTGTGTGGCTCTTCGGTGGCACTTTGGGCACGATCAACTTGCAATTGGGCAAGACGGAAGCTACGCAAAGACCTACCTGATTGGCTGCCTGCCTCATTTCTAAAGTACACAGATTATGCTCTAGAGTGTTCAGCCTCCTGCCCTTGCTTTGCGCCATCTACAGTGCCTTTCCCGGGACATGATCATGGCAGCCTAGGGTGTTGTTGCTTTCATCAATAACACACCCTCGCGTCGCATCTGTTGCAAAAAGCCACATTTAGACATATCCTGCAATCCTGTGCTCCTTGTGTAACCCAGCAAAACGCTTGTGTAATGCCACATGTCTTCAAAGTGCACGTGTACGTGATTGCATTGGAGAGATGCTCTCTCTTTGCATCTACTGAAAACAACTCTTTTCCTTCCTAACCCTAACCCTTTTGGACATATCCTGGAATCAATGCACTCCTTGAGACAACATGCATTTGGAGAGACACACTCACTTCGCATCAGCTGAAAACAGCCCGGATGGTATGTGATTGCATCTGTAGAGACACAATCGCTTCGTATCCGCTGAAAATAACCCAGAGCTCCTTGGCCTTGCCCATTTCGCAATTGGTGCATTTCAATAGACGACATATAGAAAGACACCCTCGCTTCGCATCAGCTGAAGACAGCCCAGATCGTATTTTGCTGAAGCTCGCAATCGTATTTTGCCACTGCAACATAGGGTTAGGGTTAGGAAGGAAAAGAGTTGTTTTCAGTAGATGCAAAGAGAGAGCATCTCTCCAATGCAATCAATGCACTCCTTGAGACAACATGCATTTGGAGAGACACACTCACTTCGCATCAGCTGAAAACAGCCCAGATGGTATGTGATTGCATCTGTAGAGACACAATCGCTTCGCATCCGCTGAAAAATGCCAAGAGCTCCTTGGCCTTGCCCATTTCGCAAAGAGTGCATTTCAATAGACGACATATAGAAAGACACCCTCGCTTCGCATCAGCTGAAGACAACCTAGATCGTATTTTGCTGAAGCTCGCAATCGTATTTTGCCACTGCAGCATAGGGTTAGGGTTAGGAAGGAAAAGAGTTGTTTTCAGTAGATGCAAAGAGAGAGCATCTCTCCAATGCAATCAATGCACTCATTGAGACAACATGCATTTGGAGAGACACACTCACTTCGCATCAGCTGAAAACAGCCCAGATGGTATGTGATTGCATCTGTAGAGACACAATCGCTTCGCATCCGCTGAAAAATGCCCAGAGCTCCTTGGCCTTGCCCATTTCGCAAACAGTGCATTTCAATAGACGACATATAGAAAGACACCCTCACTTCGCATCAACTGAAGACAACCCAGATCGTATTTTGCTGAAGCTCGCAATCGTATTTTGCCACTGCAGCGTAGGGTTAGGGTTAGGAAGGAAAAGAGTTGTTTTCAGTAGATGCAAAGAGAGAGCATCTCTCCAATGCAATCAATGCACTCCTTGAGACAACATGCATTTGGAGAGACACGCTCACTCCGCATCAGCTGAAAACAGCCCAGATGGTATGTGATTGCATCTGTAGAGACACAATCGCTTCGCATACGCTGAAAAATGCCCAGAGCTCCTTGGCCTTGCACATTTCGCAATCGGTGCATTTCAATAGACGACATATAGAAAGACACCCTCGCTTCGCATCAGCTGAAGACAGCCCAGATCGTATTTTGCTGAAGCTCGCAATCGTATTTTGCCACTGCAGCGTAGGGTGTTGCTGCTTCCATCAGTAACTAACCCTCGCTTCACATCCATTGCAAAAAGCCACATTTGGACATATCCTGCAATCCATGCGCTCCTTGTGTAACCCAGCGACACACTTGTGTAATGCCACATGCCTTCAAGGTGCATGTGTACGTGATTGCACTGGAAAGATGCCCTCTCTTTGCATCTGCTGAAAACAACTCTTTTCCTTCCTAACCCTGACCCTATTGGACATATCTTGGAATCAATGCACTCCATGAGACAACATGCATCTGGAGAGACACCCTCGCTTCGTATCAGATGAAAATAATTGTATGTGATTGCATCTAGAGAGACACCATTGCTTCGCATCTGCAGAAAAATACCCAAAGCTCCTTGGCCTTGGCCATTTCGCAATCGGTGCATTTGAAGAGACGACATCTAGAGAGACACCCTCGCTTCGCATCAGCTGAAGACAGCCCAGATCATATGTGATTGCATCTGAAGAGACACCATTGCTTCGCATCCACTGAAAAATGCCCAGAGCTCCTTGGCCTTGCCCATTTCGCAATCAGTGCATTTCAAGAGACGACATCCAAGACAAGAAGCTCCTCAAGCTTATGAAGTGCACCACATTTGGCATACATGTTGACCAAGGCAGTGCCAAGCACGACATATCTTGCAATCAATGCACTCCATGAGACAACATGTTGCTGGAGAAACACCTTGGCTAAAAGTGGGAACCTTTCGGCCTTTGGAAGAAAGAATACGGCTCGTTATAAGGATGGAAGTTGAAGACATGCATGGATGCATAAATGGGAGGTTAGCTCATGATTTCTTTGCACTCCATGAGACAACTTGCATCTGGAGAGACACCCTCGCTTTGCATCAACTTAAAATAACCCAAATCGTATGTGATTGCATCTGGAGAGAGACCATCGCTTCGCATCCGTTGAAAAATGCCCGGAGCTCCTTGGCCTTGCCCATTTCGCAATCGGTGCATTTCAAGAGACAACATCTAGAGAGACACCCAAATCGTATGTGATTGCATCTGTAGAGACACCCTTGATTCGCATCCGCTGAAAAACGCCCAGAGCTCCTTGGCCTTGCCCATTTCGCAATCAATGCATTTCAAGAGACGACATCCAAGACAGGAAGCTCCTCAAGCTTATGAAGTGCACCACATTTGGCATACATGTCGACCAAGGCAGTGCCAAGCACGACATATCTTTCAATCAATGCACTCCCTGAGACAACATGTTGATGGAGAGACACCTTGGCAAAATGTGGGAAGCTTTTAGCCTCTGGATGAAAGAATCGGGCTTGTTATGGGGATGGAAGTTGAAGACATGCACGGATGCATAAATGGGAGGTTAGCTCGTGATTTCTTTGCTCAATTGGTGGGTGTAAGGAGCAACATAATGCTTGGTCATTGACAGAGGGCGATATGTGAAGCGCTTTGGTGGCACTTTGGGCCCGATCAGCTTGCAATCGGGCAAGACAGAAGCTACACAAAGACCTACTTGACTGGTTGCGTGCATCATTTCTAAAGTACACAGATTCTGCTCTAGAGTCCTCAGCTTCCTGCCCTTGCTTTGCTCCATCTACAGTGCCTTTCCTGGGACACGACCATGGAAGCTCGCAACCGTATTTTGCCACTGCAGCCTAGGGTGTTGCTGCTTCCATCAGTAACACACCCTCGCTTCGCATCCATTGCAGAAAGCCATATTGAACATATCCTGCAATCCATGTGCTCCTTGTGTAACCCAACGACACGCTTGTGTATTGCCACATGCCTTCAAGGTGCATGTGTAAGTGATTGCATTGGAGAGATGCCCTCTCTTTGCATCTGCTGAAAACAACGTTTTTTCTTCCTAACCCTGACCTTATTGGACATATCCTAGAATCAATGCACTCCATGAGACAACATGCATTTGGAGAGACATCCTCGCTTCGCATCAGCTAAAAACAACCTAGATGGTATGTGATTGCATCTGGAGAGACACCATCTCTTCGCATCCGCTGAAAAATGCTCAGAGCTCCTTGGCCTTCTCCATTTCACAATCGGTGCATTTCAAGAGACGACAGCTAGAGAGACACCGTCGCTTCGCATCAGCTGAAGACAGCCCAGATCTTATGTGATTGCATCTGGAGAGACACCATTGCTTCGCAACAGTTGAAAAACGCCCAGAGCTCCTTGGCCTTGCCCATTTCTCAATCAGTGCATTTCAAGAGACGACATCGAAGACATGAAGCTCCTCAAGCTTATAAAGTGCACCACATTTGGCATACATGTTGACCAAGGCAGTGGCAAGCACGACATATCTTGCAATCAATGCACTACATGAGACAACATGTTGCTGGAGAGACACCTTGGCTTTGCATCAACTGAAAACAACCGAGAGCGTATGTGATTGCATCTGGAGAGACACCCTCGCTTCGCATCGACTGCAAAAAGCCACATTTGGACATATCCTCCAATCCATGCACTCCTTGTGTAACCCAACGACACGCTTGTGTAATGCCACATGCCTTCAAGGTGCAATGTACGTGATTGCATTTGTCGTGATGTCCTCTCTCTGCATCTTTTGAAAACAGTTCTTTTTCTTCTTGATCCTTACCTTGTTGGACATATATTGCAATCAATGCACTCCATGAGACAACATGCATCTGGAGAGACACCGTGGCTTTGCATCAGCTAAAAACAGCGTAAAGCGTATGTGATTGCACCTGGAGAGACACCCTTGCTTCGCATCCACTGCAGAAAGCCACATTTGGACATATCCTGCAATCCATGCACTCCTTGTGTAACCTGAAGACACGCTTGTGTAATGCCACATGCCCTCAAGGTGCAAGTGTACATGATTGCATTTGGACAGATACCCTCTCTCTGCATCTGCTCAAAATAGTTCTTTTCTTCTTGACCCTGACCTTGTTGGACATATCAAGCAATCAATGCACTCCATGAGACAACATGCATCCAAAGAGACACCCTCGCTTTGCATCAGCTGATAACAGCCCAGAGCGTATGTGATTGCATCTTGAGAGACACCCTCGCTTCGCACACGCTGAAAAACACCCAGAGCTCTTTAGCCCTGCCCAAGTTGGGTTTTTCTTGCAATTAAGTGCATTTTGAGAGACGACATCCAGACTTTCTCAAGGTGCAAGTTTACGTGATTTCATTTGGAGAGATGCCCTCTCTCACCATGCATCTGCTAAAAACAGCTCTCTCTTGTTGACTCTGATCCTGTTGGACATATCCTGCAATCAATGCAGTCCATGAGACAACATTGCATATGGAGAGACACCTCGAGAGACACCCTCGCTTTGTATTAGCTGAAAAACAGCCGGAAGTGTATGCAATTGCATCTGGAGAGGCACCCTCGCTTTGCAGCCACTGAAAACAGCCCATAGCTCCTTGGCCCTGCTCAAGTTGGGCATATCCCGCAATCAATGCATTTCAAGATACGACATCCCGGATAGGAAGCTCCTAAAGCACTTTTTGTGCTTTATGAAGTGCACCACACTTGGCATACATTACCCTCACCCTATTGGACATATCTTGCAATCATTGCATCTATATAGACACCAAGAAAGACACCCTCACTTTAGTTGAAAACTGCCCAAAGTATATGTGATTGCATCTGGAGAGACACCCTCGCTTCGCATATGCTAAAAGCAACCCAAAGCTGCATGGCCCTGCCCAAGTTGGACATATCCGAAAATCGATACGACATCCCCTCCTCAAGCACTTTTTGTGCTTTACAAAGTGCACCACATTTGGCACCCATAGAGTGACAAACAATCTCCCTCGTGCTGCCTACGTAGCTACAAAAGATGGGAGATAGAGGACGTTGCCGGCATGGCGTTGTGTGTCACAGAGAGCTAGGAGAGAGGGAGCCCTGCAAACATGTGAACCCACCCCCCGTACTACATGGTGCATGCGAGAGCCTCTCTGTTGGTCCAAAGCCCCTCAACTCCATCTCTCACCTACAAATAAAACAAAGCCAATGATTGAGTAGCTACTCCTAGGAGCTTCTCACCCCTTTTCATCCTTGAGATGATGCTGATGATAGCGGCGTAGAGCTTCACACACACATCCAGCTTGTCATCAAAGTTGTTGAATGATCCTAAGGCAACATGGCATTGAGGATGATCAATGGCAAGATGGTGACATCACTGTTTTTCACTCACCTATCAAAAGTTGGTCAGTAGACATTTACTTCGCTATCAAGTGGCTCAAAATCTGTGTGCGTGATGATTGTGATGAATTGTGTGCGCAATCACGCCACCAGCAAAAAGGTCTCCACACAGCCCCAACTTGGTTCACATGTCCTGCCCCTAGCCCTGTATGGGCTACAATGTATTATTACTATTGAGTGGCGAGGTTGGGCCCAAAACCACATCTACAAACTCGTATAAAATTTGCGTGCAATAATCCTTTTCAAAGTACAAGCAAACCCGTCAAAAGTAATCACTACTTAAAATCACAACTAACAATAAATTCTAAGGCAAGCAAGCATACTAAATCATGTCCCAAAAGAACACATTGCATGATGATGGCAGAGAGATATGGCCAAAGAGAGAGATTGAAAGACAGTATGAAGATCTTATGCAGCTTCTAAAGACACACAAATACACTTTCATTAATGTCATACATTCATACCCTTAGGAAAACGATGGCAACTTGTTGCTTTTGAGAAATGCATACTGAAGTGTAGATGTGGACCTGCCATCTGCACATCATACTGCCAGGCTCTTGAACTTTGAAAGTTCACTGCTTTTGACATGCTTGATAGTTATCTTTAGCTCCATGATAGAGAACCCAAGAAGGCAAAGGCCGAGAAAATGCTTACTTGGAGAGTGGGCGCAGGAAGGGGATATCAATCATTTAACAGCTGGGCGGAGCTTTGGAGGTGAGAGGGGGTTGGGGTCGCCTGTCTGTTGACGACGCAGAGAGTGGACGTGTGCCTCCCCAACTTGTCAGCAAACCCAGTACCTGACTTGTTTATCTCAGCATTGACTTCTTTGTGAGGCTGCTTTCTAAGACGGTATGTCTGCAAAACACAATATTCCTTCTTTGTGAGGCTGCTTTCCAAGACGGTATGGCTGAAAAACCGGGGACAGAATATAAGCATAGTGACCTGCAGGTGGCTTGTTAGGTCCTATCGCAGTATTGTTGAGCACATTGAAGCAATGGGACTGCCTACACTTGAAGTTGCATCCAGCCACCAATCTTTTGATTGGACAGGGGAGAGAGAGAGAGAGAGAGAGAGAGAGAGAGAATGCCACAGGAGAACCTGCTCGTAGGAGCCTGCATCCCTCATCAACCTGCTATGCCATCATCGAGCCTACCTCTCTCAAGGCTATGCATGCCTCCCTCCACCTCTCTGTCGCAAAGGCTGTGCAGATATGTGTGATGAGAGAGAGAGAGAGAGAGAGAGAACCTTTCAAATTGGGGGTCGCAGAAGCGGAAAGAAAGAGAGAGAGATGGAGAGAGCATTTCAAATTGAGGCTGCCGTTCGAGCTGAATCCAAAGCTCTGTCGTGCGGCCGACTCGTGCCTGACTGACCCTGAGGTTCACGGTCTCTCTTTCTTTCTCCCCCACGCGTCCTCTCTCTCTCTCTCTCTCTCTCTCTTTTGGAACGTCGCAGCTCGCGCCACTTGTAAAAGGTGATCCCCTCCGCCATATTATGTTAGTAGATATATACATGTGTGTGTACGCATAGACACACTATATATGTATGTGTGTGCGCGCGTGCGTGTGCATTTTTTTTTTTTTTCCCATAACAAGGAGATATCCAAGTTACTAAAGTGAAACATGTGCTACATTGCATGATAAACGTGTTTTGTGTCATAATAAAAATGAATACAAACTACAAGTCCCACTAAACATGCTCACACACAAAGAACAACACATATTCATGTCTGTGTAAATGCAACTAGTAAATGATTAAACCTTTTCTAAAAAAAGACTCCATAGCTTAATTTCAATATACTAATAATAAATAATAATAAAAAACCAATCATTCAGACAACGAATCTCAAATGTATAAATGTGTAAAACTAATGAATTATAATATACACACACGCTGAAGACCTCTCGCAATCATCAATCTCCAAAATTTCAAATCCAAGTCTCAATAGAATAGAGTATTTGTTCAATAATCTCATACAACTTTTACTTGAATAACCTTTAATCATACTTTAATCATAAAGAAGATGATAACTTGAACATAGGCTTCCAAAGGCCTTATATTCAAGTCATATGCATCTATACTAGAGATGAAGGGGGAGGAAATTCCCGCGCCCCCCCCCCCTTCCACATGGCGAGTGCTGCTTCAACTGGTCAGTGGCGCCTGCAATCCCGCAGCATAGCGCGCTCAGAGCAAGAAAGAGAGAGTGACTGTTGTCGCCTGTCAAGCACCGTTTTGAGCCCCCCGCCCCCCTTGCCACGCGTATCGAGACGTGCCTTTTGCAGTCGCGCGCTAGTGTGCAGAGAGAGAGAGAGAGAGAGAGAGAGAGAGAGAGAGAGAGAGAGAGAGAGGCGGCCTTCATCATGCAGTGTTCGAGAAAATTCATTTTCACAAACATCCAAAAATCCCTCCAAGACAGACTTGAACCGGAAATTTTACAATACTAGCCATCATTTTTAAAAAATTACACTATTTTTCATGTATTTTTAAGTGCAATTTTCTCCTTCTTGCCCTCCCCTCAACTGGCTACTTTGATTTTGCAATCGGCTCAAGGCTAAGCTGAGGCACACTTTTCCCAAACACTGCCTTCATGCCTTGCTCTACACACGATCTCCTCCGAAGTCCGGCCTGAGCTCCACGAGTCCACGGTCGTGGAAGGCGCCCTTCTTCCCTACCTCGACGAGCAAGATGCGATCCATCGCGGGCAAGAGAGCGGGGGGCCATTTCATGTCAAGCTGCCATCGCTACACCCCAAAAAAATAAAAAAGGTGAAATCTTCAGAGGCCAAGTAGGGTTCGCGAAACATTTTCGCGAAATTTTGTAGGTTTTTCCACTTTCAAAAATAAAATTTAGAGGTAAATTTCAATATTTGTAGGTGGGATTACACTACACCTAGGTTTTTTTCGAGCACTCCTCCATGGTCATGTAGGGCACCCTTCTTCCTTGCCTCGACGAGCAAGATGCAATCCATCGCAGGCAAGAAAGCGGAGGGCCATTTCATGCGATCAAGCTGCCATCGCTAGACCCCAAAAAATAAAAAAGGTGAAAATCTTCAAAGGCCAAGCAGGGTTCGCGAAACATTTTTGGTGGACCTGGCGGATAATCACACTAAAATTATCATATCTATACTACAGATAAAGGGGGAGGAAGTTCGCCCCCCCCCCGCCACGCATCACTGTCTGCTTGAACCGGCGCCCTCGGGGCAGTGGCCTCTGAGCCAAACGTGCTATTCCGCCACTATTCGCGCAACGCAAGAGAGAGACGGGACGCGAGCCTGAGAGAGAGGGGACTGCGCCGCCATGCCTCATTTTTGAAGGCTTCGATGCCCTTCGAAGGCACTTTTACCCTTCAGTGAAGGGCAAAAATATTTTTACCCTTCAAAAGAAGGGTAGAATATTGAAAAATCTATGAGTAGCCCTTCTAATTTTTGCCTAAATATAGCTTAATGAAGGGTAGGGTTACCCTTCAAAAATGAGCCTTGACTGTGCACATCGCAAGAGAGAGACGGGACGCGAGGCGGGCCGCCGGCACTGCACACTCCTACTCCCACGTGCTCGCGTTACCAAACGGCCACACGTACGAGAGAGAGAGAGAGAGAGAGAGAGAGAGAGAGAGAGAGAGAGAGAGGGGTTATTTTTTTGGTTTTTTACATTGTTTTTCTCTATTTTGGGGCGGAATTTCTCCTTTTCCCCTCGCCCTCAACCGGCATTTTTGAAATTGAAAAGGGCATGATGTTAAGCTGAGACACATTTTTCCCGAACACTGCGTACGTCTCACAATAGAGAGAGAGAGAGAGAGAGAGAGAGAGAGAGAGAGAGAACGCAAAATGAGCCTTGACTGTGCGCATCGCAAGAGAGAGACGGGACGCAAGGTGGGCCGCCGGCACTGCGCACTCCTGCTCCCCCGTGCTCGCGTTACCAAACGGCCACACGTACGAGAGAGAGAGAGAGAGAGAGAGAGAGAGAGAGAGAGAGAGAGAGAGGTTATTTTTTTGGTTTTTTACATTGTTTTTCTCTATTCTGGGGCGGAATTTCTCCTTTTCCCCTCGCCCTCAATTGGCATTTTTGAAATTGAAAACGGCGAAGAGAGAGAGAGAGAGAGAGAGAGAGAGAGAGAGAGAGAGAGAGAGAGAGAGAGAGAGAGAGAGGCAGCAGACTCAGAGGCGGGCTCAGAGAAAGAGGGAGAGCGAGACAGAGAGCTGTAGAGAGAGAGAGAGAGAGAGAGGAGAGAGGAAATTTTAGAAACTTAGGTTTATTTTTTGGGATTTTACACTATTTTACTCTATTTTGGGGTGGAATTTCTCCTTTTCCCCTTGCTTTGAAAAGAGAGAGAGAGAGAGAGAGAGAGAGAGAGAGAGAGAGAGAGACGGGGGGGGGGGAGGCTGGGGCGAGGGACACTGGGGAGATAAGATAGAAAAAAAAAGAGAGAGTATTTTTTTAATCTTCTTTTGTGAAATTTGTCAACAGTGAAGAGCTTGAGGGTAAGAAGGACCATGCCACCGCCAAAGGCGACGCCATTTTACCAGTGTGCTTTAAGGCTCAATGATATTTACGTAAAAACAATACAAGAGTAAAAATCGCTCTCAATCATTCGAAAGAGATTTTTGAAAAGTGGTGCTTGATGATTTTACAAGAGATATATTACAATATTTATATGTTGAAATGTGTAAGTAATAGTAAAAAAATGAACAATAAATGTATAGCTTCTCAATGAAAGTAAATCTTATTAATTTAAAGTCCAAATATAGTGATAAAGAAAGTTTGCTAAGGTCTCTTCTTTGTTAAAGATTGATCACTCACTAACTAAACTAATTGAATTTATTTTGAAAGTAGCACAAGAATAAAATTTATATTCACATATGTAATGACAAAATAGCCCCAAAACCCAAAACGTCTATCCTCAATAATATCCAAAGTAACACAAGAAAAAAAAGTAAAAACATCTATTTCCAATAGTATTCAAAAAATACCCCATAAAACAAAATAATTTCAATCAATAACTTAAGCATGCATGTTCAAGCTGGTAGTCAATTGAAATGTTGCCACATAGAGCAACACTGATCACTTCTTGAAAAATAAAACATTAAAAAGAAAATTCTAGAACTATGTAAGATCGCTATTATGAAGGAAATTATCTGAAGAGGAAAAAAGAGTTAAAATTGGGTTAGCTAAAAGAAACAGTTTTCTTTTGATTACACCTTAGAGAAGCGTAGTAAAAATTGAATCAACCGTAGAGCAAGAATGCTATAATGTATACAAGAAATGAAACCACACAATTTACCAGCAAAAGCAATATTAATTTACATTAATAAACTTCTAAAGTTAAGAAGATCTACACACTTTCACCAACGATACTAAATTTAATGAAAGAGAAAAAGTTTCGAAAGAAATGTGATTTGCATGCTCTCTTCACGATGGTTATTACAAATATGTGTTGAACCCAAATTACCAGTTCAAAGGTTCCCAGGGTCTAAAAAGATTTGATAGCTAGGGTTTCTAGTGTGATAAAGATCACAAAACATGCCTTAGAAATTCTTCCACCTTGATCTCTCATTCAAGGTGCATAATAGGTCTCACAAACGTTGTGTTTGGGTTGAATTAAAGCGAATCTATTGAGATGCTATCTTCTGTCTTGAGGGAAAAAAGAGGGAACAAACCACGTGGAGATTCCTTTTGTGGCTTTGAGCAAAAAAGTGAAGGTGGTGGCACATACAGGAGAGAGATGCGTCTTTCTTGTAAATCGAATTATAGAGCAAATCCACATCAAATTAAAGACGAAGTCCAATGGCATGGAAAGATATTTGTTGTTGTCTCTGAGGTGGGAGTGGCATGCGATGTGTGTGTGTGTGTGTGTGTGTGTGTGTGTGTGTGTGTGTCTCTTTTGAATGAGCGTTGAAGGAGCTACGCGTGAAGGGCAATGGGCAGGAGAATTGTGTAGGCACTAAAAATGGGCACAAATTTGTAGAGACTGTATTGGATGAGTGCAACATCGAGCAGGAGACGTGGTCATGTGTGCGCATTGACCAGGGACTTGGGTGTCTGTGTGGGCGCACGTGCACGCGCGTGCTGGAAACGGAAGCAATTGCGAAGAGTAAAAGGGCTTGCACATGGTGGGTTTGAAACTCATGTTTTAACTTTTTCTACTATGCCTAAAGGAGGACCTTAAAACACTTGTTGCATTCCCACAGCATAGTTAGCGATAATTTTACCTGCTCTTTCCAGTTCACGTTTTGCATGTTTCACCTCCTGCAAGAACCAACGCCACCTTCTAACAACGCTAGCAGGTTCAGCCATGCACCTGCTCAAGGAGAAACTGCCATGAAGCTCTCCACACCAATGGGTTGCGGGGCTTCCTGTCCAACGACAACCAACTTCTCAAGGACAACTTCTCACACTCACCAAGTAAACCAAGCGGAGAAGAATTCTTGGTTGAGAGTGACACAACTACACAATCACTACTACTAAATTTATTGAGTCTTACATACCACAAAGAGATTGTCTCAAATGCATTCAACTAGCCAAAAAAAGAGAGCATGAAGTGTAAAAGACTTCAAGGTTAAAAAGACTTCAGCTACACAATCACTACTACTAAATTTATTGAGTCTTACATACCACACAGAGACTGTTTCAAATGCAAAGACTAAAATTCAGGTAGCCCAAAAAACAGAGCATGAAGTGAAAAAGACTTCAAGGTTATTGAGGTCAAGTTGCATGCTGAACAATATGCCAAAAGCTATCCAAAAACCGCTCGCTACTCGAGCAACACTCATAGGTGAGTTCCATGCAACTCATCCAACTAGTTCGTGACTGTTTTCGCTTTGATCGCATTTTCTGTGTTGTGCGCATGGCCATCGTGATCATTGTATCTTGCAAGTTCGTGATCCATTTCATTGTCCACATCCATGCCGTGATCAATGGCCAATTTGTGCAACATACAAGAGACAGCCATCACCTTCCGGAATTTGACGACATTGGGGCTCTTGATTTTGCCATCTAGGATTCTCCAAGCATTCTTAATTCATCCAAAGGAGCGCTCAACAACCATGCGTGAGGAGGATAGGCGGAAGTTGTATCGAGACTGCGATGGTGTGAAAGGCTCCGGAAATGGCACAAGCAACCAAGGCAAATGGTAATAACCACCATCCCCAATGATGTACTCACGAATACTGTAGCCACGATGGCAAAAGGGGGCTCCCTCCAACCTTTGGTTTGCTTTTGCTAGCCGAAAGATTGAGCTGTTCTACAACACTCTCTTGTCATTGGGTGGACCTGGAAAACCTGCATAGATATCTAGGAAACGCAGGTTTGCATCGACGATCCCTTGGAGCATCATTGAATAATTGCCTTTCCGATCATACCAATTGCTTGCAAGCTCCTTTGGTGGGCGTTCCATCTTTATATGTGTGCAATCTATGGTACCCATGCAATTGGGAAACCCTTGGAAGCTTCTCATGCCTGCTTTTGTTCCCTCAACTTCCGCAGGAGTAGTAGGCGGGGAATCGACGAGATTCATGTGTCAGGATGGCAGCTGATCCATCATGCAGTGCCAGATCCCACGGGAGTGTCGTCCACCAACTGCAAGTTGGGACAAAAGCCGGAGCAAGATGTGCACCTGTGGCTGTGTACTTTGGCCCGATCAAGTGGAGGGGGAAACTTTCCTCGAAAAGGGGAGCAACAAATAGAGCAAGCAGGTGTGTGTGTGTGTGTGTGTGTGTGTGTGTGTGTGTGTGTGTGTCTTCATTGGTTGGTGAAGGAGAGACGAATCTACAAGAGAAACGGTTGAGGGCTTGGTTGGTGAAGTAGAGAGGAGGTCATGTGCAACGACAGTTGGCAGCAGGCCCCTGCAAAGTGCAAGGGGGGAGAATCATTAAGCATTTTGTTACGCAAGGAAAGGAAGGGAGGCAGGAGGCAAAGGCGACCATGGAGGAGAGATGACTACTATGCGAGTGTGGCGTTGAGAGGTAAGCGAGCGATGAAAAAGGCCCATGCAACGTGCCTTTGCAGTGTGTGCAGGAGGAGCAGGGCACACGAGCGGGACAGGACGGTGGAGCGTTGCGTTGTATAGTGCACAGAGAATCGACGCACAAAGAGCGCAAGCAGGTTGCGTCGGGCTGTGAGTGACAAGCAGGAATAGAGAGCAAGAGAGCGACGCATGGGCTCCTGAGGGAATGGTTCGTTCTCTCTCTCTCTCTCTCTCTCTCTCTCTCTCTCTCTCTCTCTCTCTCTCTCTCTATCTCTAGTTTGTATGTAGCATGCTTCAATAGTGCAGCCAATGCCGACACGTGGAGGAGGGAGGCAGGAGAAATGTGCATTCGGTTGGTTCTTGGGTGATCAGGTGAGGAGGATGTTTAGAGTGGAGTAGGAGGTGCATGACAGAGGGGATTACAAACTAAGCGGATTCGTTTGGAATCGAATCTGTCAAATTAATGCCTTTTTTGAAAGTAGACCGAGTAATTTTTTAGGTCTCACAAACGTTTTTTTTCATTAGTTTTTATAGGAATCACAGAAGCTTCTTTCAAAGCTTGGATGAAAGGTAATCTAGATAGAGAGGGGGGGGGGGGGGGGGGGGGGGGGGTGTTCCCATGGGCATGGGACATCGATGAGACAGAGAGAGGGAAAGAGTTTTCGGAAAAGCGGCAAACTTTTTTCCAGGGCAACAATGTTCGGGGAAAATGCATCTCCGCTTGATATCGTGTTGTTTTTAGTTTCAAAAATGCCATTTCCCTCTTGAATAACATGTCTTGAGTTCAACTGTCCTTCACTACAAGAGGTTGTGTGCTCTTGTGACGCTCTTAGCGACGGAAATACACTGGGTTTTTATAACCCCCGGCGTCGCTATAACCGTCGCTAAAAGCGTCGCTACGAGAGCGTCGCTATAGGCGTCGCTATACGCGTCGCTATAGGCGTCGCTATATAGCGACGCTCATAGCGACGCCTATAGCGACGTAGATAGCGACGCTCTCACAGAAGAGTATAGCGACGCATATAGCGACGCTACAGAGCCATAAATAGCGACGCTTATAGCGACGCCTGAGAGAATATTTTTTTGGTGGCAGGGCATTGAATGCCCTGCCACCCATCAACCATATTGTACTTGATTCACTTTTTTAAAAAAGTGCAAAGGTAAATAATAGACCCAAAATAGTCACCCACAAGACGCATTGTTTGCAAAATTGACAATTGTACACATCATAGACAAACTGAATTGATTGGCAAATGTAATAATGACAATTGTACAACATCATAGGCATAAAGAATTGATTGGCAAAAGGAATTGCGGTGACAAATGTAATAATATACATGGTTCAAAAAGACGTATAAAATCTGTCTCATGATACATAAGCTATGAGAAACCCTAAACTAATGCTATCTAGCTACGGCTAAACTGACGTCGTCTAATCAGACGTCTCATCGCGTCCAAGCGGCGTATCTGTCGGATTCTGCAAAAAAAGACAATAAGACAGTTTTCAGTAAATATAAACATATAACGACATTTATAAAACAATACAAAAATAAAAAAGAGTAAACCCTAATACTAACCAACCATGCCGCCGCGAGAACTGAGAATGTCCATCAGGGCGTTTAAGCCCTTCCTGCCTGCGTACTCGCGCTCGTACGGTGTGGGATCACGTCCTGTCATCGACCACTGTCAAAACATACAAAGATTTCATTATGTTAGAACTAAAAAACTCATAAACCCTAAACTATCGAACATGCATAAAGAGCAATGTGAAAAGACTTACAAAATCGGCCTCAAATGATGCCCATCCACCGCTCCCCAAGTGGTGCGAGCTCCCTGCCTCTACTCGCGCTCTGGCTGCATCCTTTTGTTGCTTCCACTTGTCGGGATTCTCGCGCGCTGCTTTCTTCGCATTCTTCCAATCTTCTTTGGCCAGCCAATCTGGCCTATTCCACCCATTCTTGATTGCTTTTTGCACTTCGGAACGCTTGTGTTTGCAGTATTCGCGCATTCGAATCTTCATCAGGTCTTCATTGAAGCGCTGATCCCGTGTTGGAACGGGAAACTCATCATGAAGTATGCTGATGACTCTGTTTTTTAAATCACTTGGTACTTCACTCCATTTGTTTAGTATATAGTGTCTAAACAGCTGAGAGCAAAGACCACGCATGCGCGAGATCACCTTCTTGCCGTCATCATCCATGATGATGCCGCCGCTGATGTCGACGGAGTAAGGCAAGCCCTCTGGCCGGTGACGCGTGAACCTGGGTGTCCCGGCAGGGGTCTCTAGCGGCGTGTCGATGGGGGTACGGACGTCAGGTGTCTCCACCGGCGTCTGGGCCCCGAAGCGAGGAGTGTCGAGTGGGGTGGCTCCTGGCGGAGTAGGTAGAGGTGTGTAGCTTCTAGGAATAGTCAGCCGTGCAAAACCTGGCGTAGATGGCGATGCTGTGGCTGGTGTGGGGGCGGGCAAAGAAGGGGAGGGTAAAGAGCCTCGTCGAACACGAGGCGGTGTGGAGGCATCGGTGGCGGAATCCCCACAACAACCGCCACCGCCACCACTAGAGCGCCGGTGTCTAGACGAGTGTGACGCTCGTCTCGTCGACGCCGAAGCTTCGGAGCGCGCCGAATGCTCCGAAAGAGAGGGAGATGCGGATGGTGTAGGAACGCGCGATGATGCGCCAGAGCGATGACGCTCCACGTACCACTGTCTCTGCTGCGGTGACAAAGAAGAAAGAAACTCCTCATCATCCATACCTGCATTAAACACACGAATATTTAAACTTAATATTGAATGAATAGAGTAGACAATGACGCAAAGACCATTAAATACAATGACGTAATGACGCATATAAATACAATGACGCAATGAATCGAGTGGTAGAAGAGGCAAGTCGAAAACTCAGAATTTTCAATCAAAAGATGTGAGCGCGAGTAGAAAAGAGCGTTACACACCATGGAAGCTACTTAGAGAGCTAGAGCTTTTACAGCACGGAGCAAAATTGTTCAAATACAATATTTGTGGCTTTAAGAGATCTCTCTCTCATCCTCGCATAACTCAGCATAACTTCCTATATCTATATAGAGCTCTCCGTTTAAACACATATCCTCTGTTTCATTTTGTAGCTCCTCTGCATGCACCCCATATAGAGTAGTAGCATCTTGATGCTCGTCTGGCACCACCGCAGCGGCTTCTGATTGAGCATCTTCTCTGATCTCCTCCATTGATGTCGTTGTGATTGGCACATGGTAGCCTTCATACGTCCTTGCACTACGAGGGCTACCTCTATGACGTACCACCAGTTTGATGTAGACTTTGTAGGATGAAATACTACCTGCCAGAGCCACATAACTTACATGAGAGCTTTCAAGCACATAACTTGTAAAAGGGGGATGTTAACTATTTATATACTTACTTGTTCACAATGCTCGGGTAGTACGAAAGTGTCTCTTAGGTCAGTCCATTTCTTAGTAGAATCCACCTCAAGAAAACCAGACTCTCCTCTACGCACAGTAGCGTTTCGACCCTCCATGATTATCTTGAACCATTGCACGTCGAACAAGTCGACAAAAAATCCTCTGTAATCGATCCTCAAAAGCTCCGCAGCATTTAGTTTGGCGAATGGTATGGAGTCTACGTCGATCTCCTTTTGTGAGATCCATTGCACCAGCTTTGCAAGTTTGTAGATTGTGTTACGGATGTCGAGAGACAAACATCCCTCAATGGCAACCGGTAAAATAAACTGTAAAGTATGTGCAGCAATGATATTAAAGTCCACATTTTATGCAATGATATTAAAGTCCACTATGAACGTACCTGACACATTTTATGCCAATCGTGTGACTTCAAACCGGTAAGCTTTCCTTCTTTAGTAAAACACGTTCGGAGCGAGTGCATTACGCCAGTGGGGGTCCGCAAAGATCGAATGGCCTCTTTTACTTTGCGTTCTTGGGCTCCTGTGAAAATCCATGGTGCTTTAGGAAGTTTTATCGATCCATCAGACGCTGTTTGCGGCCAATATTGCTCCATACGATCCACATTTCTAAGGTCAACTCTGGCTCCCAAAGTATCTTTCTTGCGGTCAAATGGTCCCATAGTAGATTACCCACATTCTTGAATATGTGCATTGGATCGAGCAAGTGATTGATCACGAGTCGGGGCCAGTATGGTAACTCGTACCATAGAGATAGTCTCTTCATCCTGGAGGCAATCCGTCATCGCACATCTCCTTCTGCTCTAACCATGCTTGTGCAGACATCCTTGGTGGCTCTCTTCCAAAAAAGCCGTCGCGTAACACATGATTCTCTGGAAGATACGCTTGATGACCTTCGTAGATTTGCTTCTTTAGTGAGGGTGCCCTACGTGCATTCAGTCTAGGTCCACATGTGACACATGCTCTGTATCCGCTTGTTTGAAGCCCTGCATGTATACACATGATAATAGATCAACTATGGGAAAAAACAAGATTTACAGTGTCTGAGAGAGGAGTGTCAATAGATCACCTGAGCATTCTGTTAGCCCGGGATAGTCATGCATGGTCCACATTAGAATACCTCTGATCAAAGCATTCCGTCGTCCTGTGTGTCGGCTCATATCCACCACCTCTATGCCAATCCACAATTGTTGTAGCTCTTCCAATAGTGGACGAAGATACACATCCATATTCCCCACTTTATATCGCCCTGGCACAATCAAGCTTAGCCATAGGTGCCCCTTCTTCGTAGTCAACCACGGGGGAATGTTGTAGTTGACGATGACAACGGGCCATACACTGTAAGATGTTGATCTTTGACCAAATGGATTTACGCCATCCATAGCCAGGCCTAAGCGCAAATTTCGAGCTTCCCTGGCAAAATCCGACCATGTTCCATCTATATGTTTCCAGGCTGCGCAATCTGCAGGAATTCGTAGCACACCATCCGAAGATTTATTCTCCTCATGCCATGATGCTAGGGCGGCCATGGACTTACATTCGAAGAAATGCTTGATGCGAGGAAGCAAAGGAAAATGTCGCAAAACCTTTTGTGGAATTTTTGTCCCGTGGAGATCTACTCGATATCTTTCGGAATCACATTTCGGACACTTCTCCATGTCTGTGTATTCCCCTCTGAAAAGAATGCAGTCATTAGGACAAGCGTGGATAGAATTGTAATCCATCCCCAAGTTTTGCAAAATCTTTCTTGCTTCATCTCGGGAATCTGGCATCACATTGTCAGCTGGTAGAATGTGCTCTTTCAGCAATCTACACAACATAAAAATATGATACAGTCGTGTAAAAATCTATCAGATCATTATACATTTAGAGTTCTATTAAAGTAAACTAATTGTAATAGATCACCTGAAAAGCGCTGTGACGCTAGTGTCACTCCATCCAAACTTTGCCTGCATGTTGAGAAGAACCAGGAGTGCTTTCAATCTAGACATACGTGCTCCATTATACAATGATGTATCGGCTTCACTTTTCATATCATCATAGATAAGCCTTTCTGAATCCATGATCGTCTCGATCATTTCATCAATCTCGGGCTCAAACATTGTCTCGTTGGGAATGTGCTCTGCATGATCATCCCCCGAGCTGTCAGAGGCTACATCTTGTGGCCTCACATATGCTGCTTGACCAAAGCGCCTGCGAATACGTCTCTATTGGGTTGCAAGATTGCTGCTTGTTGGCCAGCGTCAGAGTCCGACGAGTTATAATTGGCAACAACTCGATCTATAATAGATGGATCGAACTCGCCAAATTCGCGAACGTGCTGCAAAGAAACACGTCTTGTCCGTCGCACAGCATGCTTGCATTGATTACAAGGACATAAGACCCTCGTTGAGAGATAGGTGTTTCGGTTGGACGGTCCCACATCCTCGTCGCTACTCATAATGAGGATAAAAACTTATAACCTAGACAACAAATTTAATATTCTATTGGCATTCTTCGTCTTATCTCTCTCTCTCTCTCTCTCTCTCTCTCTCTCTCTCTCTCTCTCTCTCTACCTCACATTCTCTAGTCATGTCCAATCCCCGCACACCTCGGTCTAGAGGTGCACGGAGATCAGAACCACCGGGTTATAATCTCGTCTTTATTGGTCAATACCTATATTTGTGGGTACAAGAAATCTAGACACCCACGTCTACATGATACTGCATGTAGTGGACAAAATCCCTTTGCCTCTTCTCTAGCTGTAGCACTTCACTTCATCTTAACATCTTTTCACAGTAGATCTTTTCACTGTTCGTCTAACTCTAAACCCTAAACCGTAAGTAATTCTTGCGTGGACTCGATCTAACGTAAATAAGCGTAAATCTAAATAAACGTAAATCTAACTAAAAATAAAGCTAAATCTAATTTAACGTAAGTCTAATGACTAGAGGTTGTCTAGATGGTCATTGTGTCGGGGATGTAGTGACTCTTGCCGCCCTGAAGATCCACCTTCTTCCCTATCTTCTGAAGACATTTCACCAGTACTTTTGGATCGACGGAGCCCACCATGAGTGAAGGCAGCAATACCCTATATTCCATTGAGGGCTTTCTTCACCCGCTTCATGCAGGCATCGCAGTCTATGGAGACCGCATCTAATCTAATATAACGTAAATCTAAATCTAGCTTAAATAAACGTAAATCTAGTTAAAAATAAACCTAAATCTAATTTAATGTAAGTCTACATATAACCTAATCTTTAACGTCTTTTAAGATAGTTTCCTACGACGTTATAACTCTCTTCTTCCTGTGTGTGTGCGCGTGTGTGGATGTGTGTGCCAATAAAAAGAGATAAATGGTATAACCTTTCTATCACCCATGCCAAGTATGATAGATTGATTATGCCATTTCTCTCTTGAATAATAGGTCTTCAGTTCAACTCCTCGTCGGCTAGATCTTTAGGTCTTTTAATTTTAATTAGTTTCTACGACGCTCCCTTAGTTTCTCTTTCTTTCTCTCTCAATGTGTGTGCGTTTTTTTGGATCGTATGCATGTTTTCTTTCTCTTTTCCTCTCTCAATGTGTGCGTTTTTTGTTTATGCATGTTTCTCTCTCTTTTCCTCTCTCAATGCGTGCGTTTTTTGTTTATGCATGCTCTCTCTCTCTTTTTCTCTCTCAATGTGTGTGTGCATTCTTTGTTTATGTATGTGTTGTGCGTTTTTGCACTCTCTCTCTCTCTCTCTCTCTCTCTCTCTCAAAAACACTATGTGTGTGTGTATGTGTGTGTGTGAGAGAGAGAGCGAGGGAGAGAGAAAGAGGGGAAGGGAACATGAGAATGAGGAGAGGGAAGGAGCATACCTGGCTCTCTTTCCTCTCCTCGTGTGTGTGTGTGTGTGTGTGTGTGTGTGTGTGTGTGTAAAAGAAAAAGAGAGAGAGAGAGAGAGAGAGAGAGAGAGAGAGAGTGAGGGAGAGCGTTACCTGCTCTTTGCTTGAGGGCGCCGAAAAACTCAGATCTGAGATCTGAGTTTTTGGGCGCGCTCGGTTATTTTTTTTACCCCAGCTGGCGTCGCTATGAGCGTCGCTATAAGCGTCGCTATGAGCGTCGCAAACTTCTTTGTAAATTTGCGACGCTCATAGCGACGCCGGGATTTTTTTTTTTTGAGCGTCGCTGTGTGAGCGTCGCTAATGTGAAGAGCCTCTTGTAGTGCTTGTTGGGTAGATCTTTAAGGTCTCTTGGGATAGTTTCCCGCGACCATAAAATACTATTCTTCTTCTTCTTCTTCTTCTCTCGTTGTGTGCTCTTGTGCCCCTGTCGCGTCTGCCCCTCACAACTGGAGGTATTTTGGGAGTTTCGGAAAATTTGAAGGGCATTTTGGGAATTTATGGCAAAGTATTACTGGGTTTGCTTTGCGAAAGTCGAAGCAAGGGTGTGTTATCTCGTCAGCATGAAGATGGGGTAGTTGGCAGAATAGTGGTGCCACAATTTGCAGACGCAATCGAGGCTAGGTGTCGCCCAAGGCGAGGCTGACAGCGCGATCCGGGGGGGGGGGGGGGGGGGGGCTTGTTGCCTGAGTGAGTAGAGAGGAGGGCACACACGAGCAAAAATGCCATGCAAGCTCCTTTCTCTCTCTCTTTCTCTCTCTCTCTCTCTCTCTCTCTCTCTCTCTCTTTCCTCTGCAAGGCAAGCCTGGGTTGGAGCACTTGGAGAAGCACCATGTTGCTCTACTGGAAAAGGCAGGCATGCGACGTGCGTGAGGACCTACAAGAGAAAGAGGGGATTATTGCAAATGCGAGCCGTGTGTGGCAAGACAGTGGAGGCGAATAGGTCTAAAGAGTAATTGTGACGAGGGCACGATGGAGAGCGAACACACAGTCCAAAGCAAGGGAGCGAGACAGATGCGAGAATGGGGGAAGGTGCAGGGGCAACTGTGCGCCGAGGGGAGGGCGATTGCGTGGGAACAATAGGAGCGCAGGACTTTTGCTTTCAAAGAGGGTCGGGTAGGAATCTTACGATCTAATTAATTAATGAAAGTTGAGAATAGACTGAGCATTATGTTGTACATAGGTAGTAGTATGTTCTACATATTGGGTCCAAATGCAATTCATTAATTAATTAAGCGTGAAGATTCCATCTTCTCATTCTCAAAAGTCAAAGTTCACTCTCCTTCATTCCCACGTACTCCCTCCATCCTCACACCTCCCGCTGGCTGCACTCGCCTTGCTCACCTTCATTCTTGCATGACACACATGCATACTCTTTGCCTTGCGCCATATCCAGGTCTCTCGTCCTCTTGCCCTTTGTCATGGCACTCGGGACACAAACACAAACACAGAGGTCTCCATGCCTGCAGGCTCCCGAGATTAGAGAGAAGAAACACGGAGAGGCAGGAGCGCAACTCAGACACACAAATGGAGAAATAGCTTGTCGTCTGTCTCTTCCTGCTCCTGCGCTCTGACTGTACTTATGCAAAAATCCCCACACCTACCCTTCCTTGCATCGCCATTCTATCCGCGTGCAAAAAATCTCGCATTGACACACCTGCCACCGCCGCGACCTCGCAATGTTCTCTCCTCAAGATACGTACAAAAATATCGCTCCCTCACAAGCACCTACTCACACGTTGCCTCTCTCTCCCCCCCCCTCCCCCCCCCCCCCCCCCCCCCCCCCCCCCCCCCCCCCCCCCCCCCCCCCCCCCCCCCCCCCCCCCCCCCCCCCCCCCCCCCCCCCCCCCCACACCCCCCACAACACACACCACACACACATATGTCACTTTCAGTCTCCTTCTGCTTCGGTTTTTCAACGGTATCCCATGAGATACCCTATAATTTGACATGCTTGCAAAATTAGAGGCACATGTTTGATCTCTCATTCAGGTAGGTTTGCCAAAGTGTCTCATTAGGGGGAATCAACAAAGATCCCTTGGCTTGGCGCTCAAGAGGAAAAGGTGGGCAAAAAAAAAAATCTCGCTTTTCACGTGTAGTACCAAAATACCCCTCTAATCTAATTTGTGAAAATCCCCAAAATATCCCTCAAATTTCAAAAATTCTCAAAATACCTTATGGATGGCATCGTGGCAGGTGTTTATTGGGAAAATTACCAAAATATCCCTCTAAGAGAGAGAGAGATTTTTTTGTGTGCAATTGCAAGGTCTTGCTTCTATGAGCTCTCTCTCTCTCTCTCTCTCTCTCTCTCTCTCTCTCCGTCTGCAAGTCCGATTGGAGGAGCTGGGGAGTGGGAATGAGAATATGAATTAGATCTGTGGTACTTCGGAATTTAACCAGTTGTATCAATGGACGGGGCAAGTTGGGAGTGGAGGGGGAAGATTGACTCCCATGCAAAGGAATCCACTCTCTCTCTCTCTCTCTCTCTCTCTCTCTCTCTCTCTCTCTCTCTCTCTCTGGCGCAGGTCTTGAATAACAAGTCTTGAGTTCAACTCTCCTTGTTGGCTAGATCTTTAAGGTCTCTTCGAATAGTTTCCTAGGACGTTAAAACTCTTCTTCTTCTTCTTCTTCTTCTTCTTCTTCTCTCTCTCTCTCTCTCTCTCTCTCTCTCTCTCTCTCTCTCTCTCTCTCTCTCTCTCTGGCGCAGGGGGAGGTCTCTCCCTGTCTGCATCGTGTCTGACGAGGGCAGTAGGGGTGAAGGAGGCCGCCAGGCACATGGAGAACACGGTCGTGGGGAGAGACCCGTGTGTGTGTGTGTGTGTGTGTGTGGTGTGTGTGTGTGTGTGTGTGTGTGTCCGCCCTATGCGTAGGGGAGGAGACACATCATACGCTGGGAGCGCATCTCTTGTGCTAGGGCTTGCAGCTCTATAGGGCTACCCTGTTCGTATGAAAGAAGGGGGGAGGGGGGGGGGATATATGATGCATCTACTCTCTTTGTCATCTGAGCCAGTGCGGATGTAGTTGATTTGAGCTATTGGAACAGAGGATATGCAGTCTGAGCTATGGTGCAAAGGGACAATCGTGCCATACCCGACGCCATATCTACTCATTCGCAAGCCCTGAGAGAGAGAGAGAGAGAGAGGAGAGAGAGAAGAGAGAGAGAGAGAGAGAGAGAGAGAGAGAGAGAGAGAGAGAGAGGAGAGAGAGAGAGAGAGAGAGAGAGAGAGAGAGAGAGGGGGGGGGGGGGGGTGCATCGGACAGTGGTGCGCGGAGGAGTAGGAGGAGGAGGAGAAGGTGGAGGTGGGGGGAGTGGCCCATTAAGCAGGATATCCTTGAGGATTGCAGTTGCAGACATGGAGCGTTGCAGGATGGAGAGAGAGGCGAGGCTGAGCGGGAGCTCTAGGCCGTGCAGAGAGGGAAGCAGAGGAGAGAGAGTAGAGAGAGAAAGGAAGCGCGTTTTTGGGGGATTCTTTACTCATTAGAGGGAAAGAAGGAATCCGGTGCAGATTCCCTATAATGGCCTCTGATCGAGTAGATCTACTCACGTGAAAATGAACTAACAAGAAAAAAGATCATCTACGTAGCCCCTTAAACAGGGATTTCAAAATGACGTGATCACACTATAATTGCAGGTTAATAACAATAGAAATGCAAAATAACAAATATTATGTTAATTGACATTCATCTTTTTTGACCTCCAAGGAGACCTGGAGACCGGCTCGAGGCCCGCCGGGTAAAGCTATTTCCTCGCCGGTCCCGCCGTGGCTATATAAATGCGACGCCGGTGCTTGTCTTTTTCACAAAAGAGGTACATTGAAAAGTCTTCTTCACCAAACTTTCTTGCAGGTTTCCACATTCTCAAAGCAGTGTAGCATTAATTTTTAAATCCCTTCCTTATTTTATTGATGTTTTTTTGAGTTTTTTGCGTTGAAACTTAAATGTATAAAATTTCTTTCATCAAATCATCGTACGTGGATGCACTGGCATATGGTTGCAATTGCGGCTAGGTGTGTCATTGCAAAAGCGTACGATGATTATGTTTTATATTGCTCCCAGTCATTCATGCTTCGGCACATGGTTGCAATTGCGACTAGGTGTGTTGCTGCTAGAATGATAGGAGCATTTGTTTGAAAGAAGTAACCGTGCGTGGATGCATTGGCAAATGATTGCAATTGCGGCTAGGTGTGTCATTGAAAAAGCGTAGGGTGATTATGTTTTATGTTGCTCCCAGTCATTCATGCTTCGGCACATGGTTGCAAATGCAACTAGGTGTGTTGTTGCTAGAATGACAGGAGCATCTATTTGAAAGAAGTCACCGTGCGTGGATGCACTGGCACATGGTTGCAATTGCGGCTAGGTGTGTCATTGCAAAAACGCAAAATGACTATGTTTTATGTTGCTTCACGTCATTCATGCTTCGGCACATGGTTGCAATTGCGACTAGGTGTGTTGCTGCTAGATTGACGATAGCATCTAATGCATGAATGTGTGCTCAAATAATTTCATAATGCTTCATATGCTTGAATATTGAAAGAAGACATCGTGCATGGATGCACTGGCACATGGTTGCAATTGCGACTAGGTGTGTCATTGCAAAAGCGTAGGATCACTATGTTTTATGTTGCTCCCAGTCATTCATGCATCGGCACATGGTTGCAATTGCGACTAGGTGTGTTGCTGCTAGAATGACAGGAGCATCTGCTTGAAAGAAGCCACCGTGCGGGGATGCACTGGCACATGGTTGCAATTGCGGCTAGGTGTGTCATTGCAAAAGCATAGGGTGACTATGTTTTATGTTGCTCCTAGTCATTCATGCTTCGGCACATGGTTGCAATTGCGACTAGGTGTGTTGCTGCTAGAATGACAGGAGCATCTGTTTGAAAGAAGTCACCGTGCGTGGATGCACTGGCACATGGTTGCAATTGCGGCTAGGTGTGTCATTGCAAAAGCGTAGGGTGACTATGTTTTATGTTGCTCCCAGTCATTCATGCTTCGGCACATGGTTGCAATTGCGACTAGGTGTGTTGCTGCTAGAATGACAGGAGCATCTGTTTGTAAGTTGTTGTACGGTGAGGCATTGGCACATGGTTGCAATTGTGATTAGGTGTGTCACTGCAAAAGCGTAC
Source organism: Adiantum capillus-veneris (assembly GCF_014529385.1). Lineage (NCBI taxonomy): Eukaryota > Viridiplantae > Streptophyta > Polypodiopsida > Polypodiales > Pteridaceae > Adiantum > Adiantum capillus-veneris. The sequence continues at coordinate 113,541,382 of NC_140933.1, forward strand.
GAGATCTATGGTCTATACTGCACTTTTTCTTTCACGTAGAAAAGATCCAAATGCAGTGGCACATAGTTATATTTCACAAGGTGTTGTTTGCAATAATACCATTGCAGGAAAAATGGATCCTTCTGCTACTTCAATGATAGAGTTCAAAAAGAAAATTAGACAATTGTTGATTACAATCGTCAGTGCACTAGATCCCGACGATATAGCGCAGATTGTTGTAGATGAGTCTAGATTGCAATCATTATACAGTGAGATTGCCCGCAAAATGTTTTTGTTATATCCAGACAAAACAACCGAATCAATAATCTCATTACTGAGCAGTTGGGTGGGCAATTTGCCCAAGGTGGCCTCTGATTTGAAAGAGGAATGCCCTCAAGAAGTAGACAAGGGTAAGCTAGAGCATTGGAACACGAGATGGAGAGCTGAAAAGGAGAGGTCAAGGCGAGCATCCCACATAGACACACAATTTGGCCTAAGCAAGAAAATGCGAATGGCTATCACCAGAGTTATGGGGAGCAGCCAAGTTGGAGAACCGTTTATTGAGGAGGCTGCCATTGAGGGAACATAGGGTTCTACTGCTTCTGCCAGTCACCTGGAGAGCAGTATATACAATTCTGAATGTAGTATGACTCTGAGCATTCCAAATAAGTCCATTAAGAAGATCAAGAAACTTGGGTCAGGGGCTTATGGCACAGGGTGGAAAGTTCAAATCAAAGGGATCAGTTTCCTTCCTGCAACGAATACTTATTGTGCAAAGGAGTTCAAAGGACAGGCCAAGCATCAGTGGAAAAGCTTTGCATCAGAAAGTGCGGTAGATCTCAACCATAGAGGGATTGTGAGGAGTATTGCCCACTCTGTAACGTTGCCATCGTTTCTGATATTCCCCTACTTCAATGGGGGAACTTTAGGTGATCTTATGGAGACAGTGCCCCTTCTACATGGCTCTTTCATGACGCTTGTAGCGCATCAAGAGGGGAAAGGAAAGATCCCTGAAGACTTTAAATGGGAGCAGCCCTCTGAAGACAAGAAAACACGTATCAAGAGCCTGTGCAATCATGCTCCCTCGTTGATCCATGCCTTGGTGAAGGCATTGCGATTCGCACATGACGTGGGAGTGATCCACAATGATCTCCATCCATGGAACATCATGTTGGACTTTACCAAGGATCTCACTCCCCGTATTGGAATAACTGATTTGGGATTGGCTCTGCGTGTTGGCTTAGAGACACAAAAGACCAACAATACCGATGAAAACTGGAAAAAGCTTCATCCTTGGCGAGCTCCTGAGTTACTAGATGGCAAGAATTTATGCCCATGGACCCAGGCCACAGATGTGTACGCCATAGGATGGGTGATATGGCAATTTTGTAAGTTTTGTGGAGAGTTCTTTAACTACTACAACACAGATTGGTTCAAACATAAGGTTTTAGTGGAGGTACAAGCCATATCTAGAATTGTTGTGGAAGGTTGGGTGAGGAAGAAATCCACAGACAGAAAGACCTTGGCACTTTTGGACGAAGAATTAGAAAGATTTGAAGCCCAGCCAGAACGATGCTTACGCCCTCCCTCTGAAATGAGTGTAGCCTTTTTTTTATGGATATATGATGTACTTTATGAAGCAGGGTTTTCTGAGACTTTTGACTTATAAAAGCACTTTTAAAAATTGGGTTTTATGCGCCATGGATGATGTATGAGTAATAAAAACACTTTGTTATGTCTCAATAGACAACAAATTTTCTATGAGTTTTGTTTTTTCTCTTAAGTTTCAAGCAATAAGCCACGTGGAGTCACTGATTGTCATTCATTGATTTAAAAAATGGTGGTTACTCTTATATCAATTGATTGTCGTAAGATGGTGGTTATTCTAATATCAATTGATTGTTATAAAATGGTGGTTAAAATTATAGCAATTGATTGTCATAAAATGGTGGTTACTCTTATAGCAATTGATTATCATTAAGTTTGTATGCCGTAACTGAAGTATAGTGTTTAATCAGGATATGGATAATGATAATCAAAGGGCTAAGCACGCTTTTGAGCATCTCAGATCCATGTGTCAAGGCGGTGGAGTGAACGACACCGCTCGAATTGCAGCTCGTTGCTCCCAGTGGGCCAACCCAGTGGGTACATAATGGAAAGAGGTGAACACTAGGATTGACCAAGAAATGGTCAAATCCATATGGCCAGGCGTTGCAGATGACAACATCAAGAAAGGCCGACTTAAGCTATCACAATGCATTAATGCAGACATACGAGACAATGGAGAGAACATATATCTCGATGTTATGGGTCATCCTATGTATCATATGGATTGTCCATTGTGGTTTGCCAAGATGTTATACATGCATTATGTCTTGGGTGAAGCAGTGGACTTTAGCTCAAGGACACCTCACATGACGGTTGAGGACATTCGCAGTACTGCAATCACCGTCACACGGCAAGAGATGTCATTGGCACTAGAAGGTGCATCAATGGAAGTGCACCAAGTTAAGGAGGAGCTTCAAACTCAACTCAGGCAAGAATCACAAGCTACACAAGGCTCTCATGCAGAAGAAACCCTAAATAGAGACTTGAAAAGGGAGGTGAAGGTGCTATCTCGCCACGTAAAAGAGTTAGAGGCAACTATAAAAAAACAAAATGTTGCCACATTGATTGAGCACCCAACATCTATTGAGGCCCCTCCAGCTTCTGGTGAGCACGGTGGTCCTTGCCCCATATGTAGATCATTCTTTCATGAGTGGTGTGGTCACTTCAGCTTGCCATGCGAACATATGTATCATATATCATGCTTGATGCAAAGCATGATGAATAACTTTCATTGTGCTATATGTGAGTATGAGATATCCAAAAAGCTATATGCAATGTTCAAAATGGCTGAAGACTATAATAAGCTTAAAGGTCAGCGTGAACAGGAGAATGAAGATATTCTCACAAATATTTCACTATCACTTGGATAGTTTTTGTAACATTTGAAAACATTTACTCGTTGTCTTGCGAGAATTTATTAGTGAATTGTGAATTGTCTTCACTTCAACTTCAATTATGATATGTGATAATGCAATGATTTGTTAGGGCTTTGTATATTATGAAGCTTTAATAGTGATTTGTGGCCTTGTAAAGGTTTTTAAGGGCTTCGTTTATTATTAAGCAAATGTCTAAACCTTAAACTAAATATAAAAAAAAGCTTATAAGATAAACAATTTCTGAACTTAACCAGAAGTCACTCAATGGATTCGATAATCTATTAATTAAACCACCGTCGCTTGCTGCGATGAGTCAAAGTTGGTTCAATTTCCAAATTCTCTTCAATCTCTTCTAAATTACATGTAGTTTCTACTTCATGAGATTCCCCTTGCAGCTCACTGTCTTCGTCCACCTCATCATTGGTTACATCATAAGTCCAGCATGGCATCTCCTCTTTGTAGTTCTCAGCTTGCACTCTTGCCAATAGTCGATGGTTGCAGTACATATACACCAATTTTTCAGCTCTTGAATATAGAAGGCGGTTTCTGATGGTGGAATGTACATATTTATATGTACTCCAGTTTCTCTCAGAATTTGAGTTGGATGCACATTGGGCTAGGATTCTAACAGCTAGGCGTTTAAGGGAGGGTGCACTACCACCATTCATCATCCACCACTTCCACGCTGGTTGCTCCGTGGCAAGTTTCTTCACAAATTCTGTACCAAACTTATCCTCTTTGAGTTTAAACTTCGTAAGATCAGTAACAGCTGATGCATGCTCATCAAGATCATCATAAAACCTGCCTATCACATCATAAAAGTCTTCCAGCACCTCCTCATCAACTTTGTCTATTTCCATTGCCCAATACTCTGGATCGAATAAGAAAGCTACGCTGTGTAGTGGACTATGTGCTCCAACCCATCGACCATGCACATACTTTCTCAAAATTTCTCTCCTCTTTTGAGTGAATGGTGTCTTCCAAGGCTTCACAATTGGCTCCTGGGGCTCCTCTGGATTTGCAAGGCTTTCTTGAACAGTCCACCAAGCCATCCACACCTTACCTATGTTAGGCAAGGCAGAATCCAGTTGGCGTAATGCGAGCATAATTGGCATCATGACATTGTGCACATCCACCACATCATCCCAGAAGTGGCGATCAGCTAGTAGATCTCTGATCACCCCTATTTTGCTTTTTATCTTCTCCCTTTGACCAGTCTCCCATTCTGAAAAAGTGGCACAAACAAATGTCTCCATCACAGCATTCTTATTTTTTATTAGTGATTCTACCGTATAGTAGTTGGTGCAAAATCTAGTTTTGCATGACAGTTTTAACATAGTAGACATCCTCTGACGGTACATGTCAAGAACCCTCTGACGCTTCAAAACAAACTTGACTATTAAGCGAGCATTGTCTACTATACATTTGAACCACTCTGTGTCCTCCCTCTTGTACCAATCTTGCAATACCAAGTTCAAGCTGTGTGTACTGCAACCAGCACTATATAGGTGAGAGAAGCGACTTTCAAGTGTCCTACCTGCAACCCTGCAATTTTTGGCATTGTCCATGATTACTTGGACAACATTTTCTTTTCCAAGTTCCTCAACTGCGTCGCCAATGATGTCAGCTATAAAACTGTCAGACTTTATTTGACCAGAGCTATCCATAGCTTTGATAAAACATTCACCACGAGGACATACAAGCATGATGTTGATCAATGGCCGCCTTTGAACGTTGGACCACCAACCATCATTAACTATGGTGTATCCAGATTGTTCTGTTGCATTTAATATTACCCTTTGAATATCCTATTGTGTGCTTGTGTAACATTTATCCAACAGTTGGTTTCTCATATGGTGATATGTTGGAGGGGTAAATCCAGCACCATACTCCCCAATGCGTTTCCAAGCTGACTTCCATGCATCACGGGTGACAATGGCCAATGATCCCCCAGTGAAATAGACGGCTTTAGCTAGTGCAAGTTGTGCTTCTTCTAAGGCAAGCATTTTGAAGCTCGTCTGTAAGCTAACCTGTCTACTTTTTGACGATCTTACCTGAAAGTCAGAAGATCCATGGTTTGGAGGTGTAGTTCCATCGATATGAGAAGTTGGTTCCCTGCTTTGAGTGCTTCCATTGGTGGGCGTTACACCCAATGATCCCTCATACTGGTTTGATCTTATCGATACTGGGGTGTGATGGTCGCAAGTAGAGAGTTTTGATCTTTTGCTCGTGGAAATTAGCTTACCAATTAAAGCTTTTAAGCGCATAGCTGCTTCTTCTGCACCTAAGCCCTTGCACTTTCCTCCTTGGATTTTGGTATTGCCACCTAGCAAATGATCCCTTATTCTTGGTGCTCCTCCAGATTTCTCTTTGCCACAAAAGTTACATTTCCAATCTTGATACTTATTTAAATTTGTGGCAAAATTCCACTTGGGTCCTGGACTTTTTCCACCCGCCTTTCGCTTGCCCTGCGAAGTGGTGCCCTGCGAAGCAGGACCTGGCATTGAGGTAGGAGGTCTCCTCAAGGAAGCCAGGCTTGAGACACCAACATCACCGCTCACATTCCCGGTGGAAGACATACTTATTGGATGACTGCAATACCAATAACATAGCTCAGTATGCTATCTCTTCTTTCAAGTATTATTCAAACCAAACATTAGTGTTATAATCAATATCACACACAAGCGTAGTAGTGAAGCCTGAAGGGAATAAACCTCAATCTACTCAAACATGAGCAAGCAAATACAACGGTGAATCAAATATGTGATCAGTCCATCCCAAAAGTAGAGATAATCGACCCAAAGATTCACCTTCCTACCCCTTTCATGAATCAGTCCAGTCCAAAAAAGAACTAATGACCCATGATTGGAGCTCTAATCGAAATAGCAAGAAAATATAGTGGTGAATCAAACATGTGATCAGTCCATCCCAAAAGTAGAGATATCGACCCAAAGATTCACCTTCCTACCTCCTTTCATGAATTAGTCCAGTCCAAAAAAGAACTAATGACCCATGATTGGAGCTCTAATCGGAATAGCAAGCAAATACAGCGGTGAATCAAACATGTGATCTGTCCATCCCAAAAGTAGAGATATCGACCCAAAGATTCACCTTTCTACCTCCTTTCATGAATCAGTCCAGTCCAAAAAAGAACTAATGACCCATGATTGGAGCTCTAATCGGAATAGCAAGCAAATACAACGGTGAATCAAACATGTGATCAGTCTATCTCAAAAGTAGAGATATCGACCCAAAGATTCACCTTTCTATCTCTTTTCAAGAATCAGTTCAGTCCAAAAAAGAACTAATGACCCATGATAGAAGTTCTAATCAATATAGCAATCAATTTAGCAAATATAACGGTGAACCAAACATGAGATTAGTCCATCCCAAATGTAGAGATACCGACCCAAACTTTCACCTTTCTACCTCCTTTCAAGAATCAGTTCAGTCCAAAAAAGAACTAATGATCCATGATCAGAGTTACATTAAGTTTTAATTTTTTTTAAAGACTATTCATTTTTTTACCTTTAGTTTTTCTTCTAAATTTTAAAGGATGACCAAATTTAGAGGAAGCGGTGATGTGATGTGATATCTACTACAGGGTTATATAGAGCCGCCAAATATGGAGGGGGTACATGATGGGGCCGGTGGGATTCTTGCTGTGCCCATCGGGCCCACCGGGTTTCTTCATAAGCCCGCCGGGATTGTTGGTTGCCCCGCCGGTTCTACGTTTTCTACCGGTTTTCGTAGGTCATGATAGTAGATATGTTATTAACATGAAAAAAATAGTGATAATAACAACAATAATGAACATTTAACAAAATGCGTCATCGCGTAATTAAAATCCCTGCCCTTAAACTATCTATATCATATAGGATGTATGAAAATTTGTTAAGGGTGTTTGAAAACATTAGAAACTCCACACCATCAAGTTCATAAAATTGACAATAGAAACAAGGACCATATTTAAAAAACCTTGTGATCTCTCGTTCAAGTAGATAGATCGGGAGGGGGGGGGGGGGGGGGGGGGGGGGGGGTTAGTTAATAATTATGTGGCTATCACGTGAGTGCAACAGAAGGGGTTATTTATCTTTATTTTTTTCACATTTTTCATATATAGAAGGGTATCATAAAATGAAATTGGAAAAAATTATATAGATTTAATAGAAAAAGGATGCATTTTATTTGCTAAAAATTTATAGATAATAATCCTTGAATGCATGCGATATACACAATTTATACATAGTGACCCCCTCGAGAGTAGATCTTCTCAATAAAAATGTGATTGTCAAGCGTAAAAAGGATCATCTACATATTAGCCCCTTGAATCATGTATCTCATATATGAAAATCTTTTAAGTGTGTTTAAAAACATCATATAAAGGATGAATAAGGTGATGAACAATAATATAAAATAAGAAGCTCAAGAAAACAACTACATATATAAACATGTGCAATGAGAGTGCAATTGTGGAGTGGAGGTGGATCAATCCATCCTACAGACCTTGGTGACGAACCAAGCGTACACCCCTCCAGCATATCTCCTACCCCCTTTGGTTGGCAAGAGAATAGAGAATCCAACAATGGGTGATGCACCCAATAAAACAAGAGATGTAGTAAAGGAGAGGAAATTCAAGTCAACATTAGGGATAATGCACGAAGTATTTGCACCAAACCACACCTCTTTAGCAATGGCTCCTACCCAATCCATTATTGAATAAAACATGCAATGTAAGAAGTGTAGGAATTGGTCAATTGTGTACTATCCATTATTGATCAATTACAACCTACAATCTAGTTACATCGCCACTATCCATTAATGCACATAACACATAATTCACACTTTTGAAACCACACTAGGTCCTACATACAAACCACCTCCAGCATGTAGATATTAGATGTCTACACCTCTATACGTAATGGCATCTACTAGTTAAGGCCCCTCATCACCTCTAGAAATACTCATTATCTAGATTCTATCCATCTTTCCAACCTTTACTATCACAACACTCAAATGAATGACACAAACCAAATGGCACCATCACTTATATAAATGTATAATTATGTCTCAACAAATATATATATAGGTGAGTTGGCACACACAATACATTAAATGAGAACATGGACTCCCAACAAGCCCATAGAGAGATGAGGACCCTAACCTTCTATAAAAGGTTGGAATTGGAGAAAGCTCTCGATCGAGATCTATTCCAGTTACTCATGAGTAGAGACTCACCATAGCATGGCGCAAGCCACGAAAGCCTCGTCCACCCAACCCCATCAAGGAACCTTGATGGCATGACTACGCATGGAAATTTACCATGCACCTACAGTTTTTACGAATCCAATCCATATGGTACATCATATAGTACGGACCGATACTATATGAGTATGATCCCTATGATTTTTTTTTCTTTTGTTCCCCCCCCCCCCCCCCCCCCCCCCTCCTCAAGCTTGATTGTCCGTATGAGTTCTGCTAGGTGGAGCAAGGTTTTTTCCATTCCTTTTACTGGAGTTTGAAGCCGACTTTAGTTTGGAGCAAAAATTATAATCAACAAGTCTTGATTAAGGTTTACGGTGTAGTTTTGGCAATGAGCATTGACCAATTTTCACTTTGTGGTATTTTAATTCAAGATTTTATCATCACAAAAGTCACAATTATTGTGTTTGAAGTGGTAATGGATATTTTGTAATTGTTAGCGTACAAGTCACAAGTCAAAAGCAACTTGATTGATATTCTAGGTAGGTAGATCTGTCTGATCAGCTATAAGGTGATAGTTTATATGTTTTTAATTTTTTACTGCAAAATTCCTATTTTTTTCTAATCATTAAATTATTATTATTTATCAATAATGCTATTTTTACGTACCTCAAACCTCAATCCATGCAAGATTGTGTACTTTACATACCGATTACATACTGCATTTTATGTATAGTTCCACCATAGTGGACTATGCAAAGCATTGTGCCCATCCACAAGTCTAAGAAAATTTTGATTCATGCACCTACATGACTATCATGATCGGCAAAACCTTGCACAAGATTTAAGGAAATAAGAGTTTAACTCATGAAGACGGAGGGCTTGTATCCTCAGAGACAAGCCTAATTCACACAGTCTTCTCTACTCATGATCACATATTCACTCTTTCCCATTTCATTCGTCAAGGGTGTTACTGGGTTAAGAGGACAAACACTTGTATAGCTCAAAGACAGCCAAAATGAAACAAGTCACACAATGAGTCAAAACCTATGACCATACGTTTCTTTATTTATGGGAAAATTGTACATAGTATCATGAGCAATACAATGCCAAACTTGCATACCGACGCATGTGAAAAATTCAGCATTGCAAACAAGTGAATGTCGAAGTCAATTCTCCACCAAGCCTCTTGTTCCTTTTATCTACTTTCTGAAGTGCCCACAATTTCCTACACTTACTTGAAACTCGGTGGGGTCACTTAATAATTTTTATACCTAGATGAATCCAGGATAAGCCCAGATTCACCCTTAACACTAGAATGGTAACATGACACTTTTATGTCCTTGGACACTTTTGTGTCCTGTTAAGTGACCATTTTGCTTGAATTATTTGAAGAGTATGAAAATGAATTTCTAGGTGCTATATATCCACAAAGTTGCCTTATGACCTGAAAAAAACTTAGCATTTTTTTTGGAGTATCGATCTCACCATTAACCTTACTCTTGCACAACATTTTTGAACCTAAACTGTGTGAAAAACCGGGTCCTGTTTTTGGCTTTTTTTTCAATTTTTGGCAACTATACCACTCTAAACTTCAGGTTTGTGAGGTTTAGATGGCTAGAGGTTAGGACTTCATAGTTCTCAACATGTTTTGATGCTTGTAGGGAGAGTTAAGTGTTAAAATTGAAAGTTATAACCAATTTACAAGAATTGCATAATCATGTTTTTTGGCCAAAATTAGCACTTTTATGATTTTTTTGGTGTCTTTCTTGATATTCAAATTCAATTTTGATTGTGTAAGTGTAATTTTGATTGTGTAAGTGTAATGTATAACATAAAGCTAATCTTCCTTGAGTTTTGGGGGACCTAATATGCTATATAGCATAGTATATGATGATGGTTGAGTTTTTTGATTGCTGAAGAATACAATACATTTTAGAGTAGCAAGTATAACTTTCTCAATATTGCTAGTTTCTTAGGCCAATTGTGTGTATTTTGTAGGTAGTAACCATATCTAATCGCAGACTACAAACTTGGCTAGATATTGAGTAGTTTCTATGGGTTTCTAGAGGTCATAATGCTAAACCCATTTTTTTCACGTTTGTTGTATTTAGCACTTTATCATTGCCCCCAAGGTTCCAATTGTAAGAGATCCATTATCCTTTTGACATGCTCCATGGTTCCTTTTGAATCCAAAGGCCCAAAGGGAACTAAGAAAACATGTATATAGTATCTGTATTGAGCGTGACTATAGAAACTTTGATGATAGGCCGCAGAATGGAAAAAATGAAACTTTTTTGTACCTATTTTTTTTGCCCAAAAAAAATTTAGTGAGGTAAAAGCAACCATATGTTTTGATCACCAACCCATTGAAGTTAACGGGGCATTTTATCTCATGTCCTACAAAAATCCCCACTCTTATTTATATGCAATCAACCGTAAGAAATTGCTGTTTTGGGCAAAATGCACTGGTCCATCATTTTTGGAGGCTTGTAGTGACCAAGGGATGAGAAAAATTACAAGTTTCTCATTTTTCCCATATGTAGTAGTTATTGGACTATAAGCTCATGAAAGGATTTTTCAAAATGAGTGGATCTACTATGGTTTTGGAAATTTTTTCCAAAACCCTGAAAGGACACTTTTATGTCCTGTTAGGTTACCACTCTAGTTTTAAAGGAAAGCGCAAGGTAAAGACCCATGGTAGTCACCCACGAGACAATATAATCATCAGCTCCATCATGCATAGTATTGACTAAATACCACGACATCCCCACTAACATCATCAGTGCCCAATAGTGGGTGTAGAACTAGGTACTAACATATGCTCCCAAACACACACACACACACACACACACACACACACGAGCATACATCTACTTTCTAAAGTGCCCAAATTGTCCTAAACTTACTTACAACTCAGGGGGGGTCACTTCATAATTTTTATTACCTAGATAAATCCAGGAGAAGCCCAAATTCACCCTAAAGGAAAGTGCAAGTTAAAGACCCATGGTAGTCACCCAACAAGACAATATAACCATCAACTCCATCATGCATAGTATTGACTAAATACCACGACATCCCACTAATGTCATCAGAGCCCAATAGTGGGCGTAGAGCTAGGTACTAACATATGCTCCCAAACACCACACACACAGACAAGTGAGCATACATCAACACAAAGTTCAGTGTACTATGTTTCTGTCATGACTCCGGATATCAAGGGCATACTCAGTCATAATGAAGCCTAGCAATAAAACAAGCATCAAATCGGAAATATTAGCACAAAAATGAGGTAGTTGATAGGGCATACGCACCACAAAAGATGGAAAGAATTAGCACAATATCTATTGGTTGTAACTCGGACGAAAACTTCACAATGTGATTTTTGCATGTCCGCTATGAGACTAAAAAATATACCTAGATGAATCCAAGATAAGCCCAGATTTACCCTTAAACGAAAGTGCAAGGTAAAGACCCATGGAAGTCACCCACAAGACAATATAACCATCACCTCCGTCATGCATAGTATTGACTAAATACCACAACATCCCCACTAACGTTGTCAGTGCCCAATAGCGGGCGTAGGACTAGGTACTAACATATGCTCCCAAACACACACACACACACACACACACACACACACACACACACACACACACACACACACACACACACACACACACACACACACACACACACACACACACACACACACACACACACACACAAGCATACATCAACACAAATTTTAGCTTGCTGCTATCATGACTCCGGAGATCAAGGGCAGACTCAGCCATAATGAAGCTTAGCACTAAAACAAGCATTAAATCGGAAATATTAGCACAAAAATGAGGTAGTTGATAGGGCATACACACCACAAAAGATGGAAAAAAATTATCACAATATCAACTGGTTTCAACTCGGACAAAAACTTCACAATGTGAAGTCTGCATGTCCACTATGCAGACTAAAAAATATACCTAGATGAATCCACAATAAGCCCCGATTCACCCTTAAAGAAAAGTGCAAGGTAAAGACCCATGGCAGTCACAAAGACAATATAACCATCACCTCCGTCATGCATAGTATTGACTAAATACCACGACATCCCCAGTAATGTTGTCAGTGCCCAATAGTGGGTGTAGAACTAGGTACTAACATATGCTTACAAACACCACACACACACACACACACACACACACACACACACACACACACACACACACACACACACACACATGAGCATACATCAACACAAAGTTCAGCATACTGAGTTTCTGTCATGTCTCCGAATATCAAGGGCAGACTCAACCATAATGAAGCCTAGCACTAAAACAAGCATTAATAAAAAAGATTAGCACAAAGATGAGGTAGTTGATAGGGCATATGCACCACAAAAGATGAAAAGAATTAGCACAATATCAACTGGTCATAGCGCTTAGTAATTATGCGACTCGCGTGAGTGCAGCATAAGGGATTATTTAATTTCACTTTTTCTCACATTTTTACAAATAGATGGGTCCCATAAAATGGAGTTGGTAAAAAAAAATTACAGATTGAATAGAATTAGGTTGTATTTTATTTGTAAAAATTTCACAGATATGGATTTTTAAAAAAAGTCCTTGAACGCACGCGATATAAAAAATTCATACATAGAGACCCCCCCGAGACATGCAATTGCCTTCCAAAAAAAAGCCATAATCTTCGCAAGCACGTAGGACAAGAATGCCTCTACTAGAGTTGATTCAATCAACCCTTATTTACGGAAGTTGTTGAATGATTGAAATGAAACTCTTTCATTGTCGATATAGGTTGAGGAGAGAGCTTCCACATGATCATCAAAGAGGGATGGCTAAATTGCAAGAAAGGTGTTGAAAAATAATTCAACAGTATAATGAACTATTTTGATGAAAAATAGCTTCGTATATATAGAAATGATGATGAAAAGAGGCTCCCCCAAAGTAGATATGGCTATGAAAAGCTTCAAAGTGCAGAGAAATGCTACAAAATAAGAGCTTTTAGTCCCTCTAAAAAATGCCATGGAAGGGAAGAACTTCAAATTCAAGAATAGGGCTTTAGGCTCCGTTTTTCAAAGTATCCTCTACCCCTGCGTTGACTAGTACCTCCCTGGTACCTACCCCTGCCAGTACCAGTACTTGTGTGCTGGTCTCATTGTCCTTAGACCCATTGGCTCCATCTGCTTTTGTTGCCTCAGGTTTTGTTAATGCAATCATTGACATATCCTTTCCATTTTTAAAGTGATTGATTCTAATGCCACAATTATTCTAGACATGTCCATAGGCCTCGCAGTGGGTACATTGTGAACACTCATGAGATCTATGATCTTTTGAGCTGCACTTTGAGCACCAAATCTCCATCTTCTTAACTAAAGGTCTTTCTTGGCAATTTATGGATTTGTTATAACATTTCCTCTAGTTTCCTGATCCATGATCCCTTTTTGAATGTTCATATTCTCGGGTTGACTGCAGTAAAAACAACAAGGTAAAGAGAGGGAATGGGTTCTTTCAAGATGGAGGGAAGGGAGATGTAGTGGGAAACGGTAGGGATGGTGTGAAGGCCTCTTCGAATGATGTTGAGTTGAAAATTAAGCAAGAGGTATCATGCTCAAGTGATGGGAAAGGATTGTATATATAGGTGAAGTGGCATGAAGAACAAAGGAGAAAAGAGGATCCTTGTGATAAGTGTCCAACCACATGTCAAAAAAGTTGAAGAAGTATCCCAGCTTTGCAATATGTATCCTTTGAATTATGTAAAAGAGTGGACAAGTGTCCCAACAAGTGTCCTTTTACTTGATCTTCTAAAATCATCCTCCTAGAATCTTCAAGAAGCTTTTAAAAGAAAAATTGCTAACAAAAAGCCATAGAGGAATTAAATGAAAGCCCTTTGACCAATTTGAGAATTTTGACATGTGGCAAGCCTAAAAAGACTTACTTATAAGGGCATTTGTAAGTTTAAGATTCACCATAGATGCAGTCCAGAAGATGCCCTACTACCTTCTCTTTAGAATGGGCTCTTGTATGTATATGTGTGTGTGTGTGTGTGTGTGTTTGTGTGTGTAAATATTACATATTTTCTCTTTTGTTTGGTTTATGTTTATGCATGTGTACACATGCCATATGATATCTTGCATAAATTACGATTGTGAGTTACTTAAATTGACTCTTGGGTTAATTCTAATTGAGTTCAATCCTAAGGTACTTGGGTTGAGCATAAATTCATTTCCTTTAGAGAGAGGTTGCCCATATTCATTCCTCATTCTCTCTCTATTCTCTCTTTCTATTTGTAATATATATATATATATATATATATATATATATATATATATATATATATATATATATATATATATATACAGAGCCCTTACAATGGAGTCAAAGCTTTGGCTTGATCCTGACTCCTACTCATGTAGTGATTATAGACATTGCTTAAGTACATGATTTTTGGGCGTAATTATTGTTACTAATGGAGTAAGAAAGTGCTATATAGCAAACTCTTCAAAATGTTTAATAGGAGAATCGGTAGATCCGAGAGCACCTTCTCAAATTAAAAAATGCAAAAAAGAAAATGTGAAAAATGAAAAATTCTTCATCAAACAAAATGAAGCAAATGGGAAAAGCTCTTCAAAGGGAAATGAAATGATCAGGACCGTGATAGTTAAAGAAGCCGATCATGAAGCTCTCCCATCTCTAAAAAGCATGGTGTGTCAAGCAAAAAAAAGTGCTCAATATCAAAGCAAAGAAAGAGAAACCGTCAAAGCCAAAGTTTATCTTCATCCTCAAAGTTATCTAGTGTCTCCTAAGATGGACTATCAAGTAACACGAAGTCTTTTCCCATCACAAAAGATCTCATCGTAGGCAAAGGTGCCAATTGTAATGGATAATGCTAATAACTTTGAGTGTAGCGGAAATAGATTAGCCATAGTGAGAATTTCATTAAGAAGATTCCTAATGAAGATAGAGAGAGCGCTAGGTTGGAGATAGCAACAATTTACACATTCCTAATTAACATGACATAAGCAATAACTTGCAAAAGAGAGAGAAATAGAGAAATTGACAACAATTGAGGACCGGATTTACTTGGAGCCAATCCCCCCTCCAATAAGCTTTTGTATCATAGGTTCTCCCATGATGAAGAGAGACTTGGTACAATACAATCTTTGTGTTCCTTAAGACCTCTTTGGTGCCATGAAGATGGAAATATTCATGCACCAAACTTATGCTTAAAACAACAATAATCTACTTGCAATAAACAAGAACTTGTCTCCTTCCGCAGTCCCAAGACCTCAAACACCTTCAAAGGTGGAGAGAGCTAGCAGGGAGTGAGGAAGATGAAGAGAAGAATATGTATCTCTACGATAAAGAATTAGTATCCTCACATGTAATCACTCTTAGAGAATAGCTTAGCATAGTGATAATGAAGATGGAGAGATTGATAAGAATTTCTTTGAGCATAAATCTTGGTTGAATTTGCATTCCATCTCTCCACTTCTCAAGCTTGGGGAAGGAGATGACTTGTGTGCACAACACACAATGGGGGAGTGTGTGTGTGTCTTGTGGAGTATATAAGAAAGAGAGAGGATTTGATTTTGCTACTTTCCTCTTGTTACAAGCCTATTGTCTCAAGCCGTGGCCTAACCAATGAAGGACTCTAGTCATAACAAGCAAGGGGTATAGAATTTGGACAAGTATCCTCCTTTCCCCCTTTTGAGAAAAAGATCTTAGTTATTTAATTATAGCATTTGGACAAGTATCCTCCTTTCCCCTTTGAGAGAAAGATCTTAATTATTTAATTGAGTCTAAATTCTCATTGGACCTTCCTATAGGTCATCCAATAGGATTCGGAAACATTATGAGGGTAATAATACTAGGGCCTGGCATGTGGCCTTCATACCGAGTATTGGGCTTGCCTTACTCTGTGTGTGTGTGTGTGTGTGTGTGTGTGTGCGCGCGCTCTCATGCCCCTACCTTTAGGGATAATCTTTGACTTGAGCACCTCAAGCAGCTTAGTTATTAAGCACAATAAGCACCTCAAGCACCTTAGTCATCAAGCAAGACAAGCATCTCAAGCACCTTAATCATCAAGCACAACAAGCAGCTTAGTCATCAAGCTGGCACGCACCTCAAGCACCTTAGCCAACAAGCACGACGAGCACCTCAAGCACCTTAGTCATTAAGTATGACAAGCACCTTAGTTAGCTCAAGCACCTCAAGCACATGCCTACCTTGCCTAAGGTATAAAGTACCTAATGGTCCTAGGTCTGAGGACTTTTAACACTAAACTTTGGAGGCTTTAACACTAGGTTGGTAACCTAACAGGACATAAAAGTGTCCTTTCAGGGTTTTGAAAAAAACCTCCAAAACCATAGTAGATCCACTCATTTTGTAAAATCCTTTCATGAGGTCATAGTTCAAGGCGTACTACACATGGAAAAAATAAGAGACTTGTAAAATTTCTCATCTTTTGGTTACACCAAGCCTCCAAAGTTGATGGACCAATACATTTTCATCAAAACAGTCATTTCTTACGTTTTTTTGTATAAAAATAAGATTAGGGATTTTTGTAGGACTTGAGATAAATTCCCTAGTTAACTTCAATGGGTTGGTGTTCAGAACATATGATTGCTTCTCACTCACTATTTTTTGTTTTGTCAAAAGAAATAGGTACAAAAAAGTTGAATTTTTACCATTCTGCAAACCTATCATCAAAGTTTCTATAGCCACGCTGAATACAAATAATATATGCATGTTTTCTTAGTTCCCTATTGTTCTTTAGGTTCATAAGGAGCCATGGAGCATGTCAAAAGAATAATACATCTCTTGTGGAGGGGAATGTTGGGGACAAAGATGAAGTGCTAAATACAACAAACATGAAAAAACTGGGTTCAACATTATGAGTTGTAGAATCCCATAGCAACTATTGAATATCTAGCCAAATTTGATCCTTATGACTAGATATGGTTACTACCTACAAAATGCATATAGTTTTCACAAGAAATTAGCAATATTGAAAAAGGTATACTTGATATACTAGAATGTTTCGTTTTCTTCTATAATAGAAAAAATCAACCATCGTTGTGTACTATGCAAAATAGGGTATTAGGTGCCCCAAAACTCAAGGAATATTAGCTTTATGTTACAATATGGGACATAGAAAATCAAAACTACATTTGGATATCATGAAAGCCACCAAAAAAATCATAGAAGAGCTAAAATTGGTTAAAAAATAGGATTTGACAATTTTTGTAATTTGGTCATAACTTACAACTTTAACATTTATTTCTCCCTAAAAGCATCAGGACATGTTGAGGACTACTAAAGATAGTTCTCTAGAATAATAGACCTCACAAACATGAATTCTAGAGTGGTATAGTTGCAAAAAGTTGAAAAAAGCCAAAAATAGGACCCGTTTTTTCACACAGTTTAGGTTGTGAAATGTTGTGCAAGGACAAGGTTAAAGATGGAATTGATATTCCAAAAAAATGTCGAGTTTTTTTCAGCTCATGAGACAACTTTCTAGATAGATAGCACCTCAAAATCCATTTTGAAACTCTTGACATAATTCAAGGAAAATGATCACTTAACAGGACATAAAAGTGTCCCAGGACATAAAAGTGTCCCATTACCAACCTAGTGTTAATGAAGCTAACCCTGTGGTCTTTTAGGCTCCATTAGATGCACGTTGCTCTTTGATAGACTATCTCCTTTTGGATACCTATTGAGATGTAACCATATCTCCTCTTGGTCCCCTGCTGAGGTAAGTCTAGAAGCACTTATTGCACATTTCTCTTTTGTAGACCATCCTTTTTGGACCTCTATTGAGATGCAACCATCTCTCCTTTAGGTCCCCTGCAAAGATAGGTCTAGAAGCACATATCTATATCTTAACTCTTGTTCCCCTTTCATCTTCCCATATTAAATGATCATTTTAATATGAGGAAATCATTTGGTGAATTTAGATATTATATTTTATGACATTACCTCTCTCTTGAAATCATAGTCATCCTCGACTATGAGGGAGAAGATAAAACCTAGTCATTACTCCATGTTCCTTTACGGGCAAAGGATCTCTTTTTATCTTATGAAATCATTCCAAAATGGATGACTAATCCATTTGGTGTTCGGGAGACTTAACTACCACAAGCATGTCTACTCTTTAGTCCATATCATACTTCAAAAGTAAAGTGACAAGTTCTACTTGGTATTTTGGAGACGTCGTTGCCACAAACATGATCCTAAGCATGCATTCTTCTTGAATTTTGTGCACAATAAAAGAAAGAGAGAGTATTATAAGACAAAAAAATTGTTCAGTTAAAATAAATTTCATATGCTTACTCTAAGGCATTGTTGTAAGCATTGACAAGGTTCATAATATCCTTAAGCTAGGTTCCTTGCATCCATCTAGCATCTTTAAAAGAATATATCTTAAAATTTATAAGATATTATTTGATAACCTTACCATTTCTTAATACCTTATCTTCTTATCGTAGGATGGACTCAGATTGAAGTACCTCTTCTTGATCTTCGGTTTTTGGAGGGACTACAACAACTATTGCTTCTTATGGTGGCGCTCTTTTGTAAGGCTTAAGTAGGCTCCCATGGAAAACATTGTGCATGAGCCAATGGTTGGGTAACTTTAATTGATAATACATCTCATTGATTGACTTAAGAATTTAAAAACGACCATAGTAACTTTTTGCTAGTTTAGCATAATACTCTTGGTGGCCCATAGAGTTCTTTCTCATAGTATGTCTTAGACGAGCCTTGAGAAACTTTAGCAAGACCCAATTATGTTTTTCTTAGAGGGTAAATCTCTTCTGTGTTTATTAGCAGCATCCCTTTTTTGCTTTGCTGTGAGATGTATATAACCTCTTTTCGGAAAAGATTCTTATAAGTATCGGTTGTATTCATCAGCAGTGAATATCTTCCCATGTACTTTAAGTAGTAAGGGACTTTTGGATCTTTCCTCTTTAACCTCGAAAGGTGCTTTTCCCCTACAAGTATGTACAATGTCATTTTACACATACTTTATAAGAGGTAGTTACTTCTCTCATTGAGAACGTTGATCTACTTCCATGACATAGGCTTTTAGTAGATCAAGAATTGTTAGTTTAGTTATTTCACTTTGGTCATCCGTTTGTGGATGATTAGCCGAAAGAGAAATTTAATATAATTCTTAGATTCTCAAAGAGACCCTTCCAAAAATTACTGGTCATTCTAGGATCATTGTCCGACACTATGGATCTTGGCAAGCCATGATACTTAAAAATTTGAGATCTGAAAAGGGTTATCGTTTGATGTGACTTAATAGTCTTTTTGACAGGCATAGAGTATGTTTTCTTGCTAAGCCTATTGACTGAAATAATCAAAGTTGCTTCCCTCGGTCAAATTTTGACTTTTGGCATACTACGCATTTTGAAACATACTCTTGTATGTTTACTTTTCATGGTAGGCCAACATAAATACATTTCTACTCCTCGAAGAGTAGATTGTGGAATCTCTCTTTGCCCCACATAAGGAGAAGCATGGGATTCATACATGAGTTTCTTATTGTATGGGTAAGTAACACATAGCCTATTGTCGTTAATAAGATAATCATCCTCCAAAGTGAATGGTTCTTTTTGTTTCCTAATGCAAAGGCTGTAGTTACATACTTAAAGTCTCGGTCAGTAGCATACTTATGTATCATAAAAGATAGATCATTGTGAGTTGCTATTGACATCACATTTATCCTTGGCCATCGTGAAAGTGCATCGGCCACTTGATTGTGCTTGCCAGCAATGTGAGCAATATGAAATTTAAATTGCAAAGGAAAATTTGTCCACCTCATTGTTTGTCGGAGATCTTGGTTGTGTCATGAAGTTCTTGAGACTTTGTGATCTGTTCTCGTAGGATGAATGGAGTCCCCAAGAGTTAGTGTTTACACGTGTCTAGGGCATATAGAACGGCTAGTATCTCTTTTTCATATTTTCTAAATACTCGTTTATTGGAGTTGAGTCTTTGACTCTCATATGCTATGGCATGCCCTTCTTGAATCAAAACAGTTCCAAGGCAATCACCACAAGCATCACATTGGACCTCAAATGGATTTGAGAGATCTAGTCGTGTAAGCACAAGTTAAATTAAGATTCTTCTTAAGCATCTCAAAAGCTTCTTGCTCTTTTGCAGTCCATGAATACCTAACGTTCTTTTTCATAAAGTCATCTAATGAACCTGCTATTAGCGAGAATTTTTCTATGAAGAGTTTATAATATGCACGCATACCTATAAAGCTTCGTAGCTCCTGTAGATTCCTTGGATTAGGCCATTCTTTTATTGCCTCTAACTTTGTTGGATCCATACGGATGCCATCTTTAGAGATAATGTGACCTAGATATTGAATCTATTGTAGGAAAAATTCACTTTTTTATTATTAATGAAAAGCTTATTCTCTCTTACAACTTGAAAAATTACCTGGAGGTGTCGCTCCTCAAGATAATTTGAGTGGCTTGAAGATTTTTTTCCATGATGAGTTTGAATGCGGCTTGAGAATTTGTTAGGCCAAAACTTGTAACTTATCAAATAGATCTTCTACCCGCGGCACGATTTTTTTTTTTCAATATAGTGATTTTATTTAGTGCTCTATAGTCGACACACTTGTGATATGTGTCGTCTTTATTTTGCACTAAAAGTACTAGTGAACATAATAGAGAGGAGATAGGCTTCACCATCCCTTTTTCCACCAATTCGTGCACTTGCCTCATGATCTCCTCTTGTTGAGCTTGTGAAACTCGATAAGGAGTTTTATTAGGCGATGAGCTTTCTGTAAAATCTCTATTGCATGGTCATCATCCCCTCATTTTTGAGGTAACTCACTAGGGATGTCATCAATGAAAACATATTGGAATCCATTTAAGAAATTAGACAACTCTAATTCCTCATGATTCCCTTTATTGCTAATTGTGAAAACATTAAAATCATTTACAGATTCTCTAACAAAAATCATATACGCAAAAATAGAGTTTTTCATTGACTTACCAAAAGCAAGTGTATTTACTAGGGATATAGTGTTCCTAGACTCATTAGCATCTATGTACATAGCCTTTTTCCGATAATTGAAATAAATTCTCCTTTCAAGGAACTTCATAGTGGTAGCCCTGCGAGTGAACCATGGTGCTCCAAGGATAACATCCTCATGTTTGAGAGGGGAGATCAAGAAATCCTCTTTGTCCACATAGCTTTGGACATGAAGCCTCAATTTTTCAATTAAGGGAGTAATTGAGACGTCTTGTCCCTTGAAAGCTCCATCGGCTTTCAATGCATCTCCCATCTTGTGGACTTGTATGCCTAACTTGGTGGCCAACTCTGTGGATATGAAGTTGTGAGTCAAACCAGGGTGAAACAAAATAAAGACATCTCACACCTTCCCCCAAGAATAGGAAACGAGAAATCCTTGGCAATGAGCATCCTCTTTTGGAGCTTCAACCATAGAGGCTCTAGGCGGCTCATTGTGCACATTTCTTTGGGTGCAAGCACGATAGGCATGTCCTTGCTCCCCACAGTTAAAGCACCGTTATCTTTGCAATAACTCTCTACCTCCTCGAGAGAAAGACGATTGTTGCTTTGGGAGACTCCTTTTTCGTTACCTTTATTGTTGTTGCTAGAGTTGCCTCTGGAAGAATTTTGAGCATTATTCTTCTCTCTAGGTTCATTTTGCTCTTTAATTTCCATGGGCTTAGAATTCCTCTTAGCCTCTTGTTGGAATTTGATTTGCGAGGTGACCATAGTATGGTGTATGACCGCAAAGATGATCCTAAGCCATTGAGAGTTGACATACTGGACCATACCTTCAAAAAGCCTAGCTCAAAAGTGTTATTTTTATTCTAGAAAAGTCTATCTTTTTGTAGACAGTGGCTTTGATATGTAAATCCCAAAACTTATCCATATACTTGTGGATAGACTTGTAGGGAGACAACTTCAAGCTTCACCATTCAATGAGAACTTTGTCTTTGGCATCGCTTGCAAGAAACTGCTTCATTATGGAAGCTCTTAGGGTTTTCCATGTTTTTGGAGCTTTGTCGTTAGCTTGTAGGCTAGCCCACCATTGCCTGGCGAACCTTTGAAAATGCATGGCTACATGTCGTAGCTTGGAGGACTGCGTGAAACCCTCATCTCCAAAGGCCACCTCAAACTGTTGGATAAAGGCCAAGACTTTGTCCGTGGCACCAAATGTGCCTGCCATCATAGGTGAGAAAAGAGATGAATTAAGTACCTATACATCCGATGTTCAGCCATAAAAATAGAGAAAATGTGGAGAGAGAGAGAGAGAGAGAGAGAGAGAGAGAGAGAGAGAGAGAGAGAGAGAGAGAGATCTTACTCAAATCAACCCAGAAGGCAATGAATTACATAGATTTCTTTTTTCGCTAGCTAAAGTGCACTTATATACTACTATGAAAATCGTATATGCCCCTCACATGAATTAGCCGTCCGAGACTCAAGTCAATAAGGGAAATAAATACCTAAAATAATAAAATAAATAAATAACATTATATTGGACATTCACTTGAGATACAAAATTTTATCAAAAGTGGGTGTAGTCACTAGTGTCCTCCAATACTTTGAAGTTTCTAAAGAAATCAAAGTGCAATTCCTCTACACCCAAGATGTGTAACAAGGATTTCCCATCAACAACTCCTTATATCAATCCCTAAAATTTTTTGACCCCTCTAATAAGGTTGATACTAGATGTAATGATGTTCGAAGCCCCAAACCATACCACAAAGTCTACAATTTTTCACCACCAAAGTACGGCCACACGTCCATTTCTTCTATTTATCAAAGTAGTGACATAAAAATTCGCTTCACAAGCATGAAAACTACATGAAAAATACACACACACATATACATACATACATACATACATACATACATACATACATATATATATATATATATATATATATATATATATATATATATATATATATATATATATATATATATATATATATATATATATATATATATATATATATGTGTGTGTGTGTGTGTGTGTGTGTGTGTGTGTGTGTGTAGACATAATTGAATTTTTACATTGAAAAGACAGCTGGCCAAGGAAAAATGAACTGATATGTACAAAAATAACTCAGTATTAGAATTATTTAGGTACAATGATTATAAGAAAGAGATCCTCTTTCAGTAAAACTAGAAGTAGAAGAACTTCCCCGTTCCTCAATGAGTAATTCATTATAGAAAGGTCGCTTGCCAAAGAAAAGAAAGCCATCCAAGATAAGATAGAGTCCTTACCTGCATCCATCCAAACAAGACAACAATTCTGTTAGCCTTGGATGTG
This sequence comes from Adiantum capillus-veneris, assembly GCF_014529385.1. NCBI lineage: Eukaryota > Viridiplantae > Streptophyta > Polypodiopsida > Polypodiales > Pteridaceae > Adiantum > Adiantum capillus-veneris. The sequence continues at coordinate 113,564,895 of NC_140933.1, forward strand.
TTTTACAGGTATCAATGGACTATATCAATTGTTATCCATGTCCATCTTATAGGTTTTAATTACTTTAGACAAGCTAGTTTACTCATTTGGTATGTTAGCAGTTTTTTATTACTTTATAGACTATGGTGAAGTCCATCAAAAGTAAAGCCAAGAGCCACCGCTCAATGGCTATGCATAAAGAAGAAACCATATACTTACCTTTACAATCACTAGAACCCATGGTACCAAAGGTACTTTTTTAGATAAAGAGATGTGAAATCCGACATCTTTTTGTCAACCAGAGGTTATGGATGATGGTGGGGATTACCTCGTTTTTTTTCACCAATAAGACAACAATGTAATTAGTTAAGAGAGTAGCAAAACTCCCCCCCTTTTTTTTGAAACCTCATCATTTTTTTGCCAAAAGTTTGGAAGCTATACCCAAGCCAAAACATCCTCGGCTATATACTTAACTTCTTATCAAAAAGTCATTGTTGATTATCAAGAACATTAGTGTCCGGCCATACCAACCATAGCCTTATTTCCAAAGCCAAAAGAATGAGATGTTGTATACTTACCTTCACAAAATGCCAAGTTATCACAATATGTAGTGTTCGGCCTAATATGAGCTCCCAATTATGATAAGCAACCAGTTAATCACATAAAAAAAGAACCCTCTCGTTTTCAAAACCTGTCAGATAATTAGATACCTTTAGCTTTTTAGAAAAAGCTAGTAACCGCAGCGCTGTGAACCAGCTGTTTATTTTCGCCAATGTCAGAGCCAAGTGGCCCATTGGCCATCTCCCCTTGTAGCCACTATTTATGCAGTCGGTGACACAGTAACAACCCACGTTTTAATACATGTCCAACTGTAGTATGAACGGCCATCAAGCCACCCATCATACTCACCACCATATACCCACATACACATACTGCCATACATACAAAATGTTTTATGTGGAGGTGAAGTACTGCAACGGTCAATTTTCTACGCCCTTTACATCGTACTGAGGCCAGCCCCATTTTTTTATGTAGACAATCATGGATGAACATTTTTTATGCATAAGAGACCCATGGTCAGCCTTAATGTCTAGGCTTTCAGCAGAAGAAAAGCCAGTCAAGCTTATAACTTTCTCAACCTGCAACCATTTACAAGATTCGACAGAGCCTACAGTACGTCACAGAAGCGATCAAACCAGTCCGAGGTCCAGGGCAGTTTTTATACAAGGCAGGGATGCTCCATTCCTAGTTTTACCATGTCAAGTCCTTTGAAAAAAATACCATTTGCACAAATTTTGCAAGAATACCATAGCCAAAAAACCTACACAGTATGCGTGCTTTTATCAAGAAAAAGGTAGGACTACCTTCTTTAAAACCTTTAGTATGAGCAAAAATAGTGCAGTAAAACAGTAAACTCAGCTGAGGTAGGATTGAACACCTGAGTCACCTCCGAGGAGATCTCCATTCTCCTTGGTAGTAGAAAGCAGACAGGAGGTTTTTTCACAAAAATAACTCAACACACCCACAATAGCTAAGTGAGGAGCAGAGATTTGCCCTCACCTGTTTTATAGCAGGAGGAGGCAAGTCTTGCCCGTGTGCAGTGTCACGGTATCGAGAGAAGAAGGCCATGCTCCACCATGAGTGTGAGATACAACATCGAGCAACACGCCCATGGCTTTCAATGGGGATCGACAGTCAGGAGGGAGGAAGGAAGGCCGCCTGCACTACTCCTTGAGAGTAGTAGACATTGATCACGCTTGACAGATCATCATCATTCAATAGAGGGCTTGGCCCCCGGTAGTAGTGGTCAAATAAAAAATCAATTTATTAAGCTTTAGACCTAGTATGGTCCAGGAAGAAAGAGCCCCAAAAAAAAAGGGGGGAGGGGGGGTTGTTTTGTTTTTCTTTTTGGAAGTTTCTTTGAATAGATATCACTAATGAACAGTATACAAGTGTGTGTGTGTGTGTGTGTGTGTGTGTGTGTGTGTGTGTTGTTCTATATAATCAAAAGAATAAATAAGATCAGTAGAGGGTAGTTTGCGTATCCTCTCTATTTTTCTCTCTCATTTGTGTGTGTGTGGTATAAATGAAACCTATTCTCCATACGTAACAAGTGATAAAATCACGAGGCCTACCCAAGTGAGCAAAAAAGTTAAATAGGTGGAAGTTGTTCCCTCCTACAAAAATCAAGCAAAAAATTGTATGTTATAGTAGTGTTGAGATTATAGCATGCTTCAAGTAACATATTGTATGATATATTAGGGAGACTAGTGGTCCAGACATCGGTTGGTATTGGCATGTCCCACTCTTTCACCTTCAATGATAGTTTGTAGATGGAGAGAAATATTGTTAAAAGTAGATTTCTCTTCATAAACTTTACAATTATGCTTCTTTGATTATCATTGATTTATCACTGCAAAGGATTGATGTTAGAACCATGGTTAAGACTTCCTAAGCTTGTTGATCCCCTATACAACTCTATCCGGCACTATTCACGAAAACTTTAAATCTTATCGAGTCAACCAATTAAGAAAGATGAGACAAACCTTAAAACAATCAACCATGCCTTCAGAGAAATCTTTCCCCACCTTTTCCAAGATTTAGTGCAAGCTCCATGTCAACCAAGGTCTCGTTGGTTGTGTGCAAAATTGCATTTTGACTACGTTACACATTGTGCACATAACCTTGTGAGACAATTCAAGGGGCACACTATAAAACAATGGGCATCGTTATTGTGTAAGGCCATCACTATTTCGGTATCTATCTTACACCCAGAACTTTCGAAAAGGTTACTCTTGCTATTGTGATCGTCCATACAACTCCTTTGTTATGAGCTCAATCCTATTGCCACCTTTGACCCTTCATGTGTGCTCCTATAGTAAGTCAATGAAGTGATCTCTCTCTCTCTCTCTCTCTCTCTCTCTCACACACACACACACACACACACACACACACACACACACACACACACACACACACACACACACACACGTGCGCGCACAAATTTGATGGATTATCCCTAAGAAATTGTCTATGATACATCCATTCCAAGTGTTTCACACATTGAATTTCACTAATTCTTTTCTTCCTTATCACCAATCTTGAACCAATATTGTACATCGGGCATGCCGCATTTAGGTTGCTGCCGCAATGTCAAAAAGAGAATTGAACGAACAATTATAAATCAATTGTTAGTATCGCGATTCCCTCCATCCCAACCTTGCCACTCAAGAATTTCTCCCTTACCCTTACAAAAAAGGGGAACATGGAGTCAAACTCACACATTTTACTAAAGTCGATATTAGGAAAACTCCCGTAACCACTAAAGAAACGATGTGGAGTTGCTGCTACTACAAAGCTGTTTAAATTGTACAAATACCATGTCTCCTTACATAAGGCACGTCGCACCCTCCCCCGTTGTTGCGTCTTGCGTTGCACCTCTCAGTGGCCATCGTGGCCCACCACTACTTCTCTGAACCTCCCGATGGTACCTGTCATAAAATCTAATATCTAACTAACCCAAATGATTATTAAACCGATCATTTAATTTGAGAGAATAAACAAGAACAAGGATTAGAATATAGACATGTTCTTACAAATCTATCTCAACACGGGGCCAACCGTAAAGGGGCCATAATTCCAGATATGGCAGCAAAAGAAGGACCGCCGACTTTAGAATTCGAGGGATACATCAAGTTGATTTGAAGCCTTTGAAACGGCTTAGTACGGATAATCTTAGGATTGGAGTCTACTGTTGGGAGGATAGAAACGTCAAAGATCTTCTATGACTTTCTCATGCCAAATCAGGACAGTTATAACACCCACGAAGATCATTTATATCTTCAAAATCAAAAGAAAAGGGTTCAGCAGATCTACCAACCTACCTACTTAGGGATTGTTATAACAATAACTTCGTTATGATGACTCTTGAGGAGATGGAACAAACCAAACACCAAGGGTACTCCATAAGGGATTGGATATTGGGCCAAGGACCAGAAACTATTCCAAGAGATGAACTCTGCGACAGATCTTTTGAGAGTAATGTTAAAAAATCAAAAACCACCTCATCACGAAGAAAACCGGGTGACGCTAAAGTCAGTCCAGAGCTACACGAGTCACTATTTCCAATAGATTGGTTTGAAAGACTCGGAACAGGACCAACTGCCAGGAGTTGAACCAAACAGACATGTCAGACCATCTGATTTTCAAAAATGGGTCAAAAAACATAGTGGATATGTGGATCCATATAACTACTTAGCAAGATTTAAACAAGTGCTAAGAGCAGAACGCATATTTGATTTTCATACTCAGTTCGAGGGATTTGGAATGACATTGTAAGGAAAAGCATTGACATGGTTCCAAAACATTCCACCAAGGTCAATCGTGGACTTAAATACATTAGCTCAAGGATTTGTAGCTGCATGTTCCAAAATGGGGATCAAACATAATACGGTAGCTCAAATCTATAGCTTCAAACAGAAACAAGGTGAGTCTGTTAGGGATTGTGCACTAGAATGAAACAATACATTGCAAAATGCCCAGAGCTAGAAATACCTACAGAAGAAAGACTAGTATCATTGTTTCTAGAGGGACTGCTAAACAAAGAACTTCATGCTATATTGTATAGTAAGAAACATATGACCCTAGAAGAGTGTGTGTCAAATGCTATTGACTTAGGAGAAAATTATGATATTTTCAATGAAAGATGTTCCTAAGGATAATGTAAGAAAACAACATCCACCAAACCAGCACAAGTGGAAACGTCTGTTGAGCACCGCTTACAGCCATAGAAGACATGCTCAAAAGGATGAATGACATGATGAATAACATGCAAAAAGCACCTATGAAGGGAATAGGGCAAGTGATACCTCAACAGGGACAACCAATTATGCCGCAAAAATGGTGTGCAATCGAGGATAAATGCACCAACCATGAGACCAATGAGTGCTATTACCGGCCAAAGTATAGTGGGAATGTTCAATACGTGCCTATGAGGCCACAAGGACAATCCATGTACAGATATCAGCCTAATATGGCCCCAGCTCAAAGACCACCAATGGGTATGGAAAGACCTCAACCCGTATTGGATCCACAACCTCCATACTGGGACATAATGCAGTGCCTGTAAAGTACATGCATTCAGAGGGAGTCATAGATGAACAAGCACTAATGTCTCTTACACTCTATGTTGATCCTAGTCCATCTACAGTAATGGTAGAAGCAGAGTGGTATAATTCACATCTACCACCGATGGAAGAACCTGTGAATTACACTACACTAGAGCTTGCACCGATGTACTATGTAGCTAATCAAAGTGTTCAACCTCCGATGGTAAGACCCATGATTAAGCCAAGAACTGGAACTGTCATAACTGTGGTGCAGATGATCATTGGAAAAATGAATGCCCAGAGCCTGACAAGAACATTAAGCCAGTTGAATCTTATTGCATACAATGTTGCAAAAAGGGAGGACACTTCTCTGAAGATTGTCCCAAAAATCCTTTAAACAAGGGTAAAACAGTAGTGAACGTAGTCCAAGTGATACCTAGTAGCTCATCTGAGAGTGAGCCGATTGTTCCAATCAAGGTAATCACTAGAGCTCAGGCTAAGAAAAAGAAACATAACTCCTCTGATGATTTGAATAATACTAAAAATTCCTCTCAAAAGACCAAAAGAAGCAGAAGCAAAGGTATGAGATGAGAAAACAGAAACAAAGGGCTGAAATTGAGGAGAACGCCAAGAAACTATTCCAGGAAAAGGTGAAAGAAATTGGAAATGAAATCAAGGAAACCACCGTGAAATCCGGAGAATCAATTTTGGTAGACAAAATTTTTGAACCAATTAATGTAGCCTTGAAAGCTTACGAATCGGGACTTAAAGCAGGCCAAAATATGGAAAAAAATTGGAAAAACTATCTGTCTCCACATGGAAGTAGCTAAGCTTGAAGCTTATCAAAATCTGATAAGAATTACACAAGAGATGCTGGAAAAGCAAAAACCCAAGCTCAAGAGTATGGCAAAACCTGAGGAGCATGAGGTAGGAACCAGTAAAGAGAACTCCAAAGTGATGGTAGAACCCCACTTGGAAAAAAAAGTTAGAACTCATAGTGCCTGATAGTGAAGATGCCTTATACGGAATTCCATTCGTAAGAGAAGACTGACCATGACACTTATTAGAAAAAGTTAGAGAAATTAATGATAGGAGTCTAACTCTGAAGTCAGCTCCTATAGAGGAAGTTTGGTTAGACAATCTACCTCCTGACTAGACAAGCTCCAGAGATGTCTAAACCATTGACTCTGAAAACACTACCCTTTTACTTGGGAGATAACAAAGATAAATCCATAGTGTGTAAAACCACTCAGATAAAGAGATCGAAATAGACCCTAAAGGTAGATAACATCCATTCAATCATGTCTACACCCATTCAATGCACTCTTACTTTAGGAGAATTGTTAAAAATCAGACCATATTTATGGAATGATCTACAGAAAACAATAGAGAAGGTGGGGATACAGGACTAATCGATTTTTTTTTGAAAAAATTATAATAAAAATTGAATAACAAAGAAATTAGATCCGTTCCAATGAGCAAAGCCGAAAGATACTACGAAGGGAAAGAAAGAAACACAATCCTTCCAATGAGATATAATGATATAGAAACCATGGCAATACTGGATAGTGGGACAGGCATAGCCATAGCCACGAAAGCAGTATGGGAATCATGGGGGCAAGCAGCCATTAGACAAACTCGAATGAAATTGCAATTGGTTGATGGATACATTGAAAGACCCTTATAACTGCTTGAAAAAGAGATAGTTAATTCCTGTGGGATTGAATATCAACACACTTTTGCAATAATAGACTTTGGAAAGAAACTCAATTATGAAATCATCTTGTGAAGACCTTTCATGTGACAAGTACAACTTATCCAAGATTGGGGAAACAATTATCTTAGCCTCTTCGGCTGAAACTAAGCTTCCATCTTGGTTGAACAAAGACACACCTATTTGAATTTGTGGAGCCTTAGAAAAATGGGAGCTTAAAACGAGAAGAATGTATCTTAAAAAGGGATTGCACACATGAAGCCTATGTACCTGAACCCTTTTCAGAGCATTTATTTGAGCCATTTAAGTGGACTCAAATTTTAACAACAATGGATGTATGTGTAAATATGTCTAGGCCTACTCACTTTTGCAATGAGGACGGCTATGACATAATTCCCATACAAATGATCTCAACCCTTCACATTGAAAACGAAATTCAAGAATCCAAGGACTTGATGAAAACTCAACAAATCTTTTCAGACCTCTATTATGATGCAACAGATGAGTTAGAAGAACATTCATCTACCTCAGATGATTCGAGGTCGAAAAAAGAATATGTGAAAACTAAACTACTCATGAAAGGAGGAGAGGAAAAGTTTTTTGACTTTCCAAACCAAAAACCTAGAAGACAGAAATGGTATAGAAGAAAAAGAGACATGAAAGCTATACCTATGCCATTAGTCTCCAGTCGTAGTCTCCAGTCGAACATAGTTTTTGATGCAGATAGATGCACATAATTGTGTCAAAGACAAAATCACTGGTAGATATACTTTAAACGAAAATTAGAAAATGTCAAAAACATTGAGAAAAATGATAAAGGAAACTCAAGCAAAACCTAAATACCAGAACAAAGATTCAACTATGACACGAGTTGAGCGAAGAAAAAAATATCAAGAATTGAAGAAAGCTCTAAAGGAGATATATACAACCGAAATGGAAACCACTGTGGAGGAAGGTAAAGATGTAATAAGTGCTCCTTCCCATTACAAGAGATATACTCTCCAAGACCGAAAAATCATAGTCGAACAACCTGTCGGGGAACTACGAAAATAGGACGAGTCCTACGAGGGACCTGAAAACGCAAAAAAGATAGATCTGGCCGAACCAGTAGAAGAGCCTAGACTTGCCTACATTGCAAATGACCTAACGGACGAAGAAAAAGAGCTCTTGTTAAGCTTACTGAAAGAATACCGAGATATCTTTGTTTGGTCTTATAAGGATCTCAAAGATGTTGATCCAGAAATCTGTCAACATACCATACCGATGAGAGATGATGTGAAACCAAGTAGACAAAGACCATACACTTATAATGAGACATTCACCCAAAAGATCAAAGAAGAGATTGAAAAGCTAAAGGAGGCCGAATTCATTTATGAAATTGAATACACAGATTGGGTTTCTCCAATTGTGGTAGTACCCAAAAAAAATGAAAAATTACGGGTGTGTGTCAATCTCAAGAAAGTGAATGCAGCTACCATTAGAGACAACTTTCCTCTTCCAATCACTGAGCATGTTTTAGAACGAGTTGCAGGAAAAGAAGCTTATAGTTTTTTAGATGGGCTTTCGAGATACAATCAACTCTTGGTTGACCCCAAAGATCACCATAAAAATTCCTTTGCAACTGAATGGGATATTTTTGCCTATCGAGTTATGCCTTTTGGGTTCACTAATGCTCCTGCCATAAAGATTGATGAGCCATCCTTTTAAAGAATTTCTTCAAAATTTCTTGAAAGTATATATGGATGATCTATGTGTACATTCATCAATTTGGGCTGATCATTTTGAACACCTCAAAAAGGTTTTCGAAAAATATAGACTTTATAGGATTGCTTAAATCCTGAAAAGTGTACATTTATGGGTAGACAAGGAAAATTTCTTGAATATATAGTGTCTAAAAATGGCATAGCTACTGATATGGATAAAATTCATGTTATTGTTAATTTGTGTAGACCGACAACAGTCAAAGACGTTCAAGCTTTCATAGGACATTGTGGATATTACATACGATTCACTTATATGTACGCTATAATTGCAAAACCCATGTACAACTTGATTACACTCTTTGAATGGACTGATGAGTGTGAAGAATCCTTCATGAAGCTTAAGCAATCTCTCACTTCAGTGCCACTATTGAAAGCACCAAATTGAAATAAGATATTCCACATACATGTAAATGCTTCCAATTTTTCCATTGGGTGTATACTAGCTCAACCAAGAGACGGAAAAATTGATTTTCCTATTTCTTATGCTAGCCAACAATTGAATTTGGCACATAAAAACTATACCACCACCGAAAGGGAAGAATTAGGAATGATCTATGCCATGAAAAAGTATAGACATTACCTATTAGCTAACAAATTTGTGTTCCGGACCACCAAGCCTTATTGTACTTGGTCAACAAGCCATGCAACACAGGAAGAATAATGAGATGGTTCATCATTCTTCTGAAATTTGATTTCACTGTAGTTGTGAAAAAGGACACCACTCATCAAGGATCAGATTATTTGTCAAGGATTGTCTCAGAAGAACCACCTAAGGGAGCAGACGATGATCTACCAGATGCATATCTGTTCTTAGTGGAAATGATACCTCGATGGTCGAAAAATATGGTATCATTGATGACCATAGCTCAAGTGGATTTGCAAATTCCGCTTCCTATTACAATCGGATTAATTGAGCAATTGGCTATATATTTATTACTAGCTGGCAGGCTATACAAAAGAAATCGAGATGGAATATTGATTTTATGCATTAACCCTGAGGAGAAAACCCAATACCTAAGTCAAGCACATATTACCATAGTAGGACTTCACTTTGCGGAAGACCAAACTATGCAAAGGATCTTGAGACTTGGAGTATTTTGGCCAAATATGAGGAGTGATGTTCACCCATTTGTGAAAAAGTGTTCTCAATTCCAAAAACAAGCACCCATACCTCATGTAACATTGTTCCAAATATCACTCGTTCCTAAGTGGAGTAACTATCTAGTTACTTACTTATCAAGCTGAACATTTCTTGAGGATATGAGTAAACGCCGCCAAAGAGCAATTGAAACAGAAGCAAGAGACTATACTCTTATTGGAAACCAATTGTATCGGAGGGGTAAAGATCAACATCTGCGTCTGTACAAATGAAGACGAATATAATCCCATTATAAAACAAGCACATGTTGAATTAGCTAGAGGTCACTTCTCTAGTGAGACCAACGCAAGAGAAATCTTAATGACAGGTATATGGTGGCCAACACTTTTTGCAGATGCCAAGGAATATGTTTGAAGGTGTGATGCATGTCAAAGAGCAAAAATGACAATCCGTGTAGATAGCATGCCCTTAAGACCAATGATGGGGGCTAGAGCTTTTGCAAAATGGGGTATAGACTTTGTTGAGCCAATACAACCACCTGCTTATAAAACCCAAGCTCAATATATCATTGTAGCTACAGGCTATTTGACCAAGTGGACAGAGGCTAAAGCAACTCAAAAGAATGATGCCAGAACCACATCAGCATTCTTGAATGAGAATATGTTCACAAGATATGGACTGCCAATAGAAATTGTGAGTGATAGAGGAACTCATTTTCTCAATGAGGTAATTGAGTATCTGCTTAATGAATTTATGGTCATCCATAATAAATCAGCTCCCTATCACCCACAAGCAAATGGACAAGTTGAACATACGAATAAAATTCTCAGCTCGATATTGACTAAAGTGGTTAGTTCAGGACGGACAGATTGGGAAATGAATCTCCATGCTGCTCTATGGACTTAGAGTTTCATTCAAAACAACTTTAAATGTTACATCCATTAACCTTGTTTATGGTCTTGATGCCATACTTCCAATAGAATTTTTATTGTCGACACTAAGGGTAGCTTAGTATCTTGAGTGGACTGAACATGAATTGTCAGAGACTTGAAGATTTAAAAAAGCTTGATGAGCAAAGATTAAGTGTTGTAGCTCACATCTATGCACAAAAGCGGAAACAAAAACAGTTTTTTCATTCATAGCTAATTACAAAAATCTTCAAAAAAAGGGACTTAGTTCTAGTCTATTCTCTTAAGCAACACATTCCCAAGTTTAGAAAAAGGAAAAACGGATTGTTTATCATTGAAGATGTATCTCCAAGTGGAGCAGTTACGTTGTCCACCCTAGATGGTGAACCAATGACTAATTAGATTAGTGGATACCGTTTAAATAAGTACAAATTGCCACTAACCAATGAATTGCTATAAAAGATGCATGCAACAAAGCAAAGAAAGATAAAACGACAACAGGTTATTGATGAAGCTCAAGAGGAAGCACGGCTTCAGATACTCAAAAGAAAAGTTGCTCTCAAAAATCAATGAATACCTATTCCCTTCAACACTCTGGAACTACATGAACGATTATGGAAATTACCGAAAGATGTAGTGTCAACAGATGATAAATGGTTGGATGTAATGGACCTTCGCATCAAAGTACAGTTGAACAATCATAGCACAAATGCATTGGTCGATATTCGAGCTCGAGTAAATGCAGTCAGTTATTCCACGTACAAGAAATCCACAAGTCAGTCCTTGACAACAGGAATATCGACTATTAAAGGATGCAACAAAAACCGAACACCGACATTGGGAGTAGTCAACTTAAATGTGATAGTACATGGATGTTCATGTCCTCATCAATTTGTATGCTTACCAGATGAACACATGAATGAAACAATGATTCTTGGAATCTTATGGATGCGAACCCACAAGACAGTACCAAATAGGGATACCAATCAACTCAGGCTATCAGCTAAAGACGAACAACTCATTATTCCAATTGCACCAAGCAAGGAGGAATGGAAAGGAAGTTAACAGCAGAGCAAACTACAAAGCAATCAATCTTCTCCATCCTATAGACAAGAAAATGCTACAAGTAGCATGCAAGGAGTCAGGAAAATTTGGGTATCAAAAGCACAGCTTAAGGACAAGCCGATTCAAATTTGGATACTCAAAACATCATCTACAGTATCAAAGACGATTCCAAGGTTCAAAACACAAAGAAGATCATCCTTTAGCAGGGAACTTAACACGAAATGGATTTAGAAGAAAAAGGAGCACTTATCCTCTCCGCAAACTGTAAAATCGATGAAACAATGGAGAGTTAAGTCTCAAAAGACTCAAACCACAACATTCAAACAAAAAAAAATCAACATACTAGTGGCAGGTAAAAGCTCGATAACCATCATTATTGATACCGATAGCTTAGAAAAGTAGCATGCCAAAGCATCCTACCGGTAAAATAAAGCAAAGAGCACACAAGATACAAGTTTTGCTCTTTGGAAGACAGTAAAAGAAAACCTTGACATTAGAAACCCTTGCCAACTCTTACATAGCATAATGGTTTGAATTGCAAGCTTTCAACCTTCTTCGCACACGATTTCCAGAGTCCACAGTTGTCCGTTTACAACACCGCTTCACACGGAACATAAGGGGTAAGTTCTATGCTTATCAATGATCAACTCTATATGGCCGGTAGCAAGTCTAAGCTCAAGGAAAAAACCCTAGAAACCAAGCAGTAGTGGAAGAAGTCCTACGACCAAAAATTGACCATAGCGGCCTGTCAGCTCAACCAAATTGGATAAGACTTGAACTGTAGCATGTCCCTACATAATAGAACAATTCTATATCACCAGATGACCATTCGACAGGAGTCGAGGGGGGTCGCAAGTACAAAAGCTAAGTTTTGGCCAGATGCCAGAATTGGATTATGACTCCAGAGACACCTTATACACGGACGGAGTCTATACACAATGTACATGGATGGTTTCATGAAAATAGTCAAGGCAAGCCCTCGAAAAGCAGAAAACAGCTAGAAGACTACAAAGCGTCAAATTTGACATACGAAGTCAAACTGACTCCAAATAGACCACAACTGGATGGATAGCTTCAAGACTATGTAGCGGATAAGTCCATAGCTTTAAAAGTGACTAACCAACACCACAGGCAGGCTTGGAAATTGAAGGGTGCCCTTGTCCTTCCTAGGGAAGGGGAATTCCCTTAGTTGGCCTTTGGAGAGGAAGGGCCATCATACACTTTGCCCGTCATCATGCAAGGCAAAAATGCACCAACCTATCACTCGATACCCCTTAATTTTCTTGCTCCTATGAAATATTCACTTGCTTTTGGTGTATCTTTTGTTGTTCCATACTTAAGAGGAGCTAGCATAGGTATTCTTTAATTAAATTCGATGGTTAGTAAATTTTTAGAATATTGGTATATTATACTTTAGCTTTGTTTGCTCCTCTTCCCCCCAAAAGCATCACCATTAGTTTTTACGTCTCTCTCTCTCTCTCTCTCTCTCTCTCTCTCTCTCTCTCTCTCTCTCACACACACACACACACACACACACACACACACACACACACACACACACACACACACACACACACACACACACACACACACACACACACACACACACATCTTGAGAGCACTCACTTTAGCCAACATGTGCCACAAGAAGAGTATGCAAGAGTGTGCAAGTTTGAGGGACATTTGTGAGGTGAGGCCCTCTGACAAAAGGAAGAGGAGGGAGGCAATTCAACGAGGTAAGGCCCTCTAAGAGGAAGAAAGAGGAAGGTGTCTTGGTCAATGCCTATTGCAACAAAGGCATGGACGACATGATCCAGGAGTTTTTGCTTGTTGCAAGGGTAGAGGCTAGGGGCCAAGATGTGGTTCGAGATTCTCTTGGCATATAGTGGCCCTTCAATGGGCATGCTCCTACTTGCATGCTATAGCTACAAGTAGGAGAGAGGGCAGTGGGTGGCGCAAAGAGAGAAAGAAGTGTAATTAGAAAGTGTTCATCTCTCATGTGAAGCCATGCAGAGGCCAGAAATGCGTTGAGAGAGAGAGAGAGAGAGAGAGAGAGAGAGAGAGAGAGAGAGAGAGAGATAAAGAGAGAGAGATCGTGACTTGTTTCCTTGAGCCTCAATGCTATCTCCTCATTTCCTTTAAAAGATTCATGTCCAAACTCAATTGTAGTCACACATGCGCTAGAGGCTAGGACATTAGAGGAGGAGCTTAGAGGTCGCTAGATTCTAGAATCATCATGCACGTTGCACACATCACAAGTCTTGTTGCATCAGACTTTGCATTGCAAAGCATCTACATCCATATAAATAGCATCACTAGTGAGCTGCCACTCTCAAATCTTGTCGCATTTTTATTTTTTGAAGGTCTTCATTAAAAATAACATATTAAAAGTGTTATCTCTTCTTTGATTTAGGTGGTGGGATTCAAATTTTAATAAATTTAAACTTATATTTTACCACCTTAGAGCTTAGGCTTTGTTTTTTTTTTCTAATATATAAGCAATGCTCAATAGGAGCTATTTATATTAAAGAAGAAAAACACTTCAAGTGTCTTGGCTTTTATATGGACCTGCAACATATGGACCTGCAACCCACCATAACAGACCATGAAAACCCCATATGCATCACATGCCACAAGGAGCATAAACACCATAAAAACTAGGATCTTACAAAAAATATATTTGGACACAGATCTTGAGCAACGGATGCCACCACATCGAGGTCCTTGCCACCCCACCCCAACATGTCCAATGGATAGGAAGACAAAACGACACATGGCAGCAAATTATAATCTATCGGAGAAACTTCCTACCACCATAAAGCTCAAACTAAAACGAGTCGATCCTAAATGCAACACATCCGATTTACACCTTAGAACTTAGGCTCATGTTTTAACTAAGCAACCTTCTACTTTGATTTTTTTTGGGCTATTTTATAGAGTTTATGTTTGAAGGGCATTTTCAAAACTTGCCCTTCCTAGTGAAGGCTTATTTTCAAAGGACCCGTCTATTGGGAAGGGGCCTTTGAACGGCATGCTCTTCACCGGGAAGGCCTATCACAAAAGTGCCATGCATGTGCAGGGCTAAACCCCAAAGGAAGGGTGGAAAGGGTTGCAATTTCCAGCACTGACCACAGGCCATGTAGTCACAAAAATCAATGATTTCAGAGTCGACAAAGCACGAAGTGATGCCGACACAACAAAACTTTACCAAATTCAAATTAGGACTTGTTTTAGTTGTATTGAATATATTTAGGTCACAAAATTATCGAGTTTAGCAAAAACTTTGATTGTTGAAAATAATCGCGATTATTTACTTTTGTGTTTTTTTTTGCTTGAAAATGATACTTTCACTTCACCTATCACTTGTACAGACCTATTACATGCCACATTTCAAGTATGAGCCAAAATGATAAAAAAAACTTGAAAATTATCAAAAAAACGCGAGAAGTTTTTCCAGTCCAAAATTTGAGTTCTCTGTCACATTTTTTGATCCAAATCACCCCATATCTCATACACAGGGTCTACAACATGCCTAGAACCAAGTTGCACCAAAAAATGTACATTCTGATGAAAAAGTAAATAATTACGATTATTTACTTTCTTGTCAAAATGGCAGAAAATTGCAACTTTGACCTTATGGGACCAAAGAACATGATGTCTGAAGTCCACTGACCAAGTTTGAGCTAAATAGGATCTCTAAATCTCAAAGTCCCTTTATATCTATTGCTTCAAAGACTGAAAGCCTAAATTTGGTACCATATCCACCTAGTGCACTCAAATGAGCCCACACTTCACTCAGAGTACCTAAATGGCATATATTTCAAGCCTATGATGCCACCTCACCCGCTACGGAGCAAGCAGACCATCCAATGCCAAGCCCTCGCCCTTCACCAACAGTTAAACCCATAAAGGCGAGGAAACCAAAGAAAAAGAACCTGAACAGCAAGCCTTATCCAATTTTGAGCAGTCAAAAGAAACAGAAACAGAGGCCACACCTTCTACGACCACCCAACAAGAAACAACCGAAGCATCCATGAAGCCTCAAGAAGCAAAAGCAGCTGAGGCAACCGCATCATTTCAAGGAGAGGTAGAACCCCCGTCGCAACCACAAGCAGCTGCCACAGAATTACGCAAGGAGCCACAAACCGGCTGAAACATCTAGGCAGCCTACAGAGTTTGAAGAATGGGAGACAAACAACGAAATCATTATACAGGTGAATGAATATGCCAAGCAGATGCAACAGATGACAGAAAAAATGTGAACAACAGCACTTAGCCGCAATGCTAAGGCTAGAGAGCTTGAGCTGACGATGCTCTACAAGGAGAGTTATATGACATGATGAATGTCATTTCAGATTTACAGAGACATATCAAAGAGCTAAAGGATGAGACAGACCAACACCAGCTAGCCAAAGAGAAGCAGCAGAAAGAAATAGAGAAACTAGGAGAACTTTTAACCAAACTATCCGATACCTGCAAGATTGAAAACTAACAGCTGATAGAGGTAACAAATGAACTCCTAACCACGACTCTATCAGTACAGAAGATCCAAGTGAGGCTCGATATAGCAAATGCCTCTGCAATACTCGGAGCAAAGAATTAATGATCAGGCATCATTTTTGATACAGATAAGAGAAAATCTTGTTGTCCCTTCCATAAAAGGTACAAATGAAGTCTATAAGGCTTTGGAAAACAGGAATAAGGATCTAGAGCTAGAGGTAAAGTTAAAGCAATCACAGAGAAGAGACCTTGCATTCATGCGGGTACAACGAGAAGAACAACTACTCAAGGAGATAGTAGAACTAAAAAGATTCAATCAAATGTTCAAAGAGGGACAACCAAAGACACAAGAAGAAGCAGATACCTCTGAGCAACCGGCTATCGAAATTCCCTCAATCTCTTTTGCTGAGATGGAAACATAGCCGACAGAAGGGCTAGAAAAGAATATTTTCAGATATCACTCACAGATGCTGAGCAAGTGCCCATGGTCCAGCTTTCTAAAGCTGAGGAAGATGCACTAAAGGAACAAGTTGCTTAGAAAACATATGCAGAATGGAAAGCAGCGATGGATTGGGAGTTGAAGTTCTCCACTCAGTCAATGTCACTCAACTCACTCCCAACCAAATCAATGCACAATGGCATCAGCAATCATTGTGTCATACCCTTTGATCAAGAGCTATTACAGGTAAAAGAAAGACTATATAAAGATATGCAGGCAGAAGGCACATAGGACGTCCACTCCAAGTGGATAAAGAGCTGGTTGAACAAGATTCCGAGATATCTGATTCTGTACACAAGAGCACTTGCCGCACTACAAAAAGATCCAACATTTTGTCATGTACCAAGAGTAAGGACATGGCAAGCATATGAAGCATTGAGAAAGAAGCGGCCTACATGGCTGAACTATCCACGATTGCCAGCTCCAGAGCAAGGAACACGGACATAGGAATATATGGTGAAAACCCTGAAAATCCTAACGGACGCCGTGACTTTCTTCAAAAGTCTCCCTGACCTCTCACGTGCCATGCTATACAAGATCTGCAGAATGCTGCTCACATGTCTTTAAGCTTTTCACGAGCCAGAGCAAGCAGAAGCACCATGAATGCCGTGACAGGTCGACTGCTCACGTGTCTTCAAGCTTCTCATGAGCCAGAGCAAGCAGGAGCACCATGGATGTCATGATAGGTCGACTTTTTTGAGTGGTTTTAGTGATCTTTTCTCGGACTCTTTGCCAGGGGAGTTACCTCCTGAGAGACCTGAGGATCATACCATAGATCTTGTGCCACGTTCTAGTCTACCGACTAGACCATCATACAGGGTTAGTGTAGCCTAGCAGAAAGAGATTACGAGTCAGGTCAACGAGCTTTTAGAGAAGGGGCTGATTCAGTCCAATCCATCCTCTTTTTGTTCGCCTGTACTAGTGCATAAGAAGGATGGTTTATGGTGCATGTACAATGACTATCGCTCCTTGAATAAGAACACCGTCAAGAACAGGTTCCCCCTACCGAGGATAGATGACATTCTTGATCGGCTTGAGGGAGAATCACTGTTTACAAGGATAGACCTAAAGAGTAGGTACCACCAAACAACTATGCAACGATCTTCCAAGTTCACCATCTAGGCACTCTTTTATAGGTTCATAAGACCCCTAGATAACTGAACACGGGCAAAAGCAAAATCTTCTAAAAAAAACAACTGGTTCTTATATAAATGAAAAGACCTCTCAGTCAAGGTATATAACCTGAACACTTCAAAAAAGCCACCACCAAGAACTCACTCTTCTTTCCGTAAATAAGACCTAAGTTTTCGCGGTGCCCCAAAAACTTGCAAGAGATGTTTCTGACATTCTTCTTCATTCTTGGACAATACAATGTCGTCTTCAAAGGAAGTGTCCACAGACTACCTTTGCTCTTAAGAAATTCGGTCCATAAATCCTGCTAGGCATTATAGAAGCAATTGTGAGCCAAAATGGCATCACGAGGGCATCAACAAAGGCGCATACAATTCGAAGGATATCCTAAATGCAATCTTTGTCCACAAACTACCTTTGCTCTTAAGAAATTTTGTCCATAATCCCTGTTAAGCATTGTAGAAGCAATTGTGAGTCAAAATGACATCACGATGGCATCAACAAAGGCGCATGCAATCCGAAGGATGTAATAAACACAATCTTGCATTTATTATATACATCTCCAGGAGCGATCCTAATTTGATTATAGCCATTTTTCAAATTGATTCTGATAAAAACAGAAAGAAACCTATTATATATCAGTAAATCATTGATCCTAGGTATTTGAAACATGTTCATAATGGTGATTTTGTTAAGAGTTTTGTAGTCAATGTACATTATTCAAGATCTATCTTTCTTCAAAACAAGAAGCACTCATGAGCAAAAAGACAAGTTACCTGGTTGAATTAGGCTCTTTTCTAAAATTTATGTCACTTGGCTTATTATTTCTTCATTCTGGGCTTTGCTCACTTTGTAAGGTGACCGGTTTCGTGGTATACTACCAATAATCAATTCAATTGTGTAATTCTCAAGTCTTTAAGGAGATAGCTCTCCAAGAAAACCCTCATAGAAACAATCTATTTGAGCTTGCAAAGTCTTTTGGCATTATAATTCTAAGCCTGACAAATTTGAACCTTTATGCTCTTCCAAATCTCTCAGGAAAAAAAGTAAACAGAAATCTCGATACCATTCCTTTAGAAATAGCCGAAGCCAATACAAGTGGGACAGAGCACCCTTTCATTTTACATCGAGTGATTTCTCTACCGTTATCATTTTTCATGTGGCCTTTCTTGCCCTAAAATCAACCGCGACGTTGTTCTTGTGGTAGGAAGGTATCCCCAAAAGTACATCACACCCCTCAAGAGGCATGATATAGAAGTCCTCGAGTCCTAAGTACATGTGACAAAGCAACCAAAGTTTTCCAATGACAAGTGTAATGGCGACATCATGCTTGGGTACCATTGGACAACCGATTGTAATTTCATTACTTTCGGTGTACTCCCAAGTCAAACCACCAATTTCGAAGAAGTGCAATTGGTTGTAGATCCTCCATAATAAAATAGCAAGGCCGCCTCCTCTCGTACTGTACACTACACTCTACAAATATCGGTACTCTCATCTTCTTCTACTTCTTGCCTTTCTTTTCCTTAGAAGATTATTTTCCAAATGACTTGACATTATCATGTCGTCACAGAAGTCAAGGAGCTTGAATGCAAAGGAGAAACTATCCACGCATGTTCGATATGTTGTTGCATACTCTTTCACTTCTATTATCGTCCGACCTCTTTAAATAATCCACAACAATACCCCTCGTTCTGCTTTTTTTAGAGACCTCTGAAAAGAAGCAACCAGAAAAAAAAATCCCAAAAACGTTAATTGTATGTCTCAAAGGTATTCTTACATCCGCACATGATTCTAGGTTGTGATTCACGTCGGCCTCCGACTCATTTCAACCAGACTGAAGAAAATAATTTCTTAAATTTCACACTTTGTCAGTGCTTTCCGATAAAGAAGAGTAGACAATCGTGTGAGAGCATTCCCCTTCAGATAAGATGATACATGTCGTACTTTAGAGGCTGCCGAGAAATTACCTTTAAAGAGAGCACTATCAAACTATTGTATGAAAGAGAGCTTGATATGAATCTTTGTAGCCCAAAAAAGTGTGAAACATATCGTTTCCCCCTCATCCTTGAACTCCTTTGTCATCTACATCTTATCCAGGTTGTCGTATTGAGTCACTTATAGTTAAAGATTCTTCTTCTTACCATAAAGGGTTCCAAAGGTGTAAATATCACCAACTTACTATTAGAACTAGAAGAGATTTCCTCTTCTAGACTGCTGGAATGCTTTTAGGACTTTCCAGACTTGTTTCCCTTATGCCTTCTTCGCTTCGATCCTCTTATCCTCATCGAAATTTAAATCAGGATGGAAGAAGTAGAAAAGCTACAATTTTTCTCAAATTGAACACGCTTTCTTAATACCCTTTTCTCTTTAAAGGTAGAAATCAAACCCAAATACTAGGTTACATCCTTTGACTCCCTTTTCGAGAGTGCTTTTTAGATTTCAAAAATCAAACCCAAATACTAGGTTACATCCTTTTGACTCCCTTTTCGAGAGTGCTTTTTTAGATTTCAAAAACTTTCTTGTGAATAATTCATCAAACTAATCCTAGGAAAACCCAAATACTAGGTTACATCCTTTGACTCCCTTTTCGAGAGTGCTTTTTAGATTTCAAAAACTTTCTTGTGAATAGATTCATCAAACTAATCCTAGGAATAAGCTTATGCTTGCTTGCACTTGGCTTCACCTTGGTCTTTGCTGCAAACTTCTATCATCTCATAAACCTCAAGAACAAGAATCAGATGACTTCAAAACACTTTACATAATTCATATTTGACAAGGCGCATCGCATAAGTGTCCACTTGAAGCTGTCGCTTGTATTTTCAATTTTAAAGATCCTCCAGTAAAGGCTTTCCATAGTCCTCTCCCATTTCATCAAAAAGGCTTTCCCACGCTCTTCCCACATTAGATTTTCTGTCAACTTTTTGTATTTTCGTTGGGACTTGAGTGCTCGTTATGGTCCCGCTAAACAATAGGTCGAATGTGTTTATCAGATTTTGCAATGTGTAATAATAGTGATTTATAGTGAAAGCTTAGGATGAGTGCTCAGTGTGTACTCAAGGTTCCTTTTATTGAATCATCCAATTTCTTCATGAGATGTGAAAAGACTATAGAGAGAAGAGCGCACGATACTATTAAGTATAGGTTCTATAAGTGATAAAGAGAGAGAACCATGCACTGAGAATGAAGGTAATAATCAGGATACTTGGATACTTGGGATATTTGGGGTTTTGGATACTTCCAATACTCGGTGTATTTGGGATCCGTGGGTACTTGGGTACCTAGGTTGTTAGCGCTCCTAGTACTTCGTACTCTTGCAATTTGCGTTTAAGAAGAATTTTCTCTTACTCAAGCTCAACTACTCCTTGAGGGTGCACCCCTTTGCAGACAAGCGCTTCTTTTCTGGGTCATCTACCATTCTTCAAAGACGTAAATTAGAGCGATCGATACACCCAAGTTGTATCGAGTTGGATAAAATTCCAGACAAGAAAAGAAATTTGTGATTTGGTATGGCTTGACGAAGATGGAAGCACATCTGATGCGTAATGGACTAAGGATGGGAGCGGCTAATAAGTTCAAGACGACACACAGATTCTTTGATAAAATAAATCCGAGGATGGTTCTTTCATCTTTTCTTGAGTGATAATACCAATACTACCAAAGAGATCTCATACCACTATGATATGCAACAAATTGATGGTGAAACGCTACAACTAATCTAGATTGGGGATGCAATAACAGTGAGGCTAGGTATGAAATATGAAAACAACGATTGATTTGTTGTCTTGGGTTGGAATCTGAAAGCGATTGATTTGTTGTCTTCGGTTGGAATCCGAAGAAAATGGTATCAATGTATGTTGTATGTTGATATGGTGCAAAAATGCTAGAGATGTTGTTGAGTAACTGTGGGTACTTGATGCTTGTATTGAGGGGTATTGACTTGCACTTGAGAAATGACACTTAGGGTCACTTCTTCATGAAATTAAAGCTATGTCGGGCAATCCCAATAGAAACCCACAATATATTAAAATGTCACTTATAATGAATTGATATATACACCTATAAAAGATGCTGGACATGCACAAATACCTAGACTAGGTATTAATGAAACCCTATAGGGAACACTCTCCAATGCCTCCACCTAGCAGACACTAGTTGTGCTCATGTGCAATCATAGGAGTATGCAATTATTCTAAAGTGTTTGGGCATGCAAGTCATGCATACAGGCTCACAAGAGTGCCACAACACTTCCTGAATTATCTTAAATCCTACAGATAGGAGTTAGCTTGTCCACATACATATAATTATATGTGCACGTGACATATTCACTCTTGGAAACCATGCGTACTGCAAACAAAATTGGATCAGATATTTAATAGGAGAAGAATCATATGAGCTTTGAAACTATGCAACAAGATTAGATATCCAAGCGAGCAATCAATAGAAACACAAACAAAAATTGCAACAAGCTTTAACTCAATAGAGAGAGAGGGGGGGAGAGAGATACACGAAGAAACAAAATTTCGCTTTCGAATGCACTAAGCTTAGATGTGCACATGACCAACTACTAAGAAACCCCCCAAATAACGAAAATTCATAGTGTGCTAGGAAAACCCGTGTTAAAATGTCGACATGAATATAATGACCCCTCTTTTTTAAATCCTAATACAACATGGATTAAATAAAACTCTCGTTGATGTATCTCTACTAACTTGCTTAAAATATTCAAAAATCAATAACCCTCTTATTAGCCTTACACGGAGTACTAACATGATAATATAATGGACCCATCGACCGCACATCCCACCTTCTTATAGGCTACTACAATCATAAATACTCACTCTCACACAAAAAGGCCACACCATCGTCAAGCATGTCTTTTAATAAATAGTGTAAATGATAAGTACAAATTCTATATAGGCGACTTTGCACACATTACACATTGAACAATATGACACAGCACCAAACGCATATAGAGATAATCACCCTTACCTACCATAAAAAGGTGAATTTCAATAGAGCTAGATCTATTCCAAAACAACATGGTGGAAGCTCAAAAAGACTCGTCCACACATCATATCTTAAATTACATTCTAGAATAGAAAAACCAGAGGAATATTTACTCTGAAGTTGATGAAACCTAAGTAGAGTTAATTTCTCTTCAAAATAGCAATTTTAATAGAAGATCTCTCTCTCTCTCTCTCTCTCTCTCTCTCTCTCTCTCTCTTTCTCTCTCTCTGCGTGTGTGTAGCCAAGCGGTTGTTCAAGAACGACAAATACTACCAATCGAGGCAATGTGAGTGTTGGGAGGCACGGCTGCTGGCGCTCGCAAAGAGTGAAACTAGCATCTCATTGGCAGCTTTGAAGCATCAAACGAGCGTCATAAGCACGTTTTACTGAAAACGAGCTAAGATTGCCACTTTTAGTGGAAATATTAGGCCCCTATCAATATTATCTAGCACTATCACTAGTATATGAATTAATTTAAACAAGAGCTGGAAGGGGTCAACACGATAAAAAGATGCCCATCACACAAATTCAACAAAAGAGATTATTTTCTTAGATATTCTCACCATTTCACATTCAAGAGTGTTGAAGAAATGACATTGAAAAAAAAAATATAAATTGAATTAAGGAAAAGATCCCTTTAGACTTTAATTGGTGTATTTTCTATTATGAAATTTCCTTGTGTGCATAGTATTCTACTAGTATATAAATAAAATAACCTAATGATATCATGGGTCCACATGGCATCTTGAGGTCCAACGGCATCTTGAGGCATAATTGAGAAGTCGAGATAGAGGTTCATGTGATGTGGGACCTTCTCCTTTTGGCTCATAAGAAAAAGAGTACATACCCAACCACCACCCGTAGGTCCTAGACATCCCTCCATAACCTCACCTCCCCTTGCTCTCTATCAACACATTTTATTTTCCATGGAGAACAAAATCGGTCCCACTGTAGGGTTTGGAGTGCAAAATTGGTTTCATTGGCCAAACATAGAGCTACATGAGCTGCCAATGAAACTTATATCGGCAAATGATAATTGCAGTTTTTACAAATCTAGAAAACATTTACAGATTTTAACAGAAAGGGATTCATTTTTCATTCTTGAAAAATTCACAGGTAATGGGTTTTTTTAAAGAGGTTTTGAACGCATGCGAGGTAGTAGATTTGGAAAAAGTGAAACCCCCGAGGAGGTAAGAAAAAACCACTAATCTCCATGGACAAAGACTATACCGATGACGATGTTGGCCCAACAATGGTGGTCTCTCTTCCTCACTCTCTGTTTCAAGCTTTCCTTGCACACACACTCGTGTCATTGCACAGGTGCACATAGACAAACACACTCTAAGTAAAAAAAAAATGTACACTTTCTCCACATAGTGCACAGAGCAACATAGACTCTAACCACACACATGCACACTTAATATGCATTTGCATACACAATGCACATAACTTGTACAATGCACATGCATGCATATAAGATTTAAGCCGTCAGGAAAGCAATTTGAGAACCCAACCAAATGCAATGATCGCGGTCGAAACTTGGGGTAAATCCTCCTTCTTCGTACTGTCGGCCCGGCGGGGGAGGGCCGGTGGTCCCCTGCCCCCAATTGTACCTAGCTAGGTATTCGATGCCTCTGGAGCAGAAGCTCGTGATGTTATGCATTGTAATAAAACATTGAAATAGACTCTGTTTTATTACATAAGAAAATTATTAAATCTTCTTGTGCATGAGACCGTCGTATTAATCAATCCTCCTCAAATATCACACGACAAACCTCCTCGGGAACTTGAAACCCCCAAGGAACACTGTGTGCAAGATTGATTAAATGCACAACAATCATAACCAATTTGGCCCAAAGGCCATCTAGCAATTGGCATGGGTAACCATCAAAAGCACAATGTGCACCTTTTTCTATATAGATATGTTCATGCGGGATCACTAAGCTCACATGGTTTAATTTTCTTGCTAGTTGCTCCCATTTGCTTTGGCTAAGGTCAACTATTTATGATGTAAAGGCTCTCTTGCACCAAGAGCACTGAAAACTAAGATGGCGCCTGGGCCTTGCACATGCTAAATGGAGATGGACATGTCTTCCACAAGGCCCCTATCCGCCTTCCCATGCAAGTATGAGGTAGAGAGATCTTCTTGCACAAGGTCACAAACCGCTTTCACATGCAAGAGAGAGAGAGAGAGAGAGAGATGCCAATTTTCCTTCATGTTGGTATGAGTGAGAATTGTCAAGATACATTTGTGAAAATGTGCTATGAGTACTTCCTACTACTCATCGTGTACCAATATTGAAAGCCTTTTTTTTTTTGGGCAAAACTTGCAATTGTGAGTGGATTATATTAGCGCAACCAAAAAAATTACAAATTTCTGCCACCGTCATGAGACGAGCCATGACAACTACTACGGGACATAACTACATAGGATGATAGGGGAGCCACTTCAAGGAGAGGAATGAGTCCATCGCTTCACCGAAACAAGTTAGCCAAAGTGGTGTTGGTCTTGTTCAATTCCTTGGATTTTGATTTCTTCCCAATGGCGATGATCGCCCCCCTACTTTCTTGGATTATCTCTGAGAATTTAGCTGTTATAATGATGTTCTTGAAGATGCAACAGTTCGTTGGCTTCCATACATGCTTAAAGTAGCAAAATCTCACTACTTGTGTTATGATAAGAAGCACTTGACTATTAAATACTTTCTTTCCCAAGAAGAGATAGTTCTTGTAGAATGCAATTTTCCACGTTTTTTACACGCATTTGCAATGTTTTCTTGCAAGGCCACTCATCCTTGGGCACTCCTTGAAAAGATGAGTGAGGTCTTCAAGAGCGAATGTGCATTGCGGACAGCGATCCAGTGTCAGGCCAAGGGCAGGGCCAAGGGCCAGGATGGACATGCGGTCAAGGGGCGCTATATTTAGGGGCTAGGAGTCTATATATGGCACGGTTGGGTGGAGAGTTGCATGGTCCAGTCCCCCGCGGTCTTACATTGGTATCAGAGCTCAGGGGAGGGAGCAGCCATAGAGGAGGGGAAGAGGCAGGGCCTTCTCTCGAGTCCTCTCTCTCTCTCTCTCTCTCTCTCTCTCTCTCTCTCTTTGTGGATGGACTCCCTTTCATGGCGAGCTTGGATCGGCAGGCAGCCACGCCGGATCAAGAAAAAAGTAGGCCGGAGGGAATTGCATGCAAGCAAGGGCCGTGTGCAGCATCTACAAGCCGGGTAGAGCACGACGAAATTGTCCGTGTGCAGGAACCCCAAGTCGGGGAAGAGGAAAACTTCGCCCTGCTTAAAATCGGACCAGAATACCATCATTGGAAGTGCCTTGAGAAGGTGGGGAAGTTTTGACACTGCCGCGGCTTCTAATTGTGGCTCCAGCGAGAGATATCTCCGCCTTTGCATCCCGCAGAGTCGCCGACTCTGTTGCAGGTAAAAAACTCATTAAAAAAAAAATAAAAAAATTTTAGGGCTCCATAAGGTGGGCGGCCTTTGCAAGAGATGGTTCATACACAGTTTTGGGCGGCAAGCTTGCAATTGACCCTATTGCTCCCATCTTCCACTCGGTGGACGCAAACGAGCACACGTTCCGGTTGATCGGGGATAGCTCTACAGTTGGAAGCTGCTGCAAAACCAGATTTCAAAGTTTCGAAAGGCCGGAATTTGGTCGGAAATTTTTCACCGTTTTGGCATATTGCATACGATGCAAGCCAAATCGTCGGCAACTGCCAATTGATCGGTGTTTTCAAGTTCCTCACCGACTGCAAGTTGATCGTTCTTTTCAACTTAATCGCTGCCTTTACTTTCGAGATTTCTCTCGATGGAAATTCGAATGCACAAATTATGTGGGCGACAAGGTCGGGACGCTTCGAGACGAGTCATGTGATTCAGGTACGCACTAAATTTTGCAGCATACTTTGTTTGCACAGAATTAATGTCTTGATTCAAGGATCACAATCAAGCATGGTCTTGAGTACACAATCCCTCGACACCACACGCGAGTCGGAGGTTGATTGTTCATACAACGGCAACTCAGGCAGGGCCTGTGAATACAGTATTCGGCAAGGCCGACCGCTCATTATGTGGAGGAAAGCAAGATTTTTGGGAGCATGGCTCCATGCATTGGATGCATAATCTTGTCCAAGCCATTGCAGCTTGCTAAGGAGCAGGCGGTCTAGGTACATGGCGCATCGTGGAAAAAATATTGACATCCGTAGCTAGGATCTGAATGCAATATGTTGACCACCATATGAATTTTCACAATGCCAACTTGTCAAGCAAAGGTTGCTTTGATGAAATTTTGCCACGGTCAATCTTTTTTTGATCGGACACATGTATGTCACCAAGAGCATCTGTTAGCTATGAGCACTCAAGTTATTTCATTTCGTATACGACGGATGTATATGATACAAGAGGGCGTATATCCATATGCGACAAGTTTCTCTCGCACGGCAGATTTGGCTATGAGCCATCTTACACGAGCTTTCCATTTGGAATCTCATGACAAATGGTTGCAGAAACAACTACCAGGCTAGCCAAATTTAAGT
Source organism: Adiantum capillus-veneris (assembly GCF_014529385.1). Classification (NCBI taxonomy): domain Eukaryota; kingdom Viridiplantae; phylum Streptophyta; class Polypodiopsida; order Polypodiales; family Pteridaceae; genus Adiantum; species Adiantum capillus-veneris. The sequence goes on from NC_140933.1 coordinate 113,592,214, forward strand.
TTTTCTTGTTTTTTCTAGGTACACACTTTACTTGGCAATTACTGTCATTGTGCAAAGCAAAGTGCTTTGGCAATTTTACATGAAGCAAGGCTTCTCCATTGTGCCCAGGTACTGCCCAATGACTTGGAGTCAAGGGCATTGGCACACAAGTTTGAGGAACTGGCCAAATAGGGAATGTCACCTCAGAGAATCCCTACCAGTTTATTATGTGCAAGGCACTTCTGGTTTGGGTTCTCATGCTTGAGACTTTCCTAGTAGCCAAGGGCTTACACTTTTGCATGCAAGGCATGCTAAGCAGGTGGCATGGAGTCCACCACTTCCGGGATTACGCTTCCGCTGTCACACTCGCAACTCTGTCAAGGACAGACTAAGTGATGGTTGTTGAACATGATGGTTGGTTGCTATCAACACCCAACAACACTCAAAGGAACCTAAAACTAGAACTTATTTCACAGGCAAAGTGCCAATGCTAAGTCATTTTCATACAATCACGACCCTGCAAGGCAGGTAGGTCAAAATGTGGTTGTGTTTTTCTGTTACCTCTCTCATTGAGAGAGTCACACCTGAAAACTGTGGAATGCTTATAGGATAAGCTACAAGTCAGGCATAAGATGTGTAAAAGCACACAGATTGGGCACACACTCTAGAAATTTAAGAAAAATTCCTCAACCCAGCATGTTCTTCTTCTTCTCTCTCCTTCTCTTTAAGGGAAAAATGAAAAAATCTTCTAAGAAGCTTTTGATACGTGTTTTGCTCGTGAGTCAGCCTGAGCCAAGGTGCTCTAACTCTCAGCTAGCACGTGGCTAAGGTGCTACTCAAATTAGTCTTCATCGGTTCGTCCATTGAACACTAATTTGCATAAGGGCTATGAGCCACACCGGCTAAGAGCCATTACCAGGCCAAGGGTAAGACCCAACTATTGGCATTCTTTGGGGTGATTGTTTTCAAGATTGAACAGATCTACCTAGGGAAGTATACATCGACGTTAATGCACAAGCAAGAGTCTTGTCATTACGGATGTTTAGGGTGTCATTTTTGCACTACATGTTTTCAGTGCGACATTCAAGCTGAGTTTTTGATAATCTTCAACTCACAGCAGTTGATCTCTATAAGGAAGTATAGATGCAGGAATCAGTGGTGACAGCATGGCTGTCCACATGAGCTAGGCAGTTCACTTGTGTGGATTTCCTGCTCTCTCTATAGCCCTACGGAGTGTCTATGGACATACTATTTTGGGGTACGACCCGACGGGTGACTGCTACATCACCCCATAGGCATTGAGGATCATAGATGATCTGCATTGAGGATCACAGTTGCTCTGCATTGAGGATTCCCACTATTTGATCTCTCTCAGTTAGACTTTCAAGGAAAGAATTCCGCAATCTACCACGCGGTAGCGGACAAACTCAACTTTTCAAGTTGATTTATTATGTACACGGTTACCTATGTTGGTTGCCGTTACCTGCTAGTTGAGCAGTTTCTACAAAGGGTCTTACCAAGGGGTTTGACTACGTAGATTTTAACCAAAGGGGTTGGATTGCGAAGGCAACACCCATGGTTCCCAGTGCAATGTTGTTTGTTTTTCAGGTAGGAGATGTGCTCCTCTCCGTTTGAATACTGGTAAGTGAACATTTCGTTCAAACCTCCAGGTACGCATCTATTAATTTGGTGTTATTCCATTTTTTGTATACTTTGCTTGTTTTTTTTCAAGACGTATAAGTACGCTTGAATGTTACAGAGCCATGCCAAGGGCATGTCGGCACAAAGTATTTTGGGCCAAGTGTCCAATCTACCTTTTTGCCTTATGCTGTTACGAACCTACTTGTAGGGCTCGATTTGGCACATGTTGTCACATGGGATACAACATGGTCTGGGAACTCAAGGAGTTTGGTTTAGCCAGTGTGGAGCATGATAATGAGGGTCCCTCTCACTCGCGTCACAGAGTGTTCGTAGTTACCTCCACACTCAAGTACAGCTCGTACTTGATGGATGTCACTTTTCTTGGCATCCTTACTTGAGACATATTCCACATGTGGAGAATATGAGTCTCTGGGACTGACACTGGCGCCCAATTAGAAATGATGTGTCGCGACGAAGTCCCTAGGTGCTAGTCGCATCCGTTCATTAGACCAATTGACGCACACAGTATCAGGAACAATTTCAATGGCCAAAAATTGTCGGGTACTAAGTACAGACTTGTTGTGATTACAAGTGCTGTGAAACCACCTTAACGGAGGGTCGTTTCTACATATAGCAAAGTATGCTACGTTCATGAGAATGTCTCATGGTTCGTTCCTAGGTGTGACCGGGTTGTCACATTCTATTATGGTCCAAATTTTGCTGCAAAGTATCCTACGTTCATGAGAAGGTCTCATGGTTGGTTCCTAGGTGTGACCAGGTTGTCACATTCTATTATGGTCCAACTTTGTTGCAAGATTTTCACGTAAGTATCGTGGAAAGTCTCGTCATGGAATTGTGGCTTGGATATGTTTGTGTTAAATGCATGCACACTAGGTGTTATGGGCCCTAGTGTTTAACACAAATTTATTTGGAGCGGCATGCAAATCCATGGACTTTATTCTTTCTGCACCCTTTTGCATTGCTAGTGCAATCTCTCTTGCAGATTTCGTATGAGTTTACACCCTGCCATACAAGGTGATGGCTGAGTATGGATGTTAGTGATTGGTTGCTGGAACCTCCAATCTACCTTCAACCTAGTTGGTTGTCTCCATTCCATATCGAGTATATGGCTGGATACTCAATGATTGAATCATAGTTTGTCGTCAGTCGTGGAAGACTGTTTGTAAGTGGTTGGGGAAAGTACCTCACTCCTACTGCTGTTATTCATCCCACGTTGGATAGGCAGCTAACAAGTATTCTATTTAGTACTAAAGGATATGCTAAGCGCATACGTTAGTAAACCGTGCTAAAGGATCTGCTAAGAGCATACGTTAGCAAAATGCATTCTGAATTGGTGATTCTCTCCTTATTCTAGAATTTGCTTAGGTTAGGTTTTCAACTTTGAACACCTGTTGTGGTGGGGTTGGATACTGATAGTTTCATAAGTCAAGGACTTAGTAGGTGTGCTGACAGAGTATGTTGGCATGTAACCTTTGTTAGGGGTGAACATGTGGTTCTGTGTGTTCCGAAATGTTCAGAAGTCTGACATGAGGACACTCCCTATTCTATCTTTCAGTAGCTATGAACTTTTCAAGATACTCACATGAGTTATCATGAGTTACCATTTAGATACGGGTGGTTGCAAAAGGACAACAATCTTGAAAATCAAGATGTGGCTCTTGGTTTCATTGAACCTCCTCACTGCACCAGGTATCGGTCATATGGACAATTGGCCCGTGTAGAGGATGCCAATAAGGAAAACATCAATATTCTTACGAAGATACTACCACTTGTGTTTTAGAGGACGAAAACGCTTCTCCAAGGGGGAAGTAATGTCAGGCCAAGGGTAGGGCCAAGGGCCAGGACGGACATGCGGTCAAGGGGCGCTATATTTAGGGGCTAGGATTCTATATATGGCACGGTTGGGTGGAGAGTTTCATGGTCCAGTCCCCCGCGGTCTTACATCCAGACTAATTTCCCTAGTGAGCAACTGTACCCTAGTCGGCAAGGCTCCCCATAATACCTTCCTTATGAAGACCTTCATCCTATGCAGCCAATGTAGGTGCCATATGTTCTTCGAAATTGTTTTCGATCTTGACTTTGATCATTGCTTGCCCATAAATTGTTGAGTGGAGAGAACCAGCCTTTCGAATACATAAGTGAGAAGTACACTCCCTTAGTTTGTGGTTTTGGAAAGTGTTTGTTCTTCAACCAGTGGCACGCTTTCCACTCCAAACTAGTATCACAGTCCGACAGATTCCACCTGTTCAGCTGTTCAAGGGCTATGCTGATTAGCAAGATTTCAATTCCACTGAGGTTAAACTGCCTACCTAGTTGATATGTTCCTTTCCAGCTATAACTTTCGAAGTCCCAAAGTTGGCCAATACATTTGATACCTTTGTTATTAATTTGTCTGGAAACTTCCCTCCAGGAAGGGGTCATAGATACGCTTTGAGCCTTAGAGAGTCAAGGGGACCAATGAATCATGGAGTTGTGGAAGTAGCTTGTCAGCTCTCCCCACTCCAAAGACTCCATTGCCTTGTTGCATTTTTGAACTCGCATGTCGATCCCCCAAGTTTGAGTACGGCCAATGAGGGGCAATAAGCTTATTGTGTACTTCCGACCCTCCACAGACCACCTTGTGACCATAATTTAGAGCTATCCATCATCGCCCTAGCCATAATAGCCCTGGAGGCCTTGTCTTGCTTAGTTATAGTCACCACAAACTTAGCACATTGGGCCTCCACAACCAATATTCAAACCCTCATAGTAGGAGACTTTGTTATTATTGTTAATCTCAAATACCTAGCTTACTTTAAGCATCAAGGCACTTTGGATACACGTCATTTTCTCAGAAACCTGATCCCATTTTATTAAACCTCACCCCATATCAGGCTGAGTTCAGACGAACTGACGGAAGACAAATGAAAAGGAGCATGGCTCGAGTGTGGCAGCTACCTATCAGTCCTAAAGAAGATTGCGAGTTTTCGGAACCACCCACACAAGCATTGGCAAGGCCCTTTTGGAAGAAATGCATTACCATCCACTTTTCAGCGGGACTTGTGAATCATGCAATTCGAAACCTCATCGTGGGGTTGTGTGCACAGAGCTCCACTAGCATGCCATTGGACGAAAAATAGTATGTAACAATAGTGACATTCTTGCCTCCACCTCTTGTGAACGAGTGTGAAGGAGAGGACAGCCTAGTCTGAATCCATCCTTATTATGAAGGCAACCAATTTGTTAAATCAATAAACGAATACAAAGAACATAGGTAAACAGACGGGCCCTATGTCGCTCTAAACCATAGCAGACGTGCTTGAAGCCCTTGACACGGGTTGGGATTTGTATAGCTTATTTCTTTCTTTGACAGAGAAGCCTAGCCTATAGAGAGAAGGATTGTACAACATGGCCAAGGATGGTGAGATCAACTAAGGAAGACGGAATACTGGAGCACGACGGGGGGGGCGGAGATGAAGGCGATGGTGGCGTAGCCGTTGGCGAAGCGGAAGCAGCCGGTGCCACCGACGACGGCGAGCTCTACGGGGAGGCCACTGAAGCTGGAATCGATGAGGCCGTGGAGGGCCAGCGTGCCGGAGCAGTCGCCTTCTTCGTAGAATAGGGTGCTGAGGAGGTGCTCGAGGGTCGGTTTGGAGTCGACGGTGCCGTTGAAGACAATGCCGAGCCCCCGCAGAAACCCTAGGCTTTCGGAGGTGGCGTCGGGCTCCGCAGTGACGGGAATGTCGAAGGCCGTGAGGGGCTGGAAGCGAGGGTTCCCGGAGGTGGCGTTCAGGATGGCGGTGTTGGTGACGCCCGGGGTGATGTGTATGTAGAACACCACGTCCTTGGCGCTGTTGCAGCTTGCTGCGATAATGAGCATGCAGGCCGCAGCGCTTAGAAGCATCCGGGGCAATGCACTTGCAGGAGCTGCGGCCGACGCCATTACAATTGCAGGATGATGAGCGGCTGCCGCGCAAATGAGCTCGATGGATCTTTTCCGTTGCCCACTGCCTCTAATTATAGCAAGGTCCTAGCAAGCTTTTAAGTTTTCTAGCTCCCAGAATATTCCACGTGGCTACTAAAAAGACTAGTCAACCAAAAAAACGAGTCTCTAATGTAATAACATTTTTTTCAAGGGTAGCGTGTAGAGTGGAGCCGTCTTGAGTGTTTTTATAAGAAGGTGAAAACAATACTTGAGAAGGACCCTTCTTCTACATCAATATTTGAAAACAATAGTGATGCTTTATTAAGTAATCATGTCTCATGTCATGTAACTATATGTTATAAGGGTAGTACATAGAGTGGAGTCATCTTCAGGACTAGAAAAATACATTTTTCCTAACCAAAGAAAATGAGGGCTAGCTTGAAATTCTCTCGGTTTTGAGGTCAAAATTTAAACCTTTTGCCCATAATTACACTAAAATTTGTGAAAACTTCTCGGTTTTCTTCAAGGCAAGCTCAAAATCTAACCGAGATTTTAGGATTTCAACCGGTTAAAGTACATTTGACCCCAATTTTTTCTAACAATGGTCGTCTTAATTGTTTTTATAAGAAGGTGAAAACAAAACCCCATGGCTACAACATGTCTTCCATATTTGAAGCCCCTTCTTGAAAACAATATTTGAGAAGGACCCGTCTTCCACATCCATATTTTTACAATATTTGAGAAGGACCCTTCTTCCATATCGAAGGATACTTCTTCCACATCCATATTTTTGGCCAGCTAAAGGCCTTCCTAGTTACTATCCATAGGAGTGAAGGTCATGCGTTCCAAGTTGTTTTCCTTTGAAAAAAAGTTTTAAAAGTCATGTTTCAAAGTTTTAAAAGTATCGAAGACAAAGAAATCATGTCCTTTCAAATGTTGTTTTTCAAATCAAAATAAATGATTAGAAGTTTGAACATAAGATCTTTAAAAAACTTACTAACCCATTTCTCTTTAATAAAGAATAAAAAAAAGTCTTTTGGATAAGCGAACCAAACCAAAATTGAGAAGGTAAAGTTAATTGAAATCTATATTTTATATATAAAGCAACTTAAAATTTTCAAGGAAAGGAAACCCTCCATGTGTCACATTCCGTTTCATTTTAAAAATAACCTTTAAAAAACATTTAATTGAAAATACAAAAGTGAAGGATAAGTACAAGGATGCAAAAAATGAAAAGATTTAATTTTCAAAGAAGAAGAGACCCTCCATGTGTCACATTCTGCTTCATTTCAAAGAGAGGGTAAAGTTAATTGAAATGTATATTTAAAATGTCTTAAATGCCTTGAGGAGGTTCACTCAATTCTTAAATTGAACTTCATCAAAGAAAATCTTTTGTGGATACTTTTAGGATTAAAGAGGAAAAAGGGCTCTCGATGCTTTTGTTTTAGAAAAGCATGAAATTACATGATACGTAGATGAGTTAGAGTTATGCAGTGGCGGGATTTGTAGAGGACAGGTGTTATCCAAGGGTAGAAAGAGCACGAGATTTTTTGTTTGGTTGCTTGTACTTATGCATGCATGTGTGTGTGTGTGTGTGTGTGTGTGTGTGTGTGTGTGTAGTGTGTATTCCCTACTCTTTTGTGCAATTTAAAAGGAGGTGCACATCAATGCCTTTTGTTGCCCTCCACGACATAGGACGTTCGTCTTTCCAATTGCCCTACGCGATTGAGGACGTCCCTCCTTTGTTGTTGCTATTGTCATACACATCCCTCTTTCCTTGCTACCATGCACGATGTAGATAAAGCAACACCCAAGAAATTGCTAGTCATGCACAAACATGGAGGTGCTTGTCTGCATCGAAACATAGACCGGAATACCCATTGAATAACCCTACAGAGGGGAGGGAGGTCATACGTGGGGAGAGAAAAAAAAAGAGATTTTCTTCTTTTGTTAGACAACATGGCAAGAGACGAGGGAGATGCGGGAACAATGAGAGACATAGATGGTGTGAGCACATTGAGTAGTGTAGTGCTCCAGCGAAGAGCTACCCCCCTTTTGCAAAAGAATTTGACATGACAAAATTAGAATCTTTGAAGATTCTATTTAATGGAAGTGAAGTGGACTGGCAGGAACAATACATCAGTTATGCACACAATACAAAAAAGATCGAAAAGACACACACATTGCATATAGACAAGGCCACCCCTTTATATTGAATAAAATTTTAGTGACTTTTCAATTGCAATTGCAAGAAGCTTTTCATTTTCTACACTCTTTACTTTTGCATTTTAGATATTTTGAAACGACTTTTTATTGGGAAGAAAGCCATAGGGGAGTGGCAGAGAAAAAGAGAAATTCCTTTTTGCACCTCTTACCATCCAATGGTCACCATCACATTAATTTTGAATGTTGAAATTTTATTTAAAAAAAATTTAACATCATATAATTTTAAAAGTTGATTGATTGTGGACATTTCAAGTAATCCAAAAAAAAAAATCACACCATATAATTTAAAGAGTTGATTTTCACATCGTGACTTGTTTAGTAAATTACTATAAAGAATAATGCAATGTTAAATGAACATACCAATTTAGAGAGAGGCTAAGAGCACATAACTATCTCACCTGTTACTTGTGATAGGGATGAGTATTCATCTTTGAAGGTGTGTGTGTGTGTGTGTGTGTGTGTGAGAGAGAGAGAGAGAGAGAGAGAGAGAGAGAGAGAGTGTGTGTGTGAGAGAGAGAGAGAGAGAGAGAGAGAGAGAGAGAGAGAGTTGAAGTGAGAGTTTTGTAATGTTGCATATATAGGTACATAGTACAGTAAACTTGAAGGTAAGAGACGTGTACTTGGAAGGGGGCGATTGCGAATGAAAAATAATAATAATAATAAATAAATAAATAAATAAATAAATATATGTGTGTATATATATATGTATATATATATATATATATATGTATATATATATATATATATATGTATATATATATATATATATATGTATATATATATATATGTATATATATATATATATGTATATATATATATATATATATATGTAGAGAGAGAGAGAGAGAGAGAGAGAGTCCATTACAAAGGCCAAATTGTTGATTTTCCACTTTGCGTCCTATTAACATTTCTCTTTTTGACACAACCCACATGCGAAGTGAGATAGCTACAAAAAATGAAGCGCACAAGGTGGTGTGCTTGGATTCTGTGCCTAGTATTGTGTTCGCAATATGCATGCAAAGCATGGCTCATGTGAGGTCGAACCTCGAGGGGAGCATGGCTCAAGAAATTCACTCCACCGAGAGATAAGGGGGCAGCGGCTTGAGTTGCGATGCACCCTATGGGCATTCAAGAAGGTAACCTGCCTATGAAATCTGTTGACGTGGGAATGAGAAAAACACAACGGGCATGCAATGTCCATTGAACGGATTCATCGATAATTAAGGATAGTGTGGGCTAGAGAGAGAGAGAGAGAGAGAGAGAGAGAGAGAGAGAGAGATCATTGTAGAGGCTGGCATCGTGGACTCCAAAGCCGGGTGGCACGAAAAAGAATTAGGCAAGACATTTGTGAATGACTGTAGCCACCGCTCTTATGGTAGGTGGGAGCCATGTAGAAGCCTCTTGATCAAATGGTTTACTCCAATCAAACTCACCATATATATATATATATATATATATATATATATATATGGAGAGAGAGAGAGAGAGAGAGAGAGAGAGGGAGTGAGTAAGAACATTCTGCACAAAACATGGCCTCTCTCTGAAACCCTAGCTTGTCAATGAAACTCAGACCCTTTCCCTCTGCTTTCTCGCTCGCGTCGGCTTGTGTGAGCTAGCTTCCCTGGAATGATTGGCATTTGCTTTTGTTGTGCATCAGTTCAGCCTTTGCACCTACTTAGTATGTGCGTCCGTTTTGCTCAACATGTCTCGAGTTAGCTTAGTCAAAGCAATTGCTTTCGAGGTGCACTCTTGATAGAGTAGGATTTTTTGTAAAATAAAACAAACACATTAGTTTCCCACTGAGATTACTATCCCACCCACCCTTCTTTTTCTCTATATCGCCTTCTCCTCTCTATTCACCTCTGTTGTGGTACCTCCCTCTGTGAACCTCATCTCCCCCATCCCACCCTCACATTGATTAGCTCCTTCCCGTATCCTCCATCCCCTTCTCATGGCTCCTTTCCTCACAATTGAACAGCCCCCAACACCTCACTCCCCTCTCCCAACCTAATCCCTTTGTCCAACAGCAAGCAACACACAAACACACACACACACATAGAGAGAGAGAGAGAGAGAGAGAGAGAGAGAGAGAGAGGGATTGATCCTTCTCTATAACAACCGAGACACACACACACACACACACACACACACACACACACACACACACACACACACACACACACAGGGAACCCCTTTGTGAGGGGTGCACACACATCTTGTAGACACATCGATTGAGATACAGGAGTGCAAAGGGAGAAAGAGAGGCTCTACGACATAAACAGAGGGGACCTAGTTTGAATTTTCAATGGCTAAGGGTTTTTGAGGAAAGAGAGAGTGTGCGTGCTTGTTGGAGAGTTTGTGAGTTGTTGAAGTACTTCCACCAAAGGCTTTTAAGCTCCTGCTCATCCCCACGCTGCAATATTTCTTGAATGGATCTTGCAGGAATATGTCACTCTGTGTGTGTGTGTGTACGGGGTGCATCTTGTTTAGTTACCAATAGCCCCACGTCTACCTCTTCCCCCCAGTCCCCCACCAATGGCTCTTGAGCTTCTCTTTTCCCATCACCACCCGTTGCAACCACCTGGAAGCCTAAATTTTGTGCTCCTTAATAGAGTAGAATAGATGTGTGTGTGTGGTGTGTGTGTGTGTGTGTGTGTGTGTGTGTGTGTGAGAGAGAGAGAGAGAGTGAGTGAGTGTGAAACCCTAGAGCCCAATCGATGAACGTGCCCTACAATTTTTTATGCAGGCCTAAGTGATAGAGTGTGGTAAGAGAACCATACAATTAAAATCGAATACATTTTGACCCATTTCAACTTAGTGGCAATTAGTGGTAAAAAAACCTAGGTTTTATTGTAATCTCACCTTTAAATTTTGAGATTTACCTCTTTTAAATTTGAAGGTGGGAAAACCTGCAGAATCCAAAAGAATCCTAAGAAATGTAGTGTAAAAGCGTTCAAATTTAGTCAGTTTACTTTAAAAATTTCCCATATGAACGTCTGCCAAGCACCAATGGCAATCATAAGAGACCTTATATTTTTAGCAATGCTCAAAATGTGAGAAAAAAAAGAAATCATTGTACAAACTTTCATGCAACAGAATTGCCATGAGACCTGAACTTGATGAAGCTACACCATAAATACCGAAGTCCTACCCAAGCATGCCAAGGTTCCCACCACCCACAAAAGCTTGCCCCACCTCCTAGAGTGACCTTAGCAAAGCGAAAAGGAAGTCAACGCCTTAGTAGTATTCGCACAATCTTTGACAATAAACAAACACACAAAAGAACCTTGATGTGTCAAAACCCATGCATACCCAAAACAATTCAAGCATACCACTTTGCTCCATCAAGTGGGGCAGCTGGGGTGCCCTCTACCTAAGCATAACAAAATGGGAGACAAGGAGGGTGGACAAACATGAGCCCCCACTCGGAGTTGGCCCCTATCCCATGCATGACGACCACATACGGCATATGCCCTAGCTACATGTTATTTCTACCCTTAGAAGTCCCTACAGATCCGTCTTCCTTCCATCCGCCTTGCTCATGAGGCGGGGCGTAGGCCAACCTTGCAACGGTTGGCACAATCGATTTTTTTCTTTGGAAAAATCAAGTTTGGGGATTACCAAGTAAATATGAAACGTACAGCAATAATAAAGATATCCCCGTTCTATGCTCTAGCTCTTCCTCTCGGTTTGGGACCTTGTGTGTGTGTGCGTGCGTGTGTGTGTTGCGTGTGGGTGTGTGTGTGCGTGTTTCGTCTCTTGCAAACAATTGAAAGAGGGTTTGTAGACACTTCACGTAATCCCCATCATCAACCACCCTCATCAGCTACTCAAGCTGCCACAAATTCTACGCAAGGAATTCTATCCATTCGTCTCTCTCTCTCTCTCTCACACACACACACACACACACACACACACACACACACACACACACATGCACACATATTGGTGTCCCCACATGAAGGCGTCACATATTTTCAATAGGGGTGCTCCTCCTCTCTTGACATAGCATGTCCTCGGGGTGGTGAGATAGTGAGCGTGGATGTATTGGCATTCAGATTTTCTACATCTGTCATGCCCTTCCATTTCAAGGCTATTTGAGATTCCTAATGTTTGCAGTAAACTAAGATCCAACGTATTTTTATCGCTAAACTTGCAAATTTCTGGCTAGATCCCAAGTTTGCCTTGAAGAAAATCATTAAATTGTTGCAAGTTTTAGTGTAAACATCAACTCTTCAAATTTTGGCCTAAAATCCAAAAAAGTTTTATTGAACTCATATTTATTTTAATATTTCTTTGATTAGAAAAAATTCTTTTGGCAAGCTATATTTGAGATCTCTCTCTCTCTCTCTCTCACTCAGCACACTCTTTATGTCCCGCATTAGATATAGGTACTACTGATTTGACTTTGAGAACTATCCGACTCTAACCCTTTGCACAAAACTACGACGTACAATTTGCACATCTTCAAAGTTTGAAAAGAGAGAATGGTTAATAGACATAGCAAGTGCAAGGTTTTAGCTTAACATTATGCGATGCATAGAAGCTTCAAAAGTTAGACATTTCTTGAGTTCAAGTATGGAATTGAGTCATCTTTCAAGTTTGACCGTTTGGTGTGCATTTGTGTAAAGAAACACACAAATACATTTGTGTAGATAGAAAAAGGAAGTTTTTTATGGCTTTTCAAAATGCAAACTAGAGTCACCTTTCAAATAGTTTCTAAAAACAAAAGTAGTGAGCATAAGGTAAATCTAAATAGAGTACTATGTTTCTTGACTTTACAACGACAGAACTCAAAACTCACAAGTCTTTTCATTTTCTATCATTTTAGTACTTACCCTTTACTTTTGCGCTTGACATTGAATTTTTTCTTTGAACGAAGCCAAAATGTGACAAGTGGATACTCTCCTTTCTTGAAAATTTTAAGCTCCATTAAATATAGTTTAGATTTAAAAATTAAAATCTTTTGATGTCATCTCCCTAGGTGATCTCTAGAAAGATGCTTTTTGGTTGTCTTTGTTTTGCCATGAGTATGAAAGTACCCTATGATTTATGGTTGCTCACTTGAAGTTTTCTTTTGGGCTTGCATAAGACATTAGCAAAGGGTTGAACTCTTGGGAGCAACTAAGAGACCATTGGATACATCTTGTTGATTAGTGCAATGTGGCAACTTAATGATGGAAAACTTTTTGGATTGCTCAAAAGTTGTTTAAAGAACAATGGATTAAAAGGAGTGCATTCAATGATTTTTTTAAATAAATTTGTGAAAGATTCATTTCATTTATGAACATTATAAAGTCAATTTTATTAAATTAAATTATTTTATTATTTTCTATGCTTATTAGATCTAGTTTCTCTCATGAAAGCATTAAAAGATTCATTTGTTTTAGTTTTTCAATGGTTGCATTTATTTTGATATTTTTATTTTAATTTTTATATTTTAATTTGTCTTAAAATGTCAATTTGGATCTTTCACCTTGTTGCTTAAGTAGGACCCTTCATAACATATAAGACATTTGTGCTTATAATGTGTATATAATGCACATTGATACAATTTTATAATAAAACACAACAAAAAAAACATATGATTGTAAGCACTCATTTAGACCTACTCACATAACTCTCAGCCCCCTTAACTTAGCATGGCTTCATGCCTTCTCACCTTGTTAAGGTAGCACATAGAGTGGAGCCATTGTTAGTGTTTTTATAAGAGGTGTGTGAGATCCCCAACCCGCCAGTACAAAAATCGGGATGGGGACCTTGACAGGTCTCTAGGCTTAATAAAAAAGATATATGATTGTAAGCACTCATTTAGACCTACTCACATAACTCTCAACCCCCTTAACTTAGCATGCCTTCATGCCTTCTCACCTTGTTAAGGGTAGCACATAGAGTGCAACCATCTTTAGTGTTTTTCTAAGAAGGTGTGTGAGATCCCCAACCCGCCAATACCAAAATCGGGATGGGGACCTTGACAGGCCTCTAGGCCTAATAAAAATCAGAGTCTCTAATAAGAAAAATCCAAGGAATAGACCTTCACCATTGACGATGGCTTGGATCTATAGCCTTAGAAGAACACCTATTCCTGTCTCGTAGTGTAAACGAGACAACATATTAAAAGTGCAAAACTATTTCGGCCCTATAACTTCCACAAGTTGGGCTAAGGTATCCTCCACCAACGCTTTGTTCCCCCTAACAGATGTGAGAGCACAGCCACTGGTGAACTCCTCTTCCAAGGGAAGAAGTTTTCTAAACGTTTTTACTGCACACGGATGGATAGTTACCTTACTAATCAGGTCCACCCGTCCATGATTGACAACCTTAGTCAATCTCCACTTACCACCCCGCACTCACACATGATTCTTTTGTTTTCTAATTACTATCACATTGTTTTAACATTTAAAATAATGGTTTCTTTTAACTTTTTGTCACAGTAATTTCTTCAATCAAGTATTAAAGACAACATTGAAAAGCATTCTTTTAGCAAACATACATCTTTAAACTTAAGACAAGGTACTGTCAATTAAAACATTGTCCATGACCATTACTCTTCTTGTTTCAAGACCACCTAAGGGTGAAAAACGGCACCCATTTCTTATTCACAATCCGGGGTGGATAAACCCCCACCCGAGGTTCGGGGTGCCAATACACCAAGCCATTTGCCCATACAATCCGGCACGGAGTAGAAACTCATTGTTCATGGGGGTAACCGACTTATCCATGGCTGAAAAGCCATCATTATTCATCAAAACATACCAAGGAGTCGAAGGTGTCTTGAGACAAGCTTGTCTTAAGGATGATCAAACATATCTTTCCTAGTTCAATCTAAGCTAATCCAAACATTTGTTTCCTAATTTACAAACAAGTATACGTTGATTGATTTCTTGGAAGATGCCTTCCATTTTTAAGCCAATTTCACCTTTCCTAATTCATTACTCACTCTTTTACGTATGCAATGCTATTACTTCAAGAAGAACTTGAATTATTCAAAACATAAATTATAATGAAAACCCACCTAGGACTGATCAGGCTTTTGTTGTAGCGTCGGGGCCTGAACGCTTTCTTCGGTAGGCCTACTACTAGGGTCGGCCTCGTTGTCGTGCGACACTATAGCTCTTTTAGGAACACTACCCTCATCATAAGATTGAGGATTGGCTCGGGTCCTTTTTGGTGCCATGACTTCTAATCCTTATAAAAATGGACGTCTATTTATTAGGTAAATCATCCAAAAGCTAGACTTAACCTTCGTATTCAATCTAATTCTTCTTCTAACCCAATAAAGGTTAAATTTGTAATCCTAGGGGTAGTTTCTTGACCTTGTAATTTCTTAATTGCTTATATGGACAAGATATCTTTTGTAGCTTCTTAAGGGATTTCTAAGCTCCCGTAATTTTCTTATAAATTTTTACATCTTTTTTCTAATTTTCCCATCTTTATTAAACTTAAAATCTGCATGTTTTAAGCTTAATATTTATCATAGTTATTTTCTTTTCAAGATTGAATCTCCTCGTCTTTAAACCAATGGTTTACATTTACAATAATTTTTCTAGAGACTTTTGAAAGTAGATTCTATTTATCCTAATTAATCTCTAGATAAAACTAGGGTTTTAGATCAATTATAATTACTTAAACTAACTAGCTAGTTATGATCATTTTTATCATAAATAGATAATGGTATCTCCTAGCTTTGGCAAGTACCTTGTAAATATGAAAATTAGTTATCTAGTTTTTCTCTTCCATTTTTCACTAAAATTAGTCTGTTTAAGCTAAAATAAATAGCTATATTAACTTTTTGACATTAAGCTAATTATCTTGGCTTATTTATGATGTAAAATAACTCTAATAATTAGCACATAATTATCTAACTTAATTAGCTAATTTTCCTCTTTTAATTTGAGCTATAATTAGTTTGTTTTATCTTAGATAAATATCTAAATTAATTTTTTGACCTTAAGATAATTATCATAGCTTATTTAAGATATAAAATAACTTTGATAATTATCACATAATTATCTAACTTAATTAGATAATTTCTTGCTTTAATTTTAACTATAATTACTCTATTTTGCTTAGATTAATATCTAAATTAAAATTTTGACCTTAAGATAATTATCATGGTTTACTTATAATGTAAAATAAATCTGACAATTAGCACATAATTATTGAACTTAATTAGCTAATTTTTCTCTTTTAATTTAATCATAATTGGTCAATTTTGGATTAGATAAATATCTAAATTAATTTTCTAACCTTAAGATAATTATCACGGTCTAATTATGATGTAAAATAGCTTTGAGAATTAACACATTATTAGCTAAATTAATTAGCTAATTTCTCTCTCTAATTTTTACCTAAAAATAGTTAGTTTTAGCTTAATTGAATACTTAGATTAGTTATTTGCTACTGAGTATTTTACCCCATGTTTTGAACAATATTTTTTAATTGTGATAACTAGCTTCAAATTTTTGAGATTATTAAGTAGGTTTCCCATCAGTTTTTTGATTAAAAACAACTAATTTCTACCTAATAAATTACAAAAACTAATCAAAAAGTTATGATATAATTTTCATACCTTCTTAATAGTCTAATACAACTATGATAATTATCTTATACTAATCTAAGTTTAATTAGTATAGTTACTCTTACTTTAAGTCCAAAAGATTAATTTTAGTTCTAATATGGCTTAATAATTAACCAAATTAATATCCCTAATATTAATCTAAGTAATTTGTAGAATATTAAGAATAAACATAGTAATTTAGATTATAAATAAGTTTAATCCTATTAATTAACTAAATTAATTTTAATAATTGAGATAAATTAGCATAATTTTGCTAATTAAAAAGGGATTAGGCTAATTATCGTGGATAATCAGCTAGAGTTTTTTCTCTCTAGTGATTTTTTAGTAGAGTTCACTCTATGTGAGAGAGAAATGACCAAGACTCCAAGTTTGAGTGAAATTGTGAAGCAAGGGGTCCTATTTATAGGTTTCAAGGCGCTCACAGGTTGGAAATGGCAGTAGCTTGCACCCTAAGGCAACCCTACATCTCACCTAGCATCCCTTGCTGCTATTCATGTCCCTGGAAGGTCAGTGATGACCCCTCCCATCACCTGCAAGCTTTAAAAATCAAATCTGCTATATTTTGATCTATTTTTTTGCTTAATTGATAAATATCTGGTAAATATTTGTAAAATATTTGGGAGGCCTTTAGTAAAGTCTATGCTTAAATGATTACTGCAACCATTCAATTTTTCTTAATAATTTAATTTACATTGAATCTTCCGGAAGGAGTAGCGGGGTCAGTTTTTGTACATGTCTGATTTCAATTCTGAAAAATTCTAGCTTGGGGTTTGATGTGTTAAAGATTCCAAAAATATCATTTTTTATTGCTTTTGAGATAGTGTTTTTACTTGATTGTATGACTAATGCTTTCTCCTAAAGTTTTGAGTTCATTCCCGACAGCTAGAAAGGTGGAGACCTTACAATCACCCCAACTTAAGAATTTGAGATGCCCTCGTCCCAACCGAAATTGGGAAAGTCTTTGAGAAGAGAGGTTTCATCTTCCCAAGTGGCATCTTTAGTGGCATAATCTTTCCACTTTACCAAATTTTCCCTGATTACTCTATTTCTAAGAGTTCTTTCTCTAGTTTCAAGGATACAATCTGGTTGGAGTTTCTACAATTCCTTACTAATTACTTGCTACTCGATTTTTTCCCAAGAATCTCTTAGTGTTGAGACCATCTTAAAAACCTTTACAAACTAGTTGTATCATCTCAATAACCAGGTTAAATCCATTCTATAAAAGATTCATATATCCACCATGTCAACATGAATGCGCTCGATCTAACTGGCCATTCAGAGCAATCAGCGTTCGACAAGTATTATGTATTCCAGCTTTGCCAATCTAAATGTGCTCGGCATGTTTTTGCCATTCTGAGCAACCTGCATTCGGCACAAGCTTCCATTGTTGCACCAGAGGTACCCCCTCTGTGCTCTAACCTGGTTGACCAAAACATTATGTAAAGGGTTTTAAGAGGTATCATACCAAGGTTCTTTTGGCTTCCCATTAGTCTCGTACATTAATACTACTGTATCTAGGTCACTTTTCAAGGAAGGCTATCTTGTGCACAAGGAATGTGAGTTGGTTTTTGGATAACTATCTTATTTCTAAGATTCAAAGCTTGCCTTCCTAACGAGAACCTCTTTCTTATTTTCTAGATCTATCCTTAATTTCTTGATTGAATACTAACTTAACTTTAGATTCCTTAAGTAATTTTGGAAAAGAAAATAATGTATACCATTACAATATATAAGTAACTCAAGGTTTTACATTATCGTGTATAGTGGTTTACAAAATTTCCTATTGTTGTTGAGATCTAGAATTATTAACTGTGGCCAAGCGAGTGGCTCTTTCATCTTTTTTGTTCGTTAAAGTTGGTTCTCCCATGATTGCATAAGTTATGGCCCCTCTTTCTCTTCCTCTACCTCGTTCTCTATTTCTACCTCCTCTTAGATTATCTCCTTAATTTTGAGGAATGGTTCTAGCAGTAGTTCGAGGGTTTTGCTCTTCAGTGACATTTATTTCTATAGTGCCCCCTTGGATTGCATCCATGTTTAGGAAGGTCTACTCCAAGTTCACTGCTGTAGCTACTCCACGTTGTTGATATCCTTGGTTGAAAGTTACCATGGCTCTTTCCCTAAAGTTATTAAATCCATTATAGTTCCTTGTAGAGTTGGCTCCTTCAGCTACAAGAGGCTTGGCCCTGAGAAGGGCGTCCTGAATTGATGTAGGCCTCATGGCTTCAAGACGTGTACTCAAGGGTTTATTGAGGCCTTGACAAAAGCGGGCAGTCTGTTGCTCCATTGTCATCCGGGGAGCACAACATCGTAAGGACACATATTTTGTGTAGTACTCCTCTAGAGAGAGTCCTAGCTGGCATAGACCATAGAATTCGTTCATCTTGATAGCCTGATGTGCAGGAGGGAGATAGCATTCTTTGATTGCGTGCTTCATTTTCTCCCAAGATGGACTACTAGTGGGATTATCTATGCAGTGTTGCTTCCACCAAAGTTTGGCATCTCCGTTGAGACGGAACATACCCAATATTGTTTGGTTTTCTTGATCAGTTCCTGTAGCTTTAAAAACTTTGTCCATAGCATCTATCCACGCTTTTTCATCTCGTTCTAAATTTGGTCCCTCTACTTTGAAGGTAGGGAGTTGGACTTGCTTTACTAGTAACTTTTTCTCTTAAGTAACAGTGTAAAGGCTATTTACGCGAGTATTTTCCTGAGATTGAATTAGTGGAATTTAGTACTAGATGAAATCTCTCTTACTTATGCTTTTAACTTATCTCATACTCAAAACTTTTGCACACAGGATGAAGACAATTGCCAAATCATAAAAGAATTTTCTTATAGCCTACCCATGAGAACCATAGTATGTACAAGAGTTAATCCATGAAGATCCTACTATGTACAAAGGTGACGACAATCCTATACTAAAATCTTGTGGACTTTGGGTGGATTACATATAGGATCAAAATATACAACATATTTTGGTCCACTAAAACTTGGGCCTACACCTATGGGTCTAATTCTACCGGGGTAGATTACTTTAGACATCTGATCAAACACCCACTGATTTTGTGATACTTGGGCTCCATCCACTACAAAGGTTTCCTCTGGATTCTTTGTACCAATGAAAAAGTATACTTCAATCACTTGAAGATCTTCAGCCCACTTGAGTCTCTTCATATTTAGTGCTAAACCTTCTAACTCTCCCGCATCAATGAAAAAAATTCTAGTAGATCTTGACCAGCTGATCCTCCAAGTGGAAGAAGAAAATCTCCTATCTATCCATTTCATCACACTTTTTCTCATTGAAGAGTGTTGGGATAGGCAAGCCCTCATAAACCTAATGTTGAAGTCCATGAATTTATGGTAGGTCTGATGGAAATCTCCCTCAAAAGATAGGGAAAATTATCTCTCTTTCATTCTCTCCCTCTTTTCACTTAAATACGTGTTTAATTGAATTTGTCAAAGATCACTTATTTCAACCTAACACCTTAAACTTTTTCCTAGGTCCATGACTTTAATTACCATACGCTCATATACCACTTGTGACATCCCCAACCTGCCAATACCAAAATCGGGATGGGGTCCTTGACAGGTCTCTAGGCCTAATAAAAATTAGAGTCTCTAACAAGGAATAGACCTTTACCATTGACAATGGCTTGGGCCTATAGCCCTAGAAGAATACCTAGTCCTGTCTCACAGTGGAAACGAGACAACATATTAAAAGTCCAAAACTATTTTGGCCTTATAACTTCCACAAGTTGGGCTAAGGTATCCTCAACCAACGCTTTTTTTCCCCTAACAGATGTGAGGGCACAACCGCTAGTGGACTACTCTTCCAAGTGAAGAAGTTTTCTAAATATTTTTAGTGCGCAAGGATGGATAGTTACCTGACTAATCAGGTCCAGCCATCCATGATTGACAACCTTAGTCAATCCCCACTTATTACCCTGCAATCACACATGATTCTTTTTTTTTCTAATTACTATCATATTGTTTTAACATTTAAAATAATGGTTTCTTTTAACTTTTTGTCACAGTAATTTCTTCAATCAAGTATTAAAGACACATTGAAAAGCATTCTTCTAGCAAACAGACATCTTTAAACTTAAAGACAGGGTATTGTCAATCAAAACATTGTCCATAATAACCATGACCAATACTCTTCTTGTCTCAAGACCACCTAAGGGTGAAAAACGACACCCATTCCTTGTTCACAATCTGGGGTGGATAAACCCCTACCTAAGTTTCAGGGTGCCTATACACCAAACCAGTTGTCCATACAATGGGGCGGCTCCTCTAGGATAAAAACGGTATTCTAACTTATGTAGAAACATAAATACATGACACGGAGTAGAAACTCATCGTTCATGGGGGTAACCGACTTATCCAGGCTAATCCAAACATTTCTAATTTACAAACAAGTATACTTTGGTTTCTTGGAAGATGCCTTCCATTTTCAAGCCAATTTCACCTTTCCTAATTCCTTACTGGCTCTTTTACGTATGCAGTGTTGTTTCTTAAAGAAGAACTTGAATTATTTAAATTTTAAATTATAATGAAAACCCACCTGGATCTGATCAGGCACTTGTTGTAGCGCGAAGGCCTGAACGCTCTCTTCAGTAGGCCTACTACTAGGCCCGGTCTCGTCGTCGTGCGACGCTCTAACTCTTTCAGGAAGACTACCCTCATCATCAGATTGAGGATTGGCTCCAGTTCTTTTTGGTGCCATGACTTCTTATCCTTAAAAAAAGGACGTCCATTTATTAGGTAAATTAGCCAAAAGCTAAACTTAACCTTCATATTCAACATAGATATTTTTCTAACCCAATAAAGGTTAAATGTGTAATCCTAGGGGTAATTTCTTAACCTTGTAATTTCTTAATTGCTTATATGGACAAGATATCTTTATCGTAGATTCCTTAAGGGATTTCTAAGATCACATAATTTTCTTATAAATTTATACATCTTTTTCCTAATTTTCCCTTCTTTATTAAACTTAAAACCTGCCTGTTTTAATTTTAATATTTATTATAGTCATTCTCTTGAAAATATTGAATTTCCTCAACTTTAAACCAATGGTTTACACTTACAATAATTTTTCTAGAGACTTTTGACAGTAGATTCTATTTATCCTTATTAATCTTTAGATAAAGCTAGGGTTTTAGATTAATTATAATTACTTAAACTAACTAACTAATTATGGTATTTTTATCACAGATAGATAATGGTATCTCCTAACTTTGATAATTACCTTGTAAATATGAAAATTAGTTATCTAGTTTTTCCCTTTCATTTTTGACTAAATTTTGTCTATTTAAGCTAAAATAAATAGCTATATTAAATTTTTGATATTAAGCTAATTATCTTGCCTTACTTATGATGTAAATTAACTCTGATAACTAGCACATAATTATCTAACTTAATTAGCTAATTTCTCCCTTTTAATTTCAACTATAATTAGTCTATTTTGACTTAGGTAAATATATAAATTAAATTTTTGACATCAAGATAATTATCATGGCCTACTTAGAATCTAAAATAACTATGATAATTATAACATAATTATCTAACTTAATTAGCTAGTTTCCCTCTTTTAATTTTAACTATAATTAGGTTTTTTTGCTTAGATAAATATCTAAATTAAATTTCTAACCTTAAATATAGTCATCACGACTTACGTATGATGTAAAATAACTTTGAGACCTAGCACATGATTATTAAACTTAATTAGCTAATTTTCTCCTTTTAATTTTAGCTATAATTAGTCTGTTTTAGGTTAGATAAATATCCAAATTATCTTTTTGACCTCAAGATAATTATCATGGCTTACATATGATGTCAAATAACTCTGATAATTAGCACATAATTATCTAACTTAATTAGCTTATCTTCCTCTTGTAATTTCAGCTATAATTAGTCTGTTTTGGCTTAGATAAATATCTAAACTAATTTTTTGACCTTGAGATATTTATCATGACTTACTTATGATGTAAAATAACTCTAATAATTAGCACATAATTATCTAACTTAATAAGCTAGTTTCCCTCTCTAATTTTTAGCTAAAAACAACTAATTTCTACCTAATTAATTATAGAAACTAATCAAAAAATTATAATATAATTTTTATAGATTTTTAATAGTTTAATATAGCTCTAGTAATTATCGTATGCTAATCTAAGTTTAATTAGTATAATTCATCTTATTAAGACCAAAAAGATTAATTTTAGTCCTAATATGGCTTAATAATTAACCAAATTAATATCCTTAATCTTAATCTAAGTAATCAGCAAAATATTAAGAATTAAGAGACTAATTTAGTTTGTAAATAAGTTTAACTCTATTAATTCATTAAATTAATTAAGAAAATAGAGGTAAATTAGCATAATTTTGCTAATTTATCGTGGATAATCAGCTAGATTTTTTGCTTTCTAGTGATTTTTGAGTTGAGTTCTCTCTCTGTGAGAGAGAAACGACCAGGACTCCGAGTCTGAGTGAAATTGTGAAGCAAGGGGTTCTATTTTTAGGTTTCTAGGCACTGACAGGCTGGAAATGGCAATAGCTTGCATCCCAAGTCAGCCCTACAGCTCACCTAGCACCCCCTCTCATATCCCTGGCAGGTCAATGATGATCCCTTCGATCACGTGTCAGCTTTAAAAATCAAATCTGCTATATTTTGACCTATTTTTTTGCTTAATTGGTAAATATGTGGTAGATGATTACTACAACCATTCAATTTTTCAATAATAATTTAATTTACATTGAATCTTTCCGGAAGGACTAGTGGGGTTAGTTTTGGTTTGATTTCAATTCTGAAAATTTCTAGCCCAGAGTTTGATATGCTTAAGATTCCAAAAATACCATTTTTTTATTGCTTTTGAGATAGTGTTTTTACCTGATTGTATGACCAATGCTTTCTCCTAAAGCTTTGAGTTCATTCCCCACAGCTAGAAAGGTGGAGACCTTACAAGGTGCAAACAATATTTGAGAAGGACCCTTCTTCCACTGCATCTTTTATCTTGTAGAGTTGGTAAATTTCTCTCGCAACCTTTGAAAGTTGAGCTTTGTGATTGTCCCCCGTTAGAGGGAGATGTAACTTTGACAAAACAATTTGTAGTCCAGCTAAACACCAAGCAACATCTCTGCCTCATATATATATATATATATATATATATATATATATATATATATATATATATATATATATATATATATCCGAGAGGGACAAATTGGATAACTATACATAAATTTTACTTTACAACTTAAATGATTGAAATTTGAGTCTGCCTCAAATCCTTCTTGCAAATGTTTGAGGCCGCCATTTTTAATTTGAATAGGTATTGAATAAAGTGAACCTCTTGTTTTTTGACCCGTGGTGCCCTAGCCTCCGTACTATCTTACATGAGCATGTTCAAATGGGATCAATGGTTGGGGTCATTCGGGCCATAGAACACAATTTTGTAAATTAAGGTTTTTGAGTAAATTCAAGGCGAAAAACTTAATGCGGACCAATAGGTAAATTTGGCCCTTGTCTCGCACCTTGTGCCTTAAACCCACGACCTCCCTTGTGTGATGCATGTGATCTAACCACAATGCCCGCATGCCTTCAATGAACTATGTGGCATTTCAATGCATTAAATGTAAATGCGAGACAATTTGGTAAATGTGGGCCACCCTTTAGCATGAACTACAATACACGCACCTCATAATTTTCACCTCCACCCTTGATTTCATTTGAACATGCATGTGTTATATATTGTTCAAGCTACCCTAGGGTCGAGGCCCTAGCCTTTAGAACACTCCTCAACTTTATATGACATGCATTCATGTGCATGGGATAAGCTTCCAACTATATCTAATACCCAATATGTGTTCTTAAATCTACTAAAACCAAGTATAAAACACACAATAATGCATTGCAAACTCTACTTTTACAAGAATCTCTTTCTAACACACACACACTAACAAAGATCACATATATATTCAATATCTCAATGTCTCATTTCCCAAAACATTTCTCTATCACAACAATCATAGACACTAGATTGCAATTTCAAACTGACATATAAACTTAACAATCAATAAAAACTATATTTTTACAAGTATCACATTCAAAATTCACTCTCACTTACCCAACTCACTTGCTCTTAACACAATAAATATCTGAAAATTTATAATTTATTTACTCAAATGTTCTATTGTTTTGCAAACGTTCACTTTTTCCCAATCCAATGCTTCTACTATGCAATAATTTTTAAATTTAATCTCTAAAAAACATTCAGAATAATGCATAATCATAAACATATGCAAGTCCATTTATGTTCCAAATTCCATGCTTAATATTCAAATTTAATCATTTATTGTATAATTTATGTTTGTATTTATATTAAAAATTATCGACCAACCTTTTACTATTTTGGATCTACTCTTCACGGTTTGCTTTGGACAGTCGTACAGACGTCATTGCTTCATAGTTTGGCTTCAGCATGCTTGCCCGTGCTAGGTTTTGTTCATTTATTTTCTTTGCTGATCACTTTGCTCACTTACGCAAACTCTCATGCTTCTCTACATATCTCTGTGACCATTGTTGTCGCTTCTCAACTACGCTTTCTCTCTCTAGAACCTAATTTCTCCCAATTACACGGATACATACATACTCTCTTTCTCTCTCTACTCATTTTAAGACACACGCTATCCTTGTTTTCTCCGGTGTTCAACCTCTTGCTCTTCTTCTCTCACTAATGCTATCTCCCTTGCTCTCGTTCTTTAGGTGATTCATTCTCTATTTCTCTCATTCTCTTTCTTTCTTTCTCTCACATAGCATGCATACACCAAAAGAGTATCACAGGCACTCATATACTCTGACAAAGATATATGTGCACACACACACATATACTATCTCAAGCAATCACACACACTCTCAGAATTGCAAGCAAAAAACACAAACTATTTATCTCTCTCTCACACACACACACACTTAAAGCAGTAGCGCAAAGCACTGTCTCTCTCTCTCTCTGTCTTTCTCTAACATACGCACATGCTCTCAATGAATCACAAATAATCAAGTCTACATTCTTGTGCACACACAATCAATATGCCACTTCCATGCATATACACCCTAACGCAAACCACACACACACTTAATGACCACACAAAATGCACATAATACTCTCTCTCTCTTTCTCTCTTTCTCTCTCTCTCTCTCTCTCTCTCTCTAAGTTTCTGCGCTGCACAATTTCCTTGGGCGACTCTCTCTCTTTCTATCTCTTTCTCAACTTCAACATGGCAGCCTATTCTCTCTCTCTAACTCTCTCAACACACACACACAAATAGAATCATAAGCAGACCTCCCGGCTCCCTTTTTCTTGTTCTCTACACATGGATGCTCTCCTTGTCATGGGACACACACACAGATAGGCACACAGAGAGAGAAGCCCTCTTGGGCTTCCTCTCTCCTACTCACTCACGTCCCCCCTATAACGCTCTCTATAGTGCCCTCTCGGGCTCCCCTTCTCATCTTGGCAACGACCCCTCTCTGTCCTTTTGACCCCACACATCCTCACTCTCCTTGCAACGGTTCAAAACTACCTGTGGACTGCAATCAATTTTTTGTTAGTGTTTTTTGAGCCAAAAAAAAAATCACTTGTGTTATTATGATCTTCAAGGCCATGTTTACACAGAAAACCTCATAAGAAGGGAATTATTGTGCATACGGCCAATCCCCCAAGATCTCAAAGATCTATTAAATAAGGATTGAACTCAATACCTGTTTTTCTCTATCTACTTCCCTTACGGTGATTGTATTTTTAGCTCCCGCTCTCAACAGAAAAAATAAGGACAACCTTGAAATTCTCTCGGTCTTCTCTCTCAACACGCACACAAACAAAATCATAAGCAGACCTCCCGGCTTCCTTTTTCTTTTTCTCTACACATGGATGCTCTCCTCGTCATGGGACATACACACAGATAGACACACACAGAGAGAATCCCTCTTGGGCTTCCTCTCTCCTACTCACTCACGTCCCCCTTATAACGCTCTTTATAGCGCCCTCTCAGGCTCCCCTTCTCTTCCTAGCAATGACCCCTCTTTGTCCTTATGACTCCACACGCCCTCTCTCTCCTTGCAATGGTTCAAAACTACCTGCAGACTACAATCAATTTTTTGTTACTTTTTTTTAAGCCAAAAAAATAAACCAATTGTCTTATTATGATCTTCAAGGCCATGTTCACACAAAAAACATCATAAGAAGGGAATTATTGTGCATATGGCCAATCCTCAAGATCTCAAAGATCTATTAAATAAGGATTGAACTCAATACCTCTTTCTCTCTATCTACTTCCCTTACGGTGATTGTATGTTTAGCTCCTGCTCTCAACCGGCAAAAATAAGGACAACCTTGAATTTCTCTCGATCTATAGGTCAAAATTTGAAGATGTTGCCGATAATTATACTGAAACTAGTCTAAACTTCCCATTTCCTTAAATTAAACTCAAAATCTAATCAGAATTTTACAATTTCAACCGGTTAACATAAATAGTACCCCGTTTTCTGTAACACTCTTTTTCTCTCTTGCTCACTAAAATCGGCCATAAAAAGATATTTTAAGACCGTAAAGACAATCCCAAAAGACCTTAGAGATCTATTTTGGCAAGGTATTGTACCCATTACTAAAGCCATCACTCTCAATCTGCTTAGCACTCTAGACAATCCCGGCCTATAGTCTAGTACCATCTAGTCTACGGTCATAAGTAAATGAACTTAAGCATACCTAGGCTAGAAAAATTATAATTGTAGACTGACTTACTAATCCACAACATAATGAAATTATTTAGTGGCATAGCAACATGCAATCATCATCAAATTAGGACAACCATGCATACTACTATAGTTATATGCATGCAAATGTAGCTAAAATTCCCATGCAAATCCCCCAAATAACCCAATTTTGAACAAAATTGCAAAATTAACTAGGGGTTCTGTCTACTTCTCTAGTCGCATGATGACTCCATCAGAAAAGGGATACATGGCAGTGGAGCACATGGTGCTTGCATTAATGTTTGCTACCACCAAATTTTGCTCTTATTTATTGTCTAGACCATTCATAATCTTAACAATGGAAGAAGTATTTCCTTATGTAATGAAGCACATGGATGTTTCTTCTAGGATTTCCAAATGACTCACAAGGTTGCAAGACTTTGACTACACAATGCAAGTGGAGAGCTCCACAAGAGATAGTCTAGGAGGCATTCTCACTCATCACCACTATGAAAAGAAGCTGAAAATCAAGACAAGTGATAAAGAAGTAACACCTGTATTGGATGTCCCTAAGATAGAGAGGGCTCACTCTCTTTTCTTTGATGGAGCCTATAAGAGGAAAATGGACAAAGCTGCAGCAGCATTGTCGTCTTCAACAAACAAAGGTATTCTCCATTGGGCATCTCTTGGATTCCCACTCCAACAATGAAGCAGAATATGCAGCCTTAACTCTTGGGTTAGAGTGGTGTGTGAAACAAGGTATTCAATGATTAAATGTATTTGGTGATTCCATGCTTTTAATAAAACAAATACAAGGAACTTGGGCTTGTAAAAATCATAGCTTGCTAGGAAATTTGCACCAAGTTAAGAAACTTTTAGGGAAGTTTCAAGTTGTACAATTACATCATGTCCCTCGAGAAGAAACTCAAGAAGCAGATTCTCTAGCTAGAGAGAAGCTACAAGATGTTCTAGTGGTGCTTCTCTACAAGATGTTCCAGTGGTGGGTGCTACCAAGTTGAAGTTGCCTCTCTTCCAAGGTAGCAATGCTATGCCTAACATCATGAGTTTCTTTTACACAAGAGAGTGTCCAAAAGATCTTACTAAGGGCCAAAAGAAGTTGCTTGTGTGCAAGGCAACAAAATAACGCCTTATCAATGACGACCTCTATTGCAACAGTAAGGATCAAATTCTTAGGTGGTTGGTGATAGGAGGCTCAAATATGAGCCATCGACTCCTATAATCTCTTATAGACCATTTGAGAAATGGGGAATTGATGCCATTGCGCCATTGCCAACAAGGACCCAATCAGGTAAATTGTATATCATCATGAGTGTGGACTACATGATCAAGTGGGTTGAAGCTGTTGCTACCACCTGGATTACAGCTAAGGAAGCGGCTAAGTTTGTATTTGAAAACATTTGTTGCCATTTTGGCACTCCTCTTGAAATAATTTTTGATAGGGGACCAGGTTTTAGAGGAGACCTAGTAGGAGAGCTGATGGACAAGCTGGGTATCTCACGACGACACTCAACTCCCTACTATCCACAATGCAATGGTTTGGTGGAAAAGGTAAATAATATGATCTGCAAGATCTTCACTAAACAGGTAAATAATATGATTTGCAAGATCTTCACTAAACAGGTAAACAATCACAAAAGTGATTGGGACAAGCATCTTATGGCTGCACTTTGGGCTTATTGCACTTCATTTCGAACATCCCTTGGCTTCACACCATATCACTTGGTGTATGGTAAAGAGGCCAATTCATCCATTGAAGTACAATTGGCTAGTCTCAGAGTGCTAGCTAGACAGATGGAACCCCTGATGCTCATCTTCACAACCACATTCTTGATCTAGAGAGGCTTCAACTAGATAGAGAAGATGCTATCAACTATTATGCAGCACAGGCAAAGCAATGTCAACTTACCTTCAACAAGGAATTTAAGGCAAAAGATCTCAAAAAAGGTATGTTGGTCCTAAGTTATGATAATAGGTTTGACACTAAGAAGGTTAAAAAGTTTTCACCCAGATGGGAGGGGCCATCATCATTAGAAAGCGCTACAACAATGGTAGTTACGGATTGATCGATGCAGATGTTAGGCTTCACAAAACACGTGTCAATGGATGGAGGCTAAAGCAGTACTTTTTGAGGTTTGATCAAGCATCTATGATGGATATTCTTGAGGAGGGAGACTCCTCCACCTCAACTCAAGAAGAGTCAAGTATGGACTAGAGGCATGAATGCCTCTAGTTTTAGGGGGAGGGCTAATGAGGGCCTCTTTTCAAATTTTTGGTCCATCTCTCTCTTGATGGCAAGGCTTCAAGACTTCATGGAGAAGGAAGGACCTGATGCATGAAAATCACAAAAAATCCATGTATTTATTTTGTACATAGCTATGGTTCTGACACATTTAGATCTTGAAAATAAGGAGAGGTAGGAACAAACACTATGAAAACAAAAAATCAATGGATTTTGATTCTACCTAACGATCACTACAGGTGAAGAATAAGAGTCCATAGTGAAAGGAACAAGAATCTTATTCATTATGGAGTTGGAGTCAGCAAAATATTATCAAATTCAATCATAATTTACTCATGGACACAAGGCTTGCACATGAAGTCAAGAGGGGACCACCTGGAAGACTTTTGGAAGGGAAAAGAAGGACACATATTTTTGTGGGATTTTTCTCTATTTTTTTAATTCCAAATTGGAAAAAACTTTCAACAAAAAAGCTGTAGGCGTTGAGCTCATCTTTCTGCTCCTATTTTGCTTAAATTTTTTGGAGCTACGGTTTAGGAAGTATGGCCAAAATGGTGGAACCTATCTGTCCACACGGGAAGAAGTCATGGTTATCCAACTACACACACATAATTTCTTATAGGTTTCTCTCCATTATTGCTTGATTTTCTCTTATTTAATCAAGACTATCTCATATAGTATAAGGAAGCGCTTGGACTCAAGCTATGGAAGGAGGCATGGAGACAAAGCTTGCATGATGAAGGTGATTAGGAGGAAATTGGTCAATAAGGAGAGCACACTGAGCTCTCTCATTGGGGGAATGCCTCTAACTAAGGTTACTTTGTAATAACTCCTCTTGATGATAATGGCTTCCCTAATCACTCTCTTGGAAAGGAGACCTTCTCTTTTATAAATGGACACACAATCAAGCTCTAGCACTCATGCGCTCATATGTACATCCTTATGTATGCACCTCTACGCACACATAGTTCTACTATGTCATAGTATTGACTATGGTCCTTTGTTTTGGTTTCTTAATGGCCAAGATTTTAGAGTTACCATGCACATATGAGTTTGTGAGATGTTGATTATGTGAAATTCCTCTCATAAATGTTTGTATGGTGTCTATGAAGCTTATATTAATGAAGCTCTAATGATCTCTTCCTCTCCCTCTCTCTCCTTCTCTCACATCTTCTTTGTGTTATGTGCCAACCCCCTACCATGCGTTCTAGCCGCATTCCAAGCTAGGTGGTGCCCCTATTGTGTACCTCCCATGATGAGGCTATTGTGCATAGTCTTGGTGTAGAGGCCACCGAGTCTGTTTTGCGCTTCCGCCTCTCAATGTATAGCTCTATCAGTTCTGAGCCATGGATTTCCCAAAATTATTCCATATGCTCCATGTACATTTAAGACCAAGAAGGTTTTGAAATTTTCTTTGCCCAGTATGATCTGTACATTTTCAATTAAGCCAGTAGCCTAAACGACCCTATGGTCAGCCATTCTGACCCTGAATGGTGCTGGTTTCAAATCATTGATTCCTAAAATCTATCTTAAATGCTCTCTAAGTATATTGAGATCAGCTCCCCCATCCAATATCCCACTTGATAGTGGTTATCATTACTTCCTTAGCTTATAGTCAACCTAGATAACTAGAACCTCATCATCTCTAATGGCCACCAAGTCTATTGCTCTTGCTTCACCCTCTCCTATTCTCTTCTTTCTAATAAACTTTGCAGCCTTGGGTGATGTGCATCTTATGTCATCCAACTCCACCATCAACTTCTGGATGAGTTCATAGACCTTGACATTTCATCTTGCTCATTCCTAGAGATGTAGTCTAATATGGAAAATTTTCTTCTTGGCTATCTTCATAGTTCCACTCAACTTTTGTCCCTTGTTTGGTTGTTGGTTGAACCTATGATGGACTCCTTGATTGTTCCTTTATCAGTTTAGTGTCTCATACCTCGGTCAAGTCTGATAAGACTTGCCATACTTCATTTACCATACTCTATAGTGTAGAAAACATGGACTCATTGGGTCTAGATGCTCATTTGGTCTAGACGTGGCCTTTTCACTCTAGAGCTCTTGCACCTCTGAAGACTAAGGTGGTAGTTTTTGAATCTTGCAAGCCTCAAAACATTTTGGCTAGTCTGGCATTTTCTTGGCTAAATTTTTAGTGATCTTTGCTACAAGATCACGCTATTCCTGCCATTCATCCACTACCTTCTCCTTGCCCTTTGCCTTTTTGGTTTTAGCAGTTTGCTCTTTGCTGCTCCCATTTCTTGGTTTTAGCAGTTTGATTTTTATCATTTTTATCGGGAATCTTTTCAATGATAACACCCTTGCTTCTAGTCAGAACAGTGATTGGCAATGGCTCTAGTGCTTTCTATTCAGGTGCCTCGTTCTTAGCAGCATCTAAGCATTGGGTTGCAAAGTGACCATACTTTCGGCACATATAGTAGTTAAGGATATTTTTTGCAAAGTCTCCTCTCCCCATGCCCCATCAAGTACCTTCGTCATATCTACCCTTGCCAATACCAATACCTGTGCTAGTTTCATTGTCCTTGGACCCATTGGCTCCATCCAAGATTTTGCTATCTCATGGAACGCAATCATTGACAGCTCCTTCCCCTTTTTGAAGTGATGAATTTTGATGCCACAATTGTTCTAGACATGTCCATAGTCCTTGTAGTAGGTACATTGTGAACACTCATCAAACCTATGATCTTTCAACTTGCACTTTGAGCACCAGATCTCCACCTTCGTAATCAAATGAACTAGAACTGGTACTAGATTTTGACTCTTCACTCAACAACTCACAATCACTAGACTATCTCTTCTTGTGACCTTTCTCTTTCTTGGCCTACTGTTCTCAAGTTTCAATGCCCTTTGCACCAAATCACTGAACTTCTTGGTAGGTGCTAGGTTTTTCTATTCCCATAATTTTTTGCTTCTAAAACCATTCAGAAACTAGGCTATCATTTGTTTCTTTGACGGAGGCTCTTGTAGTTGTTTGGTTAATTCTTTTATCTTTTCCACATAGCTTGGACCTGACAACTTGCCTTATTTGATATTTTCTAGCTTGCATAGGATGTCCTCATCTCCCCTATTGTTTGAATATTCCAATTCAAAAGCCTTAATGAGATTGTTGTATGACTTGAGCAGGTAGGTTGGGCAATGGTGGTACCATTTCTTGGCCACCTCTTTCACCTTCTGGGGAAAATATTTCCCCCATTCATCTTCGTTGCGATATCCTTGAGTTCTGCATATTTCTCAAATGCTTGAATGTGGAAATTGGGATCATCCTTTTTACCTCCTTTGAAAAATAGAAAGAAAATTTTCAAATTAGTAGACTAGTTATGGTTTTATGAACTAATTTCTTATCTATATATCTTCTTTTATTGTATGTTGGAATTAGGGTTGTAGAGAAACGCACATAGCTTGGAGAAGACAAAGGAAGCTCAAGGCACACAATAGAGATTGTATTACTTAGTGTGCAATGGAAAGATAGCTAGCCTTAGAGTGATGGGCATATATACAATGCATGAGGGAAAAAACCTCCTAAAGAGGGAAAAATTGCCCCGGAGGTCCTAGTGTGTTCACACACATCACTACCACATGTATGGTAACAAATCCCCCTGGAGTGATGCCATGAATGAGAACTGGCACATCAGTAAAGGGAAGTGCCATGCCCTGTGGACATGATCAGTCCACAAAGGGGAGTAAGCCCAAAGCTGAAAAACTTCGAGCTTCTCACGAGACAAAGCCTTTGTGAAAGATCTGTAAGGTTGTCTTGTGTTGGCACATAAGCCAAGATGATATCTCCTGATGAGAGACTCTCCCTGACATAGTGGTATTGCAATTCAATGTGCTTTGTGCGAGCATAAAAGACTGGGTTCCTCACAACTACCAATGCGCTCTGATAGTCAGTGTAGATAGTGTTGGCAGTGTCCTGTCCAACACCCAAATCATCCATAAGGCGTCTAAGCCATACACACTCAACCATAGCTGTGAAGACTGCCATGTACTCAGCCTCACAACTCAAAGTGGCCATAGTAGGTTTCTTCTTGCTCAACCATGATATACATGAATTGCCAAGCATGAAACAAAAACCACTTATGGACAGTCGCGTGTAAAAACAACCAACCCAATTTGAGTCCGAAAAACCATGTAAGTTTGGCGGTAATGATCCCCCAATGGAATAAAACAAGCCAAGATGTAACGTGCCACTAAGGTAGCAAAAAATCCTCTTGAGAGCCTGCCAATGCTTAGACCGTGGGCTATGCATAAATCTGTTGACCTGTGAGATTGAAAACTGAATATCAGGCCTCATGTTGCATACATAAATGAGGCATCCAACAACAGTTTGGTAAAGAGTGACATCAACAGGATCGCCAGCATCATGTAGACTCAACTTCAAACTTGTTTCCATAGGAGTGGCAATAGGTTTGCAATCCTCAAGTCCAAACTTACATAGGAATGTCTCTATGTAACTTTTTTGACACAAGGCAATACCACCATCACACTACTTAATCTGTATACCCAAGTAATGATGCAACACTCCCAAATCTTTCATCTTGAAAGTAGCTTTCAAATCAGGCTTGAATTCAGCAATATGTCTCTCATTTGGTCCAATGATCAGCAAATCATCTACATAAAGAACCACAATGAAAAGCACATCATCCTCACACTTTACATACAATGTGCTTTCTGTTGGACTGTTATGAAAGCTGATGCATGGTTTTTAGGACCCCTTCTGAAGATGCAATAAAGGCACAGTCAGTTGTTGGGGAGATGAGGATACTCTAGTCCAAGGGATCTCGAAAGAGAAGAAAAATCTACTTCACAAGCACCAAAGAGTAAAAAGTGCCATGGACAGAAGATACGTGGGAACGAGCTCTTATGCATGTCTACAACCTATATCTTACAGAATAGCCCATTCTAGGTGTGAATTTCTAGTGAAATTTACACGAGGATGCTCGTGTGGACTCACAGCACAGCATACTCCGTTTTCACTTTTTTATTGACAGTAAATATTGTTTACCACAGTAAATATTTTTCACCTACATGGTAAATACAAATCACTTTTTACCTACAGTAACTTTTTTTTACCCATGGTAAATATTTTTTACTGCACCATAAGTATTTGGTAGGTAACAGTTCACTGTCACTAGAAGCAGTGATTGGGCATCAACAATGCAGTTACAGGAGGAGAAAAGGAGAAAATCTTATGGTAAAGGTGAGTCAACAGGGATAAAGACTTTTGGGTTGAAAAGAGACATGCTGATTTTTTTAAAGAACACATGTCAAAAGAAGCCATGGTTGAGGATTTTTTGAGAATTTGATATTCAGGAGGACCCAGCAGGTCCCCCCCTGACATGTGCAGAACCTCCAGTTTCAACAGCCACCTACCTGCTCTTAAATGCTGGTCAAGGCCTTATCCCCATGTGTCACAATCAGAAAAATCAGCATTTACCCTCCCCTCTCACATCACTCTAGAGAATATCTTGATGGTGACATATCAGGTGACCTCAATCTGTTGACCACCCTAAGCAAAAAGTAACCCCAATCAACGGATTTAAGCATGTTTATCCCTAATCCTAAACCCTCTCAGAAACCTATATAAGGAGGCCTTCTCTCACTCAAAACCACAACACTTCACCCACTTCACCAAGCAATGAAGCTATGACGACATTGCTCACAACGAGGAGCTATGGATGGAGCTCTACTCTCTCTCCCTCTCTCTCTCTCCCTCTAGTATGCTACATTACTAGCCCTAAAACCTAAATAAGGAGTCTTCTCTCATGCTCCATGGCCACCATCCTCGCCATCATTCTCTAAGGTATTGATGTGTTGCTAGTAGGATCATACCTACTTGCTGGGTTGATTCACTACAAGAGGTTATGTGCTCTTGTGACGCTCTTAGCGATGGAAATACACTGGGTTTTTATAACCCCCGGCGTCGCTATAACCGTCGCTAAAAGCGTCGCTACGAGAGCGTCGCTATAGGCGTCGCTATATAGCGACGCTCATAGCGACGCCTATAGCGACGCTCTCACAGAAGAGTATAGCGACGCATATAGCGACGCTACAGAGCCATAAATAGCGACGCTTATAGCGACGCCTGAGAGAATATTTTTTTGGTGGCAGGGCATTGAATGCCCTGCCACCCATCAACCATATTGTACTTGATTCACTTTTTAAAAAAAGTGCAAAGGTAAATAATAGACCCAAAATAGTCACCCACAAGACGCATTGTTTGCAAAATTGACAATTGTACACATCATAGACAAACTGAATTGATTGGCAAATGTAATAATGACAATTGTACAACATCATAGGCATAAAGAATTGATTGGCAAAAGGAATTGCGGTGACAAATGTAATAATATACATGGTTCAAAAAGACGTATAAAATCCGTCTCATGATACATAAGCTATGAGAAACCCTAAACTAATGCTATCTAGCTACGGCTAAACTGACGTCGTCTAATCAGACGTCTCATCGCGTCCAAGCGGCGTATCTGTCGGATTCTGCAAAAAAAGACAATAAGACAGTTTTCAGTAAGTATAAACATATAACGACATTTATAAAACAATACAAAAAATAAAAAAGAGTAAACCCTAATACTAACCATGCCGCCGCGAGAACTGAGAATGTCCATCAGGGCGTTTAAGCCCTTCCTGCCTGCGTACTCGCGCTCGTACGGTGTGGGATCACGTCCTGTCATCGACCACTGTCAAAACATACAAAGATTTCATTATGTTAGAACTAAAAAACTCATAAACCCTAAACTATCGAACATGCATAAAGAGCAATGTGAAAAGACTTACAAAATCGGCCTCAAATGATGCCCATCCACCGCTCCCCAAGTGGTGCGAGCTCCCTGCCTCTACTCGCGCTCTGGCTGCATCCTTTTGTTGCTTCCACTTGTCGGGATTCTCGCGCGCTGCTTTCTTCGCATTCTTCCAATCTTCTTTGGCCAGCCAATCTGGCCTATTCCACCCATTCTTGATTGCTTTTTGCACTTCGGAACGCTTGTGTTTGCAGTATTCCCGCATTCGAATCTTCATCAGGTCTTCATTGAAGCGCTGATCCCGTGTTGGAACGGGAAACTCATCATGAAGTATGCTGATGACTCTGTTTTTTAAATCACTTGGTACTTCACTCCATTTGTTTAGTATATAGTGTCTAAACAGCTGAGAGCAAAGACCACGCATGCGCGAGATCACCTTCTTGCCGTCATCATCCATGATGATGCCGCCGCTGATGTCGACGGAGTAAGGCAAGCCCTCTGGCCGGTGACGCGTGAACCTGGGTGTCCCGGCAGGGGTCACTAGCGGCGTGTCGATGGGGGTACGGACGTCAGGTGTCTCCACCGGCGTCTGGGCCCCGAAGCGAGGAGTGTCGAGTGGGGTGGCTCCTGGCGGAGTAGGTAGAGGTGTGTAGCTTCTAGGAACAGTCAGCCGTGCAAAACCTGGCGTAGACGGCGATGCTGTGGCTGGTGTGGGGGCGGGCAAAGAAGGGGAGGGTAAAGAGCCTCGTCGAACACGAGGCGGTGTGGAGGCATCGGTGGCGGAATCCCCACAACAACCGCCACCGCCACCACTAGAGCGCCGGTGTCTAGACGAGTGTGACGCTCGTCTCGTCGACGCCGAAGCTTCGGAGCACGCCGAATGCTCCGAAAGAGAGGGAGATGCGGATGGTGTAGGAACGCGCGATGATGCGCCAGAGCGATGACGCTCCACGTACCACTGTCTCTGCTGCGGTGACAAAGAAGAAAGAAACTCCTCATCATCCATACCTGCATTAAACACACGAATATTTAAACTTAATATTGAATGAATAGAGTAGACAATGACGCAAAGACCATTAAATACAATGACGTAATGACGCATATAAATACAATGACGCAATGAATCGAGTGGTAGAAGAGGCAAGTCGAAAACTCAGAATTTTCAATCAAAAGATGTGAGCGCGAGTAGAAAAGAGCGTTACACACCATGGAAGCTACTTAGAGAGCTAGAGCTTTTACAGCACGGAGCAAAATTGTTCAAATACAATATTTGTGGCTTTAAGAGATCTCTCTCTCATCCTCGCATAACTCAGCATAACTTCCTATATCTATATAGAGCTCTCCGTTTAAACACATATCCTCTGTTTCATTTTGTAGCTCCTCTGCATGCACCCCATATAGAGTAGTAGCATCTTGATGCTCGTCTGGCACCACCGCAGCGGCTTCTGATTGAGCATCTTCTCTGATCTCCTCCATTGATGTCGTTGTGATTGGCACATGGTAGCCTTCATACGTCCTTGCACTACGAGGGGCTAACTCTATGACGTACCACCAGTTTGATGTAGACTTTGTAGGATGAAATACTACCTGCCAGAGCCACATAACTTACATGAGAGCTTTCAAGCACATAACTTGTAAAAGGGGGATGTTAACTATTTATATACTTACTTGTTCACAATGCTCGGGTAGTACGAAAGTGTCTCTTAGGTCAGTCCATTTCTTAGTAGAATCCACCTCAAGAAAACCAGACTCTCCTCTACGCACAGTAGCGTTTCGACCCTCCATGATTATCTTGAACCATTGCACGTCGAACAAGTCGACAAAAAATCCTCTGTAATCGATCCTCAAAATCTCTTGCAGCGTGCCGAAGTAAGTGAGTTCCACCACCACGGGATCTGCATCAGAGGAACGTCGTCGACTAGACTGTTCAAATTTTGCCATGATTCCACAATCTTGAGTAAACGCTTTTTGTCGATTCGTTCCACCCTAAAATGTCGACCTTTACACCATGCTGCTGTGTATGACTTATACTACAACGAACAAAGATTATGAGTGGCCGTTCAAACGTTTATAAATAAAGTCACTTGCTAGTCGTACATTGCAAACTTACCTTGGTCGCGCAACCCCGAGAGTACTCCCACTCTTCTTCAGTCACTTCGTCACCGCATTGTTGTGCGCTTTTCAATTGGTTGTGCAACCATCTTAAGCTCATGAAGGTTGGTAGGCTCTCCAGAACCGCTGGATAGTGCATCGGTGGTCGTCTTCCCCGTCTCCACTCGATTCGTGCCCTTTGTCGCTC
Organism: Adiantum capillus-veneris; assembly: GCF_014529385.1. Lineage (NCBI taxonomy): Eukaryota > Viridiplantae > Streptophyta > Polypodiopsida > Polypodiales > Pteridaceae > Adiantum > Adiantum capillus-veneris. The sequence continues at coordinate 113,630,651 of NC_140933.1, forward strand.
TTGCTTTGCATCCTCATATTGTGAAATCCACTTTTGCATCACTGGATTGTGAAGCATGCAAAATCGGTTGATTTTAGCCTCTAGATCTTCCGTCATCTTCTTTTCAACACCGAGATTGCACATGACAATCCCAGATATGCGCTCATCATCTATGGTTTGCCATAGCGTGTCCCGGGATTTATCAAATCCGTCTAGCCACTCTCCAATGTACACTAGGGACTCTGATACCAACCAACCTTCTGCCATGCTACCCTCCGGACGTGCCTTTTGACGCACATATCCCTTAAGCGTTTTCATGAAACGCTCTAAGAAGAACATCCATCTGGAATGAACTGTGCCAGCTATTTCCACCTCATCAACTATGTGAATAAGAAGATGCACCTGAATGGTTAGCATTGTAGTAGGAAAATGTTTCTCAAACATGCACACAAGCTCCGCAGCATTTAGTTTGGCGAATGGTATGGAGTCTACGTCGATCTCCTTTTGTGAGATCCATTGCACCAGCTTTGCAAGTTTGTAGATTGTGTTACGGATGTCGAGAGACAAACATCCCTCAATGGCAACCGGTAAAATAAACTGTAAAGTATGTGCAACAATGATATTAAAGTCCACATTTTATGCAATGATATTAAAGTCCACTATGAACGTACCTGACACATTTTATGCCAATCCTGTGACTTCAAACCGGTAAGCTTTCCTTCTTTAGTAAAACACGTTCGGAGCGAGTGCATTACGCCAGTGGGGGTCCGCAAAGATCGAATGGCCTCTTTTACTTTGCGTTCTTGGGCTCCTGTGAAAATCCATGGTGCTTTAGGAAGTTTTATCGATCCATCAGACGCTGTTTGCAGCCAATATTGCTCCATACGATCCACATTTCTAAGGTCAACTCTGGCTCCCAAAGTATCTTTCTTGCCGGTCAAATGGTCCCATAGTAGATTACCCACATTCTTGAATATGTGCATTGGATCGAGCAAGTGATTGATCACGAGTCGAGGCCAGTATGGTAACTCGTACCATAGAGATAGTCTCTTCATCCCTGGAGGCAATCCGTCATCGCACATCTCCTTCTGCTCTAACCATGCTTGTGCAGACATCCTTGGTGGCTCTCTTCCCAAAAAGCCGTCGCGTAACACATGATTCTCCGGAAGATACGCTTGATGACCTTCGTAGATTTGCTTCTTCAGTGAGGGTGCCCTACGTGCATTCAGTCTAGGTCCACATGTGACACATGCTCTGTATCCGCTTGTTTGAAGCCCTGCATGTATACACATGATAATAGATCAACTATGGGGAAAAACAAGATTTACAGTGTCTGAGAGAGGAGTGTCAATAGATCACCTGAGCATTCTGTTAGCCCGGGATAGTCATGCATGGTCCACATTAGAATACCTCTGATCAAAGCATTCCGTCGTCTTGTGTGTCGGCTCATATCCACCACCTCTATGCCAATCCACAATTGTTGTAGCTCTTCCAATAGTGGACGAAGATACACATCCATATTCCCCACTTTATATCGCCCTGGCACAATCAAGCTTAGCCATAGGTGCCCCTTCTTCGTAGTCAACCACGGGGGAATGTTGTAGTTGACGATGACAATGGGCCATACACTGTAAGATGTTGATCTTTGACCAAATGGATTTACGCCATCCATAGCCAGGCCTAAGCGCAAATTTCGAGCTTCCCTGGCAAAATCCGACCATGTTCCATCTATATGTTTCCAGGCTGCGCAATCTGCAGGAATTCGTAGCACACCATCCGAAGATTTATTCTCCTCATGCCATGATGCTAGGGCGGCCATGGACTTACATTCGAAGAAATGCTTGATGCGAGGAAGCAAAGGAAAATGTCGCAAAACCTTTTGTGGAATTTTTGTCCCGTGGAGATCTACTCGATATCTTTCGGAATCACATTTCGGACACTTCTCCATGTCTGTGTATTCCCCTCTGAAAAGAATGCAGTCATTAGGACAAGCGTGGATAGAATTGTAATCCATCCCCAAGTTTCGCAAAATCTTTCTTGCTTCATCTCGGGAATCTGGCATCACATTGTCAGCTGGTAGAATGTGCTCTTTCAGCAATCTACACAACATAAAAATATGATACAGTCGTGTAAAAATCTATCAGATCATTATACACCATGAGTTCTATTAAAGTAAACTAATTGTAATAGATCACCTGAAAAGCGCTGTGACGCTAGTGTCACTCCATCCAAACTTTGCCTGCATGTTGAGAAGAACCAGGAGTGCTTTCAATCTAGACATACGTGCTCCATTATACAATGATGTATCGGCTTCACTTTTCATATCATCATAGATAAGCCTTTCTGAATCCATGATCGTCTCGATCATTTCATCAATCTCGGGCTCAAACATTGCCTCGTTGGGAATGTGCTCTGCATGATCATCCCCCGAGCTGTCAGAGGCTACATCTTGTGGCCTCACATATGCTGCTTGACCAAAGCGCCTGCGAATACGTCTATTGGGTTGCAAGATTGCTGCTTGTTGGCCAGCGTCAGAGTCCGACGAGTTATAATTGGCAACAACTCGATCTATAATAGATGGATCGAACTCGCCAAATTCACGAACGTGCTGCAAAGAAACACGTCTTGTCCGTCGCACAACATGCTTGCATTGATTACAAGGACATAAGACCCTCGTTGAGAGATAGGTGTTTCGGTTGGACGGTCCCACATCCTCGTCGCTACTCATAATGAGGATAAAAAACTTATAACCTAGACAACAAATTTAATATTCTATTGGCATTCTTCGTCTTATCTCTCTCTCTCTCTCTCTCTCTCTCTCTCTCTCTCTCTCTCTCTCTCTCTCTCTCTCTCTTTACCTCACATTCTCTAGTCATGTCCAATCCCCGCACACCTCGGTCTAGAGGTGCACGGAGATCAGAACCACCGGGTTATAATCTCGTCTTTATTGGTCAATACCTATATTTGTGGGTACAAGAAATCTAGACACCCACGTCTACATGATACTGCATGTAGTGGACAAAATCCCTTTGCCTCTTCTCTAGCTGTAGCACTTCACTTCATCTTAACATCTTTTCACAGTAGATCTTTTCACTGTTCGTCTAACTCTAAACCCTAAACCGTAAGTAATTCTTGCGTGGACTCGATCTAACGTAAATAAGCGTAAATCTAAATAAACGTAAATCTAACTAAAAATAAAGCTAAATCTAATTTAACGTAAGTCTAATGACTAGAGGTTGTCTAGATGGTCATTGTGTCGGGGATGTAGTGACTCTTGCCGCCCTGAAGATCCACCTTCTTCCCTATCTTCTGAAGACATTTCACCAGTACTTTTGGATCGACGGAGCCCACTATGAGTGAAGGCAGCAATACCCTATATTCCATTGAGGGCTTTCTTCACCCGCTTCATGCAGGCATCGCAGTCTATGGAGACCCGCATCTAATCTAATATAACATAAATCTAAATCTAGCTTAAATAAACGTAAATCTAGTTAAAAATAAATCTAAATCTAATTTAATGTAAGTCTACATATAACCTAATCTTTAACGTCTTTTAAGTTAGTTTCCTACGACGTTATAACTCTCTTCTTCCTGTGTGTGTGCGCGTGTGTGGATGTGTGTGCCAATAAAAAGAGATAAATGGTATAACCTTTCTATCACCCATGCCAAGTATGATAGATTGATTATGCCATTTCTCTCTTGAATAATAGGTCTTCAGTTCAACTCCTCGTCGGCTAGATCTTTAGGTCTTTTAATTTTAATTAGTTTCCTACGACGCTCCCTTAGTTTCTCTTTCTTTCTCTCTCAATGTGTGTGCGTTTTTTTGGATCGTATGCATGTTTTCTTTCTCTTTTCCTCTCTCAATGTGTGCGTTTTTTGTTTATGCATGTTCTCTCTCTCTTTTCCTCTCTCAATGCGTGCGTTTTTTGTTTATGCATGCTCTCTCTCTCTCTTTTTCTCTCTCAATGTGTGTGTGCATTCTTTGTTTATGTATGTGTGTGCGTTTTTGCACTCTCTCTCGCTCTCTCTCTCTCTCTCTCTCTCAAAAACACTATATGTGTGTGTGTATGTGTGTGTGTGTGAGAGAGAGAGCGAGGGAGAGAGAAAGAGGGGAAGGGAACATGAGAATGAGGAGAGGGAAGGAGCATACCTGGCTCTCCTTCCTCTCCTCGTGTGTGTGTGTGTGTGTGTGTGTGTGTGTGTGTGTGTGTGTGTGTGTGTGTAAAAGAAAAAGAGAGAGAGAGAGAGAGAGAGAGTGAGGGAGAGCGTTACCTGCTCTTTGCTTGAGGGCGCCGAAAAACTCAGATCTGAGATCTGAGTTTTTGGGCGCGCTCGGTTATTTTTTTTACCCCAGCTGGCGTCGCTATGAGCGTCGCTATAAGCGTCGCTATAAGCGTCGCTATGAGCGTCGCAAATTTCTTTGTAAATTTGCGACGCTCATAGCGACGCCGGGAATTTTTTTTTTGAGCGTCGCTGTGTGAGCGTCGCTAATGTGAAGAGCCTCTTGTAGTGATTGTCTTTGACAAGGGATTATGCCATCCTTGGCTTGCTTCTCTATATCCTTGTTATGTATGATCAGATGCCGTTGTATTGTTAAGCTGATGTCTTGTGTATATATATGCTACATAAGGTCCCTAAGCTTCGTTCTATGTGTTTTGCCATATGTTTTGATGCCATCATAATGCCAGAAGTCTCACTTGCCTATGTGCACTATGTGTGAGGTCCCTAAACCTCTTAATTTAGGGTGGTGCCCCCTTTGTTTGGTTCTTTGCTTGTTTGCATGAGGCGTGGTTTGTGGAGTGTGCACGAATACAGAGGCCACCCGATTGCACTGCTCTTTTTCCCGCTATCATTTTGGTGCCCCCACTGAGGAGGGCTACACAGACCTTCAGTCCACAAGCAATGAAGATGTGCAATCTACAACATGGACGAATGGCATGAGGAGTTCGCAAATTGGAGAACAGAAGAGGAGGAGGCTTTAGAGGCCTTAAAAGCTTTCATCGAGGTCTTGTTACCAGGTTGCAGTGTCATTGAAATTCAAGAAGTAGGTTCTTCTACATACCTTGTTCGTGATCGTCACCAACGAAGGAGAGTAAGAAGAAGAGCTTGATATACCTCTCCTCTCAACCTATGAGTGCTCCAGAAACCTCCAACGCATACGAGCTTGAAATATTCTACATCAACATACACGAAGGTACTGTGACACACATTAAGGGAAGAGAAAGCATCACCAGACCTCTCTTTCCTGAGGAGCCGACTAAGAGGAGGAAGATCACCTCTACACCTAAGTGGCCCAAGGCCGCAGCGCGTGCTCAAGCGTAAGGTAACATTTGGCTTAATCTCATTAATAAGGGATTACATGACCACTACAGGCAAGAAAAAGGCTAGTGAGCAACCAACTTCAACCTCCAACTTGCAACCACGACTCTCACCCCTAAATCCTCCTGAAGCAAAGAGGCGAAGGCTTGCCTACAAGATTGCCGCCCGTCTGCGAGTGCTCCCAGTGCACTTTGTGAATCCAGACACCACCAATCCCAAGCCAACCTCCTGTCCGCGTGAAGATCACTTTGGATATTGTCCAAAGTGCTTTGGAGACCGGGTGAAAAGCCTCCCTGCCCTACCTTTGCTGCTAATTTTCAAGAAGTTATCTCAATCTAAGGAAACTATCTTAGTTGATGATGTGTTGCACATTAATGGTGTCACTTTCATTCGTCATGCTGATTATGGTAATAGCATCCAATTGTTGCTTGCTAAAAGGCTCAGCATTGTACAAAGTGTTGCCATCACGCCTTACGTCTTCACAGATGCATCAGGAAGAGTCGAAGTGATCCGAGGTGCTGACCTTCTGTGGCTGATCAGGCTCATTGGTCCCAAGGTGGTGCAACTAAGCTAGGCTCTTGTGTGTAAGTATGGATGCCAATAATGAGAATGATGATCCCCGCATGTTTCCTTTCCATTTTGTGCGACATATCCGTGTGAATATTTGTATTGATAGAAAAATCTTTTATCAGCAAAGAATAGCCCTGTTGTTTGGAGCCTAGAGACTTGGGGAAATCTTGCGCTCTCCTCATCCTGTCATTCTACCCTTACTAGACTATTACCATTCCTTTGATGTGTCGATCTTCATCCTATTTTGAGCTAAGTTGTGCTAAAGCTCCAAATTGTAATTACCATACTCTATTTTAAAATAAATTGGAGATGTTTGTGTAATTGTTTACTCTCTCACTTATGGCATTCCCTAATTTTTATGGTAAGCCTGGGGAGGTTGCTCCAGACTTTTTGGATAATTTGGAAATGGCCTTTCTGGTATCGGGAAGGGATGACGAAGCTACTAAGTTAAGGGCCTTTCCTTTGGTCTTGAGGGAAGGTGCAAAATTATGGTATCAAACTTTGGCACCTAAAGAAAGAAGAGACTGGGAGTCCTTAAAGATGGCCTTCATCGAAGAATTTCGCCGCCATGAGCCTCCAGAGGAGATATGGAGACAGCTCTTAGAGCTACGCCAAACATTACCCAATGACTATAGAAGCTATGAAGGAAAGTTTTCCAACCTGTGGGAGAAATGGTGTGCATCACTAGGTGAAGGAGAAAGGGCGCCAGAATGCCTAAAGAAGGACTGTTTCCTGGCAGGGCTTTACCCCATCCTTCGAGAAAAGGTAAAAGGTAAATTCCCAGATACCTTTGATAAAGCTATGACTTATGCAAGGGAGAAGGATAGGAAGTTAAAATTCCAAGCTCAACTACAAGGGGGAATGGAGCCTCCACCGCTAGCTCAACCTACGGCAAGGGTAGTAGCAGGGACAGGAGCAACAGACCAAGAGTCCTCTCAACAAGAATTACTTCAACAAATCACCAATCAACTAGAGAGCCTGTCCGTCAATCTGGTTCAAGGTGTAAGGGCTCCCCAGCTAGGAAATGAACGAAATAGACAAGAAGGACAAAGGCAAGCACGTGAGTACATTTGCTACAACTGTGGAGAGGTAGGTCACGGCATGTATTATTGCCCCCATCCACGACGCTATCAAGGAAATGGTAATCAAAGATGGCCTCCTCGCCAGCAAGTCACTCCTCCTCGAGCTAGGCCACTAAATGGACAAAATGCACACGTGGCTCCACCAATCCAAATATTGAGACCCCCTCCTCCACCACCACAAGCACCAGCAGAGATCCCTCCACTACCATCGGGAGGGGAGGACAGGGCTGTCTCTGTCATAAGTCTTGACAATGGTAAGGATAAAGGGAAAGAAAAAATGGAGGAAGCTGTTGCCATGCCAATAAAGAGAGTTAGGAGACAAAGAACTGATGAAATGGAAGCTTCAGAGCCGGATAAAGGGAATGAGGGTTCCTCCCAAGTGATAGGAGACAAGAAAAGGAAGAGTAGGTCAAGGAGGCACATAGGAGTAGAAGACTTTCCACTTGGGGTAGGATCCATACCTTACGACCTGGTAGCAGATGTGAGTAAGCAAGGACCAAAGATTTCATGGCAGCAACTCCTCCACCTTTCCCCAAAGATGCGTAGAACCTGGTCTAAGATGGTCAGCACCAGGAGGGCTAAGGCAAAGTCAGTTGGGTCTATTAGTGCAAGAGGCATGAAGGATATCGTGCCAGTCATTGATGCAGAGATTAAGAGTCAGCGAGTCTCCAATGTGTACGTAGATGGTGGAGCCGAGATTTGTGTTATGACAGAGAAATTAATGCACAGGTTGGGTTTGGAAGTAAACGAGCAAACTTCCTTACAAGCTAAGATGGCAAATAATGTAAGGGTGGCTTGTGTGGGAAAGGTTAATGGAGTGAAGGTTTCAGCTTTTGGTGTCGCAATCTCAATTGATGCTTATGTGATCCCAACTAAGGGGGAGGGCTATCCGCTAATCCTTGGAAGACCTTGGCTTATGGCTATGAAAGCTAGGCAAGATTGGGAGACAGGTTTCCTTGAGTTGCGACCAAATCATAAGGTAGGTGGCAAGCAACAAAAAATTGTGTATGACATGAAGCAGGGTAGACAAAAAGACCTAGAGATGGAGACTTCTATGGATGAATGGAGCACAAGCAGCTGCTCTTCATCTGAGGATGAGTCATCTGAGGAGGATGCTAGCTCTTTGGAAGTCATGGGTATAATACTGCGAAACCCAGAAGGAGAAGGTGGTCAAGACTCTCTAAACAAGCAAGAAGCCACAGGCTTAGAGGAGATGCTAGCTAAGGACCTACTAGAAGAAGAGAGAGAACCGTATTTGCAGGTACTAAAGAAGCATGCTGGCCTCTTTATAACTGACTACGAGCACATTAAAGGAGTGACGGTAACCCAACACCATATCCAATTAAAGGAAGGTGCCGTCAACCTTGTTGGTCATGAGGTATTTGCACAGGTTGAAGCTCTAGTAGGTCATGTTTCTGAGTATAAAGAGATGGTTGTGGAGACGTTTACAGAGGGTTTGGATACAGGTTTGAAAAGTGATCAGGTTTGCTTGGCTATGCAGCAAGTGGAGGCAAATGGCAAGGTCTTGCTATGTTATGTGATGCTATGGATACATGTGTTATTGGAGGTTGCTTTACATATATTTTTGTGTCAATGGCGAGGTTTTTTTGAAGTGGACTATACCATGGAGGGTTCTGTAGCAGATGGTAGGATAGCTGCTTATGATTCAGGTTTCTCAAGTGATGAAAGTATGCTTATAGTGGACACGAAGGATTATGGATGCAGGGTGACAAAGCTCCGTGCTATAAAGAGCTGGAAGGGTGGCCTGTCTATTGGCCTACAAGTGCAAAGGAAGGCTTGGATATACATGTTTTACAGGTTGATGGCAATGAGCAATGCTTTACTTTTGATCTAGGTGGATTCTACACCATGCGTGGGGGAGCTTTGAGCTTTCCATTTGACCCTGGAGGGTGATGCAGTAGCAGATGCTTTTTTCTCTATCTCTATCCTATCTATATAGCCAATATACTATCATTTTTCTTATACAGTCTATAGCTCTATGTTATATAATTCTCTCTATACAATCATCTTTTACCTAAATAATACTATAGTTGAGCATGAATGCTCAACGAGGGGTTGGGCGAAAAAAAAAACAGAAAGAAAAAAAGAGAAGAAAAAAAGAAAAAAGAGAATGCTACTAGTGAAAATGGATATTGACAATGGATGGGGTATGGCTTTCAAGGGTCTAGGAGACCAGTTGTTAGTCATGGATGGATACAATTATTCATCAGAAAGGACTAAATAGGGTGCATCAGCCAAGAAAGCAATAACATGGCAAATTCAATTGGTACCAGGTGGGTAAGTATTCAAGAGAACCCTATTGTAGCACAACCTACAGCTAGAGGCATCAAATACCTCTAGCTTAAGGGGGAGGGCTATATGATGCATGGTTTTTAGGACCCCTTCTGAAGATGCAATAAAGGCACAATCAGTTGTTGGGGAGATGAGGATACTCTAGTCCAAGGGATCTCGAAAGAGAAGAAAATCTACTTCCCAAGCACCAAAGAGTAAAAAGTGCCATGGACAGAAGATACGTGGGAACGAGCTCTTATGCATGCCTACAACCTATATCTTACAGAATAGCCCATTCTAGGTGTGAATTTCTAGTGAAATTTACACGAGGATGTTCGTGTGGACTCACAGCACAGCATACTCCGTTTTCACTTTTTTACCGACAGTAAATATTTTTTACCACAGTAAATATTTTTTTCCTACAGTAAATATTTTTCACCTACATGGTAAATACAAATCACTTTTTACCTACAGTAACTTTTTTTTACCCATGGTAAATATTTTTTACTGCACCATAAGTATTTGGTAGGTAACAGTTCACTGTCACTAGAAGCAGTGATTGGGCATCAACAATGCAGTTACAGGAGGAGAAAAGGAGAAAATCTTATGGTAAAGGTGAGTCAACAGGGATAAAGACTTTTGAGTTGAAAAGAGACATGTTGATTTTTTCAAAGAACACATGTCAAAAGAAGCCATGGTTGAGGATTTTTTGAGAATTTGATATTCAGGAGGACCCAGCAGGTCCCCCCCTGACATGTGCAGAACCTCCAGTTTCAACAGCCACCTACCTGCTCTTAAATGCTGGTCAAGGCCTTATCCCCATGTGTCACAATCAGAAAAATCAGCATTTACCCTCCCCTCTCACATCACTCTAGAGAATACCTTGATGGTGACATATCAGGTGACCTCAATCTGTTGACCACCCTAAGCAAAAAGTAACCCCAATCAACGGATTTAAGCATGTTTATCCCTAATCCTAAACCCTCTCAAAAACCTATATAAGGAGGCCTTCTCTCACTCAAAACCACAACACTTCACCCACTTCACCAAGCAATGAAGCTATGACGACATTGCTCACAACGAGGAGCTATGGATGGAGCTCTACTCTCTCTCCCTCTCTCTCTCTCCCTCTAGTATGCTACATTACTAGCCCTAAAACCTAAATAAGGAGTCTTCTCTCATGCTCCATGGCCACCATCCTCGCCATCATTCTCTAAGGTATTGATGTGTTGCTAGTAGGATCATACCTACTTGCTGGGTTGATTGTTTTTGACAAGGGATTATGCCATCCTTGGCTTGCTTCTCTATATCCTTGTTATGTATGATCAGATGCCATTGTATTGTTAAGCTGATTTCTTGTGTATATATATGCTACATAAGGTCCCTAAGCTTCGTTCTATGTGTTTTGCCATATGTTTTGATGCCATCATAATGCCAGAAGTCTCACTTGCCTATGTGCACTATGTGTGAGGTCCCTAAACCTCTTAATTTAGGGTGGTGCCCCCTTTGTTTGGTTCTTTGCTTGTTTGCATGAGGCGTGGTTTGTGGAGTGTGCACGAGTACAGAGGCCACCCGATTGCACTGCTCTTTTTCCCGCTATCAAAAGCCTTGTTTGACCAAATGAGTGTCAGCTTTCTCATACCAAGCACAAGGAGATTGCTTCAACCCATACAAAGCCTTCTTACATCTGCACACTTTCTCCTCTTGTCCTTTCTTGACAAAACCGCGAGGCTACGTTACATAAACTTCCTCAAATATGTCACCATTCAAGAAAGCAGCAACAATGTCTAATTGATGTACATCCTAGCCAAAATGAGCTGCCAATGCACATAAAAAACACACAGTAGTCATACGACAAGTGGGAGCAAAAGTCTCTTCATAATCTATGCATTTTTGTTGTGCATAACCCTTTGCAACAAGTCAAGCCTTATGGCGATCGATCTCACCATCCAGCTTGCATTTCAACTTGTAAACCCACTTTATATTAATGGCCTTTTTTCTAGGAGGCAAGTCACATAAAGTCCATGTGTCATTTTCTATAAGTGCATCATATTCTGATTGCATGGCTGCCATCCAATTTTTTGAATTCTGTGCTTCATCAAAAGACAGAGGTTCCTCAACATCATGTGAGCTAGACACAGCCAAAGCATAACAATCTGATGCATAAGATGCATGGTGAGAGTCTGAACGAGTACAACTAGACAAAGGTGCATCTGATTTATTGTCATGCATTGTATGCACCAGCCATTTTGGCATACCTCTAGCCTACTCATTTTTAGCCCTTTCCTCATCAAGTACATCATGAACATTTGCATTAGTAATAGGCTGATCTGTAACATTTTCAGAAACCCCCATAGGCTGTACATTTGCCTCATTGGAATTTACATTCATATTCCCACCACTAAAAAGAGGCAACAGAGTGTCATAAATGTCATGTGAGCTTACATTATTGTCTCTAGCACATGACAGCAAGGGCTGAAAAGAATCTTCCACAAACACTACATCTTGTGAAACCAAAATACGCTTTGTTTGCGGATGATACAACCTGTAACCTTTTCTTTCAACACTATAACCAACAAAAATACATTTGACAACCTTATCATCCAATTTTTTGCGCCGTGTTTGTGGCACCAAAGCATATGTCAAACAACAAAAAACATGCATGTGCTCAATAGAAGGCTTTCTATCATGACATGCTTCATATGGAGTAATAGACTGCAAAGCTTTTGTAGGACACCTGTTTAGTACATAAGTGGCACACATGATGGCCTCAAGCCAAAAAGAATGCGACAAAGCTTGACTTTTGACCATACATTGTGCCGTTTTTGTAAGTGACCTGTTTTTCCTCTCAGCAACACCATTTTGCTAAGGTGTATAAGGCACTGTACATGGGTGTTTTATCCCATGACTAGATAGAAATGCATTAAATTCATGAGACATATACTCCACACCTCGATCGGAACGGGAGGTGTCCATAGTACATTTCGAGACATTTTCAGCCATAGCCAAAAATTGTTTGAAGCACATAAAAGCTTGGGACTTCTCATTAAGCAAAAATACCCATGCATGCCTGAAGTAATCATCAATGAAAGTCACGAAGTAAAGGTAATTGCCCAAGGACGGAGTTGCATGGGCCCACAAACATCACTATGCACAAGTTGCAACCTGCATGTGGCCCTAACTGAACCATCCTTTGGAAACTTAGAACACTGCATCTTACCCAAAATACAGCCTTCAGAAACATGTTTGACAGGTGCTTCAAGAGGCAACAAAGAAGTAACCATATCAGATTTTTGTAGACGCAGCAAACTGGCAAAATTCGGATGATCAAAACGTGCATGACAAAGTTTTGGATCTAAAATAGTTCTTGAATCTGCAACTGCATTTGCAAAATTTTGTCCACACTTGTCATACAAAGTGAGCTTATACATCCCACGCCACAAAAACCCAGATGCAACAATTTCATCACCAAAATTGAGATCATGAACTGTACATATGTCATCCACAAATTTGACTACAAGTCCAAGTCTAGCAAGTGCAGACACAAACAAAAGATTCTTCTTGATCCCAGGTACAGAAAGTGCATCAACAAGTATGAAAGAACTGCCATTTGTAGCAGTAAGCACAATCTTTCCAACCCTTTGAACTGGATAAGAGGCATTGTTGGAAGAAGTGATTGAATTCCCATGAGGGACAAACTCAAGAGAGGTGAACAATTCACGATGTGAGGTAATGTGCTTTGTAGCACCACTATCAAAATACCACACATGTGAATCTACAGCAACTGACAAGCATGCATCATGGACAGAAGGATTGTAAGTGCACTCTACGCTAAAAGCCCATTCTGCATCAACATTAGCATCACAGTCTCCTTTCACAGAAGACTCAACAATGGCTGCAATGGAATCATCCTCTTTCTTCTTAGCCTCTTATTGGCCTTCAACTTTCTTGATCAAGTGATCATTAGCTTTACAATAATGGCAACACATCTTATTGTTTCCCTTATCAACTGCTGGCGACTAAGCTCAGGAGGATGCAACCTGCTCTGATACCAATTGTTGGAATTAGGGTTGCGGAGAAACGGACACGGCTTGGAGAAGACGAAGGAAGCTCAAGGCACACAATAGAGAGTGTATTACTTAGTGTGCAATGGAAAGATAGTTAGCCCTAGAGTGATGGGCGTATATACAATGCACGGGGGAGAAAACCTCTTAAAGAGGGAAAAGATGCCCCGGTGGTCCTAGTGTGTTCACACACATCCCTACCACATGCATATGGTAACACTGTAATGGTCTATGTCAACTTTTAAATCATTGTCTTTTTCAGTCTCATTCACTGTGTCCTCTACCCTCTTCTTTACTGGTTTGTGTTGTGATCTATGACTTCTCTTGCTGCCCTCACTTTTGGTAGTATGTTTTTGGTTGTGTTGAGATCCATGAGATTGTTTCAATCGTTCTGCTCACTCTGCTTGTCTGCACCTAGAATAAGTTGAGTGCTAAGAATCTCACGATGCATCAACTTTTCCTGGTCCTAGAGGAACATCTGTCTCATTCCCAGGTTCCCTCTCAGTCTTAAAGCCTCGTTGTAATCTTACTAGATTAGACTGAAATGGTCTAAATCATCCATGAATCTGCTAGCCGGCCTTTACCTTGTGGAACTCTTCTTGGTGGCATGACTAATGTTTGATGACTACCGGGAGGTAGTTTGTCTATCAAGAGCAACTTAGCTCAAGCCACAGTGATCGTCAAAATGGAATGATGTGAACAATTCCAGACAAATATTTTAGATTGGTAGTTATAGCTAATTCAGATCAATATGGAAATTGAGATCAAACAACAATGGAAATGAAATATAAGACTAGAGCTGGAAATGACACTAAACATTGAACTGGGAATAAGAATGAATTTTGGAACTAGGAACTGAAACTTGAATGTAGTATTTAGATTACTAAGAGTTTAAAGAGCTCCGAGATACAAGATACAAGGGAACTAGGAACTAGGGATTAGGGATTAGTAGGGGGTCCTGAAAATCAAGTAGTGAGCCCTATTTATAACCTATCAACTAGCTGTCTAATTGATTGTTCACTATAGCAATTATCACAGTAACTGCTCTTGGAAGTTACCAGTCCAACTGCATGCTAGGATATAAGTTGTTCCTATCATCTACAACTACCTATTTCCATCACATCATAACTTTTATGATTTTTAATTATATTTTATTCCACCATGTAAAGATTATGATTCCACCTTCCTAGTCTTTTAAAAATACTTGTCGACTAGTTGCATTATGGGCAAGGTCTTTAAATATTAATAAAGAGGACCTCATTTGTATTTTCATGAGGAAATTTGAGACCTTTTTGGGTGCTTTTACACATGGATGAAGACTTTGTGAGATTCATAATGGAAGTGTCAACCAAGACGGGACTACCAAAGACTTTAGCGGCATCACATGTACACATATTTTTGGAATTTTTGGCAGCCTATTCCACTTGGAATTTGGAAAAACTCAAAACATGAGAAATGTAGCCCGTAAGCTGAATTTTTTTACTGTATTTGTTCTATAATTTTTGGAAATTGAAGAACCAAGATATGATCCAAATAGTAAACCCTAGTTTTCTCAAATTTCTAACACATCCCATTTCTAGTCTCACATCATAAGACTCACATAGCTTTGAATAATTATTTTCCTTTCCCACTAAGGTCTCCTCAAGAACTTGATGCTCCACTTTCAACTCGTTGTTGGCCTCGATCTTTTTATTCTAGGTCTTGGAATATACTAGCCACATCTGGTTTTTCTCATTTTGGGGCAGTTTGAAGCTGCTTTTTGTCTTCCTGTAGGCATTCCTTTTTCTAGAGGAGCCGTTCAATCTCTTTGATGATTGCATTGGTCTCTACCTTGGTGTCTCTTACATCTAGTTTTCAAAAATCTCAAACAACTCTCTGGCATCTAAATTGCAATTTGATCATTTCAAGATGGTCTTCTAGATCAAAATCTTTGATGAGTTTAGAAGAGTTTGTGCGCTACCTCAATACCCACTCTTGAGAGAGGCAGTATCTCTTGCTATACTTGAGCTGCACTTGGTCCTTCTTGGTCTAATATTTTGTTTGATGTAGCTCAGGGGTTCTCTGATCTCCATCTTGCTTGCATTGCTCTTGTTTGGTTGTTTCAAAATCTATGGTTTTAGCTTGAGATTCATCTTTCTCTATTTCAGATTCCTTTTTTCTCCTTGATCTTTAATCTCTTCTTGATCTTGGTCAACAAGAGGAGGGTTTGTTTGTTTGGGTGAGACTTGTTGTTTCTCCATCTCTAATCTCCTCTCCTCTTGCTGAGTTGTGGTAGTTGTGTCTTTAGGAGAATCTCTTTGCATAGACAATTGACTCCTTGGTGAGTCCAGTGGAGATTCTAAATCATCTATCTTTTTTCTCTTAGAATATTCTTTTTGCCTTTGAATAGATTTGTGCTTTAATACTTCATGGTTTTTTTCCCTGTAAGCGCCAGCTAGCTGAGCTTCTTTAGTCGTTTTTGGTGTTTTTGTTGGTTAAGCTTCTTATGTCTCTTCTCTTTGGCTTTTTGGAACTAGCTCTATATCATCATATTCATCTTTTGGGGAAGCTTCATCTACCTTCTTCTTTTTGGCGGCGAGCTTGACCAGTTCTCTCTTGGATTTGTTGCACTTCTTTTGTGGATCTTTGGATTTGGGTTTTTGGAATCTGTTGAGTATTTTGGGATCTTCTCCAAACTAAGCTGATGGTAATGTCTTTGTTCTCTTCAGTAGAATGATATTCTGAAAGAATATCTTGCTTTTACCCATGATCTCTCCACTTAGCTCAAAGTCTAACTTCATGTCCTCATTGTCTAGAATCTTGGCCCTGAAGCTCTCTCCTTTTGTTCTCTTCTTTGTGGGTGTTGTGGATGAGCTGTCCACCAATCTCATGGCATGCTTTTCCTCGTGTAATAAATTGATATTTGATTCTACCTTCGGTAACTCATCTATCGTGCCCAATGCATCATAAGAAATTCGTGTTAGCACTAGACCTACATTCATGTATGTTTTATTTCTGTCACTACCCTTTAGATTTTCCTCCGCCAAGTTCTCTAATATTTAGTTCTCCAGTCACATATGATGACTCTCCTTTCCACCAAGCCATTTCCATCACTACTCCTATGTGGAGGTTTTGCTCCATGTATTCCATGGCTTTTGGACGTGAGATGCTGCAAAAGAAGTCAAAGGGGAAACTCCGTCTCTGAGTAGATGAGATCCTTGAAATTCCGTATTGCTTCACAAAGGCCTTGTCATTGTTGATTGCCTTTGTCTTGCAAAGGAGATTGTGGTTGCTAGCTAATAGGTGGAAGGCCCAATTGATCGAATCATCAATGATCTTCACTTTGATTGTTGCTCCATCCTTGTCCCTTACAATAGCTTCACCATTGTATTGTATTGAGCTCATCAACTCATGGGCTCTCTGGTAGTTGGTGCCCCAAGGCGGTAGTCTAAAAAAATCCATATAGTTTCATGCACCTTGCTCTCTCCAAGACTTCTCTCAATTGATGTAGGTTCCATAAATCTTTGGGGAAGATTGTGGTCTTGACCTTGGTGCCATCTGCAGCTTGGAACCTTGGCAATAAAAACATTTGTAGGTATCTTTGCCGGCTCCTCATCAAAGACATGAGCCTTTTCATTAGAGGATATATCCATAAGCTCAAATGGTGTTGCTTCCCATTCCTTTTGAGCCTTTTGGTGAGTCATCTTGCTACCAGAAAGTAAATTTCCAAGGCATGGAAACCGATTGAGATGTTGTCAAAAAGTCAAAATAATGCAAACTTGATCATAAAATAAAAAATGTGCATAACTTGATCAAAATAGTTCCAAAATTTGACCAAACTTCTCTAGTCTGACTAGGACAACTATAGGCACTAGGTCAATGGGTTGTAGGCTCGTTGTAGGTCAATTTTGGATCAGAGGTACATGGATCATGATCCATGTTGGAACTCATTTGGAGATCTGCTTGCACCATCTGATTTAGCATGTTATGGAGATGCATGGGTGAAAAATTTTGTGATTTGGATCATTGATTTGGTACTTAAGCCAAAATTTGGATTTTTTTGCAAACTTAGAGAATTTTGGCATCTTTTCCATGGTTTTGATATCCAAATGACTTGAAACTTAAGTGGTAAACTTTACTTGGAATGTGGGAGCTGATGGCTAGGTTTTGGTTTGGAGATGTAAAAAGGTACATGGATTGTGATCCATGTTTGGTAACATCTGGAGATAAAACTTTGGGGACATGTTCCTAAAGCCTATCCTAGCACAGTGGTGTAATCTTTTCAAATCTGGAAATCCCCCCCCCCCCCCAAAGTATACCCAATTTCCCACTCTATGGTCCATGTTTTTTGACTTTGCCATATTGGGTTCCTAGGGCCAAGTTGGATTGATCCTTGTAGATAGACTATATTGAATTTGGTTGTTTTGGTGCTTTAAGGTAGAGGTTACTGCACATAGCTAGTTGACTATCAAGCTTCACTTCCTTTGGAGTCTAATTGACCCCTCAAGCTGAGCTAGAAAAATTTTCCCAATTGGTTAGCATTTTGGGACTCCTTTGAATCATATAAGCATACCATAACTTCATATTCCCTTGTTTCTAGAAAATGCCCTAACGTTACACTGAATACTCTTAAATTGCACAACCACTAGAATTAAAACAATCTTGATTTAATTGCTTGATAGCTTTATGATATTAGCCTTTGCAGACACTGTGGACCCTGACTTTGTCAAACTGTGTCTCAGGTACATGAATTGTGATCCATGTTCTAGAGCCAGATTGCACCAAACTTGAGGGGAAGGTTTCTTACAAATCCCCTAAGCTATTGATCACATTTTTAAAAAAAAATTGGGTCAAAATTGTCTTTACCTGACTCAAAATGACCATTTGCAGAACGATTTTTCAAATTTTTAGGTTTCAAGGTCTATTAGAGTCCATTTTTTCACAAAATTTCTATGTTATAGCCCCAAGTTAAGATCTAGCTCTATAAAACACTGAGCCACCGTACAAATTTATTCGAGTAAGCTATTTTCTCTCTCTTGCCTTAGACTTTTGCTGGTGTTACCTATGTATCACTCTTTCACAAAGCAAATACTACTTTTGCAATCTCTCTATCTCTCTCTCAAAAAAAAAAAAAAAAAGTCGATAGCAGTTCAGTCTTTTGATCATAACTTCTTCATCCGAACTCCGATTTGGGTGATCTATAGCTTCAATCGAAGAGCATGAAGCCCTCTACGCATTGATGTAAAGAAAAAAAAATTCAGAGTTATGGAAGGAGTTTTTGTAACAGCATTTTCAAAGTGAACAGGTTCAAGAAAATTGACTGTCATCTCTTATTTTACATACAATGTCTTCCGGCACTCGCAAGGGTTCTTCTTCTTCAACAAGGACCACAACCATTGTGGAAAATGATCTAAGATCTCCTAAGTGTGGAGATAGCAACACAACCACCCAACCAACGACATCGGAAACCATGATCATGACATACTTGGTATCATTGCAAGAGACCGTAAACAAACAAGGCGAAGACTTATGAGCACTTGCAATGGAGAATGGCATACTAAGGATACTTGTGGTTGAGAATGAGAATCTGAAGAGGACACTTGAGATGCAAACAACACATTTGATGCAACTTGAATAGGAAGTCAAAGAATGTAAACGCTCTCTTGTGAACTTGAATGCTTTGAAGGAGCGGATGAGCAAAGTAGAGCATGACCATGTATTGAGGAGGAGAAATTTGACACCATGAGCCAGGATGTATGCGACATGAAAAATGTATGCACAAACAAGTCTTGGGTTGATGTATGTGGTAGCAATGTGGTTTCTAATTCCTCATTCATGCAAGATATGGCTCAAACAAAGAATGTTGAGAATGTGGATGTGGAGGAGTTGAAGGAACGGGAGCGACATTCCAAGAACATTGTTGTTCTTGGAATTTCCGAAGAGAAGCTAGAGACACTGTTGGGTATTCAAGCCCGATCCAGTTTTAATTGGTAGTCTACCAATGGGCACATGCCCTTATGGCATGCAGATAACCATGCAGTTGCAAGTCGAGTTTGCATTGCAGCCTCTTTTGGCTTTATATTGTAAGGTATTTTTACAAAGTAATATCAAGCATAGTGTGTGTTGCTGGTTCTCCTTCTGTGTCGAGTCTCTCTCCTCTCTCATTTTGTTGCACTTGCATCTTGCCATGGCAACTCACCGACTTCACCCCCCATAGCTGCAACCCATCATCTGGTATCAGAGCCGCTCGATCTCGGCTTGAGTCGACACGACGCGGGACCCGTTGCTTGCAAAGGGGGAATCTCATGGGTCGACCCGCATCAAACTGCTCAGAACCGCCAATAACAGGATCGCCCTGGCTTGAGAATCATTATTCGTCACAGTAGCGCCTGCCAATTTGGCCTCTTAAGCCCGCTCTGAGCGAAACCATCTTCGACGTTGTCGTCTGCAGAGCTCGTCAACATTTTGGTTTTTTCTTTAGTTTTGTTTTCATCCGGTTTCACATTTTAATAAAGTGGCCACCCCTTTACTCTGTCAAGCGGATATTCACACCCTCGGGTATCCTCGACCCTGTAGTACAGTGCTCGTCGATGCTCATAGTTGATTAGCAGATCAAGAAATTGTGAATTTCGAGACTGCAGGATATTGGCAATGTAGCATATCAAAAGTTTCCGATTCTCAACTAGGCAAATCTCCTCACAACACTATAATAGAGCTTGCTACTCGGCAAAGGTGATGCTTCTCCGACATTCCAAAACGCTCTCAAAGCCTATTGAAGGTGCAACACATCAAACTGAGCAAGCAAAGCGTTTACCATGAGGTGATATAAGCACAGTTTGGAGAGTCGACATTTACAATACTTGGCAACTGTATAGAAGAAACAATCACAAGAAGATGGTCAATCCACATATGCAGATCGAATTAAGGTGTTTTTTGACCAATGAAGCCAGTAAAGACTCTTTCAACTATTTGCTTCAAGCAGTCAAATACATCAACAAATGCTACACATCTCACAAGAAGACCTCCTTCGAGATGGCAGTACAAGTTTTCACAACTTATTTTACCAGTTCAGTGTTATAGTCTTGTTTTGTCATATACTTTCCAGTCAAAGCCTCCTTTTACATTATCTATTGTCTGTTATTGCCATGTAGTCAAAAATTTGTACGGGTTAGACACTGCCACTCATAAGTGGTAAGACCTCCCAAATTATCAGTTTTTGCTCAAGTCCTATTTTGCCCTACTTTTCATGAGGTTACTAGGTACACCTTAAACCCAAGATTTGGCAGTAAACCAAAAACTCTAGTCATTGGTAGCTAATTTTTTGACCTACACCCTATCTGTTCAAGGGGGGGTTTTCCAATCATAGCACCAGGTTATGGATACACCAGAAATCCTTGGTTGTGAGAGAACCTAAAACTCACGGTTGATGAGTAAACCAAAAACACGAGGTATCATGAGAGGGCCTGTCTAGTTCGGGCTTGAGGGGGGGATTGTTGGGTATTCAAGCCCGATCCAGTTTTAATTGGTAGTCTACCAGTGGGCACATGCCCTTATGGCATGCAGATAACCATGCAGTTGCAAGTCGAGTTTGCATGGCAGCCTCTTTTGGCTTTATATTGTAAGGTAATTTTACAAAGTAATATCAAGCATAGCGTGTGTTGCTGGTTCTCCTTCTGTGTCGAGTCTCTCTCCTCTCTCGTTTTGTTGCACTTGCATCTTGCCATGGCAACTCACCGACTTCACCCCCCATAGCTGCAACCCATCAGACACCTCCTTCTCTTGCCATTGTTATTGAAGATTTCTTCAAAACCCACTTTGGCATGTCCGAAGTTATGGTCTATGGAGCACATAGAGTGGGGAAGCAAGGAGCTCCTCCCTCGGGAGAACGGCCAATTGTATGCACCATGCCGGATGAGACCAACAAGCGAAAGATTATCCTTGATAATAGTTGGATCTATTTGAGGGATACAAAATGTTTTGTATGTGAAGATCGCACTATTAAGCAACAAAATATGTGTCGCAAGGCATATGAGGAAAAGAATAAGAAAAACAAAGAGATCTCTCATGAAGAAAATGTGCCCAAGGAGGAGGCAAGTCCCTCGAGCAAATAGGGATGCGTGACCTTTGAGACCGAGTTACAATTGAAAATATGCTTTTGGAATTGTAATGGATACCCCTGGAATGTGGGGTTTGGCATTGATGAACTAACAAGCAAAGCCGATGTTGTACATCTTGTTGAAACTTGGGAGCATGATATACAAAGAATTAACGGCTTGGAGAATTACAATGTACATTCATTGATGTAGTCAAAGAATCTTAAGCAACGAAGAGGACAAGGAGGGGTAGCATGTATGGTTAAGAAAGGATTGGAAGATCTTGTATTAATTGTGAAAGATGACAAGTACAAACATTATGTATAGGTGAAAATTATGACACCAAAAAGAGCACCCATTTTTGTAGCCGGTTGCTACATTCATCATCATGATTCTCCCTTTTATTCTTGCATGGATAGAGATCAACCATTTTTTGATTTAGAAGAGGACATTGCTTATTTCAAAGGTGAAGGTGATGTTATTGTATTTGGGGATATGAATGCTCGCACAAAAACATTGCAACATGATACTCAACAATTTGATATGCCATACATTTCAAGGGAGTTGGAGGAAGTTCACTTGTATGATCATTCTTCAATGGATGAGAAAGAGCCGGATCACTATGGAAAGTTACTTTTACACATGTGTAATAGCACGGGTATGCTCATTGCCAATGGTGTATCTTTGTGGAGTGGAACCAATGGATTTACATGTAGGAGACATAATGGGGATAGTGTGATTGACTATATGCTACTCTCCGAAGCCATCATGTATCACATAAAGAGTTTTATGTTTGGCCAATGGACCTCGGAATCCGACCATCGCACTTTATGTATTGACCTTTCATGTGGAGAAGCAACTAAGCATGATAATCTCAGCCAAAGGAAAGAGAAATTATCACTATCTATGGATTTTAAACGTGCACCAATGTACATTGAAATGGTTGAGCAAAAGTTATGGATAACAAAGCTTCAATATGATGCACCATTGGAAACTAAATGGGAATCTTTCAAGAAAGTTATTTGTTTTTGTGCCGAAGAATGCTTTGCTATAAAGAATCTCCATGGTATCAACAAAGATAGATCACGCAAAAGGTGGTTTGATAAAGAATGCCAAGATGCTCAAAAGTCCTTGATAAAGCTTGATGCAACTATGGACAAAGACAACTATCAAAGTCATTTGCATACATACAAGGCATTGATTCAAAAGAAGAGAAGAAAATGGGAAGTAAAGAAACAACTTTTTCAAGTCCAAGAAAAGGCACATGCATGTGGAAGATTTTGGAGAAACTTGAGGGGCAAGCGAGTTGAGAATTTTGGTAACTTGAGTTTTGTGGATATGTACACACATTGTAGGCAATTATATGAGCAAGCAAATGCTGAAAAAATTCCATTTTATAAATCACTCCCATGTATACCCTCTTTTTTTACTATTGAGGATGTATGCGGTGGGCTTGAAAAGTTGGCTACTCGCAAAGCAAGATATCTTCAAGGTATCAAGCCGGAGATGATCAAATGGACGGGAGATTTTACCCATGAATGGATGTGTGATATGTTCGACCTTGCACTTCAACATGGTATGCCTTATGATTGGAGTACTAATTGGGTTAAGCCTTTGCACAAAGGAGGGGATGTAAAGAATGTAAACAACTACCGGACTATAATGATTGGGTCTCTTATGGCAAAGTTGTTTGCGTGCATAATGGAGATGAAATTGAGTGATGGGGCTGAAGATAATGACAAGCGCGCAAAGGGACAAGCGGGCTTTCGTCGATGCCATAGCACCATTGATCATCTTGTCACTCTTCGTATTCTCATGGAGGAAAGTCGATTGAAAGGCAAGTGATTGTATTGTTGTTTTGTGGACTTTAAGAAAGCCTTTGATATGATTCCACATAACAATTTGTGGAGAAGGATGGAAGAACTCCAAGTGTCGAGTGAGTTTATGCTTACGGTTTCTCGAATCTATGAAAAGGTGATTTGTCAATTGCGCATGGGAAGAGAAATTTCAGAAATTTTCGTAAGCACTATTGGGGTTAAACAAGGATGTCCGTTGTCACCAACTCTCTTTTGTCTATGCATCGATCAATTGGAACACATATTACTTGACTTTATGCAAGAAGAAGGCATTAAAGAGGTCACTATTTGCAATGCGGTAATCATGCTTTTGTTGTATGCGGATGATGTAGTGCTTCTAGCACACACTTTAGAAGATGCACAAAAGCTTATGGTTGTCCTTGAGAACTTTTTCTTGCATAGTGGATTGATTGTGAACGAATCTAAGACAAAGGTTATGCTTGTGAAAACCAACCATAAGGAGAAGCCATGCATTGTGTACAACAATGAAACACTTGAAGTTGTTGAGAGCTTTAAGTACCTTGGCCTTGAGGTTCCGTCCAATCACAAGTGGCATGAATGTGCTATGCATCGTTTGGAAGCGGGAAAGAGAGAATTTTATGCATTTGAGAACATGTGTAATGCGAGAAACATTTTTGATGCATTGGTGACACCGGTTCTTCTTTATGGAGTTGAAGTGTGCGGCGGGAGCATCTCAAAGTCTACTTGGAAAGAGTTTGAGAATGTCTAAAAGCGTTTTCTTATAAACTTTCTCCAAGTGAAGACACAAACACCATATATGCTCCTACTTCTTGAGTCGGGATGTCTCCAATTGAGGTTATGGGCATGGAAAGGGTTGTGGAGTACATGATAAAGATGCGTCAAAACCCCTCACATCGACTTCATACAATTGCATGGGAAGAAAGCAAAAAAGTTCAAAAGACGCATAAAAGCAAGATCTTGAGCACGGGATGGATGCAAGACATAAAGAAGTGGTTTGGGAGATGGGATGCATTACACTTGCTACATGATGCTTCAATTGACTCCCAAGTGAATGAAGCTTTTCTACAACGCCAATGTATTACGGCTTGGGAGAAATCCTGTGTCACGCTTTATACATTACACCACCCATATTTCCCCCAACTACAAAACCAGGTTCTTCGCTGAAAGAGGAAACCGTACGCACACTTACATGCTTGAGCCTATCCCCTTGTCGGCGATACACACTATCGCAGTCATTCGGCTTAGATCCCATTTCCTTCGATGCGAGATAGGACGTTGGGGCAATGGAGAAGATTCAAATCGACTGTGCACATTATGCTCACTGCAAGTTCGAGAGTCTAAGTACCACACACTACTAGAGTGCTCAGCTTTTGGTCACATCCAAACTTGCTTGTCTCACAATTTGAGCCATTACTTAGACCTACACACTTTCCTCTCCCAGCCAAAGTGTGGGCTCTCCATTGCGACTCTCATCACCACAATTTTGGAGCATCGAGAGTCACTCATCAGCCATACACATACTACATCACATGTAACTTTGGTCCCATATGTCATATTTGACCTCCGAGGATGATAATAAAATCTCTCTCTCTCTCTCTCTCTCTCTCTCTCTCTCTCTCTCTCTCTCTCTCTCTCTCTCTCTCTCTCTCTCTTTTAACTATGATGGCTACTACTCGGCATGCGGTCTTCTTAAGGCTTGATGGTAAGGCTAGGGTTTGCAAAGAGCATCAACCGTACTCCTACTTTTTTCAAATTCATGCAACTACTCCATTTCCTTCACTTGTCCTCTTATGAAGCCAAAAACTCTCATTAGGTAGACTTCAATGTCCAGCCCATGGTTAAGAAGCTTGACCTAGATTATGAGTACCACATGAAAAAGTTCACCCCATGCTCCTCTCTCTCTCTCTCTCTCTCTCTCTCTCTCTCTTTGTGTGTGTGTGTCTCGCGTTTAACTATGATGGCTACTGCTGGCCATGCGGTCTTTTTAAGGCTTGATGGTAAGGCTAGGGTTTGAAAAGAGCAGCAACCGTGCTCCTACTTTTTTCAAATTCACGCAACTACTCCATTTCCTTCACTTGTCCTCTTGTGAAGCCAAAAACTCTCATTGCATAGATTTCAATGTCCAGCCCATGGTTAAGAAGCTTGACCTAGATTATGAGTACCACATACAGGAGGTCATCCCATGCTCATCGCCCCTTCTCTCTGTCTCTTAAAAACAAACAAACATATTGCAATTTTCACATTATTCTACCTCTATTTGTTTGTATAAAGTACCTCTAGTACTACAAAGCTGAATAGGGAGAGCTCACAACTCTACTTGCCATAGATAAAAATGTGCCTCTATAAAAGGTCACTAAATTGGCATGGCTCTCATCCTTAAAGAGCCCATAAAACTCCTTGCTATTGCATGGGCATAACAAAATTGATCTCATCATGCTTGAGCCTTTATTTCATACAAGTTGAGCTTCACGGGACATGTCTTTCTCCCAAAAGCACCTTCAATCCATATACCCATTAGAGTAGACATTAGTTTCTTGATTAAGTAGGCATTGTAGATGAGAGTTGAGCAAGACATAAACCCATCAAAAAAGAAAGAATGTTGTCCATTGATTCTTGTGAAATAGATTTTTCGGAACCTTGAAAGCACCATCACTACAAGAGGCTCTTCACATTAGCGACGCTCACACAGCGACGCTCAAAAAAAAAAATTCCCGGCGTCGCTATGAGCGTCGCTATAAGCGTCGCTATGAGCGTCGCAAATTTACAAAGAAATTTGCGACGCTCATAGCGACGCTCATAGCGACGCCAGCTGGGGTAAAAAAAATAACCGAGCGCGCCCAAAAACTCAGATCTCAGATCTGAGTTTTTCGGCGCCCTCAAGCAAAGAACAGGTAACGCTCTCCCTCACTCTCTCTCTCTCTCTCTCTCTCTCTCTCTCTTTTTCTTTTACACACACACACACACACACACACACACACACACACACACGAGGAGAGGAAGGAGAGCCAGGTATGCTCCTTCCCTCTCCTCATTCTCATGTTCCCTTCCCCTCTTTCTCTCTCCATCGCGCTCTCTCTCACACACACACACATACACACACACATATAGTGTTTTTGAGAGAGAGAGAGAGAGAGAGAGAGAGAGAGTGCAAAAACGCACACACATACATAAACAAAGAATGCACACACACATTGAGAGAGAAAAAGAGAGAGAGAGCATGCATAAACAAAAAACGCACGCATTGAGAGAGGAAAAGAGAGAGAGAACATGCATAAACAAAAAACGCACACATTGAGAGAGGAAAAGAGAAAGAAAACATGCATACGATCCAAAAAAACGCACACACATTGAGAGAGAAAGAAAGAGAAACTAAGGGAGCGTCGTAGGAAACTAATTAAAATTAAAAGACCTAAAGATCTAGCCGACGAGGAGTTGAACTGAAGACCTATTATTCAAGAGAGAAATGGCATAATCAATCTATCACACTTGGCATGGGTGATAGAAAGGTTATACCATTTATCTCTTTTTATTGGCACACACGCGCACACACACAGGAAGAAGAGAGTTATAACGTCGTAGGAAACTATTTTAAAAGACGTTAAAGATTAGGTTATATGTAGACTTACATTAAATTAGATTTAGGTTTATTTTTAACTAGATTTACATTTATTTAAGCTAGATTTAGATTTATGTTATATTAGATTAGATGCGGGTCTCCATAGACTGCGATGCCTGCATGAAGCGGGTGAAGAAAGCCCTCAATGGAATATAGGGTATTGCTGCCTTCACTCATAGTGGGCTCCGTCGATCCAAAAGTACTGGTGAAATGTCTTCAGAAGATAGGGAAGAAGGTGGATCTTCAGGGCGGCAAGAGTCACTACATCCCCGACACAATGACCATATAGACAACCTCTAGTCATTAGACTTACGTTAAATTAGATTTAGCTTTATTTTTAGTTAGATTTACGTTTATTTAGATTTACGCTTATTTACGTTAGATCGAGTCCACGCAAGAATTACTTACGGTTTAGGGTTTAGAGTTAGACGAACAGTGAAAAGATCTACTGTGAAAAGATGTTAAGATGAAGTGAAGTGCTACAGCTAGAGAAGAGGCAAAGGGATTTTGTCCACTACATGCAGTATCATGTAGACGTGGGTGTCTAGATTTCTTGTACCCACAAATATAGGTATTGACCAATAAAGACGAGATTATAACCCGGTGGTTCTGATCTCCGTGCACCTCTAGACCGAGGTGTGCGGGGATTGGACATGACTAGAGAATGTGAGGTAAAGAGAGAGAGAGAGAGAGAGAGAGAGAGAGAGAGAGATAAGATGAAGAATGCCAATAGAATATTAAATTTGTTGTCTAGGTTATAAGTTTTTTATCCTCATTATGAGTAGCGACGAGGATGTGGGACCGTCCAACCGAAACACCTATCTCTCAACGAGGGTCTTATGTCCTTGTAATCAATGCAAGCATGCTGTGCGACGGACAAGACGTGTTTCTTTGCAGCACGTTCGTGAATTTGGCGAGTTCGATCCATCTATTATAGATCGAGTTGTTGCCAATTATAACTCGTCGGACTCTGACGCTGGCCAACAAGCAGCAATCTTGCAACCCAATAGACGTATTCGCAGGCGCTTTGGTCAAGCAGCATATGTGAGGCCACAAGATGTAGCCTCTGACAGCTCGGGGGATGATCATGCAGAGCACATTCCCAACGAGGCAATGTTTGAGCCCGAGATTGATGAAATGATCGAGACGATCATGGATTCAGAAAGGCTTATCTATGATGATATGAAAAGTGAAGCCGATACATCATTGTATAATGGAGCACGTATGTCTAGATTGAAAGCACTCCTGGTTCTTCTCAACATGCAGGCAAAGTTTGGATGGAGTGACACTAGCGTCACAGCGCTTTTCAGGTGATCTATTACAATTAGTTTACTTTAATAGAGCTCATGGTGTATAATGATCTGATAGATTTCTACACGACTGTATCATATTTTTATGTTGTGTAGATTGCTGAAAGAGCACATACTACCAGCTGACAATGTGATGCCAGATTCCCGAGATGAAGCAAGAAAGATTTTGCGAAACTTGGGGATGGATTACAATTCTATCCACGCTTGTCCTAATGACTGCATTCTTTTCAGAGGGGAATACACAGACATGGAGAAGTGTCCGAAATGTGATTCCGAAAGATATCGAGTAGATCTCCACGGGACAAAAATTCCACAAAAGGTTTTGCGACATTTTCCTTTGCTTCCTCGCATCAAGCATTTCTTCGAATGTAAGTCCATGGCCGCCCTAGCATCATGGCATGAGGAGAATAAATCTTCGGATGGTGTGCTACGAATTCCTGCAGATTGCGCAGCCTGGAAACATATAGATGGAACATGGTCGGATTTTGCTAGGGAAGCTCGAAATTTGCGCTTAGGCCTGGCTATGGATGGCGTAAATCCATTTGGTCAAAGATCAACATCTTACAGTGTATGGCCCGTTGTCATCGTCAACTACAACATTCCCCCGTGGTTGACTACGAAGAAGGGGCACCTATGGCTAAGCTTGATTGTGCCAGGGCGATATAAAGTGGGGAATATGGATGTGTATCTTCGTCCACTATTGGAAGAGCTACAACAATTGTGGATTGGCATAGAGGTGGTGGATATGAGCCGACACACAGGACGACGGAATGCTTTGATCAGAGGTATTCTAATGTGGACCATGCATGACTATCCCGGGCTAACAGAATGCTCAGGTGATCTATTGACACTCCTCTCTCAGACACTGTAAATCTTGTTTTTCCCCATAGTTGATCTATTATCATGTGTATACATGCAGGGCTTCAAACAAGCGGATACAGAGCATGTGTCACATGTGGACCTAGACTGAATGCACGTAGGGCACCCTCACTGAAGAAGCAAATCTACGAAGGTCATCAAGCGTATCTTCCGGAGAATCATGTGTTACGCGACGGCTTTTTGGGAAGAGAGCCACCAAGGATGTCTGCACAAGCATGGTTAGAGCAGAAGGAGATGTGCGATGACGGATTGCCTCCAGGGATGAAGAGACTATCTCTATGGTACGAGTTACCATACTGGCCTCGACTCGTGATCAATCACTTGCTCGATCCAATGCACATATTCAAGAATGTGGGTAATCTACTATGGGACCATTTGACCGGCAAGAAAGATACTTTGGGAGCCAGAGTTGACCTTAGAAATGTGGATCGTATGGAGCAATATTGGCCGCAAACAGCGTCTGATGGATCGATAAAACTTCCTAAAGCACCATGGATTTTCACAGGAGCCCAAGAACGCAAAGTAAAAGAGGCCATTCGATCTTTGCGGACCCCCACTGGCGTAATGCACTCGCTCCGAACGTGTTTTACTAAAGAAGGAAAGCTTACCGGTTTGAAGTCACACGATTGGCATAAAATGTGTCAGGTACGTTCATAGTGGACTTTAATATCATTGCATAAAATGTGGACTTTAATATCATTGCTGCACATACTTTACAGTTTATTTTACCGGTTGCCATTGAGGGATGTTTGTCTCTCGACATCCGTAACACAATCTACAAACTTGCAAAGCTGGTGCAATGGATCTCACAAAAGGAGATCGACGTAGACTCCATACCATTCGCCAAACTAAATGCTGCGGAGCTTGTGTGCATGTTTGAGAAACATTTTCCTACTACAATGCTAACCATTCAGGTGCATCTTCTTATTCACATAGTTGATGAGGTGGAAATAGCTGGCACAGTTCATTCCAGATGGATGTTCTTCTTAGAGCGTTTCATGAAAACGCTTAAGGGATATGTGCGTCAAAAGGCACGTCCGGAGGGTAGCATGGCAGAAGGTTGGTTGGTATCAGAGTCCCTAGTGTACATTGGAGAGTGGTTAGACGGATTTGATAAATCCCGGGATACGCTATGGCGAACCATAGATGATGAGCGCATATCTGGGATTGTCATGTGCAATCTCGGTGTTGAGAAGAAGATGACGGAAGATCTAGAGGCTAAAATCAACCGATTTTGCATGCTTCACAATCCAGTGATGCAAAAGTGGATTTCACAATATGAGGATGCAAAGCAAGAGCGACAAAGGGCACGAATCGAGTGGAGACGGGGAAGACGACCACCGATGCACTATCCAGCGGTTCTGGAGAGCCTACCAACCTTCATGAGCTTAAGATGGTTGCACAACCAATTGAAAAGCGCACAACAATGCGGTGACGAAGTGACTGAAGAAGAGTGGGAGTACTCTCGGGGTTGCGCGACCAAGGTAAGTTTGCAATGTACGACTAGCAAGTGACTTTATTTATAAACGTTTGAACGGCCACTCATAATCTTTGTTCGTTGTAGTATAAGTCATACACAGCAGCATGGTGTAAAGGTCGACATTTTAGGGTGGAACGAATCGACAAAAAGCGTTTTACTCAAGATTGTGGAATCATGGCAAAATTTGAACAGTCTAGTCGACGACGTTCCTCTGATGCAGATCCCGTGGTGGCGGAACTCACTTACTTCGGCACGCTGCAAGAGATTTTGAGGATCGATTACAGAGGATTTTTTGTCGACTTGTTCGACGTGCAATGGTTCAAGATAATCATGGAGGGTCGAAACGCTACTGTGCGTAGAGGAGAGTCTGGTTTTCTTGAGGTGGATTCTACTAAGAAATGGACTGACCTAAGAGACACTTTCGTACTACCCGAGCATTGTGAACAAGTAAGTATATAAATAGTTAACATCCCCCTTTTACAAGTTATGTGCTTGAAAGCTCTCATGTAAGTTATGTGGCTCTGGCAGGTAGTATTTCATCCTACAAAGTCTACATCAAACTGGTGGTACGTCATAGAGGTAGCCCCTCGTAGTGCAAGGACGTATGAAGGCTACCATGTGCCAATCACAACGACATCAATGGAGGAGATCAGAGAAGATGCTCAATCAGAAGCCGCTGCGGTGGTGCCAGACGAGCATCAAGATGCTACTGCTCTATATGGGGTGCATGCAGAGGAGCTACAAAATGAAACAGAGGATATGTGTTTAAACGGAGAGCTCTATATAGATATAGGAAGTTATGCTGAGTTATGCGAGGATGAGAGAGAGATCTCTTAAAGCCACAAATATTGTATTTGAACAATTTTGCTCCGTGCTGTAAAAGCTCTAGCTCTTTTGATTGAAAATTCTGAGTTTTCGACTTGCCTCTTCTACCACTCGATTCATTGCGTCATTGTATTTATATGCGTCATTACGTCATTGTATTTAATGGTATTTGCGTCATTGTCTACTCTATTCATTCAATATTAAGTTTAAATATTCGTGTGTTTAATGCAGGTATGGATGATGAGGAGTTTCTTTCTTCTTTGTCACCGCAGCAGAGACAGTGGTACGTGGAGCGTCATCGCTCTGGCGCATCATCGCGCGTTCCTACACCATCCGCATCTCCCTCTCTTTCGGAGCATTCGGCGCGCTCCGAAGCTTCGGCGTCGACGAGACGAGCGTCACACTCTTCTAGACACCGGCGCTCTAGTGGTGGCGGTGGCGGTTGTTGTGGGGATTCCGCCACCGATGCCTCCACACCGCCTCGTGTTCGACGAGGCTCTTTACCCTCCCCTTCTTTGCCCGCCCCCACACCAGCCACAGCATCGCCGTCTACGCCAGGTTTTGCACGGCTGACTGTTCCTAGAAGCTACACACCTCTACCTACTCCGCCAGGAGCCACCCCACTCGACACTCCTCGCTTCGGGGCCCAGACGCCGGTGGAGACACCTGACGTCCGTACCCCCATCGACACGCCGCTAGAGACCCCTGCCGGGACACCCAGGTTCACGCGTCACCGGCCAGAGGGCTTGCCTTACTCCGTCGACATCAGCGGCGGCATCATCATGGATGATGACGGCAAGAAGGTGATCTCGCGCATGCGTGGTCTTTGCTCTCAGCTGTTTAGACACTATATACTAAACAAATGGAGTGAAGTACCAAGTGATTTAAAAAACAGAGTCATCAGCATACTTCATGATGAGTTTCCCGTTCCAACACGGGATCAGCGCTTCAATGAAGACCTGATGAAGATTCGAATGCGCGAATACTGCAAACACAAGCGTTCCGAAGTGCAAAAAGCAATCAAGAATGGGTGGAATAGGCCAGATTGGCTGGCCAAAGAAGATTGGAAGAATGCGAAGAAAGCAGCGCGCGAGAATCCCGACAAGTGGAAGCAACAAAAAGATGCAGCCAGAGCGCGAGTAGAGGCAGGGAGCTCGCACCACTTGGGGAGCGGTGGATGGGCATCATTTGAGGCCGATTTTGTAAGTCTTTTCACATTGCTCTTTATGCATGTTCGATAGTTTAGGGTTTATGAGTTTTTTAGTTCTAACATAATGAAATCTTTGTATGTTTTGACAGTGGTCGATGACAGGACGTGATCCCACACCGTACGAGCGCGAGTACGCAGGCAGGAAGGGCTTAAACGCCCTGATGGACATTCTCAGTTCTCGCAGCGGCATGGTTAGTATTACGGTTTACTCTTTTTTATTTTTTGTATTGTTTTATAAATGTCGTTATATGTTTATACTTACTGAAAACTGTCTTATTGTCTTTTTTTGCAGAATCCGACAGATACGCCGCTTGGACGCGATGAGACGTCTGATTAGACG
Source organism: Adiantum capillus-veneris (assembly GCF_014529385.1). Classification (NCBI taxonomy): domain Eukaryota; kingdom Viridiplantae; phylum Streptophyta; class Polypodiopsida; order Polypodiales; family Pteridaceae; genus Adiantum; species Adiantum capillus-veneris. The sequence continues at coordinate 113,663,527 of NC_140933.1, forward strand.
ACGTCAGTTTAGCCGTAGCTAGATAGCATTAGTTTAGGGTTTCTCATAGCTTATGTATCATGAGACGGATTTTATACGTCTTTTTGAACCATGTATATTATTACATTTGTCACCGCAATTCCTTTTGCCAATCAATTCTTTATGCCTATGATGTTGTACAATTGTCATTATTACATTTGCCAATCAATTCAGTTTGTCTATGATGTGTACAATTGTCAATTTTGCAAACAATGCGTCTTGTGGGTGACTATTTTGGGTCTATTATTTACCTTTGCACTTTTTTTAAAAAGTGAATCAAGTACAATATGGTTGATGGGTGGCAGGGCATTCAATGCCCTGCCACCAAAAAAATATTCTCTCAGGCGTCGCTATAAGCGTCGCTATTTATGGCTCTGTAGCGTCGCTATATGCGTCGCTATACTCTTCTGTGGGAGCGTCGCTATAAGCGTCGCTATAGGCGTCGCTATGAGCGTCGCTATATAGCGACGCCTATAGCGACGCAGATAGCGACGCCTATAGCGACGCATATAGCGACGCTCTCGTAGCGACGCTTTTAGCGACGCTTATAGCGACGCCGGGGGTTATAAAAACCCAGTGTATTTCCGTCGCTAAGAGCGTCACAAGAGCACATAACCTCTTGTAGTGCATGTAGAGCAACTAGAAGAGATCCGAGCAAAAGAACAAAAGTCAATAGCGATCCCACATTGGTCAAGAACACTACCGCAATTGTTAGCACCATCATTATCACCAAAACTTCTCTATCACTAAAGGGTATATTGAGAAGAACCAATTGGTTTGTCCAATACAAATAAAGAAACATCCAAGCACCCAAAAGAATGCAAATCATAAAAAATAAAATAGGGTGTGTCACCAGGGTCAAACTCATAATTGCCTACAAAAAGAGAAGGTGCTTAAGATGCAAGTATCCCCAGTTCTTGTGCACTCTATTCATTGCCTCCTCAATTGATAAGTCTGGTTTTGCAATAGAGGAGAAATAAAAGAGTTCACTCCATGGTCACGGGCCATGGTGCTGGACAGTAGTAGTTGTTGCTTCCTCTAGTAGTGTTTGTAAAGTTCGCTTGCTTCCTATCTGGTCCTTGAAGATCTTTGCCGCATAGACAGAATCTTTGAACAGGGGATGGCCCATTGAAACTTGTTTAACATTTGCAAAAATTCCTTCACCTAACTGCGGTGCTTGCAGGTGAAAGATTGAAAGGTCCCCATAAGAGTAGGACAGAAGGACATGTAGTATCATCTAGGTGTACAACTGAGGGCTCAACACCTGAAGGAGAAGGCACATCCTCTTCAGTCCTAGGACGTTTAGAAGAGCCTTTGGCTCTATCCTTTCTCTTCAATTCTAAATGTAGTTGTGACACAAGCTGCATTTGCTCTCCGATTCCCTATTTGGCTTTGATTTTTGGACGAACCATACTTTCAAAGCTTCTAATGAATTGGCCCAATAATTGCTTTATTGTGTTGTGCATCACTCCATTAGTGCGTAGAGTTGGGTTAAATGAAACAAGGACGGCACTGCATAGTTTCAGCTAGCATTGTTCCACAAGTTCAATCGCAGCATCATCAAACTTTGCCTGAAGTGGATCAAATGCCTGACGCAAATGATCATTTGAAGCTCCATAGAGAGATAAAATAAGAGCATCACAAATGATTTTGTGATGCTGACGCGATAACTTTGTCTCTACCCCATGACTGAAGCTTGAAAATGCATGAAGCAAATAAAATTAAGATAGATCTAGAATAGATATAACTTTGAATTATATGATTGCAAATAAAAAAATATGAAAACATTTCATGAATTAAAATGCCTATTTACAATTCTAAAATTACAATAGTCCTCTTTGCTAAGCAAGACAATGATAGGTAACATTTGAAAATGAGCAACTATATGATATGGTACCTCTTTTTGCAGTGTGGCGAGATGGTCAACAACAACTAGTAAGAAAAGATCTAGTATACATAACCCCTCCTTGCAATGCCACACAATGGTCAGCAATAGGTAGAGATAAAGAATCTATTAAACCCAATCTCCTTGCAATGCAATGTGGTAGTCACCAGTAGACACGGCCGAAGGATTTAAAATACCTGACCCCTCCCTGTAATGCGACGCAGTTGTCAGCAACAACTAGAGACGGGGAATCTATTAAACCCAATCAACTTGCAGTGCGATGTGGTGGTCACCAACAACTAGGAACAAAGGATTTAAAATACCTAACCCCTCCCTGCAGTGCAACACAGTAGTCAGTAACAACCAGAGATGCGGAAAATATCAAACCCTATCAACCTTGAGAGTTTTCTTGCACAAGGCCACATGTTGCCCCTCATGAAAGTGTGTGTGTGTGCGCGCACGCGTGCATGCATGCACGTGCACATGCGACAACTTGTCTTTTGTTAATCCTCTTCTTTTTGTTCTCTCCCATTCATATTTTACATATTTGATCGAGTGACTCTCTTTGACGATGTTAAAATTTCTCGTCTTCTTCTCTCCCTGATTTAATTCAACTGTCCATTTTTTATTCAAACAATTCACTAACCTAAGGTTCAGCCATCGAGTTCTCTTCCTTTGAATGTAATATTCAATTTTAAAATAAATTGGTGGAATAATCATGAAAAGCCAAAATTATGATTGCTTGAAAATGAAATCTATAAAGATTTCAAGTAATAGTAATTGAAATATGGAGTAGGTACCCATTCAAAGAAATTAAAAACCAACTTAGTAGCTATAAACATATGATTTTGGAGAAATCATGAAAAGCTAGAATCTTGGTTGTTAATGGATATACCTAATGGCTTAAAGATAAATATATTCACTACTTCTGTATCTATACTATATATGAAGCAGCTTAAATTTTTGGAGGAAGGAGAAGGCATCCATGTGTCACTCATTGCTTCACTTGAAAGAAAATCTTACAAAATGTCTCATTCTTATGAAGATTGGAATATGTGAACCTTTTCAACTTCAACATTTAACGTATCAAGTAAACATAAAAAAAAGGTTTGACTCTACATTTAGAGACTTTACTTTTCCTTTTGAAATCCAATTGAAGGGTGGCTCAATTTTACTTTTAGAAAGCCAATGGCCAGAAAATTTCAGAATTTACAAAATTTGTTGTAGCAAAATTTTGCTAGTTTACTTTAAGGCAAACTTGGAATCTAGCTAGGATTTTGCAATTAATACACTAAACCCCAATTTTAATGAAATATCGATCTTGAATAGCCTTAAAATGGAAGGGTGCATATGCATGCATACGTGTGTGTGTGTGTGTGTGTGTGTGAGAGAGAGAGAGAGAGAGAGAGAGAGAGAAGTCTAAAAAAGAGTACGAAATATATTTTCCTTGATCAAAATAATGCTAAAGTAAATCTATCTATCCTATTTCTTTATGGAATTCTCAAGCTCTTAGCCATGCCATGCGTCAAAGAATAGAGCACCTTTCAAACGTGTGCATGCATGTAGTCGATTTATGGTAATAGGAATATGGAGAAGCTTATGCAATTATGTGGCCTTCCTAGAGAGAGAGAGAGAGTTTCTTGGTGTCAGTTGCAAACATGGCAGCACACGCCAATCGAAGCATGTGTGTGTGTTGGAGGGGAGGGGCCTTTCCAATCAACGAGCAAAGAAGACTGAGTGAAGACAAGCAAATAAGAACAACACCCAAGGTATATTGAAGAAAATAATCATGACATGCTGATTCAACTAGCACCTCAACACAAAAGGGTTGTACATCTAAAATTATCACAAAGTAGCGGAGGCTTCAAAATCTCTATTGTGCACTTGTTGCAAGCAGCCACTGTTGTGGTGGATGGTCGAATGACCGTCCGCATTGGCTGCCATGCCTCTTGATTGGGTGCAACGGGTGGCCTTCACCACTAGATTATCGACGATCTTCACAAGCGTGAGAAAACTAGAGTCGGCACCACATACTTCATCTCCAGTGTTGGAATAAATAAATTAATCGAGCCACATGCCAAAAAAATGTGAGAACCCCCTCAAATCACACCTTCTCACATTTGATTAAAAGCACCCCTATGCCTATCTCTATGTGTACTCTCTCTCTCTCTCTCTCTCTCTCTCTCTCTCTCTCACACACACACACACACACACACACACACACACAATGTAATACTCAATCATAATGTCTCTGTTTTGTGATAGACAACACCTCTTTGGCATTCACATGGTATTAGTGCACGAAATTCACATGGTATCAGTTCACGTTTTATTGATGCCACAAAGAGAAAGCTGAATGGTATTCAAGTACTATTGAAAGGGCCTAATGTAACACACGGGAGATTTTTTTAGGTTGGTCAGGGTGGTGCACATGGTGTAGAGGTGGTTAGAGAGGGTCGAATGTGGAGAAGAACCGGTGGGTGTCTTTGACTTTGCTATGAGGCGGGATAACTACCGACAGGAGAGGAATGGAGGACGAGGAGGAGGAATGGGAAAATGAGAGGAAAGGATGATGCTACAAAGATGCGGGTGGCGGTGTATGTTGTTGAAGTTTAGGAAAAATTTGATGGCACTCATGGAGTATTGGCATCATCTGATCAATGAAGTATTAGACGTAGCTGTGCTGATCATAGAGGCGAGACAATTGAAGGAGGCGTCTTCCATGCAATTAATTGCGAATGAGCTCTTTATAGTTGTCCATGAAACAAGTGCCTCTAGCCTCCTGGCCAACCAACTTCTTCATGTGCTTTCCCAAGTAGTCAATGTTTATCTGCACTCCTAGATCATCTCCATGCGCGCATGCACGCACACCGCCCCACACGTGCAACGTAATTTTCACACAGATTTTGTGTCTTGATTAACATGTCCTGCTCCTTCACTCTCGTGGAGCTTTGGCGGCTGTTTTCTGCTTTCTTTGGTGGCTGCTTTCCACGCAGGTAAGGGTCACATCAAAAACCTACCACACATTCGCCTGTCAAAGATCTTCCTTGCAAAACTCTTCCACCCACAGTTAATATTTGCAACTATTGCCATTTTTGTAATGAGATTGTCACAGCTCATCACTCAAATGACTAGCTCTACTCGTCCCCTCTACTCACAGCTCTCTACTCTGTGAATCCCACGTTGAGACTGTCATAGCTCAGCCTAACTCAAATGATTAGCTCTCCTCACAGCTCTCTACGCTGTGAAACTCACTCACAGCTCTCTACGCTGTGAATCCCACGCCCCACTCTCTCATCGCCAACCATGGACTTGAAACCTGCCGAAACCAATCCGCACCGGCACAGACTGGTTTGAGTAGGTTTTGCAGTGTGTCTTTCGTCATTGAAGTAATAATATTTTTTGTATTGTTGATCATAGCTGGAGCCAATTTGAGCTATTTTTAAGATCATGAATCCCAGGCCGCTCTCTCAGGCTAGACCTTGTCATCAGCCATGAATTTGAAACCTTTTGAAACAATCCGCGCCAACACGGACCAGTTTGAGCACGTTTTGCTCATGCACGATGTGTCTTTCACAGCAAGAGCCAACTTGAGAAATATTCAATATCGTGATGAATCTACTTATTTCTCTTAACATTTTATATTAGAAAAAATACCCTCTGATTTATGGAAATTCCCAAAATACTTCTCAAATTTCTAAAATTCCTAAAACACCCCCAATATTTTGTCACAAATTCCCAAAATGCTCTTCAATTTTTCCAAAATTCACAAAATACCCCTAGTCGTGAGATTAAATTTCTTGAAAGATGAAAAAATTTGTAGCTTTTCATAAGAAGACTGATTGTCTATCAATACAAGATGCTAAAACTAGAATTTGGGTCTGATACGTAGGTTTTGGAGATGAATTTCTTCATTATTTTTAGACATAGGTTTTCTTTTTTTAGTTATCGTCCCATACTGAAAATAGTTTATATTGGTGCGAACTGATTTGGATTAGTTTCACAAGGGTCATAAGAAGACTAAAGCCGATTTTAAATTTAGAAAAAAAACTATATATGTACACATTGCATAGCTTTGATTAGTTTAATGTGTCTTATGATTTTTTTAAAATGTTTTCATCACTGAAATCTTAATAGATTCTCTCACTTCTTACTAGAACTAAATGTATTTAATTTCATTTGCATGTGACACTGGCACTTCATGCATCCATGCATGAAATGTATGACTCTCTCTCTCTCTCTCTCTCTCTCTCTCTCTCTCTCTCTCTCTCTCTCTCTAGGAAATTGGGGGTGTGTGTGGCCAAGATTCAAGCCCTATACCAAGAGCCTTAGGATTTTCCAAGACCATACAACTCTCTCAGTCTAGATGCAATCACCTCCACATATCACCTTCGAGATCTATACAAGACAGAGATTGAGGTCCTATAGTCTTATTAAATGATGAGTAGATTGAGGGCCCTGAAGAAGGAGGGCAAGCAATTGAGAGCATAGGAGGACTTGAGAACAAAATGTGGTTGTGAGCTCAGAGAAAACAATGCCAAGGTAGTAGCCATCCAGCCTTCTTTGTAGGCGTAGAGGAGGTGCAACCTTTAGTCAAAATCATTGCTAGACTAAAGGACTTGGTGACATAATAAAATACTCATCATAAGAGGGCTCCAATGCTTGTGGCCTAGAAGCAGGAAAGAAAGGTGCTTGTAGTAAGATATAGGGGCAAGAAGACCAAGAAAGAAGGGGTTGTAGAGGGGGTATAATCGATACTAATGAGTTTTTTAGATGTTGATCCAAATATGTCGCTATATTTACATGATTTTAATCAATTTTAATACATTCATCAAAATTTTAGTGTAGTTTAAGTGAAGAAAAGTCTATGCTTTATATTCGCCAATTGAAATTGTATGTCTCATACATGTGAAAATTAAATACCAAATCATTATGGCATTTAATTATGTAGTAATGCAATTGGTTGTGGTTCCCAAAGATGGGGAAGGGCTTACTTTACTTATAATTTCCCTAGAGTGATCAAGTTAGTTTGGTGTGTGTCACCAAAGATTTTGATGATTATCATAATCATATTCATGACAGTGAGAGTATAGATATTGGGTTGGGTTTAGCGGTTCAAGATCCTAGGCAAGAAAATACTTTAGAGCTTGTCCATGTTTCAATTGTGAAAGTTAACTTAATGATTCATGTCTTACGTAGACCACTCCCTCCACTTTACATTGCAGAGAGTGCACCTCAATCTTTTTTTCCTTGTTGATCTAAGCTTTGGGATCGTGGTGTGTTTTGCAATATCTCCTCCTCTATAGCTCTTATGTATTGTATTATTTGAAAAGGCATTGTCATGTCACATAATATATGATGATTTGTGTATAACGCTCTTTTGTTTTGTATTTATGGTGTGCAATGTCTTTCAATTTATTTATCTGTCATACTCTACGACCATCTCTTTTCCCTTATCACTTTTGAAAGTTTCCCTGGTTCACAAATAGATTTATTGAGGGCCTCACTCGAAAAAACTCGCTCACCATTTTGTAAGACTCGAGGGGAGGGGGAGAAAACACACACACACACACACACACACACAGAGAGAGATGTGCCATTAAGTTGGATTGTAAAGAGAAATAGCTCAGGTAGGAACCATTTAAAAACTAGGTGCTCTCCCTTGTGCGCCTGACAAGTGCTCACGTGGGCGATCCATCTTGCGTGAGTCAAGCAAGCAATCCTAGGGGTGGACAATGGGTGTTCACTGGTGTCAAGAGTGGCAGGGCTGGTCATCATATTGTGGTCTACCCTATTTGTTGGCTTGGCAGTGTGCAATAGGCTAAGTGGCATGTCATCATGTCGGCTCCCTTTGTTTACCCATGCGATGCAACTCTTCACTCAACTAGCTTGAATTTGTAGCCAAACTGCATCGCCAATTGAGGAGAGAGAGAGAGAGAGAGAGAGAGAGAGAGAGAGAGAGAGAGAGAGAGAGAGAAATATTTATAGATGTGTGTGATGAGAAAGAGAGGGAGATAGAGAATTTCATTAACGTGTGTGTAGGTGTGAGGGATCGTGTGTGTATGTGGAGAGAGAGAGAGAGAAATATTTATAGATGTGTGTGATGAGAAAGAGAGGGAGATAGAGAATTTCTCTCTCTCTCTCTCTCTCTCTCTCTCTCTCTCTCTCTCCTTGCCAATTGAGGAGAGAGAGAGAGAGAAATATTTATAGATGTGTGTGATGAGAAAGAGAGGGAGATAGAGAATTTCATTAACGTGTGTGTAGGTGTGAGGGATCGTGTGTGTATGTGGAGAGAGAGAGAGAGAGAGAGAGGAAACGAGGTGTGTCCATGCTTCACTCCTCTGCCATTTTTAAAGATGGAGATGCGTGACCTATTTTGCAAGAGAGGTTAATCGTGTGTGCATTGTCTACCTTTTTTTTCTCAAGAAAATCTTGGCTAGATTCTGATCTTGCAATCAAGAAAATCGACAAAATTTTACAAGTTTCAGTGTGAACATCGGTAAATGCTTCGAATTTTGACCAAAAAATTGAAAGAATTTTAACGGTGTTCTTATTTTAAAAACGCTTTTGGCAAGCATTGTGAGTACTCAATCCAGCAACAACATCAAGAACAGACAGGTAGTCAACAATAATAAGTACAGAAGAGGTATGCCTTTAACTTGTTGGACTAAGTCTTCAAGGAATTCAATTGCTAGCATCACCACAAGTGTGCACAACACTCATCTTTAATTCCCTGAGAGCCCCTCAAAAGATTGCACCTTTGAGCTACCAATCAATTTGATTTTTTATTTCTATAGATTCATACCGATTTTAACTATTTTGTAATGGCTTTTCTTGCTTTTTAAAGATGCTTACATACTTCCCACCTCTCCTCTCTCCCATCACACTTGGGCAATGTCTCCTCTGGCACACCAAAGAGCTAGGGATATGCTATTGAGAGACCCTTATTTACATGCCTAGAATGGCATTGAAGCCAAGTAGGATGCCCACACCCACAAGTTGGATGCCCACACCCACAAGAACACCAAAAAAGCAAAGAGTAAAGGTTAGTGTGAGAGGGGATGGACAACTTTACTCACAAAAGTTAGATATTTCACCAAATACCAAGATTGAAGCAAAGAAGAAAGAGCCCTGGAGAGGCTAAATATAAGTCCATGGACACCACTAGAAAGATATTAGAGAGACAGAGAAGGTTGAAGCTTTGTTTCACCAAAATCTTTGGGAGGCGTATCTGGAACCAACCACATATCATTGGCAATCTTCAAAGTTTGTACAACAGCGTTTTGAAACGCAAGGGGGTGGCAGGTCGCCTTGCTATCGATGCTAAGTGTCACTGCAATTGTGTATCAAAATGAAAGGAAACGAGGGGTGCAAGCCTGCAAGTGGACATCTTCTACTGCGAGCGTTTTAAAAAGCTAACGGTAGCAAACTCCTCAAGGCAGTGGCAACAACAAGGGAAATTGCTAGGTACAAAGGTGATCTTCAAAACTTCTCAATACCATATCAAAGTTGATGATGCAAAAGTGCTAAACCAAGGATAGAAGCACGAGAGAGAGAGAGAGAGAGAGAGAGAGAGAGAGAGAGGCGGAGTAAATCGACCAATCTTGGCAATGAATTAGTATATATTACAAGGGGGGCTAGGTGTGCTTATATACTCACCTTAGCAAATTTTCCTATCCAAGATGTGACATATAAGTAAAATAAATACCTAAAGCCAAAATAAAGATTGCGATCACATTGGGATATTCACTTGAGATGCTATAAACTTTAACAAAATGTGGAAAAACCCAAAAAGAGTGGTCTCATAGTCAAAGAGTGGTCTCATAGTCTTTCTCTTTCTATAGGAGTTTTACTATATAGTTTTGGACGATTGAAATCCAAAAAATAAAATTTTGGCATGCCTTGAAAGTTCGATTTTCTTGCATGATTGTGCATAGATTATAGTCTAGAGATTATGTTCTTTGAAGCTTGTAGCAACTTCAAGTCATGTACTACTATGTATCACAATTTGTGGGATGCCAATATGCTTTGTTATTTTGTTGAATGGTTACCAGAAGGTTGTTCTAACACAATTACAACAGTTAGTATGTTATCTTGCATGTGAATATGGTATGTTGTTTTTTTGAATAGCTTCTCACAACGTTATTGCATTGCAGCTAGTGTGTATGGGTAGAGTGTAGCCTTACCATGTATGACAAACCATTGACAAGCTTATCCCACTCAATGGCCTAGGAAAGTCAAGTCCTCGGGCATTGACGTTTTGGTTAACTAATTTGCATCATTTGTCGCAAGCGCACATAACAAGGACCAAGTAACGTGTTGGACTGCAATGATACACCTTCAACATGGCTTTAGTGTCATTGTCTTCTAGCAATCTTAATAGAGGTAGAATGGAGAGCAACACTCCTCTTGATGAAGACACAAATAAGAAATTTCAATTTTATGTGAGAAGGATTAAGAACTTTCCTTGAATTTTCTATTCACACTGCTTTTAACTTAAAAGAGATACATTGCTCGTGAAGGTTTGTTCCCTGGACCTATCTACGCAAATTTCTAGGATGGATTTCACATTACGATAAGATTCATCATGCCAAGGAAAGGCGGTTTAACATGAGCCTTTTCTTGGATGATGGACTAACGCTAACAAGAATTGGTTATCAAGTGGTGGGAGAAATAGCAAACGTGCCTGATCCACATTATCAAAGTGACTAGCTACAACATGGTGCAAACTATGATAAACAATGGGTTTTTTCATGTGTGTTCAATTGGTGACTTCTTTGTTCTTGAGAACCATCATTACACAAGAAGATTTAGAATTTTTCTCATGTAGGAAAATGGAGTCTTTTTCAGTGCATAACATCCGATGAGCTTCTGTTCGAGAGGCACCACATACCTAGCTAGGTACGATTGTCTTGGCCCCCCCACCGGGCCGCTGCCCCCAATCGTACCTAGGTAGGTATGCGGTGCCTCCCTCATAGAAGCTTATGACGTTGAGGTAAGTCACAATGTGAGAACTATTGTGAGAATCTGTCCATAACTTCTTGTGTTATCACTTTTAAAAAAACTCGGCTTTGCTAGCATAATCACCACACAAGAAATAAATATTTGAGGATGTTGTCAATATCATCAAATGAAGTAGATTTCAAAAACTTTTTAGTTGTGATCAATTCATGGTTTGCATAGAGCACCAGTTAACAAGTGCAGAGACCTCATAGGCCTATCCTCACTCTCAGTCACTTGCAAATTTTGGCATTCCATAGACTATTGCTAAGCAGACTAATGATTTTTCCTCAATTTCTTTTATTGAAAAAAGGTTTGAGACTACAAGTGATTGAGCGAGTTAAAGGCATGCAAAGCTTTTGTACTTACACAAATGGCCTAGCACTACTTTGTTCTTGCTTGTGCTGAGTTGTTACTCCATTACTTTTGAATGTGACAGCAACTTGTACCGAATTGGCATAAAATATGTTGCCTACAACAATCTATACTATTATTTGTCACAAACAAAATTGGGTTTTCTTCCAACTGCACACAAAGTTGTTATTTCTCAAAATTGGGTTTTCTTCCAACTGCACACAAGGTTTCATGCGAGAAATAGTGTATTATAATTTATATTAGTGTGATTTTTTTTAAAAAGGATTATTCAATATCATACGGTGTGTTGTATCGTATAACCCTACGTATGTTCATAGAGTACAGCATATTTGTATAATATGGACGCTCGTACACAATACAAAAACTTCCATGGTTGCACATAGTTTAGGTCCACCATTTCCACAACAAACTTTCCACAAGCATGTTGCCACTCACTTTTCACAAGGTTGTTCTTGTTATATGCTTGGGACCAAGTCGATTAAGAAGCTACCACGAACATTCCAACAACCTTTGTCATGTCGGATTTGCTATTATCAATATGTCACCTGAGAAAAAATGCCATCTTGAGCACAAGTTGCCTCATAGAAAATTGAATTATCGACCACAAGAATCTCCATTTGTGAACATTCATGAACAGAGAACACATCACGTCCAAACTTTTCTAGATAATGAATTTTGAAACAAATCCTATCCTTAATCCAGTCAACAACAGTGGATTGGCATGCACATCCATAGTCGTATTGGTTCCTTGCCAGATGCATGTGCATTGAACTTTGACCCACAGGTTCAAACAACGATAATTTGAACTCCAACACATGGGTCCAAATCGTTTGTAGGGAGCATTGTTTGCCCATCTCTGCCACTCACAAGCCTCTCCCTGGCTCAAGCTAGTGGCCGCAACAACATCCACTTGACTAGAAGGCGAGAGTCCTTGCCAGCGTAGTCACACCAGCAAACTCCTTATTGTCCTTCCTTGAGTCATTATCACTGCTTTCCTCATCATGATTGCCTTTGCCTTTGTCCTTTGTACATATTTTTTCTTTGCCTTTGGATCTGCAATCTTTAGACAAATGACCACACTTTCCACAATTGTAAAAACGGCTAGTGGACTTCTTTCTGGAATCTGAAGCAACAAGTGCTTCACCAACTTTGCCTTGAGTGATTAAGATGGCTTCCTCCTCAATGCGTAAAGAGTTGAGATCATCCAATTCCAACTTTCCTTTGTGATTTGTAACCGTAGTGTCCTAGACACCGTTTTGTACTCCTTGGGCAATTTCATGAGTACCAAAGAGTACTGTTCACTACACTTGTTATAGCCAATAGTTGACCATGAATAACCTTAGCCTTCATAAGATAAGACTAAATGGAATTTCCGGTTGGAAACTTGATTGCAAATAATTGTCCAAGAAGAGTGATTGCTCACATTGTAGAATCTCAATCAAACATTCTAACGAGCTTGAACCATATATCATTGGCAGTTTTCAAATTATGTATGGCTGGAGAGATTTCCTTTGTAAGAGATTGTGCAATGGCCAACATTGCCTTCGCATTGCTCGCATCCCAATCAGCACATGATTTTTGATACTCCTCATCTTATAGGTGGGTGTACCTGTTGTTGGTATCCCTCATAGGATGCAGCGGCTCCAAGCCGTCGACTATATCCCATAAGCCTTTTCACGTGAACCAAAGTCACATGATCAAATTCCAATGAGAGTAATCATCATCGTTGAGTTTGTCATTGCCGATCCAGCAAGGGGGGGCCATGTTGCCGGCATAAGATCTAGAGAAATAACCGTATAACTTCTCGCACTTCAAAAGGGCTACACAATTTCCAAGTCGTTCACCAAAATTATACACAACGGGTCTCCAAAATTCCTTCCTTCTAATCCACCAAGGACCTGTCGATTTTCACCCTCTTCGCTGCCATATATTGTCCACCACTCACTGCTTATAGTGTTTAATAGGGCGGGGGGGGGGGGGGGATCTTGGGAGCAGCGTTTTGACATGCAAGGGCATGGGGTGTGGGGGGCAGGTCGCCTTCTGTAGTGCAGATAGTGTGTCGTGCTCTCTACAATGGGTTCTCCTCAATGCAATGTGCATGACATCTCACTCAAAGCAGAATGAAAACAAAGGGAACAATAGATAACAGCTGATCAACACAGAGACACAGCAAAACATATGGACTCGACTATCACAAAGAACCGATACAACTCTAGCGTGGCAGCACACTCAGCTCCAGTCCAAAACTCACGGGTACAATGGGGGTGTCAAGGCTCAGATGTGCAGGGATGGTGCGGAAGTGTTGTGTGTATAGACTTGCTACTCTAGACGACGATGCTGGACCATATATCAAGAAGATGATAATCCCGGCCCAACAGCTACTACTCACATGTAAAATCATAAAGAGCCACCAATGGCTCATAAATGTCAGCCATCTAAGTCTATCCAAACTGGTGGTGGCCTGGCCACGATGTCCACTAGCCCATCGTCCATATCCCTGCCACGTGTCACTGCCCTGGCCAGAGAGTCCATCCAGTGTGAACCAGACCAGACCAACTGTACAAAGTGTGTGTCCTATTAAAGTGACATTGTAGCCTGCTATACAGGTTTCCCTGTTGCCCGCCACAAGACCGCTCACTGTCTCGGTGAGAGAACAACTAAAACTGTTGGGCCAGCCACCTGTTGTTGGGTAGAGGGTAGCACCTGTCCTGTAGTGTACTGAGGACGTCGAGTAATACAGCCATGGCGGTGTGTACCAGCAATACCATCGCATCAAGGAACGTTCTGCGTCTACGTCTGAGGCAATGGTGATGACTGAAACACCTAAGGATACTGTATTGAATTGGAGTCTGTGGGTAGAGTCCCATAAATTGCTGAGACGGACCTGTTGTCGCATTCTGCATTGGTGTACCTGCTCCAGTCCATACATACCCCATACCCATCATCGTAGGCTGGGTTGCCCTATTTTCATGTAAGAGCAGTTCTCTAAATCCTTGTACCTGAGCTTGAAGGTCATTAATCATTTGAGACTTTAACTTCAAGGCCTGTTGTAGTGTGAAAATAGTAGCATCCCGATCAGCAATGGCGCTCTCAAGGACTCGCAGAGATCCCTCCATAGCTGTTTAAGTAGCTGCATGATGCTAGTGTGTAGATGCCAACCGCTCTGCTCCAAGATCAATGGTTGCAATGGCTTGCCTAGACTCCTTCAATATATCCTTAGATAGGCAAAAAAGTGATGTAGAGTCCGACACTGTGGAAGATCTCGTTGCCAGGCGGGAGAGGGCTGGAAAGTGGTATTGCTGGTGGCACTGGGGTGGCAAGTGGCACTGCTCGTGGTGGATTGGGAGCATGCCTCTCTGGTGGAGTAGAGACGGTTGGAGTGGGTGTAGTAGGACTAGGCAAAGGAGAATAAGCAACTCCAACTGGGGCTTGGGAGCTAGTCACTGTGGTAGGAGTAAAAATAGTAGCAGTAGAGGGAGGAACACACACTATAGAAGCCACAAGTGTGACCTGCATAGTGTGATCTGCAGCACCTGAACTTACCATCGAACAAGTAGTGGGAGTATGCGAGGAACCTCAAACAGGTTGCTTCACTCGAAGCTGCTAGCCATCCGAAACTGGCAGTGATACTAAAGATTCTATTATGTCCTTCACCACTTTTGTCCTCTTTTTCTTCGGCTTTCCAGGTAGATTCATTGTTTGTTCAATAGATTTTCCTTTTGACTTAGAGCTTTTACGTTGCATATCCATATCCACATCCATGGGGCTAACATGTATGTCAATGACCCATGCCAACATGGAAGCTACAAAGCACTAAAAAGCTAGATTGCACAGATTGCACCTAAGCTCTGAATCTTTTTGCCCGCGACTGTAAGGAGGTATTTAGAATTTGATGAAAGCCACACAGGATGGTGTTGATGAGGCAGTATAGACCATCGCAGTGAGAGAACATAGTAGGCACGTGACATCTACCCTTGCTTACTTTAGCAGCTCTGACCAAAAAGTAGGAAAATGGCCCAGAGCTTTTTATTTCTTGCATAGTTAGCCATTAGGAAAAATATGGACTCTCCATGGGCCTTATAAGAATCCCTAATTTCAAGGAAGCCTGCCAAGATTAAGGGGGACAAAGGCTTTTAATGGGGCTATTTTGGTAAGGTCTCCTCCACCTTTGACCCCTAAAAAGGTAGAGGGAAGGGGGGGGGTAACCATTTGAAAAGTAGGGAATGGGGGGGGGGGGTAAACCATTTGAAAAGTAGGGGGGGAGGGGGAGAATTCTATCTTCTCTCTCTAGATTTTTGGCCAACTTGTAAGTGGCCTCTTAACTCTCCCATGCCACCTAATCAAATCCGTGGGTCAAAGACGTCAAAAAAGTAACTTTTTTTTCAAAAACTTTCAAATAAACTCTATTTCTTCCTAAAAAGTGGCCCCAACATATATACATATAAAAAAAGATTTTAAAGCTAAATTACTCATAATTCAGCATTTTTTGACTCCCTCCAAAACTTTCAAGAAATTTCCCCCAAAATTGACCACCCTCCCTCCTAATCTAAGCTCCTCTCCTACACCCATCCCCCTTGCACCTGCACCTGCACCTGCTGTTGCTGCACCTACACACCCATCTCCTTTCCATCTCTCCATCCTTCAAGCTCCATCTCTCCATCCTACAATGCCTCTTGACAACGTAACCAATGTCCCAGCAAGCTCTTCACGAGGTAGGTCTCCAGGGCTTTTCCTGCGCCTACCTCAAGAGTATGTTCCGTCAAAGAAGACATTCTTGGGAACATTACCTTCAGCCAATGAACACCGCGCTCAAGGGGAGAAGAATGTGGATCTCTAGACAGAGGGATGCTTGTACCCAAAGGATCCTTCTCTCAATGTCCATCCGCCTTTTACAAACCTTCCATCACTATTGCAATATGTTGGAAATGGAGAGCAAGGTTTGTTGGGCTACTGCAAGAGACTCAACAGACACGAGATTGTTCGGTCTGAGATCTACTTGCATCTTTGGCAGTTGTTGAATGGGAGTTTCCACAATCTTCAAGATAAGATGCAAACAGCTACTAGTGCGCTCGAGGAGGCAAAGAGTACAATCACAACCAAGGAAAATGAAATTAAAAAGCTTGAGGATACTCTCTCACACATGAAGAGTATTGCCATGGGAGGTAGGGTGAGGAAACGGGAGTTGTTCGAAATTCAGGCTCTTGCACCACGTGGTGGGGCAAGAAAATGAAGGGTGATAGCTATGAGGTAAGATGTTCTGCCCCTCATGTTGTTTAAGTCTAGTACCGCTCAACATTGTTGTTTTGGGTAGTAGGAACTTCGTCCAAGAAACGTGCGGCGGCGAGAATGCGTCAGCTTGGGCATCTTTACTTCGTTCTTGTTTCAACAAAGAGGACTTTATTGGGATGCTTGATGCTCCAGAGGCAAAACACTTGAAAGACGCAATCACTAAGAGAGTTCTTCAAAGGTTTTCTAATATTGTCACTGACCTAGATGTTCAGGATCTTTGTGATGCTGTTGGGATTAGTACGAAGGGCTATCAAGCAATACATCAAGTGTTAAAAGATGCATTAAGAAGTCAAGGAGTCACGGAAAACCTATTCCCACTTCCTCATGGAGTGGCGATTGCCAAGAGGGTGTCAAATGAAGATGTTGTTCACCGTTTAGGGGACTACTTGTATATTGAGGACACGATACCTCTTCAGCCACTCCGTAGCAAATCGCAAGGAAGGAAGGTCCGCGGGAAGGGAAGCGGTGCTGTTTCTAACAGTGTGTTGCGGACCGAAGGCTTTGTTTACACCAAATTCAAAAATATCTTTGTGGACTTGATACGATTGCAGCAGTCCATGCTTTTTTCTACAATTTGAGTGATGTAGGTTAGTTTAGGGTTGCCTACATGCTCTATGATGTGTCGTAACATGCATTCTGAGGCTTTATATTGTTGGCAGTTCTTGAAGGCAAGCTTGTGTTTTTGCTAAAGTTGGATGAGTGTGTAATTGTAAAAGGGAGAAAGGTGGAGAGAATGAGCATCACGCTTATGAATGAAGCCCTAGCTTATGCCAAGAAATCTTTCAGTTCGAGTGAAGCGACAAAGCCCTCTTTTAGTGTGCAATCAGAGAAGGATATATGGTGGCTAGGTGCAATTGAAATTCCGAAAGAGACACATGAAGTCCTTGCATGGATTTTTAGTAGAATCACATGGGTCACAAAGGTCATTAAAGCTCAAATAAACGGTGAGAATCTCATGGTTCCAGGGTGTGGGGAGTTTGATGTTGAATGGCATTCAGGTGGTGATCTAAAGACCATAAAGTGCATACTTGGATGCAAACAAGGTGCAAATTCTTTACTTCCCTGCCCATTCTGTGTGAAAGGGCACAAGACAAATCGAGCAACTCAAGTGGAAGGTCAGGACGAAGATAATGATGATCATATAAATAGGGACTGGCAAACTTCGGTTCTTTCATGTGATATGCTAGAGGTGCCCAATAGAGATAGCAAAGATCCTGAGTGGAGCCCCATAATTCCCTTCTCCCTCAACAATGTTCACTTTTGTACATTGCATGCGTTTATGCGAATATTTGATAGGATGCTAAATCATCACATTGATTATGCTTTCACAATGAAGCCCCTTCAATGGTCAAAATACTCCTAGCAGGGGGTGGAGACGCTCCTTAATGAGATTGGATGTCACCGATCAAGGGTGAACATTGTAGCAGAAACTTGTAGGGAGAAGACATATGAGGTGTCACAGAAGGTTTCCATGAATGGAGCCAAGGCACGTCGATTTTTCAAGAAGATGTCAAAGTCTCCAATGCAGGTACACAAGGCAAGTGTCGATTTAGCAAGTGAGAAGCGGTGGGAGTTGTGGAAAGATTTGTGTTCATGCATGACGGACAAAGATCCCAATGCGGAGGTTGATAACCAACACAAGCTAGTATGGTCATCCTTTCAAAAGGTTGTGCACTTGATGAATCTTTCGAGCACCACCGTTGAGTAGCGAGAGGAGTTCAAGAAGGTGCTTTATGAGTTCACAAAGGCCGCTAAGGACGGATGGTCTGAAAGCAAGATTACACACTACATGGTTTGTTTTAACGGACTTAATAGATATGCAATGTTTGAAAATGCAACTTTTTTATTGGCTTATCTCCTTTTTGGTTGTTTTAGCACATTCTCTATGCGCATGGTGCATACTACATGGACAGCTATGGTTCACTTGATATATGGAGTACACAAGGCATGGAGAAGTCCCACTATCAAGCAAAAGGAGTCTACTTCAAGAATACTCGGCATGCTGGTGGTGGTTCACACTCCAACTACCTCCAAGAGATGTTTAACTAGTTTTTTAGGCACACCTTTGGGAGAACTTGCACTATTGAGAAGGCAAGAGAGTCGATGTTAGCAAAGCAGTTACGCAAGGCCTCCCGTACTGCAGCATCCGAGAAGTGGAAACGCTCGCGAGCAGCCCTGGGCTATGAGGCTTGGCGTGCAACTAAGTATCGAAATGGCATCATCGTTTGGGTGTCACATCAGCCGTCCGCATGATCCAGGGTTACTTGTTAAATTCAATTGGTTTATTTGAGTTTTTCACTTAATTGGCTGCATAGTGTGAAAGGGCCCAAATCCCAAAAACCCCTATTTAAAGGTTGAAGGCGCTCATTTTGTCATTTTCCTTACTAGGTGCTACCATGGCAAGAACAAAACAAACGGAAAGAATTGCATATCCAGAGGGTCCGGATGGCAAACGAATCCCAGCTACTACAACAAAAGAAGCTGGAACTTCACAAGTTCAAGGTGAGCTCCACACAGAAGAAGCTTGAGCTTCAAATCAACATGGTCAGTCCTCTACAGAGCAGGAAAAGAGAGAAGGAAGCATCGCCTTGTTGTCTATTCATCGGACTCCAACGATACTGAGGGCAACACGGCGGATGAGAGCGACCAAGGCAAAGAAACAAATAACAAAAAATAGCGGTCAAAAGGCTCCGAAGAGACGCAAACGGATGATGATCCCCCATGGGTTGGTGTCAAAATACAAACTTATGCTGCTCACATGTCTACTAGGGGTAAGACACTCCCGAAAGGGAATGGATCCACACCATCACATCCGCTCAATAGTGAAGAGCACGAATCAGATGAAGAGTGGGTGGAATCGGATTATGAGGTGTTGGAGGTGCCTGTGCAACCGAAAAAGAGAAAGAGTATTGTCTACAAGAAGAGGAAGCAAGCTTCCCCAACTCGTGCAACAAATGCACCTCCCCGTCGACCTCAGAAGGTGTGAAAGCACAGTCGTGAATTTGTGGAGATTCGCCACTATCATAACAGCACCGAGCTCTTGATTCCGAGGGCCCCTTTTGCAAGGCTTTGCAGGGAGGTTTTGCAAATGTACAACACTAAGTTTTGGATGGGTGTCATGGCCATAGAGGTAGTCCAAGAGGCAACAGAGCAATATCTAACTAGCATATTCAAGGATGCGAACCTATGTGCCATCCATGGAAAGCGTGTAACGATTATGCCCAAGGATATGCAGCTTGCTCGCCGTTTGCGCCATGAGCATTAGCTTGTAATTAGTCATCAAACCTTTTTTGTATTTACGGAACTTCCAAGATTGGGAAGAATTTGAATATAAGCATCTTTTGATTGTATACTCCACTCTTTGTGCATTGTATTTCTTTAATTGTGTACAATGCGATGTAGCAGTGGTCCATGTTTTGTCTACCTTCTTTTGTATGTATGTAGCTTAAATCTTGGCATTGGGAAAACTTGCTTACGTTAAGCACCTTGGCTAAGTCAAGCATGAAGTTCCTGATAAATCCAAGCTATGTGAAGCACTGATGCAACCCAAATATCTTGAATGCATGGTAAAAATTTTTGGAAAGCCTTGGAAAGGGCTTGGAATGCCCCCAAAATGGCTGCCACAAGGGCGCGCATTTGGTGCTTCCAAAGGCAGATGAAGGGACCAAATGCGCACCCTTGTGGCAGCCATTCTTAGGGCATTCCAAGCCCTTTGCAAGGCTTTCTAGAAACTTTTACCATGCTTCAATGCTTCACATAGCCTCAATGCTTCAATGCTTCACATAGCCTAGATGCATCAGGAAGTGCATGCCCCACTAAGTCAATGTAGCATAGATATTTTGAAGCATACATGTAAGTAGTTTTGGTTTTGCAACTGTAATTTATATGGGCTTGTACAGCAGCTTGGTTATGAAAGGATCTATGGTTGGAGTGAATGTTGGTTAGCCATTTTGTCTTAATTCATGGGGAAAGGTATTGATAAGCCTTTATAAGGTCTTGAGATGCTCCAAAATGGGCTGCCACAAGGGCGTGCATTTGCCCCTTCCATATGCTTATGGAAGACCCAAATGTGCGCCCTTGTGGCAACCCATTTTGGGGCCTCCCAAGCCCTTTTGTAGGCATATCAATAACTTTCCCCATGATTTAATGCAAGTTGGCTAGCCAACATGCTTTCCAACCCAGCATGCATCAAAAACTGCATTATTCACTAAGCACGGGTGCTTCTCATAAACACATTGGAAGCCAAACATATAACAAATTCTAAAGCTTGCAAGTAAGAGAGAGTCATAGACACCAAAAAGTAGATTCATTAAGGAAATCAACGCTTTACATGATATCCGGCTTTTGCTTTAGGATCTTTCGAATTACAATTTTCTAGCGCTTGGCCTTTTGGGGTGGCTCCAAGTTAAGCAAAGTAGTTGTAATTTCTTGGGTGTCATTAACCCTACAGCTTGGTTCATGCCGACATGGGCGATGAGGCGCCAGCGAAAGTTGACGCCGAAAGTGGATATTGCAAAATCTTTCTTTACAAGCACTACAAGGTTGGTCGATTGGGCAAGGGTTGTTAAGCACAATGCCTTGGAGAGTGAAGGGAGGGAAAAAATGTTGTAGCATCCATTGGGGGAGTAGTGGGCATGCAAACACCACGTCACCAGTCGGAAGTGTGCCGAGGTAGTGAGCAAGTGCCGCTTGAGGTCCGAACGGCGTCCTCCTCCCCCCTGACCGTTGCGCCCAGGCGTCAACCTCTAAAACATCCTGCAAAACATAGGATTTGTGAGAAATATGGCAAACAATTAGTTATAACATTAACAAAATCAATTGTAGCAATCAAATTTCAGTTAGCATCTATACCTCTTCTCTACGATCCTCCTCATCAGCATCCGGGTGCAAGTAAAGATCCACACTTGACTTCCCCTTTGGATCAAGCAAAACAGGTGTTGTAGCAGGTGATGGTGAATCCACTCTTGTGCGTTTAGCCAAACACATGGCTTGCACGGCCACAAACTCCTCCTCAGAGACCTTGGCCTGCTCAGCCGCCCGCTGCCACCTCGGCTTGTGCGATCGCCACTGTGTCCGCCACAGTATTCCCCATGGACAGTAGGAGATCATCGTCATGGGAGGTGGTGGTATCAACCTCAAACTTGCCATGGGCATCTAGGATGGCGAAACACTCATCCATGTGAAGCTCAAAGGATTTCTCCAGATCATGTAAAAACACAAACTCCTCCCCACCCACCACAATGGAGGAGAAACGGGTAATCTCTACCTCAGGGATGGCATCCCGAGTGCTGGTTCCTTCTGGCGGCCCCGAGGACAAACCGACAGATGGAGAGGCCTCCAAGAGGCCTTGAATCCCTACAGGGTAGGTCAAGGCAAGCGTCCTCTCCTCTACGGATGTGTCAATGGGAGCCGGCCTGGGGTCCTTCACATCCGCCAGGACCCCGCCAATCTGCAAGTGTGGTAGCACTACCTCAGGGCCTGCTGGGCACTCGTGAAGGAGGAAGATCATTATGGCCTGGAAAGAGAAAAATGTGGTTCCGATCTTCCCTTTACGCATTGCTCGCGCATCATCATCTTCAAGCCGCACATATTGTCCGGCGGGTTGTGCTATGGTGGCAAAGCATGCAAGCCGCTGATGAAATGGCATGTCCCCTTTGTAGATGTGGTGCAGAAGGCCCTCAGGAACCCATTGCCCTTGCCGGTTTGGTAACTCAACAATGAATCTCCCCATGCGCGTGGAAATGTATGAAGTGATGTGCTCAAGAGATTGAGAGTGGAGGGTCTAGGTGGTTTCCAAATCGGGTTGGGTTGTGAAAAATGCATGAAGCTCAGGGCGATTTGCATGCCCAGCCTCACTAAGGAATTCATTTAAAGCACTAGTTGTAGCCATGCTTTCTCTTTGCGTAACTGGGTATGCTAGGTCTCTCTGCAATGCTGGGATGAAAATGGTAAAATGAGGAGATGGTCCCCCTTTTATATACATATTCCATCTTGAAAAAATTAAAAAATATGCGTTTTAAAAATAAAATTACACAACACCTTAAAACTCAAGTACAACACCCTAAAAATTTTCAAAATCTTTAATAAAATATCCAATATATAAAAGAGTAAAGTTACAAGCCAATTCACTCAGACAAGATGACTTCGTCTGTAGCCCAATCTTTGTAAACAAGCATAGTGGCCTCCATCCGCCTTCCAATCTACACAACCAAAAAACGGGCAATCAAGATACAAATACCCAGAAAATTTAAGAAAAGGTAGCTAATCAAGCACAAAGCAAACCTTGCGTTGTTCCAGTTTGAAACTTGCATTGCCGACATCCTCGAACCCCATTATGACAAAATGTTCCCGAAGTTTGGCAAGATTCCAATGCGGGTTCACTGCAACCACCTCCACCTCATTATTGGGCATGCGGACACGAATTTCAAAGGATTGAACCTCTTCGACCGTCAGCTGCAAGGGTATCCATTTGCCATGTTTGTGCATCCACCTTTTGTAGCTAAACCGTGCATACAAGGTGAACCTTGCCTTCAAATATCGAAGGCAAAGCTTTGTGGGGGACACATTACACTTGTAACAGTCACCATCATGCAAACCGTCAACACAGCCCCAATTGACACCTAGAATGGTGTCCATTGTATCTACGTCAACTTCTTTGCAAACAAACATTGTTGGTGTTTCCACAATCGGCAGAGAGCGGAATGCATGCACAAACAAATGGATGGGACAATGCCAACTAAGACCCACCGATCTGGTTGCCTTACCAAACTTTAGGGACCCTTGGAAATCTTGTTGCACCTTGCGCTTGAAAGAAAGCAAGGCCCAATGGTCTGGAGTTGGCCATTCTGCACTCTGCAATGAGGGTGTCTCCACGGCTTCTAACCTACCATAGCCTTGGCTTGACTTCGTTACCACTTACTTGTGGGAGTACATGAATATTCGCTTCTCGATTAGTTTTTTCGATGAGACATTAGGAAACATAAGCTCCCCAATGTGAGCATGCACAACCATGAATGTCCCTAAGAGGCACTCAAGCGGTTGCTCCTTAACTAAGCTGGATGGAAAAACATCTTTACAAATGCCCTTAGTCAAACAAAATGAGCGCATGCATGTTAAACATGATATATGCATGGGATAGCTAAACCATGAGGACTTACAATGAGGTGCAAATTGAGTTGAAGCTCTCTGTAGGTGGGATCTCAGCTGTACTGTACACGTGTTGCACGATGGCCACCATTCCGGACTTGGTTTCTTTGAATGCCAATAGTCTTCCCTTCCAATGGCGTTCCAATACGCCTCGACATCGTACGCGATGAGGTCCAGCACTGGACGGTTGCATGTAGACTCATGAACCCTTCTTGAATACCTGTGGGATCCATCCGCCCTCTGAATTTTTTGTGTTGTGCAACACAATCTCCTGTATCTCTGGTTTGGGCCGTCTATGTGTGTTAGCGGTGGACATGCTTCGGAAGTTGGGCTTAGGAAGGGATTGGGAATAGGTGGGAGGAAGGTGAGGGAGAGAAGTGGGCAAGGCTGTGGGCTATTGTGTGTGGGTACTAAGGAGAGAGAATGAGGAGCTGAGGGGAGGGTGAGGTGAGTTGCCTATGGTGGCTATGGTGGCTTTGACAGTAGAGATAGAGAAGGAGGGGAGGAGGGAGAGGTACAGAGGATGGTGGTGAGTTGTGGGCTATGGGGTGTGGGATTGTAGAGGGTTGATGGAGGTGTGAGAGAAGGGGGAGCTATGGAGAGAGGAAGAGAGTAGTGGAAAGCTTTTGGCTATGGCTGCCTTGACTGTAGAGAGAGAATGGGAGGAGGGAGAAGAGGGAGAGTGTGGGAGAGAAAAGTAGTGATAGAGGGAGAGAAAAGTGGATTTTGGGGGGGGAAATTTTACTTTTTGAAGTTAGTATATGTTTTGGGACAATTTTGGAGGCAAATGAGTCAATTTTGATACTTTCATTTTTTAGGGTTTTTAAGCCTGTGCATTTTTTCTTTTGGGGGGAGTCCCTCCCTCTTTTATGACACCTCTTTCCCCCTTTTACCCCCCCCCCCCCCCCCCCCAACCCCTAGCCTCCCTCCCCCCACTCTCTAAGAACCAAGCATTGAAGAGGGAGACAATTAGGCTACACCCCTATTGTTCCTCTCCCTCTAGGTGATATCCCAAGAGCCCTCTCATTGGTTCTCCCTTAAGCCTTCACTACTAAGTAGCTCTTTGCATGCTTGAATGGTCGCATCTTTTGAAAGTTGTGAGTAGGTTCTCGTAGCCGGTTTTACTGCAGGAAAGTTTGTCATTCCCAAAGCGTGACCAATGTGTGTAGCCATCAGTGGGTGCCCCTCGTACTTTGGGAAAAAGCTTAAGAACCTCATACACCATATCCATGGGAATATCATGTTAAGTATGGAGCCTGATTTACCCTTGTAATTTTCTGTGGTAAAAGCGCACATTTGTAAGGCCCCCATTATGAGGAGAAGCCATCGTGCGTGAAGGAAAATCACTCACCAGAAACCAAAATTTTCACGGACAAGAATCAGGGGCAACTTTAAAGGCCTCGGGGGCGGAGGCCCCCGAGACTTTTTTTTTCCGCCGGAATATTCTTTTTCGCAGGAATATTATGGCCGGACAGCGGCCGGAAAACAACCGGTCGGTTGGCCGGTGGCCGATAGTCAATGGCCGATGACCGGTGGTCGGAAGTCAATGGTCGGTGGCCGGTGGTCGGAAGTCAATGGCCGGTGGCCGGTGGCTGAATTCAAAAGCGGACTTGTCTTCTCAAGGGCGGCCACACATGGGCGGATTGGAGGGTCCGATTTGGACTTATTCGCACAAGGGCGGCTACACATGGCTGTCTCTCATAAGAGAGGGCAGCCCTTTTGGCCTATAAAAGGAGGCCATTTCTACACACATTTCATAGTGTGAAGTTGATGCAACAAGGTGAGTGTGAGGTGGTGAGAGTGAAGCAAGGCGGGAGCTCCATTAAGGGTATAATCCCTTTGTAAACTACTTCTTGTTTTGAAGTACTAAAGCCATTGAGTGGCTGCTTTTCCGTGGACGTAGCCCACATTGGGTGAACCACGTATATCGTGTGTACTCTCTCTCTCTCTCTACTCTATAATCTCGTGTATCTAAATCTGTCTCTCTCCATTAACTAATCTACTCAATTATCTATTTAGCTACGTCTTATTTCCTAACAACTGGTATCAGAGCAAGGTTTGCTCATAGCTAAATTATCTCAAGGAAAGGATTTCTTGAATTGAGTGGGAGTTATGGCGGAGGAAGGAAAGCTCAAGATTGAGAAGTTCAACGGCAAAAACTACCAACATTGGAAGATGCAGATTGAAGACTATCTCTACCAGAAGGACCTCTATTTGCCACTAGGCGGTCTTGCGAAGAAGCCCGCAACAATGGCAGATGAATCATGGATTGTCCTTGATCGAAAGGCACTGGGAACAATCCGGTTAAGCTTGGCGTCAACGGTGGCCTTCAATGTTTCAGAGATGAAGACCACGGAGGACTTGATGAAGTCACTTGACGACTTGTACGAGAAACCATCGGCATCCAATAAGGTATTTCTTATGAAGCGCTTGTTCAATCTAAAGATGGCAGAGAATGGTTCAGTTGCAGAATACCTAAATGACTTTAACACAAACATAAGTCAACTTCGATCGGTGAAAATCAATTTCGATGATGAAGTGCGAGCTCTCCTTATAATATCATCTCTACCGGATAGTTGGGATAGCCTTGTGATGGCTATAAGTAATTCTATCTCTGGCACAAATACTCTTAAGTTTGATGATGTTGTGGGTGTTCTCCTAAGCGAGGAAATGTGAAGGAGAAGCACAGGAGAATCATCAAGTGCTGCGCTATCAGTGGAAACAAGAGGAAAGCCTAAGGAGAGGTTCAAAAACCAAAAGGGTCGTGATCGCTCAAGGCGGAGCAAGTCACGCACAAAGTCAATTCTTGAATGTTGGAACTGCGGAAAGAAGGGCCACGTCAAGAAGGATTGATGGTCCAAGAAGAAGAAGGAGACTGAGTCTCAAGACAACAAGCCAACATCGGAGGCCAATGTGGTAGGTAAAGTAGAGCAAGATGCTCTAATTCTCTCATTAGACAATGTAGATTCCGGGGCTTCATTCCATGCGACACCACACAAGCAACATTTCCAAGACTACATCAAAGGTAATTTTGGGTATGTATACTTGGGAGATGATGAAGCTTGTGAGATTATCGGCAAAGGTACATTTTCTGTCAAAACTGCTAACGGAAATGAATGGAAGCTTAAAGATGTTAGGCATGTTCCTTCTCTTCGCAAAAATTTGATCTCTATAGAACAATTGGACGGTGAAGGTCACAACATTGCATTCGGAAACAAACGGTGGAAGATCTCAAAGGGATCTTTGGTGGTTGCCAAGGGAGAAAAAGTCGGTACACTTTACTTGTGTACTGTTAGCACGCAACCTTCAGCTTGTGCAGCAACTACAGAAGTTGACAGTGCGGTGTGGCACTATCGACTTGGGCATATGAGTGCCAAAGGAATGCAAATCCTTCAAACAAAGAAGCTTCTACCAGGTTTGAAAGAAGTGGACTTAGAGTTCTATGAAGATTGTGTTTATGGTAAACAAAAGAAGGTAAAATTTCAAAAATCAGGAAATGAAAGAAAAAATAAAAAACTTGAGTTGGTTCATTCTGATGTTTGGGGTCCTACA
This sequence comes from Adiantum capillus-veneris, assembly GCF_014529385.1. Lineage (NCBI taxonomy): Eukaryota > Viridiplantae > Streptophyta > Polypodiopsida > Polypodiales > Pteridaceae > Adiantum > Adiantum capillus-veneris. Next base: position 113,690,792 of record NC_140933.1, read on the forward strand.
AGTACACCATCACTTGGTGGCTCATTGTACTATGTAACATTCATAGACGATGCGACTAGAAAAACATGGGTTTATGTCATGAAGAATAAATCCGATGTATTTTCCATATTTCAAAGGTGGAAAGCCTTTGTGGAGAATGAAACAGGTACCAAGCTGGTTAAATGCCCCAGATCCAACAATGGAGGGGAATATTGTAGCCAAGATTTTGAAAGCTTTTGTGCTAGCAATGGCATTCGGAGGCAAAGGACAACCCCAAGGACACCTCAACAAAATGGGATTTCGGAAAGGATGAACAGGACAATCATGGAACGAGCACGAAGCATGCGGCTACATGCAGGCCTACCGCTTGAGCTTTGGGCGGAAGCTGTAAGTACGTCTGTGTACTTAATCAATCGGTCACCCTCAACGGCATTGGATGGGGGAGTTCCAGAAGAGGCATGGACAGGTAAACCGGTGAATTATGCATTTCTCAAAGTGTTCGGGTGTGAGGCTTTCATGCACATAGATAGAAGCCTAAGATCAAAGTTAGATGCAAAGTCCAAAAAGTGTTTCTTCATTGGCTATGGAGAAGGAGACTTTGGGTATCGCCTATGGAATCCTGAAGATGGTGAAATCTTAAGGAGTAGGGATGTAATTTTTAACGAACAAAATATGTACAAAGATTACTTGGAAAGAAAACAAACAAAAGAAACAGGTAACGAGTACATGGAGCTTGAGGACGGTGAAGACTCAAGGACTGCAAACGGTGAAAATGTGCAGCAACGTCAACCAAATGAGGAGCCTCAACCTATTCCCCGAAGATCTACAAGAGCAAGTAGACCTCCAGAAAGGTTTGTTCCTTCCTTCAACCATCTCTTGATCTCAGATTCTGGAGAGTTGGAATCATATGAAGAAGCTATGCAACATGAATCCAAAGAAGAATTGACGAAGAGCATACAAGTGGAGATAGACTCACTACATCGCAACCAAACATGGGAGTTGGTTGAGTTGCCTAAAGGTAAGCGGGCACTTCAAAACAAATGGGTGTACAAGCTAAAGGAAGAAGAAGGTGGGAAGAAAAGGTACAAGTCTAGGCTTGTGGTAAAAGGTTTTTCTCAAAAGAAAGGTATTGACTTCAATGAAATATTTTCTCCTCTTGTAAAAATGAACTCAATTAGGCTTGTCTTAAGCCTTGTGGCTGCTCATGATCTAAATCTCGAGAAAATGGATGTAAATACGGCATTCCCTCACAGTGACTTAGAGGAGGAAATCTACACGCTTCAACCAAAGGGGTATGAAGTAAAAGGTAAGGAGAAAATGGTTTGCAGATTAAAGAAGAGCTTGTATGGTTTAAAGCAAACATCAAGACAATGGTACTTGAAGTTTGATCGATGGATGTTGGATCATGGATTCACAAGATGCAACTCGGATCACTGCGTCTACACGGAGAATTTGGGAGATGGAAAATTCATCATCCTAATGTTGTATGTTGATGACATGTTGATTGCAAGTGCTAACATGTAGGACATCAAAGACCTAAAAGAGGAGCTGTCCAAATCTTTTTCAATGAAAGATTTAGGTGCTGCAAAGAGGATACTTGGTATGAAATATCAAGGGACAGGACGAAGAAGACAATAAAGCTATCTCAAGAAGATTACATCAAGAAGGTACTAGAAAGGTTTGCAATGCAAAATGCAAAACCAGTTTCTACACCTTTGGCTGGTCATTTTAAACTAACGAAGGATATGTGTCCAAAGACACAAGAGGAGATAGCCTATATGTCTAAAGTTCCATATGCTGCAGCGGTAGGTTCTCTAATGTATGCTATGGTCTGGACAAGGCCAGACATTGCACATGCAGTGGGAGTTGTGAGTAGGTTCATGGACAACCCAGGTAAAGAGCATTGGCAAGCTGTGAAGTGGATACTTAGGTATCTAAAAGGGACAACAACAAATGCTTTGTATTTTGGAGGAACTGATATTTTTCTAGAAGGGTATGCTGATGCAGATATGGCAGGTGACAAAGATACTCGAAGGAGCACTACTGGCTATGTGTTCACGGTTGGAGGCACAGCAGTAAGCTGGGCTTCAAAGCTGCAGAAAGTGGTTTCACTTTCTACCACGGAAGCAGAGTATGTAGCAATGACGGAGGCAAGCAAAGAAATTCTGTGGCTTCACAGATTCTTAGAAGAGCTTGGATTCAAACAAGACAATTGTGTCTTGTACAGTGATAGCCAAAGCAATATCCATCTTGCGAAGAACTCAGCCTTTCATTCAAGGACAAAGCACATTGAGGTGAGATATCACTTCATACGCACTCTTTTGGAAGAGGGACAACTAAAGCTAGGAAAGGTGCATACAAGTGAAAATCCTGCAGACATGTTTACAAAGGTGGTCAACAAGGAGAAGTTGAGCTTTCGCTCATCTTCAATCGGCATTCAAGGATAAGAAGCCAGAATGGAAAGCAGTCACAGGTTTGGTTTGGAGATCAGTCTCCAAGTGGGAGATTGTTAAGTATGGAGCCTGATTTACCCTTGTAATTTTATGTGGTAAAAGCGCACATTTGTAAGGCCCCCATTATGAGGAGAAGCCATCGTGCGTGAAGGAAAATCACTCACCAGAAACCAAAATTTTCACGGACAAGAATCAGGGGCAACTTTAAAGGCCGGAATATTCTTTTTCGCCGGAATATTCTGGCTGGACGACGGAATATTCTTTTTCGCCGGAATATTCTTTTTCGCCGGAATATTATGGCTGGACGACGGCCGGAAAGTGGTCGGAAAACAACCGGTCGGTTGGCCGATGGCCGGTAGTCAATGGTCGATGGCCGGTGGTCGGAAGTCAATGGTCGGTGGCCGGTGGTCGGAAGTCAATGGCCGGTGGCCGGTGACCGAATTCAAAAGCAGACTTGTCTTCTCAAGGGCGGCCACACATGGGCGGATTGGAGGGTCCGATTTGGACTTACTAGCACAAGGGCGGCTACACATGGCTGTCTCTCATAAGAGAGGGCAGCCCTTTTGGCCTATAAAAGGAGGCCATTTCTACACACATTTCATAGTGTGAAGTTGATGCAACAAGGTGAGTGTGAGGTGGTGAGAGTGAAGCAAGGTAGGAGCTCCATTAAGGGTATAATCCCTTTGTAAACTACTTCTTGTTTTGAAGTACTAAAGCCATTGAGTGGCTGTTTTCCCGTGGACGTAGCCCACATTGGGTGAACCACGTATATCGTGTGTACTCTCTCTCTCTCTCTCTACTCTATAATCTCGTGTATCTAAATCTGTCTCTCTCCATTAAGTAATCTACTCAATTATCTATTTAGCTACGTCTTATTTCCTAACATATCATTAGGTAGATCGGCCTCTACTAATGCTGACAAACCTAGCATATGTAGCTAATCTTTTGATAAAACTTCTTAAAGAGACGGATGAGGCTGCTGCAAATGGAAGTTCAAAGTGAATTTGGTTTGAGTTTTGGAGGAAGGAGGATGAGGGATTTGATGGTTGAGCACCTGAGTGTTGGCCTTCTTCTTTTTGTCTTTCACATCATCTTCATGTTCATCATCTTCATGTTCATCATCTTCCTGTTGGCTAGAAGACTCTGAGTCAGAGTCAGAGGCAGACCCGGAGTCAGACGCTTTGTAACTCTCATGACTATGATCAGTGGAGGACAAATCGGTGAAGCCATGGCTGGAGGTTTTCACGTCTTCTTCCTCTGCATAACTTCAAGATGTTTCAATGGGTCTATGTCGAGACAAGGCTTTCTTCCTAGCTTGCTTGCTTGTACCAACCATCATGAATTATTCTTGAACTCTGTGTTGTATCCTCAAAAACTTGCAAGTTGAAAAGTGTGAATCGGAGATTGTTGAGCTAGGTCCTGCCTGAAAAGCGTGAGGAAAGAAGCTGAATGTTGCAGCGGTGCAACTTGATGGGATACACTGTAGAGGGGCACTACAACCTACAACTCGATGGGATAGACTGTAGGGAGGAAGAGATAGACTGTAGGGAGGGGCGAGGGGGTGGGGTTAGGGTAGGGATGATGTGCAGGGTATGGGCGAGGGTAGTTTTGGGTATGGGCGAAGGATTGGGTGGTGAGGGCGAGGGGGATTTTGGTAGGTGCGAGAGGGATTAGAGAGGGGACGAGGGGAGGGGTGATGAGGGGCGAGGGGATTTAGGGTAGGGGTGAGAGGGTATTAGATAGGGGCGAGAGGAGAGATTATTTGGGTAGGGGCAAGGGAAATTAGTTAGGGGCGAGAGGGGGAGATTGGTTGGATAGGGGCGAGGGGGATTAGTTAGGGGAGAGAGGGGGGAAAGATGTTGTTAGTAGGGGCAAGAGGATTACACAGAGGTGAGGGATGGAGATTTGGTGGGTAGGGGTGAGGGGGAATTAGATAAGGTCGAGGGAGAAGAGAGTAGGGACAAGGGAGGTATTGGTGAGGGGCAAGGGAAATTAGAGGGTAGGGGCAAGGGAGGGTTGGTGAGGGGCGAGGGGATTAGAGGGTAGGGATGAGAGTAGAGGGGACGATGGGAGATAAGGCGAGGGTACTAGACAAGAGGGCCAGGGGCAGTAAATAGATGCAAAGGCAGTAAGCCTAGGAGGATGTACGAGGGGTGTTAGGGGCAGTGGAGGTGTATGTAAGAATTGCAAGGCAAATTAGGAGACTAGAGAAACAGTTACTGCTACAGAAAGAAGAGTGGGAACTTATAAATGTCTCCCGATGCCTCACGCACGTTACACTTAGAAGAAGAGAGAGATGAGAGTTTTACTTCATAGAAAATTAGCACAGGAGACAATACATATCTAGCCGAGGAGTTCTAGAAACACCCCAATAAAAGCTTCGAACAATACAGATGATAGAAAGCCTGATAGAATAATTGGATTTTGATAATTTCAAGACGAAACAAGTACCCCAATTCTACAGTGTAGAGAAAGTATTTTTAAGGAGGAAATGTGGAGACTCCTACAGACATAGCAGAGACTGAGAGGTGAAGAGGCATTAACATAATGCCGGCTCTGTCGGAAAGGTAATGGAAAGAAAAGAGATGGGAGATTAGGAACCTATACTTAGAGGCATAACAATTACTAGCAAAATGGTTGTAGACTGTTTACTCAGAGGGATAATAGCACTTGATTCTAGAGCCATTTACCAGCGACAAGGGAACACCATCCAAAGTTACAAGTTGGATCGCTCCTTGTGGCAAAATTTCATGTACCACGAATGGACCTTGCCAAGCTGGAACCAACTTCTCTGCTTTTTTTTATATCTAGCTTGATACAATATCACTAATGATCCTTGCATAATTTTTGTCCTTCTGAGGTGGCGATCATGCCACGCCTGCGACGAAGCTACTCTACTTCAAGAGCCTGAGAAGCCAAACGGCGGCTTTCTTCCAATAGGGCAAGACGAGATACAGAGGCAGACCCTAAAACCAAAATTGGCACGAAGACTACCTACCCGTGGAGATCCTGAATTGAATTCAAAGGGTGCTATTGCTTCCAACCCGAAGGCTAACTGAAATGGGGTGTGGTTGGTTGTGGCTTTGAAAGAAGTGCGGTAAGCCCAAAGACTGTCTGTCGTGGATAGCTTGAGCCCAAGACACAGGATGTAGATGGCATGATTTTCGCAGAAGGGCTATCAGAACCTTATTAGTGCTCTCTGCCTGTCTATTTGCTCTTGAGTAATAGGAACAAGACTTACGATGAAAAATCTTGTAGTTGGCGAGCAAGGTTGAAATCAGTTCATTAACAAAGTGACTACCCCTATCACTGGTGATCTCCAGGGGACAGCCAAACCTGCACAAAATATTTTCATATAGAAACTTGGCTAATATTGCCAGTACAATCAGTTGTTGCCAGTACCTCAGCCCACTTGGTAGCATAATCAATAGCCACCAGCAGATACTTCCGATTACTTGGTTGGGCTGTCGGGGGAGCAATTGGACCCACAAAATCTATGTCCCATCTCTCAAAGGGTAGCCATGCCATAGAGACTTACAGAGGACGGTTGGACTGCTTGCTTGGTTTAGGTCCATAGCATTGACACACGTCACATACTTTCACATAGGCAATTGCATCTCAAAAAACGTAGGTCCACCATAGACCACTCTGAAGAATCTTCTGGATTGTAATGTGACCAAGGTAGCGGCCACCAGTGGAACCACTGTGAGCATCCTCCAAAATATTCTCAACTTCATGAGGGGAGACACGCCGTCTTAGAACACCATCTGGCCTGAATTTGTAGAGTTGGCTCCCAATTAGAGTGAACGGCTTGGACTTTAAAAGCAATCTTCTCTTTTGCAGTGGAGACGCATTATCAGGGTATAGGCTAGTGGATAGAAAATACAATACATCGCTGCACCATTCCGAAGTGGTATCCACCTTAAAGAGACTGCTATCTAGAAAGTCATCTGCAACCCTTGTTGCTTCTTCACCTGTGTGAATGCGAGAGAGGTGGTCCGCAAGGACATGATGTTTGTCGGGTCTGAGTATCACTTCGAAGTCAAACTCTTGAAATAAGAGTAGCCATCGCCATACTCAACCTGCAACTTGCGGCTTATTAAGCAGATAGCGTAGGGCATGGTAATCAGTAATAACTGTGAAGTGGACTCCTAATAAATAATGGTGAAATTTTTGTAAAGCATACACAATGGCAAAACCTTCCCTTTCTGTGGTGCTATGGTTGCGCTCTGCCTTGGTGAGTAGGCAACTTGCATAGTGAACATGGCGATCCAAGTTGTATTCTGTACTCGGTTGAGTCAGCACAGCACCCACAGCCAATCGACTGGCATCAGTATGCACATGAAAAGGAAGAGACCAATCGGGAGCCACTAGAATAGGTGCTTCAATTAGGCGACCATTGAAAGCAGACAGTAGCACTGGTGAGTCGGGTCAGTGGTTGAGCCACCTGTGCATACATGCGTATAAACCTGTGATGATCGCCTGTGTAGCCTACAAAGATCTGCACATCTTTTGGGTTGATGGGAAATGGTAACTTCAAGATTGCTACTATCTTCTCTGGGTCAGGCGCTAAACCTTTAGCAGACACTACATGGCCTCGAAGTGTACCTTCAGTGACCAAAAAATGACATTTGTTTGGATTGAGCTTCAGGCATGCCTCCCTGCACCTCAGGAAGACAACAGAGAGTTGAGCGCGGTGCTCCTCTAGATTTTCCACTGGGGTTGAACACTGAGCACCCGAGAAAGTTGAAAAATCATCCATGAAGATGCGAAGATGATCCGTAAGCAAAGGATAGAATATGAGATATATTGCTCGATTGAAGGAAGGTGGAGCGTTTTTCAACCAAACGAGATTCTAGTGTAGATAAAAATACCCCAGGGAGTCACAAAAGCCGTTTTAATTTGATCACCTGGATGGATGCCCAATTGATTGTATCCATTGAACCCATCCATGAAACTGTACAATACATGGCCTGCTACATCTTCTAGCACACGCTCAGTGAAAGGTGTGGGAAAAACATATAGGATAGCTACCTTGTTTAGAGCGCGGTAATCTATGCACACACGGATTTTATTCGACTGCTTCTTAGGTGCTATCGCCATGGGTGATAACCACTTAGAGTGCTCCACAGGTACAATGATCCCTGCCTCTTGCATTTTTTCAAGCTCTGACTTGACAGCCTCTGCAGACTTTGGGTTGAAATTGTAAGCTCGGCCTCTGACAGGCTTAGCCCCTTCGACCAGAGGGATAGTATGGACACCCAATTCTGGTGGGATCCCTTCCAAATCCTTGTAGGACCAAGCAAAAACATCTTTAAAACAGTGTATAAAGGAAACTACTTTATCGAATAACGTGGGATGCCCCCATAACCAAGCTGCTAAGAGGACATGCTGAGGGTTGTGAGGGTCGCCCAGGTTGACTTCTTTGACAGGGTCAGGAGCTGTAACTGGAGAGGATGCCTCTGAAGATGAAAAGTGAGCTGCCTTTTGGAGCTTTCAGACATCATGGGCTGGTGTTTGATCAATTGGAAACTCCTCATACTCCTCTTGTAACCATCATGGTGGAAGCTTCTCGAAGGGTAAGTCTTTAGATACAGACATAGCAAAGTGCTTTTGAGTGGGCGGGGCGTCACATGCGGGAGATGTTAGAAGAAGAGGTGGAACGTTGGCGAGCTCATACAGAGGATATTTCTTCCCCCTTCGGTGATGTGTTATAGGTTCACCAAGGCCAACGGCTTCCATCAGAGGAACACTTGAATCATGGTCATCATGGACTAACACACTTGCTTCTTTGACTGGGACACTTTCTGTTGTAGGGCTTGGGTCACTGGTGTCGGCCTGAGGATCCGAGAGAGAGAGTGTTACAGACGCAGGTGAGGCTTGAATAGAGACCACATAGCATGGTATCAAAGTGGTAGCTTCCAACCACTGCAGCAAGTCTTCGTCAAACCCGTCAGGTGGGATAGGCTGCTCGGGGTCAGGGCTGGAGTGTACTGACAATGAACTATGATGAGCCACTAGATCCATACCTCCTTCGAGTCGAATTGGTTGCATGGGGGATCCAGGAGTATGTATCCACATGGAGTCGTTTCCCCAATCATGAAGTGCCTTAGTATGTCGCAACCATGGTCTACCAATAAGAAAAGGAAATCCTCCTTTCACCTGGGGAAGATTGACCACCACAAAATCCAAGCTAAAGGTGAAGCCTTGTAACTTCAGAGACACTTGGTCTACTATGCCCACCGGATAGACTGTCCTCTGGTCAGCCAATGTAATAGTGAACGGAGTTGGGCGGGTAGGCTACACACCTAAAGCCAACAGAGTAAACTCTGGCATCAGATTGATCCCAGATCCACCATCCACTATGACGCCTGAGAATTGATACCCAAGAATAGACACAGTGAGACGAGGATTTTTGTAGTCGGTGAGGGGAGTAGCTGGATAAGAAATCACGTAAGACTCTGAGGGTTGTACAAAGAGGTGCCCGCCACTAGGCCGTGCACCCGGGTAAAGAGACTGAATGACTGAGAGGGTGTCACTTCTGAGGGTTGCATCTAGCCAGAGCATCTCATAAAGGGACACTTGTTGAAAGGTGTGCTTCAAGATTGCTTCCGCTGTGGGCTTATTTCCTTCAATCCGGGCTGTCTCTAGAACTCTGACCTGTTCCAAGTCAGCCACTAACTCTAAGAAGGCTCCATCAATGTCCGAAAGCATAGAGACTGGCCTACTTTTAACACCAATGAAGGGCTCGTCAGTTTGGTCAGGTTGTGGAAGTGATGGACGAGATGGACTTGTTGGCAAGCTGAGACCCAGAGCTGCTCTCTGTGCCTGAGTGAGTACACCAACAGCCTCCGCCACTTGTTGTGGCCGAACTGTATAAGTAGCAGGTGATGGCTAAGGGGTGGTGTTATTGTGATCAGATTGATCTTTGGGAATGTGAATTCTTGTTGGTTCTGATTTGGGCATGAAGACGAGGATGCCCTTTGCTTGGGAGACTTCGGACAATGACGGCAAGGAGGAGACCGGTAAAGGACATTTGCTTTGGTAATGCCCATATCCTCCACATCTGTAGCATAAGATGGGCCGATTTGATGGACAAAACGGGGAACGAGGTGGTCTCTATTCTTGTTGCATAGAGTTGGAAGATGAGGTGTAGAAACTCTAAGGGGTTGAGGGAGCATGAGTATGATAAAAACTTTGAGATGGAAAAGTACCTGACATACCTTGGACAGTCGGGGTATTGAGCAAAGGTGGCATGTAATTTGGAGGACCATAGGGGGAAACCATGTTGGATGCAGGTGCTAGCCCTTGTTGGAGAGAAGGACCTAGACTTTGTTGTATTTGACGCAATCCCTTGATATAGTAGCAATCCTTGTCTTCATGCCCAGACTTTTCGCAGAAGTGGCAATAAGCCCTAAGGGGACAGTCCTGTGGAGGGTGTCCTAGAGAGCGACACGAGCTGCACCATACCATAGTTTTAGTCTCCTGTTGAGACCGAAGCTCTTCTAGCTCTCTCTTGATTTGATCCAAAGCCTCATAATGTGGGGGCTTCTCCTGTCTAAGAGAGATTGATTTCTCCTCTTGAAGAGCGCTGTAGTTTTAAGGCTTCAAGTTCCCTACGTAAAGAAGTCAACGGATCAGAAGGACTTTCCGAAAACACTGAGGGGGTCTCTATGTGAGGGGATTTGGTGAACATCTTCCTAGCCCCCTCTATCCTAGTAGCAGGCCCGTCAAACTCCTCCAAAGTGGCGTCAGGTTGGAGACTCTCTCAGAGTTTTTGCTGAGAAGTTTTGGGAAGAGCCTTCTCCACCCACTTCTTAAGCATAAATTCAACGGGTTGCTGGGGAAGCTTGGGAACCAGAGACTTGGTTTTAGTCATGAGTTCTGCAAAAGTCTCCTCTGGCTGGAGCACCATGTTGGCCAACTCATCCAAAACCTTTTCCTCGTAGTCACATGGCCTGAATGCTGCACAAAATTGTTCTCTTAAAGTCGCCCGAGTTGCAAAATGGTTCTCTGCAAACTGACTGTACCATTTATCTGCTAATCCATCCAAGGTAGATGGAAAGAGTACCAAATAAGCATCTTCTCTATTAAGACCACGACCTCTACAAAGAGATATGAACCTCCTTGCATGGTCGTCTGCATCTTCTGAGGAGAATCCCTGGAAGGTAGGAAAATTGATGTTTACCTTGGCCAAAACACTAGTCAACGCCTCCATGGCCTCTAGCTCAGGAGCCTGATGCTCAATAGCCTCTTGTAACAAAATAAAAGAGAGCTTTACTCGGGAAGGTGACCTGGAAGATGTGGAACAAGATAGAGGAATGGGTGATGTCATATGTGGAGGTATGGGTGATGAGGCTGGTGGACTTCTATTAGGTACCAAGGGTCTTCTTCTGTTGTTTTACTTCAGAGGACTCAATCTTCAGAGGACGCTTTGACGCTCTAATGATCGCCTTATATGTGTCATGCAGCGACCACAAACCCAACCACGCTTTGGGACGAGGAAGGCCTAGACCAGGACGAGAGCTGGTTGGACCAGGGCGAGAGAGGACCACACTAGCAGGCTTATTAACAGTGCAAGGCAAAGTAGGCAAAGCTAGGTAAAAACCAGCTAGCTCCTCGATTTGTACCTCAACAGAGAGTGAGACTTCAGTTGAGGTCTTACCGAGCGTGCCAAAAAATGAGAGCACTTGTAGTGCGGATAGTGTGTTGTGCTCTCTACAGTGGGTGCTCCTAAATCCAATGTGCATGACATCTCACTAAAAACAGAATGAAAACAAAGGGAATAATAGACAACAACTGATCAACATAGAGACACAGCAAAACATATGGACTCGACTATCTCAAAGAACCGATACAAACTCTGGAGTGGCAGCACACTCAGCTCCAGCCCAGAAATCACAGGTACAATGGGGGTGTCGAGGCTCAGATGTGCAGGGATGGTGCAGAAGTGCGGTGTGTATAGACTCGCTACTCTAGATGACGATGATGGACCATATATCAAGAAGATGATAATCCCGGCCCAACAGCTACTACTCACACGTACAATCATAAAGAGCCACCAACGGCTCATAAATGTCAGCCATCTAAGTCTATCCAAACTGGTGGTGACTTGGCCACGATGTCCACTAGCCCACCGTCCGTATCCCTCCCACATGCCACTACCCTGGCCAGAGAGTCCATCCAGTGTGAACCACACCAGACCAATTCTACAAACTGTGTGTCCTGTGAAAGTGACATTGTAGCCTGCTAGACCTTGATGTCGATACTAAGTGGTGTTGCAACTGTGTATCAAAACGCAAGGCAACGAGGGCTGCGAGCTTGCAGAGGTGGACGCCTTCTACTGAGAGCGTTCAAAAACGCTAACAATATCGAACTCCTCAAGGCAGTGGTAACAACAAGGGAAAATGCTAGGTGCAGAGGTAGTCTTCAAAACTTCTCAACACTTGCTATTCTTCTCCAAAGCTCTGATACCATGTCAAAGTTGACAATGGGAAAGCACTGAACCAAGGAGAAAAGCATGAGAGAGAGAGAGAGAGAGAGACTTCTAAACCAACCAACCTTGGCAATGAATTAGTATAATTTACAATGGGGGCGAGGTATGCGTATATACTCCCCTTAGCAAATTGTCCTACCCAAGATGTGACAAATAAGTAAAATAAATACCTAAAGCCAAAATAAATATTGGGATCACATTGGGCTATTCACTTGAGATGGTATAAACTTTAACAAAATGTGGGAAAACCCAGAAAGAGTGGTCTCATAATCTTGCTTTTGCTATAGGAGATTTAATATATAATTTTGGACAATTGAAATCCAAAAAGAAAAATTTATTGGCATGCCTTAAAAGTTGGATTTTCTTGCATGATGGTGCATAGAGTATAGTCTACAAATTACAACCTTTGAAGTTTGTGGCAAGTTCAAATCATGTACTACTATGTATTTCAATTGGTGGCATGCCAATATACTTTGTTATTTTGTTGAATGGTTATAAGAAGGTTAATCTAACACAGTTCTAACAGTTAGTATGCTATCTTGCATGCGAACATGGTCTTTTGTTTTTTTGAATAGCTTCTCACAAGGTTATTGTAGTGCAGCTAGTGTGTATGGGTAGATCGCAGCCTTACCATGTATGACAAACCATTGACAAGCTTATGGCACTGGATGGCCTAAGAAAGTCAAGTCCTCAACCAATCTTGGCAATGAATTAGTATATTTTACAATGGGGGTTAGGTGTGCTTATATACTCACCTTGGCAAATTTTCCTACCCAAGATGTGACAAATAAGTAAAATAAATACCTAAAGCCAAAATAAATATTGGGATCACATTGGGCTATTCACTTGAGATGCTATAAACTTTAACAAAATTTGGAAAAACCCAAAAAAAGTGGTCTCATAGTCTTGCTCTTTCTATAGGAGTTTTATTATATAGTTTTGGACGATTGAAATCCAAAAAAATAAAATTTTGGCATGCCTTGAAAGTTCGATTTTCTTGCATGATTGTGCATAGGCTATAGTCTATAGATTATGTTCTTTGAAGCTTGTAGCAACTTCAAGTCATGTACTACTATGTATCGCAATTTGTGGGATGCCAATATGCTTTGTTATTTTGTTGAATGGTTACCAGAAAGTTGTTCTAACACAATTACAACAGTTAGTATGTTATCTTGCACGTGAATATGGTATGTTGTTTTTTTTAATAGCTTCTCACAACGTTATTGCATTGCAGCTAGTGTGTAGGGGTAGATCGTAGCCTTACCATGTATGACAAACCATTGACAAGCTTATCCCACTCGATGGCCTAGGAAAGTCAAGTCCCCGGGCATTGATGTTTTGGTTAATCATTTGTCGCAAACCCACATAACAAGGACCAAGTAACCTGTTGGACTGCAATGATACACCTTCAAGATGGCTTTAGTGTCTGTCTTCTCGCAATCTTAATGGAGGTAGAATGGAGAGCAACACTCCTCTTGATGAAGACACAAATAAGCAATTTCAATTTTATGTGAGAAGGATTTAGAAGTGTCCTTGAATTTTCTATTCACGCGGCTTTTAAATTAAAAGAGATACATTGCTCGTGATGGTTTGTTCCCTTCTAGTATGGATTTCACATTATGATAAGATTCATCATGCTAAGGAAAGGTGGTCAAACATGAGTCTTTTCTTGGATAGTGAACCAACACTAACATGAATTGGTTATCATGTGGTGGGAAATATAGCAAATGTGCTCAATCCACATTATCAAAGTGACAAGCTACGACATGGTTCAAACTATGATAAACAATGGTGACACCCTAGGGGCTTTTCATGCATGTTCAATTGGTGACTTCTTCGTTCTTGAGAACCATCATTATCACTTTAAATAAACTCAACTTTGCGAGCATAATCACCACAAGAAATAAATATTTGAGGATGCTGTCAATTTCATCAAATGAAGTAGATTTCAAAAACTTTTTAGTTGTGGTCAATTTATTGTTTGATCTTTCCTCAATTTCTTTTATTGAAAAAAGGTTTGAGACTACATATGATTGGGCAAGTTTAAGGCATGCAAAGCTTTTGTACTTGCACAAATAACCCAGCACTACTTTGTTCTTGCTTGTGCTGAGTTGTTACTCCATTACTTTTGAATGTGAAAGTAATTGGCATAAAATGTGTTGCCTACAACTATGTATCCTACTATTTGTCACGAACAAAATTGGGTTTTCTTCCATCTGCACACACAAAGTATGGTACAGTTTCATGCGAGAAAAATAGTGTATTATAATTTATATCATAGGGTTCAAATTCGTACGGTGTGATTTAAAAAGATAGGATTACTCAATATCATACGGTGTGGTGTATCATACAACCCTAACTACAGTCATAGAGTACGGCATATTTGTATAATATGGACGCTCATACACAGTACAAAAACTTCCATGGCTGCACATAGTTTAGGTCCATTTCAACTGCAAACTTTCCACAAGCATGTTGCTACTCACTTTTCACAAGGCTGTTCTTGTTATATGCTTCTTTTTGCAGGGCAGTACTCTTCTCAAGTTCACACTTACATGCGAGAACCTAACTCAGCAAAAGTCTCGCACACCATAGCAATGCATTCCGAGTTGCCAACAATGCACGAGAGAGAGAGAGAGAGAGAGAGAGAGAGAGAGAGAGAGAGAGATTTTATTATCCTCTTGGGGAGGTTAAATATGACCTATGGGACCAAAGATACATGTGATGTATGTGTGGGGCTGATAAGTGACTCTCGATGCTCAAGGATCATGGTGATAAGAATCGCAATGGAATGCCCGCACTGGCTTGGGGTGGGTTGGGGGGGGGCGGGGGGGGGGGGGGGGGGGGGGCGCTATGCAATTCACTTCACAACATTCCCCGCGATAGAAAAAATCTCTGCTCTAGAAGGGCGGTACTTGAATATTTCTACAAGTATTTCTCATATCCATAGAACTACCTTGAAAGCAAACTGTAAGCATCATCTTCCTGCAAAATTGGCTTTTTTGCAATAGATACTCCCCATTGGTTCCCTGCAACAAAGCTTAAATGTGCAACTCCAAACGCAGACTCACTTTCCAACCTTCTCAAATGCTTTCATTAGAGCGTCTGTATGTTCAGGCTTCCCTACAGATATCCTGATAAATCCTCTCAACTCCTCCTTTTCATAGTGGCGCACCATCACTCCCTCTCGGGCAAGGTCAGCCTATAACCAGAAAACAATCTCAATCTCTCTCTCTCTCTCTCTCTCTCTCTCTCTCTCTCGTGTACAAATGGGTATTACATAATAATCGTCTGATAAAATCAATAGAAAAGGCATGTAGTCCACTGGCTGCATAAAGCCATAAAATTGTCAGATGCAGTACAAAAGTATTACAACTCGAAGCGATACAACGGGTCACATTTACAAGAAGAAATAAATGAGATGATGCACATGTGGAGAAGGGATTCAAGGCACTGACTGATGTGGTAAAGCACCATGAGGAAAACATTGAATGGATAGAAGTGCTAGCCCTCACCTTCTTCTCCTAGTATCATAAATGATACATTGGAGGAAAAGAAAAGAAGAAAAATATAAACTTTGAATGTGCCCTTTGTGGGTTGCACTTAAGCCAATGAGTCAAAGGAGGGATCACTTATGATGAAGTTTGTAGATTTGAAGCAAAAGAAAAAACAGGTTCACCAGTTTCATGGAGTGGTGTGGAAAACATAACCACACACTTCGCCATCATGGCTAAATAATGAACCGAGTAGTCAGGATTTTCTATAGGCTTCAAACTTCTTGGACTAAGGTAATTGTTTAAGATAACAGTTTATAAATAATGTATGTCTTCTAATGGCTTCCAAAAAACTAAAATCCATGACTTTCTCTTTCAGATGCCTTTGAGACTTCAAGAATTCCTCCTCGCAGTTTTGTCTGACATGAGTTCACACCCGCCATAGCCGATCTTTACCCGGTCGTTGTGCCTTGCTACAGACTCCCAAGCCTCTGCCACAGGTGTACTCAAGCCTATGGATGCAGCCCCAATAGGCTTGTGCTCAGTTGGAGGGCAGGTCAATTTAAGCCAATCGGGCAGTAAACCAGTACAGGAAGCCTACTGCAACCTTAAACAAGGAATAGCCACGGACGCTAGGAATTCTTAAACATTCAAAGGAGACCTACCTACTCAACCCTCGGACGACTCTCAACCCGAAGTTGAAGGATTGAAGAGATTTTGATCCCCGAACAAATTCTTGCTCACTCGAGGAAAAACAACACAGATTTCTGGTGAGATTCAAAAACTACTCATACATGGAGCCCCAGCGAGATTCAAAAACTACTCAAACATGGAGCCCCAGATCATGATGATCTGATACACTCGTATAAAGAAGCTTTTGGATTAACTAGATTTTTTCATATGTGGATTTGACATGGTATAACCGGCCCGTACAACGTAGAGGGCGGTACTATTTCAATTATTTGTAAACTTTACACAGAGCACTGAGAAGGGAAGAGAACATAGTTGCGTCCAGCGACTAGAATGTCACTGCGCACACGAGACCGACACCCTGTAGGCCCCAAAGACTGGCGCCCTTTTCGGTATTTCTTTAATTTAGAGAGAGAGAATTACAAAAAGAGCCCCTGGAAGACAACACCTGCATCCAGCTAGTACGCTCCAGATTCGGCAAAATTTCGGCAGCATAACGTTACCGAAATCAATCCGAATCAGTTTCTAAGGTAGGCCCTCTGTTCCACGGACATATTCCCTCAGTCGGGAGCACAAAACAGTAAATTGCAGGTCGCTGTAATTTCTGGTTCAGCCCTGTTTTTGACCTGATTTGGGCACATGACTGTCCCTGCACTGTTCCCTGCACCTTGGGCTAAGTGCCCCTTGATTCTGGAAACATTTTGGGCTCAAAACAACCCCAAAATAGAGTAAAAACAGCAAGCGTACAATGCTGAATTTACTGCGCAATCGAGAGGTTATCACCCTCTCGTGTACCTGCTTTGGTGCAGTAGCTAACTACACCGGTTCCTGTGCAAAGAGGCTCTTGCCTCGGCACGAAAGCATATTTCCCCACAACTGTACATAGGTCAAATGAGAAGCCCACTAGTGGGGCATAACATACTGTACGTAGGGGAGAAAGAGAGCAGTATGTAGCGTGCGGGGCATCACTCCCGTCACCATACTGTGCATAGAGGGCAAGGTAAGCATTCCATAGCTTCTGTACCTGCTACAATCCACCTGAGGCTGAAAATGGCACCCCCTTTGTTGATATGCAGCTCGTTTTTGCCTCCCAGAGTGGCAGAATCGCTCACAGGCTGACACGTCACCCAGTTTCCGAGTTTGGGCTTTCCCTGCTAAAAATATCTCAACTGGTGCGTCAGCTGACTTGGCAGCAGAGCAATAAAATGTTCCCCTTGTCATTCCAGAGCTAATGACGCGAACACATTTTCCGGTCAAAAATAGCAGTTCCCTAAATTTTAGGAGATGCTTCCATGGCGTCCCTATCGGTCTCCTGACCATCATTGAAGACTACCATTTGACCAACATCTACAATGTGGGTTAATTTACTGACCCCTTTCAACTTATAAAGTTGCAGTGACTTGACGAGTGGCCCAAATTCCAGTTTGGCGCACACGAGCTTCCATACTCATCAGAATTCAGTGCTAACTGGCGCGGGCAGTCCCTGTCTTACCGACCTAGATCCCCGATGTGAGAAACCCATTTGGCCGCAGTCGTTTCACACTGGCCATGCAATGTCCACTAGCACCTTTTCTAGGGTTTTGGGACAAACAAGTAAAAATAAAATAAATATATCTAATACTTATTTACGAAGGCAACAGGAAAAATACACCTCCTGGTGACACACCCCACCCTTGAAATAGTGCAAGCGACCTCGCTTGCATGCCAATAATACATGCGGATATCTCCTAATATCACATATATTCTATGATGGGAATCCAAGATATACATGCTTCCGGAAATGTAGCGTTGGACGATTAAACAATCCCACCAACCTGGCTACGACACATATATCAAGCATAGAAGTCTTCTAGTGTATTCTTGAGCACAAACTTCTCTAGCTAAATTCTGTATGGAAAGAGTAGATACAATTGCTTAACTACTCTCTTGAGCATCATGAACCATGCTCTTGCCTTGCTCCAAAAACGCTGCATCAAGTCACTGTGGGTTCCATCTGAAAGGCTTCAAGATACAATTGCAATAGCTGAGGTGAATCAACCAATTCAGAGTCTTCCATCCATTTGGCATCTAACGATGGATAGTTTTTGAACTTCACCAAATAGCGTCTTGCAACTTTTCCTCTAACCTTTCTTTCTTTATGTGCCAATATCTGTTCAGGAACAAGGATTTCATCCAATTCTTCCACTTCGGGTTGTTCCTCATCAAGCATATTCTCTGGCACATCACCAACAAAGGGCCTTAGAAGGCTGACATGAAAAGCATTATGTATTTTCCAACCTTCTGGTAGCTTTAACCTGTAAGCTACATCGTTGATCTTTTCTGAAATCTGAAAAGGACCATAATATTGCATACTGAGCTTAGAAAACAAGCGTTCCTTGCCTTTCCTTTTCCTTAACCTGGCCTTTTCAAAGCGCAAAAGTACCCAATCACCAAGTGAAAATACAAGTTCACGACGGTGACGATCAGCAGCTTTCTTTTGCTTAGCCTGAGTCTTCTCAAGAGCAATCTTTATCTTCCTGTATGTTTCATCCATATCTTGCACATACTTGTCTGCCTCAAATATCTTGTCCTTAGTCTGCAAAATGGGCGGGACTTTCTTTCCTCCTTCCACTATCTCAAATGGTGCCTTACCTGTTGACGTATGCACAGTGTTATTGTAAGCATATTCAACCAATGGGAGATGGTGTTCCCAAGTTGCCTTGTGCTCTAAGACATAACATTTGAGCAGGTCCAAGACAGTAGAATTTGCCTCTTCTGACTGTCCATCAGTTTGCGGATGAAACGAAGAAGAGAACTTGAGCGTAGTGCCCATGTTCTCAAACAATGCCTTCCAAAAAAGACTCGTCATACGTGGATCCCTGTCACTGACAATTGAATGAGGCATCCCATGATATTTAAAGATATTGCTCATGAATATCTTGACCATGTGTTCTGGCTTTATCTTCTTCCTAACAGGAATGAAATGGGCCTGCTTACTGAACCTACAAATGATAGTCCAAATCCCATCATTTCCTGTTTGCGTCCTTGGAAGATCAAAGATAAAGTCCATTGCTATACTTTCCCATGGCCTATCAGGGATCGGCAATGGCTGCAACAATCCTGGTTGCTTTTGTCTGTCAAATTTGACTTTTTGGCATACTAAGCATGATCTTACAAATGTGTCAACATCTTGACGCAAAGCTGGCCAATAGAAGAATGCCTCAACCCCTTTCACTGTCGCATCAATTCCACGATGCCCAGCATAAGGTGGAGCATGACTTTCCATCAAAATCTTTGGCCGTAACTGTTTAGTAACGCATAACTTTCCATGCATCATGAGAAAGTCATTGTCAAGCATATAGTGCTCATGATGTTGCCCATCAACAAGCTGGTCATAGATCCTTGCAAAATCTGAATCTTCAGCATATTGTGTCTTCATTTCGTCTAGTTCACAATGGTACGGAATTGACACTGCTGAAATTTGGGGCTTTCGTGACAATGCATCAGCCACCACGTTCTTTTTCCCTTGCACATGCACAATCTGAAAATGGAACATTGACAAGATGTTTGCCCATCGCATGTGCTTCTCAGACAACTTCGTCTGTGTAAGAAAATATCGCAAGGTTTGATGATCCGTTTGGACAACAAAATCAGCCCCTAGCAAATAGTGTTTCCAACTAGTGAGAGCATGAATTATTGCCAGCAATTCTTTCTCATAGACTTGCAAGTTCCTTTCAGTCTTCAAAAGAATTCTGCTCTCATATGCGACTACTCGGCCATTCTGCATTAGAACTGCACCAAGACTATGGCCACACCCATCACATTGAACCACAAAAGGTTTAGAAAGATCTGGCAAAATAATTACCGGATCTGAAGTCGGCTTCTCTTTCAAGTGTTTGAACACTAAAATTTCCTTGGCTGTCCACTTGAAAGTAACTCCTTTTCCTTGCAGTGCATGGAGTGGAGAAGCAATCTCAGCAAAATTTCGGATGAACCTCCTGTAATAGGAACATAAGCCTAGAAAGCTTCGAATGTCATGTACGGACTTCAAGTCTGGCCATGACCTAATTGCTTCCACTTTAGCGAGATCCATGCGTACCCCATCCTTTGAAACAATGTGCCCAAGGAAGTGAATCTCTTGCAAAAAGAACTCACTTTTCTTCGCATTAATGAGTAGCCTATTCTTGCGTAGCTCATTGAAAACTGCGGTCAAGTGATCCCTATGCTCCTCTTCAGACTTTGAGTAGACAATCATGTCATCAAAGAAGGTACCCACGAAGTTTCTATGTTGTCTAAAATTCTATCCATCATTCTATTAAATGTGGCAGGAGCATTTGTGAGACCAAATGGCATGACAAGAAACTCATAGAGACCAAATGTTGTCCTGAACGCAATCTTATGGACATCTTCTGGTCTAATGCGTATCTGATGATACCCGCTCTTTAGGTCTATTCTTGTAAACAATGACGCTCCCTCAAGCCGATCAAGAATGTCATCTATCCTCGGTATGGGGAACATGTTCTTGATGGTATTCTTATTCAAGGCGCGATAGTCAATGCACATGCGCCATGAACCATCCTTCTTCTGCACTAAGAGTACAAGCGAACAAAAAGGGGATGAACTGGGCTGAATCAACCCCTTCTCTAAAAGCTCGTTGACCTGACCCATAATCTCTTTCTGCTGGGCTGCACTAACCCTGTATGGTGGTCTATTCGGTGGACTAGAACCTGGCACAAGATCTATAGTATGATCCTCAGGTCTCTCAGGAGGTAACTCCCATGGCAAAGAGTCCGAAAAACAATCACTGAAACCACTCAAAAAAGTTGACCTATCTTTATCTAAGGTAGACAAATTAGATACAACTTGAGGTACTTCTTTTGCAAAGATCAAGTATGCAGAAAGATGATTCTTTATTACAGATGAAATAGCAGAAGCAGAAACAACTGGAACAGACTCGCCTTTAAGCTTTACATCAAGGACATGAGTCTTTCCTCTATGTACAAGGGTAATCTTTTTGTTGTAAGTATCCACCATAGCATGCAACCTGTAACACCATGGGATACCCAATAACACATCACAGCCCTCAAGCGGCATAATATGAAATTCTTCCGCATCCACATAGCTCTGAATGTGCAAACGAAGCTTTCCCAAAATGGGAGTAACAGGCCCTGAATGTCCTGGGCATGCCAAACCTGCTTCGCCTGTCATACCCATCTCCTCTGCACGAATGCCCAACTTTGATGCCAATTCTGGTGATATGAAATTTGCACGGGCTCCTGGATCAAAGAAAACCAGCACAGTCTGGTCTCTAACTTTGCCCCAAGCTCTGCACAGCTCCGTGGCATCTGTGTTTGGCTGATCTCCAACCAAATCTGGAACAAGTCCTGCACTGGGCTTTGGCTTCTTCCCTTTATGGTCTGACTTGTCATCCTTATCCTGTGACTTCTTCTGTGGGCATTCATTTGCAAAATGTCCTTCCTGTTCACAAATGTAGCATTTCTTGGCCTCCCCAAGAGCTTTCCTTTCTTGAAAAGTTTTGCCAGAAAAATGCCTTTTTTGTCCTTGTCCTCGTTCCGAAGAAGATTTAGACTGCTTCTTGGACGTATCAGCTTCTTCAGTGGAGGGCTTCTTTGCAGGAGACTCAGAAGGCTTTGCTGCAACATTGCCCTTGGCTGAAAACTGTTTGCCCTGGGCCCCTTTCTTGTGGCTATTGAATCCATCGGAATCTCCCTTCGACAGATTGTTGGCCACTCTTGCATTCTCTATCAATTGAAACATATTCATGACAGTAGTCTTTGTGCAGTAGTCCCTGATTTTCTTGGGCAATCCGCAATAGTACTTCTCAATTTTTTCTGACAAAGGCACAAACCTGTAAGAGGTGACTAGCAACAGTGCGGCCCAAAACCGTTTATTGTACTCTTCCAGATTCGCACACTGTTTAGCATTCAACTCGTGCCATTCCGTCATCACATCCACTTCAAAAGTGTTTGTCAACCATGCAGGCGCAAAAAGTTGTTTGAATTGGACCCACGTTGTTGGGGTTTGACCTTGGTTCAACAATGCGGTCCACCATTGAAGCGCATTCCCTTTCAAGAAAGTGGCAGCCTTTGAAGATTCCGTGAAGTTGCCTCCAGCATAAGCTGCGTCGAACTGTTGTATGAAGGTCAAAGCCTTTAATTGGTCCTCAGTTCCTCTGAAAGTTTCAAACTTCACTCCCTGCCCACCTTCCTTGTAATCCTTAGGCTGACTCAAAGGAGCCACATTATCATAAACAGGTGCCTGTAACAGTGGTGCTCCATGAGTGTTCATTCCAACACTCGCATCAACTGTTTTCCCTGTCATATTTGCATTTTGTACGTATGGCTGCGAAAAACCAGCCATACCAAATTGTGTTCCAGGCACTCGAAACTGGCCATAGGCACCCTGAAAACCTGGTTGGACACCCATGTTCGCGTACATAGGGTTACCCATGCCTGTTTGCATTGTCCCGAACACATTCCCAGACATATAACCTGTGGAAGGTCCAGCCATAGCTTGAAACATTGAACCACCTCCAAAATAACCAGGATAAGTATTAGGTAATGGAAGGGTCTGACACATAGCCTGTTCATTGCTCCCTTGACCATTCACAAACGGTTCCTGTCCAGCTAAAGCAAGTTGCTTTGGATCATTGGACACCGCTAGTTGCTCAACCACATGGGCTTTCCCTCGAGCATCATGAGTCCTCTGCGCATTGGAAATCTCCTTTTCCTGCAACGGCTCAGTCATGCCCTGTGTAGGAGGCTGAAAACCCTGTGTCGGAGCCTGTAAGAATTCCTGCATCCTTGGGTTGTTAGCCAACTGCTGAAACATGTCCATGCAACAACGCAGTTGAGTTCTAAACAACCTGTCCTCTTCTTGAAGAATTGAAGGAATTTTCTCTGTGCCATGTGAGGAAGATCCCTCTTCAGGTACTTGGTCTCTCTTCTCTGCCATATCGACAAGCTCTGTGTTGCTTTCACCCACAACAATCCACGCTGCACTTTTTGAAGAAAAAGTGACTATCCCGTCGATGGAACCATATAACCGGCCCGTACAACGTAGAGGGCGGTACTATTTCAATTACCTGTAAACTTTACACAGAGCACTGAGAAGGGAAGAGAACACAGCTGCGTCCAGCGACTAGAATGTCACTGCGCACACGAGACCGACACCCTGTAGGCCCCAAAGACTGGCGCCCCTTTCGGTATTTCTTTAATTTAGAGAGAGAATTACAAAAAGAGCCCCTGGAAGACAACTCTTGCATCCAGCTAGTACGCTCCAGATTCGGCAAAATTTCGGCAACATAACAGTACCGAAGTCAATCCGAATCAGTTTCTAAGGTAGGCCCTCTATTCCACGGACATATTCCCTCAGTCGGGAGCACAAAACAGTAAATTGCAGGTCGCTGTAATTTCTGGTTCAGCCCTGTTTTTGACCTGATTTGGGCACACGACTGTCCATGCACTGTTCCCTACACCTTGGGCTAAGTGCCCCTTGATTCTGGAAACATTTTGGGCTCAAAACAGCCCCAAAATAGAGTAAAAACAGCAAGCGTACAATGCTGAATTTACTGCGCAATCGAGAGGTTATCACCCTCTCGTGTACCTGCTTTGGTGCAGTAGCTAGCTACACCGGTTCCTGTGCAAAGAGGCTCTTGCCTCGGCACAAAAGCATATTTCCCCACAGCTGTACATGGGTCAAATGAGAAGCCCACTAGTGGGGCATAACATACTGTACGTAGGGGAGAAAGAGAGCAGTATGTAGCGTGCGGGGCATCACTCCCGTCACCATACTGTGCATAGAGGGCAAGGTAAGCATTCCATAGCTTCTGTACCTACTACAATCCACCTAAGGCTGAAAATGGCGCCCCCTTTGTTGATATGCAGCTCGTTTTTGCCTCCCAAAGTGGCAGAATCGCTCACAGGCTGACACGTCGCCCAATTTCCGAGTTTGGGCTTTCCCTGCTAAAAATATCTCAACTGGTGCGTCAGTTGACTTGGCAGCAAAGCAATAAAATGTTCCTCTTGTCATTCCAAAGCTAATGACGCGAACACATTTTCCGGTCAAAAATAACAGTTCCCTAAATTTTAGGAGATGGGTCCATGGCGTCCCTATCGGTCTTCTGACCATTATTGAAGACTACCATTTGACCAACATCTACAATGTGGGTTAATTTACTAGCCCCTTTCAACTTATAAAGTTGCAGTGACTTGACGAGTGGCCCAAATTCCAGTTTGGCGCACACGAGCTTCCATACTCATCAGAATTCAGTGCTAACTGGCCTGGGCAGTCCCTGTCTGACCGACCTAGATCCCCGATGTGAGAAACCCATTTGGCTGCAGCCGTTTCACACTGGCCATGCAATGTCCACTTGCACCTTTTCAAGGGTTTTGGGACAAACAAGTAAAAATAAAATAAATATATCTAATACTTATTTACGGAAGGCAACAAGAAAAATACACCTCCTGGTGACACATGGTATGGCCAACAGCTCGGGTCAGTCATATGATGAGGAAGGCATTCACTTTTGTGACTCTTCACCCACTTTGGATGGGCGATCGCATTCAAAGAGACATCAATGGAACTTGCCCTCTGATGATCCAATGTCATTTGCATGGGAATGGTGTACGTCCATGACATATTTTCATGTAGATTGGAAGCATAAAGATAATCCCATTTATGCACACTGCCACCATTGCACGTGAATGCCTGATTTCATGTTTATCCATAGGAATAACTTGGGGAAACAGTGGATATAAGTCCCGAACACACAGCAGCACGCATCTCTCCTGTGTCAAACATGTGTTCTAAACCTGAAAGCATAGCGGGGTTGAGAGCATCCCAAAACTGCAAAAAGAATTGTCCAAACAACCCATCCTCCCAGGACATGAGGCACCATCTAGGCAAAGCACTGCGTCATGCATCTCCTGCATAGAGAAGGGGCTAGTAATTTACAGCACATAACCTTTGTAACCACTGGTTGCACATGAGACCAAACCTCTTCGCTAGCACGTAAGATATCATCAGTAAGCTGATCAGCAATAAACAAATACTCAAAATAATCTGAAGCTATGTCAAGGACCTCATCCAAATCCGTATGTAACATGTCTGCAGAATCGCGCAAGGCTCTAATGGAAGTGTGCAAAAGAAAATCCTTATTTATCCTATCTGCTTTGGATATCCATGTCTAGACCGAAGCATGATAGGCGAATTTGGATTTCCAATGTGATTAAGTGTCTCCGTGGTGTCAACCTCGCGCTCTCCCAGGAACTCATCTCCTGGAAACTCCTAGAGTTGGCGGCGAATGCAACTCTCACTCCTTGCGGAACAGGCCTCGTCGTCTCTCTACAGCAGTCTATCTACAAGCCTCGGAAGACGCCATGATGCATGTGACCAATTGGGACACGGGGTCAATAGAACCAGTACCTGTCCAAACATCATGAATCAACTGAGACAAAGAAGCATCATGTAACACCAAGTCTGTTAGACTTACACCGCTATGCTGCTTCACACGCCTAGGGCATACTTGTAAGGCTAGTATGTCTCCGGGCTGGCCACCCATAGTCTAGGTTGTACCTGGTCCGGCCGCCCGAGTTTGGGGCCGCCGCCCATATTGTCCGGGCGCACACATATATTTCCATATATCATTTTTTTGTTGGGTCGTGGGGGACTTTTCCAAGCTTTGCCCTACCTCCCCTGGGGCACCTATTTATGGGGCCAGGAGGGTACCCACTTCCATCATCTATTGTATTGAGGTTCTCTTGCTCTGGTAGTCAATGGAGGGCTGATCGCCCCCTTTCCTACACATAGCGTTTGTGGTCTACTGTCTCTCTCTCCCCCCTCTCTCACGCTTCCTCACAAGCGCACTCTCCAATGGTATCAGCAGCTTCAAGCTCTCCATGGGATCAACGCTTCATCATCCGCATCGGGTACTCCTCCCAAGGGATCACAACAGCCAGTGTTTTGGAGAGTCATCATCGATTTCACTGTGGAGGCCTAGCTAGCGCTAGCAATTCTGCACAATTTCGTCCCGGGAAAACTACAAAACACCCTAGCGTTTTTTTAGTCCTTAGGTGTTTTCTGCAAACCAGCCTTGCATTTTTGCATCTGAAGGCATCGATCTCCCTTTCCTCTCTTGGCGCCCCCTCCTTGCAGAGACACGTACCCCAACGCATCAAATCAGCCTTGCGTTTTCTGGAACAGATTTGCGTTTTCAGAAGTGGCTGCGTTTTCTGAGGTTGCTGCGTTTTCTGCAAACGCTAAGCCTCTTGCATACACGGGAGCAGCCAAGGCACTCACGGGGAGTCTTCTACACTGCCTGGAATTTGCAGATCTACACCATGGTCAAGTATCTACACCCAACCAGCACCATACTTGCTGTTTTTTCTCTGTTTTCAGCCCCTCGACGGCTGAGACGTGCGAGAACCCCCACCTCTAACCCTCTGCGAGGTTCCCATACCGATCAGTGGCGTACACGCACGCTAAAATCTCTATTACAGCAGCATTTTCAACACCCTTTGCAGCGTTTTTTGGGCGGACAGCAGGCTGAATTTTTGCCTATTGCAGGATCAATCACTCCATTGCTTGTCTGGACAGCATCCGGTGGTTGTCTAAGCGGTTATTATGGACTGCTACAGCTTTGGAGACAGTACCTTCTGCGGCGACCTGAGATCCTATTCATTGATCCTAGGGAGATCCATTCATTCCAGCCATCATTCGGCTGTTGCGCACTCAAGAGGGGCTGGTGACTTGTGGTTTGCTATGGACACAGTTATGCACTCATCAGAGGAGTTCACACGAGATATGGCTGTCACAAACTACTGACGTGTCAAAGCCCTGAAGGATGGAGCCAACTTGCAAATCCCGGCCGAGGGGCCTAAACCCTAAGTGAAGAAGGAGAAGCAGCAAAAGATAAAGAAAGCCCCCACACACATGCGCGGAGGAGATGACGTGGCAAACTGTACGTATTTCTGGGTTTTGCGCTGACATGATGACGTGGCAGATTGTATGGATTTCCGAGTTTTGCGCTGACATGATGAAGTGGCAGACTGTACAAATTTCCCCGTTTTGTGTTGGCAGCTTCTTGGCATTGCTTTTGGACGAGAAGCTTTTGAGTTAAAAGGCTTTTCATGAAAAACTGCTTTTGGGGCCTAGAGCCTTTAAATATGAGGCTAGGGCTCATTCTCTAGCATGTTTCCTAGAGAAGGTGCAGAGTCTGGAGTATCGGCTTGTACTGGGTTGATGCAATATAAAGAAATACCGAAAGGGGCGCCAAGGTGTTGCTAAATTGGCTTTATCTGACAGAAAAAGAATTCTAAATGAATTATTGGATTTATAAGTGAGAGGGTTTTCTCGCTTGGAACATCAAGGAAAAATAATTCTAAATGAATTATTGGAATTTTAAGTGAGAGGGTTTTTCTCACTGGAGACATCCGAGTACGGAGCATTCCTAGTGCGTCATTCAAAGTAATGACAGGAGCACTGTGAAAGGGAATATCTGTAAGGCCACCAGGAACGGTTGCTTCTGATGCGTCACATCGGATGGGTGACCGGGAGCATCGGAAAGAAGTATCCGACCATCCGGGAACGGACATCTCTGATGCGTCATAGGATGGGTGACATAGAGCATTGCGAAGGAGATTGTACCGTAAGTTCGGTAGGAAAGGACTAGGTGATGGGTATTCCTGATGCGTCACAAGGTGGGTGACGGGCGCATCGGAAAGGGGATATCCATAGTCGAGAGGAAATTCCGAACTGTGTTAGAATTGTGCACAAGGAAAAGCAAGCACTTGAATGAAGATGGGTTCAGAGGAAACTTTGAGGAAAAACAGATGCTTTCTGAGAAAGCGGGATTGCTTTTCGGGAAAGCAGATGCTTTCCCGCGATCTGCTTTCCTGCGAGGAAGTCGATGTCTGCATTGCAACTGTGCGTGTGATTGCATCCAGGGACGCCTGGGAAGTGTTGTGAAAGCATTGTTTTTAACTTATAAGGTTTTATTGAGTTTTTGGACAGATTCAGACTATTTTTAAAATATGCCGACCGCCCATTTAATAAGTGGGCAACCATCTGATAAATAAGGCCACAGATCAACCAGCGTTTTCTCTCTCTCTCTTTTTCTGGAAGAAAAACGAAAAAAAAATGAAAAAAGAAGTGAAAAAAAAAATTGGATTTAAAAAAAAAAAAAAAAAAAAACGGTCGCGATCTCTACGCGAGCAACTATTCGTGCCCGTGGCTAGGAACTATAAAAGCATCACATGCCCTCACTCAGAGGGAGGATCAGTTTTTGCAAGGAGATGCTGCTGCAGAGTTCACCCGCAAAGAAGACGTTTGCCGGTGATGCCCATGATTGTCCCAACTGTACCCGATGTCGCCAAGACCCAATGCGCGAGTTCCCTCGCGAAGAAGTGCCTACGGAGCATGTTTCCATCGCGACAAGCTGCTGTTTTTCTCAGTTTTCAGCCCATAAACGTCGTAGACGGGGCTGATTTACGAGAAGGAACCCAAGAACACCCCTCTTTTGTGTGTAGGATTGGAAGAGATGATTTTCTATGTAGAGATCTCTTCCGAGGAATTGCTTTTTCGAGAACCAAGTTGCGTTACGAGCGTCGAGACTTTGAAGGTACGATTTTCATGTTATGATCTCTAAGTATTTGATTGCAAGTGTACTTCCTCTTCGTGAGGGAGGAGGAGCAGCGGAAGGCATGAGCCTCTGCAAGAGAAAAGCGCTCTGAGGAACTAGAGCCAGATCAGCCCAAGGGTTTCGTACCCAAGTTTGGGAAGTAGATCCACGGATCGAAGAGAGGTATACTCTCGAGATGTGATCCGGAAGTTGAAATTCCCAAGGGAAGGACTTCGTGTCCAGGAAAGCCGAGTTAATCTGCAGGAAGAGGACTCTGGAAATAGAGTTGCAAGGATGTCATGCCCTGAGTCTGGAAGGTGAGATACAGAGGCAAGAACCTTGGTTCTCAAGGATTTGGAATAAGGAACGGAAGTTCCTTGGAATAGTGTTTTGCCCTAGGAATTGGAAGCTGAGGCTTCTGGGAACCATCAAGTCTTATTCTAGAACGAACGTGGTAATACGTTCGGTTCAAGTGCTTGTATAGACTTCTCCTCAGTAATAAAGATACTATTACAGAGGGGGACCAGCCCATCTTCTGGTCCCCAGTACTGTGTCGATCTTCTCACTCTCTATCTCTCTCTCTATCCATTTCTCTCTATATCCTTTGGCTTCAGTAATAAGTGATAAATTCTATTTATCCGAATGTATTTTATATTGTTATGCGCTCCCGTTTGTGACAAGGTTTGGGGCCAATACTCTCTGGGGTGGAATTCCGCCACTCCGTGTCGCGTGTCGTCTCTCTCTCTCAGTTCAATTGTTAATTTAAGTGCTAAAAGTCTGTTCGGTCTGTTCTTTTCTATTGGCACGTGGTGCCCGTCTTGTTACAGTGGTATCAGAGCATTAGGCGTGTGCTTTTTTGAAAGCATACCGGCCCTACCAAAGAGCAGACAGAGCAAGATCGCACTTCCAAAGTCCATTGGAGATTTTAGCTTCGTGCTCCAACCTGCGACTTACTAGCCACTCCCACCATTACTTCATCGCGCATGGTGCCCTCCCATCTTCACCGCTCATGTCTTACAGGGCATAAGCCATGAAGATCACTTGCAAGAGAAGGATCCAAAATTTGTTTCGAGCTACTGTTTTTCTCAGAGGCAATGCCATGCAATGGTGGAAGTCTATAGCTACCAAGCCACACACTCCAAGGACTTGGAAAGTTTTCAAGAAAATATTTGCCCGAAGTTATATGGTTTCTGACGTCTTCCTTTGGAGGGCAACTTCTCGCAGAGTGGGGTATCCTAAAATGCCTGCCATGGAAACCCTATCAGATTATAACTTGAAATTTCTCGACATCTCTCAGTAGATGTCTCTTCACGAGATGACCTTGGAGATCCAGTGCGATTGCTATTTTAGGACTACCATCACCGCCACAGGAACATTGTCTGTCCAAGAGCTGGTGGACGATGCTGTCCTCGACAGCGAGCTTTGGAAAGTCAGTCGACTTTTCGAGCTCGGCTGATGTCGAGATTGCTTTTTAAGTTTGAGTTCTGTTTGAGAACTTGTTTGGTGATCCTGTTTGGAATTTGTTTGAAATGGATGGTATCTGTTTTGAAATTGTCTTGGTGCCGATTTGAATTGTTTGACTCTGGTTTGATACTGGTTTCAATGATTGGTGATTTTACTCCCGGGCGGAGAAGTGAGAAATATTGTTTTGGTATTGTTTGAACCTCGGAACAACGCAAGCCGATGCCTGGAGAGCGTTTCGTTGTATGTTTGAAAACCCCGACCACGCAAGCCGATGCCTGGGGAGTGTATGGTTGTATGCTTGTAAAACAAATGTTGTTGTGACTCCTGGCCCGGACCTGGATGGTTATGCGGGAGGAGTATTAAGAAGTCTGAGCAATGGTTACTCTCAGCACCTCCAAACGATGCAGGCTGCGGTATGGGGGGCGTTTGGTTGTAAAAGGCCTCTATAACTCCCGGCCCGGACCTTTTTAGGTTATACGGGAGGAGTGATGAGGGAGTCGTTGAATATTTCCCGGCCTGGACCTTGTTAGGTTATGCGGGAGGAGTGTTCATCGGCGGCTTTATGTTTCTATGTCTTGTAACATGCATATGTGAGCATTTGTGTTGCATTGTGATGTGCCAACCACTGAATATTCCTAATTGGATGAGATTGCCTGGGTATGTTATTTTAGTGCATCAAGACACCCGTCGAAAATCAATGCGGTCTAGGTGTGATGGCTACTTTTACTACGCCAGAATATCAAGAGTTCCGATCCGGACGAAAGGAGAAGCCAACTCCTTGATCAAAAGAGCCGAAAGGAGAAGCCAACTCCTTGATCAAAACAACCGAAAGGAGAAGCTAACTCCTTAACAAAAAGAGCGAACTGATTGTCCCTCGGAATGTCCCTCGGAAATTTTTTAAGCTAACTTGAGTTGTTTTGTAGATATGTTGTAATCGCGGACGATTACTTTCTTTCAAGCAGGGGGGATGTCACAAACTGCTAACGTGTCAAAGCCCTGAAGAATGGAGCCAACTTGCAGATCCCGGCCGAGGGGCCTAAACCCTAAGTGAAGAAGCAAAAGCAGTAGAAGATAAAGAAAGCCCACACACACATGCGCGGAGGAGATGACGTGGCAGACTGTACGGATTTCTGCGTTTTGCGCTGACATGGTGACGCAGCAGATTGTACGGATTTCTGGGTTTTGCGCTGACATGATGAAGTGGCAGACTGTACGAATTTCCGTGTTTTGTGCTGGCAGCTTTTTGGCATTGCTTTTGGACCAGAAGCTTTTGAGTTAAAAGGCTTTTCATGAAAAACTGCTTTTAGGGCCTAGGGTCTTTAAATATGAGGCTAGGGCTCATTCTCTAGCATGCTTCCTGGAGAAGGTGCAGAGTCTGGAGTACCAGCTTATACTGGGTTGATGCAATATAAAGAAATACTGAAAGGGGCGCCAAGGTTTGGGGCCAATACTCTCTGGGGTGGAATTCCACCACTCCGTGTCGCGTGTCGTCTCTCTCTCTCAGTTCAATTGTTAATGAAGTGCTAAAAGTCTGTTCAGTCTGTTCTTTTCTATTGGCACGTGGTGCCCATCTTGTGACAATGGCCATGCTCATGGCATATGGGATTCCGACATTCCCAGAGAGGACACCACCATCTTTGGTGGACACATACTTACCACTTGACCTCGAGAAGTCAGATCACTTGCTTCCACGAGCATCTACATGGACTTGGGAGAGGATCTTGGATCTCTTCTTGGATAGGTTCATTGCTTGGGTCTATAGATTGGAGTGGGACTTCAGTGCTTTGGATTCTCGTGGAGAGTTTACTCGCGAGATGCGGGAGATCAGGCATCGTTACGCAACTACATATGGAGTCACCCGGCGTTTGGGTTGGATGGTAGTGCAATTGCTCTTCTACACTCCTGATCATTTGGATTGCTACCTTCAAAGTTGCTTATACTCACCCTCGGTACCCTTACATCAGACTTATCCCCGACCTGGGCAATAGGCCACTCCCAGCTCATTCACATTGAGAGCCACACCCACATGCAGTTTGGTGCCATTGTTGGCGCGGATTTTGTTTTGGTTGACACCGGAGGATTGTAGGCAAGAGATACAGGCAAGACGGTGCAGACAGATTGGTCTGGCCTTTCCTCTTCTCAGAGGATCTTCACAGCGCAAACTGCTCAGTCTGGCTTTCCTTCTACAGGATGATTACGGTGCAGACAGCTTGGTTTGACCACACCTCTTCTCAAAGGCCCTTCACAACGCAAACTATTGAGTCTGGCTTTCCCCTCATCTTGGATTACCCTACCTACTCACAGGACATCATCCGGTAGTGATGCATGCGGTCTCTCGGTGACTGCTACTGCTTACGGTAGCTTCTACAGTGTAAACTGTTTAGTCTGGCTTTCCTTGTTTCGGAGGACGTTTACGGTGCAGATTGCTACATCTGGCCTTCCTGGAGTTTTACACAGCTTAGCCACCTGGCCACCCTGGGTTACAGGTTCATGCATTGAGAGGCTTTTGGTCATTCTCATGACGGTTCCTGGGCTTCCACATTTTCTCCAGACGGTTTGACTACAGACACCACAGATCCTATTGGACAGGACACTTGTAGGTCTATTGGAACTTCTTTCACAACAAGGAGTTGTTTTCACACTCAGTTCGAGACCTTCACGCAATACCTTCACCCTGTATCGGCGGAGTACAACAGTTTGCTACACTGCTTGTGACGGCACTTTACCATGGAGATCTCTTGGAGGTTGGGACACCCCAAACTGCTGCTACACTCACGGATTATCCTTCAGTGGACATTGCGGCAGACATCTTCATCCTTTGCCTCACATCTTCGGCTTCACGCGGTTTGTTCATCATCACGTGCTGAGGGGGGGTGTTAGACTTACACCACTCTGCTCCTTCACAGGTCTAGGGCATACTTATACGACTAGTATGTCTCCGGGCTGGCCACCCATAGTCTAGGTTGTACCTGGTCCGACCGCCCGAGTTTGGGGCCAGTCGCCCACCTTGTCCGGGCGCACACATATATTTCCATAAATCATTTTTCTATTGGGTCGTGGAGGATTTTTCCAGGCTTTGCCCTACCTCCCCTTGGGCACCTATTTATGGGGCCAGGGGGGTATCCACTTCCATCATCTATTGTACTGAGGTTCTCTTGCTCTGGTAGTCAATGGGGGGCTGATCGGCCCCTTTCCTACACATAGTGTTTGTGGTCTACAGTCTCTCTCTCTCTCCTCTCTCACACTTCTGCACACATGCACTCTCACAAAGTCACGTATCCACCATCCTCGTCTAGGCATAGAAGAGGTCTCAAATATCAAATGCCAAGAAACAGGGGCATGATCAGAGAGCACTGTGCGAGGCCAAATCGTAATTGTCCCACCATGAGATGCTCTCCAAGGGCCCACATAAAATCTATCTAGTCGCTCGAGCAGACGACCGAACTGCCTTTTAAAACTCCACGAAAACTACAATGTTTATGGAGTGCGAGCCACAAATTAAGTATGCCAAGCATCTGTACCATGAACTGCAAAAAAGAATCTGTCCCAAGCACCTCTCTGACACGGTGCTACATTTGCTAAAGATGGGGGCAGAATGGCTCTCCAATCCTCAGTGGTCTCTACATTGTTGAATTACCGCCAACAACCCAGGAATCCACAGTAGGCAATAGATTTTCAATCTACTGCTAAAACTTGACTCTCGCATGAGCTGAAGTGGGGACATAGATGAACATCACACCAACCAGGGTATCATCAATCTCTAGAGTAATCCACGTCGCTCTACCATGTACTAAAGTAACATGGTCATGTACACAATGGCGCCAACAGGGTCCCACAAAAATGCATACACCACTGCTAGAATACTGCTCTCCAATCACACTTTCCTAAAATGTATGAGAATCCCCACGTAACAACTTGCCACATCTACGATAATTGTTGAGGCAGTCTGAGGCGATTTTTCTCGGTTATCATTGTCTATACATAACTTGTGCTCCTACACAAGGAGTATATCCACATCTCGAAAACTCAAATCTCTACGAAGCCAATTCTGTCTAGGACCACTGATGCTAGTGTGATGCAAGCCATTGACATTCCAAGCAACAATATGTAAATCCATGTGTCAACCAATGATGAGTCTAGAACCTGAAAGACATGCATCAACTGTGTCAACGTCTACAAGACCAAGGATCAATGCCAAGCTCTCTTGATCCCTGGTTGACAGAGCCAATGGAAACGCATCCTCATTATGTGGTAGTGGTCGTAGAAGTTGGCCTGGGACAAAGGAGCAAGTGTCACAGAAACGGAAGCGTGCACTTCATACTTTAAAGTTAATTTACTATTTCATGCAAGCTTCTGCACGACATAAAATTGAGAAAGCAATGTAGAAAAACAACACAGCACTAGGGACCAGAAGATAGGTTGGTCCCTCCCCTGTGAAGAACACTCTTACTATGTGTGTTTATTCATAATTAAACTTAGATAAAAACTGAAACTGAACTAAAACTAGAGACAAAGACTCAAGAGACTGAATGTGTGTTGATTTATTGAAATGTGTTACAAGGGTGTTCTTATATAGAAATTGAAGAGACATGATGAAAAGACATGACCATAAGTCAAGAGACATGACTCTACGCCAATAGTCGTGTCCTGTTGTAGAGTCGTGACCCTTCGGCGTGAAGGGCAACCATTCGCTGAAGAGGCATGGCTATTCACCAAATAGGTACGACTCTTGGGAGAAGAGACACATCCTTTGGAGATTCGGGGTCTCAGATCTACAAAAGAATCAAGTGAAGAAGGTAATACAAAGACAAAAAATAGGTCACAATCGTGACATCCCCCTTGAAGGAGACTCGTATTATTCTTAAATTGTTACAATCACAAGAAGAACCCGAGACAGTATTCATTGTTTATGTCTTAAACACTTTTCTGATGCATAAAAATGCATGGATTCATAAGCCTATTGGCTGAAATTTATCGTACATGTAGCCGAGAAAGGCTATGTCTGCTTCGTACTAGAATTTCTTGTGCGGGAGAAACTTCTGTTGTTATCTGCTCGCATAGGAAGTACCCACACAAATACTTCTTGGCTGAAAACTCCTTCTGGACTTTGTCAGAGTGCTGAAATCTATCTGGGCAGCCAGTACTGCGCTTGTCTGAGTGCGTCTATTCCCCGCAAGGACGCACACAAGCTCTATGGGTTGTCCTACACCTTCGCCGCGCACTTCGTAGCCTCTGCACGCCCTTCACGGATGCCAGAGCAAGAAATCGTGAGAGAGAGAAAGGGATGAATTGAGAGCTCTATAGGCTCTCTGTGTGAGTGAAAATTGTTGCAGAGAGCTCCAACTGGTAGCGCTTGTCACAAATTGGTGACGTGTCATGGCCCTGGACACACTTAAAAGTGGGGCATCAAAGGACACACACACACCCCGGCTGGTAGCACCCCCGGAGATAGGCTGGCGTGGCAGATTCCGAAAAATGCGTCCCTTTTCACGTTGTCTTTCTGACGTGGCAGCGCGTACGAATTTTCTCTTTTTACGCTCCTATTGTACGGAAATCAGCTTTAGCGCAGGTTGAAAAAAATTGGCAGCTTTTGGGGAAATAAGTTGCTTTATTTTCCAAGGCTTTTCACTGATGCTTTTGAAGCTCTGCTTTTGGGCATCCCTTGTAACTTATAAATTAGCGGGCAAGGCCTCACTTCTCAGAGCATCTGGATGCAGAGGCTGAGAGTGAGAACCCTCTCACTCTCTTGTACTTTCAACACAGATTAATACAAAAAGATATACCGAAAGAGGCGTCAGTCTATGGGCCAATATCTCTAGGTAAGGAACTTCGTGGGGCCGTGTCGAATCAATGGTGAACCGTGAACTGTCTTCAAGTGAATCTCTGATGTGTCGCGGTAGAATCTTGAATGAGAGTGTCCAAGTTTGTTACAGCGCTAGCCTCTTATGAGCGTAGCGTATGAGTTTTTTGGTCATCTGGCGCTGCATGAGAGAGAGAGAGAGAGAGAGAGAGAGAGAGAGCAAATAGCAAAATGCTAGCTGCTACATTTTTCACAGAGAGAGAGAGAGAGAGAGAGCAAAGTGCAAAACGCTAGCTGCTGTAGTTTTCACACGCTGGAAGTTGTGTTTTTTTTATGTTTATTAAATAAGCCCCCTTTTAAATTGGCCCGACCATTAAGTTTTTAAAAATTTTAAGCTTTTCACTTAACAACGAACATTAAAGCCCGGTTTTCTGGCCAATCTGGAGCATTAATGACTCGGCTGATTTCATATCTTTCCCGACTCAATCTGCCAGCTCCCACAGGGAAGTATTTCCACAATGTCCAACAGGCCACTTTCTTAGGCGGCCACCGCAAAAATATTATATTATAGCTTTTTCTAAGCAAATTGGAAACACCCTCTTATCCATGTGCTTGTTTTGAACTATTCTGCACTACGTCCGGCTACTATTCTACTTATCATACTATCTGGACACGGATAAATTTCCAAATGGCACATTGCACCAAAAAATTTACCCGTTCATTTAATTATTAATTGGTACCAATAGATTCATTATGTGTGCACAAAAATCATTTTCATTATTTGTAGCCGTAGCTAAAATATTACATCCCTTTGATTTCTAAACAGTTGTCCTCAACTGTAGGGCTATATGATACTCATACAGGATGTCTGGGAAATCTTGCAGTTCAGATGCTGTCATCCACTGAGCATCTAGAGGGAGTAATTTTTAAACTTTACTAAGTACTTACGATGAGTTCTTCTAGACTTTAGTTGGCGCTCCTGATGGTGAATGATTTGTTATAGAATAAGTATTTCTAAGTTTCATCTACTTCAAGGGAATATTCTACAACTAGTTTTGCAAGAGGTTCGCCAATGAAAGGTGGTAGAAGGCTCATGTGAAAAGCATTATGGCTTTTCCAAGTCTCTACAAGATTGCACAGTTTTACAACTTTCCCTTTCTGATTGGCATGTTTCTTAAGTCGCGCTTTATCAAACTTGAGAAAAAGTTAAAACAAATTGTCCTTCAGCTGGCTTGAGATCACGACAATGTCTATCTATTGCTTTCTTATGTTTCTCTTAAGATCTAAGGATAGTGCGTTTCACTGCGTGTAAACGGTATCCAGGTCTCAAGCACATTCAACAGCTGCAAATAACTGATCCTGGTAAGAAGGATTGGGAGAAAATGTGGTTTGCCATTAATAACCTCAAAAGGAGCTTTTCTTGTAAAGGAATGTACAGTATTATTATAGGCAAATTCTGCAAGAGATAGATACTTCTCCCATTCTTGTTGACATAGTGACA
This sequence comes from Adiantum capillus-veneris, assembly GCF_014529385.1. NCBI lineage: Eukaryota > Viridiplantae > Streptophyta > Polypodiopsida > Polypodiales > Pteridaceae > Adiantum > Adiantum capillus-veneris. The sequence goes on from NC_140933.1 coordinate 113,728,288, forward strand.
TCGCATTTCAGCCCTCCAAAACCCCGAAATGGCGAATCAGGCGAAATGTTTTAACGAAACGGGTGAAACGAGTAGAAACCGGTGAAACAGGCCCCCGCATCTTCACTTGTACAATGCTGCAATTGGCTGTCGACTTACCTTGTTCACTTGTGACTCAAGTCTCACATCTAGATTTTGGTATTTCACATGTCTTGACAGGTGAATTTGTATGTATATTCAATGTATCATTATAGGTACATACATGTAAAACGAAACCTGTGTTTCGCTTTCTTTGAGCTCCGAAACAAAACGTTTCAAAAACCTCAAAACCCTGAAACACACAAAACCCCGAAACATTTCATGTCACACTGCCAGTCGTTGATGATCTGAGACATAGCACTTTAAAATGTCTAGGACTCTAGAGCCAGTAATTTCGCTTTGTCCATCTGTCTAAGGATGATAAGCTAAAGAAAAATTCAACTTAGTTTCTAAGTTTGTAAAAAGTGCTCGCCAGAAATTTCCAGTCATTCGTAGGTCGTGATCACTAATAATCATTTTGGGCATACCATGATGCTTAAAATTTTCGACCAAAAAGATCTTGGCTGAAGACTTTGATGATCCGTCTTGATCGTAAAATCTGATCCCAGAATGTAGTGTTTCCAAGCTCAAAGAGCATGAATAACTGCCAAGAGTTCCTTCTCATAGATGGAAGCATGAAGCTCCACATCTCGTATGATGAGTGCGCAGCAATGTGTGCAAGTGATAGAGCACGAGGAGATGTGCAAGACTTGAGCCTTGGAGAGGAGGCGTTGGTGTACAGAGATGGGGACGTGAGAGGTCGAAGTAGGAGAGAGAGAGAGGCTGCACGATTCTTGTAAGGGGAATAAGTTGAGAGTGAATTGGGCTCTCATTCCCTTTATTAAAGTATAGGACCATTTTTCAGTTAGTGGCCAAGTTCAATGTGAACCTGGCCAAAGGTTAGTAACCTTTAGAAACTATACACAAAAGGGGTCATTTGGGCTGGCCATTTGGGCCTTTAACCCAACCACCTCCCACTTAAAGGCATAAATGGCGCCTTTAAGCTACGTGACTCCCACCATCTGTATACATAGCTGATGTTGTGCTTTGGGTAAGCACTTAGTAAGAGCATCTGCTGGATTTTGTGATGTATGGACCTTAACCAATGTAATAAGGCCATCCTCAAGCACTTCTCGAATGAAGTGATACTGCACATCAATATGCTTTGTGCGTGCATGAAACATGGCATTCTTTGCCATACATATGGCACTCTAGCTATCACAACCAAGCATAGGTGCCTTGTCAGGCAAACCAAAATCACTGCATAGACGTGCTAACCAAATGGCTTCTTTGGAAGCCTCAGTGGCTGAAATATATTCAGCCTCTGTAGTAGACAATGCCACGATCTTTTGCAATCTAGAACACCATGAAACAGCACCTCTTACAAGAGTAAACACATAACCACTTGTGGATTTCCATGTATCCACATCACCAGCCATGTCAGAGTCACAAAATCCCTTCAACTCCAATGGTCCTTTACCATAGCAAAGGCATTTGTTTTTAGTCCCTTTCAAGTACCTCATAATGGACTTCACTGTATCCGAATGCAACCTACCTGGATTAGCCATAAACCGGCTCACAACTCCCACTGCATGGGCTATGTCAGGCCTAGTAGCAACCATAGCATACATAAGTGAACCACAAGCTGAAGCGTAAGGCACACTTTGCATGTCATTGGCTTCCTCCTTTGACTTGGGGCAATCATCCTTGGAGACTTTTGACATATGGTTGTCATGGCACGCCAAGAGGCTTTGCTTCAGCCATGTTGAATCTGTCCAGCACCTTTTCAATGTACTTTTCTTGCGACAAATACAATATGCGCTGGTCCCTTTGCCTTCTAACCCTCACTCCAAGTATATGTTCAACTGCCCCAAGGTCTTTCATTGAAAATGCAGATTTCAGTTGCTCTTTAAGAGCATCAACAGTGCTTCTTTTCTTTGTAGCTATCATCATATCATCCACATAGAGCACAAGAATGATAGGGCTGCCATCCTCATCACGTTTGGTATACAAACAATGGTCTGCATGGCTTCTTTTGTAACCATGTTTGAGCATGAAGCGGTCAAACTTCTTGTACCATTGTCTACATGATTGTTTCAGCCCATACAAGCCTCTATTGAGCATACATACCAAATGTTCCTTGCCAGGAATAACAAAACCCTCGGGTTGCTTCATGTAAAGCTCTTCCTCCACATCACCATGCAAGAAAGCCGTATGTACATCCATTTGGTCCAATTCCAAATCAAGGGCAGCCACTATGGTAAACAATACACGCAAAGTGGTCATCTTCACTACAGGAGAGAACACTTCCTGAAAGTCTATGCCCTTGGTTTGAACATATCCCTTTGCGACTAGCCTTGCCTTATACTTGGGTTTTGCATCAACTGTCTTGATTTTATACACCCATTTGTTAGGAATAGCCTTCCTACCTTTGGGCAATTCCACCAAATCCCAAGTATAATTAGCATGCAAAGCTTTAATCTCTTCCTACATAGCAAGCTCCCACTTGTCGCTGTGCTCACATGTCTTTGCCTCTTTATACGTAAGAGGCTCTCCCTCATCTGTCAACATAATATAATGCAAAGAGGGATCATATCTCCTCACAGTCCGTCTTGGACGAGTAGACCGCCTCACCCAATGATCCACATTATCCGGTAATGGGTCTACATCAGGTGCATGATAAAATCATCAACGATCGGCTGCTGTACATCATTTTCAGCACCATTTTCGGCATTGTTTTGTGGCTGCAAATGCCCTTCAGGAGCTTCAATTTGCTGCCCAACATCATCTCGCTCAAACACCACTGGATCATCTACATTTTCAGCCATATGTGGTGCATCCTGAGGGTCAAGAATAGGCCTAACAGGTGGCTGGTCATGCTGAAACTTGACCCTTTTATGGTCATGCTTTGAGGCACAATTGTTTTGAAGCAGCCTTGCCTCATTAAAAACAACATCCCGACTGCATACAACCCTTTTGAGCCGAGGTAACCAAATCCTGTAACCCATTTCGCCTTCTTCACCATATCCCATGAAGAGGCCTTTAATGGACTTGGCATCTAGTTTGCTTCTCAACTCAGGTCTAATATGCACAAAAGCTTCGCAACCAAAAATGCGTAAGTAATCATATGAAGCGGGCTTGCCAGACCAAGCCTCTTCAGGGATGTCACCTTTCAAAGACATGTGAGGGGATCGATTGCATATATGCACTACAGTTTTCAAAGCTTCTCCCCAAAATCCATGAGAGAGATTAGTTGTGGACAGCATGCATCTCACCCTCTCACAAAGTGTCCTATTGAATCTTTCAGCCACACCATTAGAAGAGCGGTTGTATGGCACAGTAAGCTCCCTCTTAATGTCCAAATTTTCACAAAATTTGTTAAATTCAGCACTTGTGAACTCTCCCCCATTGTCCGTACGCAAGCATTTCAGCTTTCTACATGTTTGGGTGGTCACAAATGCATGAAATTTCTTAAACGCACCAAAGGCTTCATACTTAGATTTAAGCAAATAAACCCAAATTTTCCTAGAATGATCATCAACAAAGGAGACAAAATAGCATGGACCTCCTATAGACTTAGTAGACATGCTACATACATCAGAATGTACAAGATCAAGCACACAAGATTTACGAGACACCGGAGTAATAAGAACGCTTTACTTGCTTGCCATATTGACATTCATTACAAAAGTCAAGCTTTGTGCCTTTAGCATCAAGCTTGTTCAAAGTACAAAGCTTAGAAAGGCCCTTTTGGCTCATATGGCCAAGCCTCTTGTGCCATAACTCCATGTGAGAGTTAATTTCAGCCAACGCAATAAACTTGCCCAACATGGCCTTTCCATGCATACAGTAAAGTGTCCCTTTCTTTGTGCCCTTTACAATCATCCTTGAGCCTTTAGTCATTTTCCATGATCCTCTCTCAAACAAGATGTTGTAACCATGCATATCCATCTGACCAACAGAAAGCAGACTCTTCTTGATTCCCGGCACATATCTAACATCATGCAAGACAAGCTCATTTGTGTCATCTATGGAGAGATGCACACTGCCAATACCCTCAATGAAACATGCATGATTGTTTCCAAGGTATACATGGCCATGCTTGCCTGCATCAAAAGTAGAGAAACACTCCTTGATAGGAGTCACATGAAATGAAGCACCGGAATTAACTATCCAAGTCTGGGATAATGCATCATTGACAGTCAACAAAGCATCAATAAGATCACTCTTGGTGATCTGCATGTCCTGTGAATGAATATTAAGAGAGGCATCAAGGTCATACGCATCATCATCTGACAAAGTGGCACACAAGATGTCCTCTACATCTGACAGCTCTTCGATCACAACACGATAAGCCACATTGGCCTTCTCTTTGTCCTTTGAGTTGTCCTGTGCATCTGTCTTGACTTCCTTCTTCTCTTTCTTTTTGTCTCCGCCATTCTTTTTCCGTTCTAACTCGACTTTGTAGTACCTGCAATCGGGTTTCTTGTGACCTTTCCTGCCACACTGATAGCAAGTCACATCACCCTTGCCTTTGCTGGTATTTCCCCTTTCCTTACTCTTACTCTTACTTCTTTGTGCATAGACATTCTTCTTCTCTGTCCTGCCTCTAACCATGTTGGTAGAGCTGTCTCCGTCTCCACTTGCTTTCCTCCTGATTTCCTCATTCAAGATAGAACCCCTAACACCATCAAAGGTCAAATTGGGGTTATTCGACAATGAAACCACCAATGTTTCCCATGAATCAGGTAAGGTCATAAGCAAAAAGATAGCTTTCAGCTTATCATCAAAAGGAGGAAAACCTGAATCTTGTAACAGCGACAAAGTACCTGTAAACAACGACAAGTGCTCTGCAACGCTCTTGGACTCATCTAGCTGCATGCCAACAGGTTTTCGCATCAAATGCACTTGGTTGACAGGCATTGTATTCTCATACATCGCCTTTAACTTCTCCCACACATCAAAAGTATTTGTGAGACCTTTCAAATCAATGACTGTCTCATCGGTCATAACCATTTTGATGTATGTAACTGCCTTCCTGTTCAGGCTAACCCATGCTTCATCCGACATATCCTGTGGCTTTACCTGTTCAAGTACCCCTTCACAATCCTTAAGAAATATGATTCCCTGGATCGTGTCTTTCCAAAGGTCGAAACCTGTTCCATCGAACCTCCTAATCTCGAAGAGATTCTTCACATCCGAAGAAGATGAGTCCATAGATGCACGAATAAGAGGGCTAATACGCTGAATTTTTGGGCCAAATGCACCAAAACCGGAGTATAACCTCACAGAAGTGTGCACTACAACTCGAAATGGTCACAAGAGCAATTTGGGGCAAAATGGGTCAATTTAGGCACAAAAAACAATTTCTAAAATTTCTACGCAGGAAATTTCAGCAAGTGAATTTGTGCTCAAAAACAACAATTTTAGTTGTTTTTAACCTCACAAGACATACATAAGGCTAATGCACAGCTTTTAGAAGCATGTATGAGAAAAAGCCCCAATTTGTAGCATCAAATTGCAAAATTGAGCCACAAATGGTCATACATAGCCAAAACTTGTCAAATGTGCATAAATTGCATCAATTTGCACTTTCCTCAATGTAGATGCATCAAAAATACACTTGCAAAAACCTGCGTAAATCTGAAATTTGCTGAAAATACCTGTTTTGGGACTTGTTTTTCAGAAATTTCTTTGTTTTCGGGTAGCGGAGACCTAGTAAAGATGTTCCTTCACCTTATACATGATTTGCAAAACCTGTATTTTCCTGTCATTACCTGTAATTTGCTGATTTTGACCTAATTTCAGCCTGTTTTAGGTCAATTTGACTAGCCGGGAGCCCTCTAGTGTCCGAGGATGAGTCCTTTTGCAATAAAATTGCAAAACCTTGCGTGAAAGTTGACCTCCTTGGCTGAAAATCAGCGTTTGCAGGTTTAGAAGCAAACCCTAAATTTGCTCTGATACCAATTGATGAGTGTGCAGCAATGTGTGCAAGTGATAGAGCACGAGGAGATGTGCAAGAGTTGAGCCTTGGAGAGGAGGCGTTGGTGTGCAGAGATGGGGGCGTGAGAGGTCGAAGTAGGAGAGAGAGAGAGAGAGAGGCTGCACGATTCTTGTAAGGGAAATAAGTTAAGAGTGAATTCGGCTCTCATTCCCTTTATTAAAGTATAGGACCGTTTTTAAGTTAGTGGCCAAGTTCAATGTGAACTTGGCCAAAGGTTAGTAACCTTTAAAAAACTATACACAAAAGGGGTCATTTGGGCTGGCCATTTGAGCCTTTAACCCAACATTGTAGTCGTCTACTTTCATAAGCAATTGTGTGCCCTTCTTGGTTTACAATTGAACCAATGCAATCCCCTATAGCATGACAATGTACTTTAAATGGTTTTTATAGATCATGTACAATGAGGATTGCTCCATGAGTGAGAAGGTACTTACGCATTTCAAAAGCTTTCTTCTATATATTTCCCCACATAAACAATATCTTTTTCTTTGTGAAATCATGGAGAGGTGCAGCTATGTCACAAGACGGGCACCACGTGCCAATAGAAAAGAACAGACTGAACAACTTTAAGCACTTCAAATAACAACTGAACTTACAAAGATGCACGACACGAGACAGGGAGTGGCGAACTTCCACCCCAAAAAAGCACTGGCCCCAAATGTTGGCGCCCCTTTCGGTATTTCTTTATTATTGCTGATTCGCAAAGTACAACAACCGAGGAGCACCTCCCCTGCAATCTGCGCGTTGAAGAGTGTCAGAGAGGGCCTCCAAGGCTCATCTTTCAAGGCCCGAAGCCTAAAAGCATCAAATATGAAAAGCTGACCCCAAAAAAACACTTTCCTAAAATTTTGGGATTTTCCTAAAAATCAGCCGCAAATTGCGGAACGTCCGTACAGGTGCCACATCATCCTATTTTGTTGTGCAAAGTCTTTTGAGTGTGTTCTGCTTTATTTTTTATGCCTTTATGTCACTTGGGTCCCATCGGACGGGGTCCCGTAAGTTGATGGGAACTCTTCTTTAAAAATAGGCCACTCATCAAGACTTTGTAAGTCTGTAAAACTTCTTCTTCTGCTGCTTCTTCTTAGGGTTTTGGCCCCTTGGCCGAGATCTGAAGGTTAGCTCCGTTCTTCAGTGGCTTGACATGTCAGCAGTTTGTGACAAGCTACATGAGCAAAATGGCGAACAAAACGTCCGTAGTAGGAACAGAGGCCAAGGAAACTTCGAACATCATGAACCGAAGCGGGTTGTGGCCAATCTAAAATAGCTTGAACCTTTGCCCGGTCCGTGCGTACTTCATTGTGGAAGACTATGTGTCCCAAATAGTGAATCTCTAAAAAATTCACTCTTCTTAGCATTAACTTGAAATTTATGTTGCTGCAATTCTTGGAAGACATTCTGCAAGTGTCGTTTATGCTCTTCCTCTGTGTGAGAGAAGACCGAAATGTTGTCAAAGAAGATTCCAGTGAATTGTCGATGAGGTCAAAAATTCGATCCATCGTTCGATTAGAAGTTGCTACAACGTTAGTAAGGCCGAAAGACATTACTAAAAACCCGTACAATCCGAAGGTCATACAGAACGCGGCCTTATTTATATCTTCTGGAACAATACAAATCTGATGATAGCCACTCTGGATATCTTTACGGCTGAAAATTCATGCCCCTTGTAGCTTGTCTAAGATATCATTGATTCGAGGAATTGAAAATCTATTCGTATTGTAATCTTGTTTAGAGAACGATAATCGATACACATTCGAAAAGTGTCATCTTTCTTCTAAACAAGCAATATTGGTGAACAATAAGGAGAAGTACTAGGGGCCAGGGTGAACAAGACCCTTATCTAAAAGTTCATTTACTTGATTAAGAATTTCTTGTTGTTGCTGTAAGAGACTAACTCTATAAGGTGGTTGATTTGAGGGTGAACTACCCAAAGTTAGATCAATACAATGATCTTCCGGTCTTTCAAGAGGTAATTCACATGGGAAAGTATCAGTAAAATTGTCACGTGCACATCTAACCCTATGTGCATGTGGACAAGCTACTTCATGACAAGGGTTCAATTAGCTTAGAAAGTGTTCCGGCACCTTTGTGAGTCTTCGCACACCGTGCATGTCCAGACACTTAGATTAGTTGCATTTCCTCTGGTTGCACACAGCACAGCGTAACCGCGAAACGTTTCAAGGCCGAAACGTTTCACCCTGAAACGCGGCATTTCACCACGAAACGTTTCAGTCCAAAATGAGAGCACAGTGAAACGTGAGACCGAAACGTGCGTTTAGCGACTTTGAAACTAAAACTATGGCAACTTATTGTTAGTGAAACGACTTGTGTTTCACTTGGTGAGCGAAACGTTTCAAGGCCCGAAACGTTTCACCTATCCTGACCTGTCAAAACGCGTTTCATGGTGACGCTGACACAGCATGATCATCAGAATTACAGTCAGTAGCCATCATGCGCATTTTACAGTACACAGAACCCATTTTCCCTATTTTAGCCATTTTTCACTTATTATTAATAAGCGACTTTGTTGGGAAACTGGGTAGCGAAATTGGGCTAAGTCAGTATATAAGAAAAGCTAGCGCTAGCACCTTCTGGCAGAAGAGGCAGCAAGGACCAAGTGTCTGGCAGTGCACCTTCTCAGCAAGACCCCCGACGGAACAACCTAGCATTTTCAGCCATCAAGAACAGCCTAGCGGTTTCAGCATTTGCAGATCAACCCCAGCGTTTTGCAAGTTGCAGATCAGCCTGGCATTAGCATTTTGCAACAGAGTCCCCAGCGTTTTTGCAAGAGACAGCATATCAGTCTAGCGTTTTTGCATTTGCAGACTAATATCAGCCTTTGTAGATTCTCGGCGACAGAACCATTCATTGCATCTGCGTTTTCAGTTTTCAGCATTTAGACTCCATACCGCAGCCCCCATACCTCGCAGATCTCACCTTTCTGCAATAGATCCTCGCCGCACGATCAGATCAGCCAGAGTTTGCAGATTCAGCCCGCTATTCGCAAATTTCAGTATCTGCGTTTTCAGGCGTCGTCGTCACATCGTTGTCATCGCCGTCGTCACCGACATAGAGTCTGAATTCAGCAGATACAAGATTTGCAAATTCAGCCCCTAGCGTTTTCAGTTTTTAGCCCGTCTCGTCGTCGTCGTCGTCGTCGACAAGTCCATTGCATTTAGACCATTGTACGAGGATTGTGCAATCAATAGCATAGACCTCTCTCGCCATAGAGAGTGGGGCCCTTGGAGGAGGGTTTGACAACATTCTGGTGTCGTATTCTTCGCTCTATCTCTCAGTCTCAGCACCTTCATTCACAGTGTTTACCACTTTGTTTGTGATCATTTGCACTCTCTCACTAAAGGAACCGAAGGCTCTCCCTTCCGTAAGTAAAAGGAAACCTTCAGCACAAGTCAGAGCACTCATCTTGAGCAAAGTTCAAAATTCACTTCCGCTGCACCTTACATTGGTATCAAAGCTTTGGCAATGTTCTGTATCACTCAAGGAAAGAACCACAAGAATTTTTTTTTGCTTGTTGCGATCGCACGTAACCCAAGTCCACTTGGGCGTGTCGATTCCTAATCGTGTTTTTGAAGAGTGACAAGAAACCCAAGAAAGAAGGGCTTGTCCAGCCTCCCCTTGTTTCTCTTTTCACTCATTGAGAGCGGACCGTGCACTTAGCGACCAGCTAATCGACGTGAGGTGGGAAAAAGCAACCTTGGTGTGAGTGCAAGGAAAAAGCAACCTTGGTGTGAGTGCAAGGCCGCCAAGGGGTGCGCCCGTGGGAAAGAGAAGAGCTCGGGTAAGAGAAAATCCTTCTCTAACACAGATTACAAGCTAAAGAAAGAACCTTAAGAACCCAAGAACCCAAGTACATCGTGAACTTAAGAACCCAAGATTTCAGTGTATGGTCATCACCCAAAGAGGAACGGATACTTCGCATGTAGGTGATGAGCATGGAAGTGGCGAAGAAGAATTTTCCCCATGAGGAGGTTTTTCCAACCCTCCCCCCTCCCCATCTACGCCCAGGATTGCACCAAATCCTATGGAGGCTTTGGTCAAGACGATGATGGACATGATGTTACAACAAGAAGCACAACGCGCTGCCTTGGAGAGCGAGCGCGAAGAAAGAAAGGCAATCTTGGATCGCAAACGCGAAGAAAGAAAAGCAGAATTGGATCGCGAGCGCAAAGAAAGAAAGGCCGACTTGGAGCGTGAGCGCAAGCAAGCGCGCTTGGCGGCCGAAGAGAAAAGAGTAGCCTTGGAGCGGAAGCGTGAGCAAGCGCACTTGGCGGTCGAAGAAAGAAAGACAGCTATTGAGCTTGAGCGAGAGCAAACACGCAAAGCACAACAGGTAGCGGCCGGGCGGCCTTGGAGTTAGAGCGTGAGGCGTAGAGAGACCAACGCATGCAAGAGTTCGTCCTACAGGTACTCATCTCGAAACCCGAGCTGGCCAAAGATGTTGGTGGTTCATCAAGTGGCGCAAGCCGAGATTCGGACTCCAACAACCCCGCCACCGAAAAGTTGACATTCAGTAAGTATGATGGTAAGATGGATGCCAGTGTTATTCATTCTTGGTTGCATCAATTTAATGCTTATTTTGCGACAACGAAGAAGACAGGGAATAGCAAGGTTTCCATTAATTGGTACCACGCATAGCAAGAGGCACAATTGGCCGTGTACCTAGGGGAAGCCGACGAAGACATGCCCCTTTCCTTCAATTGGGCCGACTTTCAAGACAAGCTCAAGGCGCGGTTTATGCCTCCTCAGTACCTAGCGCGGTTGAAAGAAATTGGCATAATCTCAAGCAGAACGGTATGCCAGTTATGTCTTTTTCTAACCGTGTTTTGTAGCTCGGCACCCAATTACGCAAATCGGATGATGAGCGCAAAGAGGCTTTCCTTTTGGGTTGGACGAATATATCAAGTTTGATGTAGAAGTCTTCGACCCCGTGGATCTCAACAAGGCGGTAGCAATCGCTCTCTCCCAAGGAAGTTGTTCATTCTTCATCTCTCATTTCTAATGTGCAGGCGAAGCTTGAAAAGAAAAAGGAGAAGGAGACTCTCTAAGTTTTGTTTTCTCCAAAGCACGACACACATGATTTGCATGATATAGATGTGATTATTCACAAGCATGATGATTTGCAGGATAGAGATGTGATTGTTCACAAGGATGATGGTTTAGTTGATTCTTTTTCTGGTGAAGCTAACCTCATTGCAGATTCGATCAATGACGAAGAACCGATTTTAGCTCTCGAGTCAAGATCCAATGAACCCCCACAGGAAGTATTATGTGTTTGTATGATTAATCAGCACGCATTGTTCGAGCGTTTCATTCGTGACGTTTCTTGTATTTTCATCACCGCCTTTATGTGTTCCCTTTCCACAAGCATGTCATATTGTACGAAGCACATGACTCACTCATGAATGAATATGGATGTATGCGGATTACTCATGAAAAGAAGAAATGTTTGCATTCCAGGAATTCACATTCCATGTCTCTTCCTTGGCATAACACAGTATCCGAAAGAGCACAAGAAGGATTGAGCATCAAGCATCCGCATTTCCATTGTGATTTGCCACAGTTGATAGATTTAGATCAAAAAGTCAAGATTCGATCTCACGGTTTGCATGTGTTTCATGAACGGTTTGGCACTCCGTCACTTTGTTCATCTGCATTGCATGTACAATTTTTTCGAAAGAATAGTCTTTTTCCAGACACTCTACATGGAATGGGTATGTTCATGTTTTTGTGTTGGAAGTGGTTTCAGGAATTTTTCTCCTCGGAGACTCTTGATGAAGGTAGACCTACGTCCATAGACGCAGTTGGACCATTGAAGCAACCTCAGATGACTTTGTGTCGCTTTCGGCGTGGCCCAAAGAAGCAAGCATTGCAGACCTTTAAGGAAGTTCGAGTATCGCACGACCCACACATCAGAGTGGGCCGGCGAAGAGTCCTTCCCAGGATTCATCCAAACGCTGTTGGCGATCTCCCTCCACACCATACAATTCGGTACCAGTACCTCACTTTAAAAAGGAGGGGATGTCACGTGCACATCTAACCCTATGTGCATGTGGACAAGCTACTTCATCACAAGGGTTCAGTTAGCTTAGGAAGTGTTCTGGCACCTTTGTGAGTCTTCGCAGACCGTGCATGTCCAGACACTTAGAGTAGTTGCATTTCCTCTGGTTGCACACATTTCAGCGCGTCGTCGTCGCATCGTCGTCATCGCCGTCGTCACCGACATAGAGTCAGAATTCAGCAGATACAAGATTTGCAGATTTCAGCCCCTAGCGTTTTCAGTTTTCAGCCTGTCTCGTCGTCGTCATCATTGTCGTCGACATCATCGGCAAGTCCATTGCATTTAGATCATTGTACGAGGATTGTGCAATCAATAGCATAGACCTCTCTCGCCATAGAGAGTGGGGCCCTTGGAGGAGGGTTTGACAACATTCTAGTGTCGTATTCTTTTCTCTCTATCTCTCAGTCTCAACACCTTCATTCACAGTGTTTACCACTTTGTTTGTGATCATTTGCACTCTCTCACGAAAGGAACAGGCTCTCCCTTCCGTAAGTAAAAGGAAACCTTGAGCACAGTTCGGAGCACTCATCTTGAGCAAAGTTCAACATTCACTTCCGCTGCACCTTACAAAAACAATCATGATACTGATTAAAAAAAGTTTGATCTTTATCTAAATTCGACAAGACATTTTCACGACTCATCTCTCTGTCTTTGACAAAAATCAAGCAGAAAGACACTTTTTTAATTCTTTTTTAACAGTGATGTGACTGACCATGGGTATAGGCCAATCACTAGCACTTGCACCCGCATCATATTAAACAAAAGGATAGTTTCTTATTTACATAATCTGGGATAGGATGAATTAACATTGCAACCTTATAAGCAACTAGGAAAGACTCGATCAGAGTACTTCCTAATCTTCAGATTCAAATGCCCTTGCCCTGGAGTGGAATTTGAAGTCAAGCCTAAAAGGCTAATCCTGAACCGATTAGAGTTCCCAGTCTCTCGGGAGTAAGTCCCTGAGATTCTGAGGTATCCAATGAAAGGAAATTATCGGTTGAGCCTGGATCAAATAAGATCAATACTCTCTGCCCATTCAAGCTGCCCCACCCCTTTAAGAGCTGCCTTCTTCCTTTCTCCTTCTTGGTGTTGGCTTGTACGTCAGATACTGAACTTGATGAAGATGGAGGAGAATTTTTCTTAAGCTGCGGGCAATCTGGTTTTTTGTGGCCTTTCTCGCCACAATACAGACGTTTGCCCTCTTCCATATAGGCCTTCAATTGAGAGGGAGTGAAGGTTTTCTTTTCTTTGCCCCCTCTCGCTTCTTTTCTAGGCCTTTGGGCTGATATGAAGGCCGCTTTAGTGTGGAGGTTTTTGTCTCAGTAGTGCGAGCCTTTTGCTTTGCGTGAAAGGTGCTCAACTCCTGCTTACAAGGAGTTCCTTTCAAATGCAAGTTATCGGCTACAAGGGCGGACTGCATCATAATTTGAAGAGTGTTGCGAGGGTACAACTTCATGCTTTTCTGAAGTACAGGCTCGAGTTCAGCTTCAAACTTGCGCATCTTCTCTTCAGTAAAAACTTTCATAAAGGGGGTGACCTTGAGTAGGACCTCCAAGAATTGGTCAAAGTAATCGAACATAGCTTCATTCTCTAATTGGGAGAGCCAATTCCATTCTTTCTTCACATCCGTGTCGAAGTCACGAGGAAGGAACCGAGTATAAAACTCCTTTTTGAACTCCGAGTCTTTGGGTTTACGTTTTCCAGAATTGTGGTAAGCCACCAATTGCTAGCTGTATCCTTCAATTACATGCTAACATGGCGCAATTTTGAGCGTTCTGAGAAGTTACCTTTTGCAAAGGCCACCTCCAATTGTTGATTGAAAGCGAGAGCCTTAGTAACAACCCTACTTCCATAATAGCATTCGAATTTGACCTCCTTATCCCCACCTTTAAATGCCTTCTTTTTCTTTTTGTGGTGTCGGGACCAGAGATGGCTTTGGAATCTTTGTGCACCGGAATTCTCTGTCGACTCTTCCTTTGATCCTCGTCTTCCTTTCTGCTTACAGTGGTTGCTCTGCAACCTCGTTTGCATGCAACCAGAGATCCCCTTCAAGAACGATATTATCCAGGTTCGTGATTTGGCAAGTGATTTGGCGAAGGGATTGATTCTTCTTCGTGTTGTCGGGAGGTTCCCAATACAAGATCCCTCTGGAGGTGTGTTGGAGCCCCACACTCAGGTATTCCATGAGGTGGCTGTCACAAAGTGATGACGTGGCATGGCCAAAAGGACAGACTCCAGATAGAAAGAGGCCAGAGCCCCACCGAAAGTTGCTAAAGAAGTTAAGACGACTTGCAGAACCAGTCCAAGTGGCCACATGTGAAAGGACACCCAATTTTATAAGTTGTTTCAACTTATGAAGTATTGTCAAATGGGGCCCAATAGGGACAAAGGCTAAAAAGACTAGAGTAAAGGACTACTGACGTGGCAATTCGACAGACCTCCCCGATTTGCGTTGCTGACGTGGAACTTATACTGAATTTTCGTAAATTGCACTAGCCAGCTTTTGGGACCCAAATGCTTTTTAGACTTGAAGCTTTTCATGTACACTGCTTTTGGAAGGCCGAGGGCCTATGAATAAACTGGTAGGGCCTCACTTTCACGTAGGTTAGCTTGGGAGCACTATTGAGACGAGGACCCTCGGACATTGTACTTAGTGAAGCATTAATAATAAAGAAATACCAAAAAGAGGCACCAATCTTTGGGGCAAATCTCTCTGGGCGCGAAATATACCTTCATAAGTTCAGAATAGTCTGAACTCACGAATTATAAGAGGGAATAAAGCACTCATAAAACTATAAAAGCAAGGGACACACCAGTCTTTGGGGCAAATCTCTCTGGGCGCGAAACTTCGTCATGCCGTGTCATCTCTCTCTCAATTTTGTTCAATTCTTTCCGTTCTCTCGCGTGTGTTGTGGTAGATTCTCAACTTGGGAGTGTCGAAGTCTGTTTTAGTGGTATCAGAGCTCAATCGATTCTTCTTCTACAAAGAATCCAATCCCTTTATTCACAACACTCGTGGATTCAATCAACGAATCCCTCCAAGAGAGAACCGTGACGCCCGATCAACCAAGCATGAGCGAGAACAATGAAGACCTCTTCTAAAGTTTCAAAGCACTACGGGCCATCTCCTCCTACCAACGTAACCGCGAAACGTGTTTCAGCAAGCTTGAAACGCGAAATGGGTGAAATGGCCGAAACGTTTCACCTGCAAGGTGAAACGCCTGGGGTGAAACGCCTGAAAAAAAAAATTCCTTTAGAGAATTTGTCCATTAAATAATTATTTATTTATTATGTATATGATATTTCAAGATTAACATAGCATGTGTCTCTACTCACTACACTGTGAACACCTATTTTGTCGATATATAACTCTATATATACACAAAATTGGCCTTTCATTCATACGTTTCAGTGAGGCCTTAGCCTAGGGTGAAACACCACGTTTCGGTGTGAAACGTTTTGAATCTGAAACGTGTCGCGGTTACGCTACCTCCTACTGAGTACCAAAGGATGGAGATGCAGCGGAAACAGCAAGTTGATGCTCGTGCCCAACAGATGCTTCGGTACTCCAAAGATCCACAGTATGCAAAAATTTTGGCCAAGTACCCGTTTGATGAGATGCATTCCACATGGCGTTCCGTCATCAAATCACCTCTGAAATCGGCAATGAAGAAGTCAACTACACCTAGGTCTCCTGTCCACGAGGTGTACTGAGTTTGAAGAAGCAATAAAACGACGAGTTAGCAGACTCATGAAGACCAAGAAGTGGCCGAGAAAGCAGAGTCTCGCAACGGACCATTTAGGCTACTTGGATCAAAAATCTACGTTTGAAAACGCCAAAAGGCTAGGAAACGAGTTATAGATTTGAGGATGATTTCAGTTTGTCCATATCTTCTTCTAATAGCTCTAAGAGTTCTTCGACCTCCGAGTCTAGTGAAGAGGGAAGAAAGAGTCGGACACAGAGCCCTCGCTTTCATTCAACAATTTGATATTGCATACTCCGGAGGACGCTATCCTGAGCACTCCAAAGTCCGGAGGGTGGCATCCTACCTCAAAGGGAACGCACAGACTTGGTGGTCTGCCTTGCTTCTACGGAGGGAGGCACCAACGAAGAGCAATCGATCATGACAATGATCGAGCATCCTAACACATTGCGGCCACCTCCAAGTCACACTAAGGATGCAGTTGGCCCTTGCCCGGTTTGCGGACACTTTTTCCATAGTTGGAGTGGACACTACTGAATAGCTTGTGGCCACATGTATCATTTGCCATGTCTCATGCAAAACATGGTAAATAAAAAAGAGTGCCACATTTGCTTGGGCTTGATCATCTAGATTGTTGTAGAAATTACTTACCACATCATAGGAGTCTTCAATCACCTCCTCATCTAAATCATCACAATCCATGTTCCAGTACACTGGATCAAGCAGAAAAGCAACACTATGTAGTGGGCTATGTGCAACTTCAGTTCAAAAGAGTGTTTACTTCTTCTTAGCTCACTCAAGAATACGAACGCGATGTGATCACCGCTTGGAATCATCTGAGGATGACCAAGGACAATACCTTGGATACTTACTGTGAGAGATTTTGGGACACGTTCTTACCGACATCTTCTTTCAAGAAAATTACGTTCAAGAACTAGAAAGAGTGATTTTGTTGTGGTCCACCCAAAGAGATATGAGGCTATTGCCTGCTGTAGAAGTCCGAGTCCATGCAACAATTAATGGGATATGCAAAGTAAGGGTTTGCAATGCATGGGGGCCCACAGATAGATTAGTGACATCTCAGATTGGAGAAGATACGAACAACAATAACGAAAGGAAGGGCAAGCAACAAACAAAGAGACCCTTACGCCCTCGATTGTTGGCGGAGCAACAGGCCAAATACTTCAAGGAGGGTAAATGTTACATTTGTGGAGAACATGAGCATGTTCTAGCCAAGTGCCCTAACAAGGCACCAAAAGAACAGCCAGAGGACGAGCTTGAGAGTTCGAGAGCAGCAGAGGAGCGAGCAAAGGACAAAAGCTGGACTAGTAGCAGATTTTGTGGGGACAAATTCTGAGCAAATGGATGAAAGTATGGAGCTTTGCAGAGCATGTGGCAAAGTACGAGATCAAGAAGCCCTTATCTTCTTCGACGGAGGAGCCAAGGCCAACTTCATTTCGATCAAATTGAAGCTCGACTTGGAATTACACCAAAGGCAATGGGGCCACCGGCAGCTGAGGCCTTTTTAGCGGCACCCGGTCAAGATGTTGCCATTGCACCTATCATAAGAAAACTTCGTTTGCATTTTCAGAGGTATTTGGGGCTCCAAGACTTCTATATCGTGCCTTTGGAAGGGTGTGACGTCCTGTTAGGAAACCCTTGGTTCCACAAGAACAATGTGGTGGTCGACTTCAGAGCAAGAAAAGCAACTCTAAAGAATGAAAAGGGTAGAGAAATAGTACTTAGGATCAATGGTATACTGGACAGGTTACACGGTTCTACTTGTTTCAATAGAATCGACCTAAAAAGTGGCTATCATCAGATCGGGATTACTCCTGGAGGTGTTCACAAGACCGCCTTCAGGATGTTCTTTAGTTTCTACGAGTATTTAGTGATGCCTTTTGGTCTCACACATGTGCCTGATCAACCTTGGGAGAGTATTGCCATGGATTTTATTATGGATTTTCCAAAGACTCAGATTGGAAATGATGCGATCTGGACCATTGTGGACAAATTTAGCAAGCAAGCTCATTTATTCCGGTCAAGAAAACGATCAAAGCGGCTCATATGGCTAGGATTTTTTCTAGCACAAATCTTTAAGCATCATGGGATACCCAAGTCTATTGTGAGTGATCAAGATCCTCTCATAACAGGAAACTTTTGGCGTGCCTTATTTGATAACCTTGGCACGAAGTTGAACTTTTCTTCTGCATATCATCCTTAAACAAATGGGCAGAGTGAGATCGTTAATTCCACAGTATTGGATATGCTGAAATCTTATGTGTCACAAAGACAGTCTTACAGAGAGAGAAGTATTTTCCCCTTGTCGAGTACGCATATAACAATACCATACATTCGTCTACGGGGAAAGCACCTTTTGAGATTCTTTATGGTAAGCCTTTGCTTCCACCGATCCTTGACGCTAAAGATAAGATTTTTGCAACAGATGAGTTTGTCCGAGATTTGGACACGGCCTACGCGTAAGTTAAGAGAGCAATTTTGCGCTCTCAGGAAAAACATAAGAAAGCTACACACAAGCACATAAGCAATCTGGACTTAGCAGTCGATCAATTAGTCTTACTCAAGTTTGAGAAGGCAAGACTAAAGAAACAAGCGACTCATAAAGGGAATGTGGTAAAACTTTCCAATTGTTATTATGGGCCGTTTAAGATAATTGACCAAGTGAACAATGTGACATCCCGATTAGATTTACCATCTAATTGGAAGATCCACAATGCTTTCCATGTTAGTTTACTCCGGCCATATGTGGGACCGCCTCCAGGTCACCCTATCGCTGAGGAACCTCCTGAGGTTGAGGAAACGGAAGAAACACTCCAACCGGAGCAGATCGTTCATCATCAGGAGCAGCCACTCAAGTTCGGGAAGATTACACGGAAACACTTAGTAAAGTTTAAGAATTATTCTACTTTAGGGGATGACTGAGCAGGAATTAGCAACCTATCCCGAGATTCTGGAAGGATGTTTAGCAACCAGAGGGATGTTCTAAGTAAGTTCTTTTTATTGAAATTAGGATATTTAAATGTGTGCACTTGAACCGTAAGGTTAGAAACTATAGATCGACTGGGATTATTAAAAAGCCATCAGGAACGGACAACTCTAATGCATCATATAATAGGTGACATTAAGCATCGCGAAGGGGTTGTACCGTTACTTCAGTCGGAAAGACCTGGAAACGGATATTCTTGATGCGTCACGTGATGGGTGACGGGAAATCAAAAAGGAAGTATTCTATTGGTCTGGCAGGAAACCCGAACTGGAAAAAGGAATACCCGTAAAGAGGCAACCACAAGAATAAAGATGGGTTCTGAGAAGCTTTTCCTTGAAAGCGGAATATTTTAAGTGTTTTTCGGGAAGAACATATGCTCTCCTGCGAGGAATTTGTGTTTGCATTGCATCTGTGCCTAAAACTGCACCTAGGGACGCCTGGAATGTGACTGCATCAATTTTCAGCTCACTGAGTTTTATGAAGTTTTGTCCATGTTCACACTTTCTTTCCAGAAGTGATCTGGCACTTTTGTGAGTCTGTTCGCAGACCGTGCATGTCCAAACACTTAGAGTAGATGCATATCCTCTGGTTGCACAGAGCATGATCATAAGCATTCCCATCAGAATCCTTCAGGGGAATTTTCCAATGCATTTAAACCTATTTTCCCTATTTTTGACATTTTTCACTTATTATTTTTAAGTGACTTTTGTTGGAAAGTAGGTAGGGCAAATTGAGTAAGTTTGTATATAAGCAAACCTAGCGTTAGCACTTTCTGGTAGAAGAGGCAGTAGAAGCACCATCGCTCAACAGGCAACTTCTCAAGAAGAACCCTCTTGGTGGCCTTTTTCTCCTCCAAGCAAGACATCCATCCCCTAGCGTTTTCATCAGCAACCACCTCGCCAAGACAACCTCAGCACTAGCGTTTTGCATTTGCAGGACATCCGGCGACAGTAGAACCATTTTCAGCCCTAGCGTTTTTTATTTGCAGATCAACCCCAGCGTTTTGCAGATTTACCGTGACGGAACATCAAGAACCATCAGCGTTTTCAGTTTCCAGCACATAAGACACCGCAGATCAAGTCCCGAACCTCGCAGATCTCACCTTCCTGCAACAGATCCTCGCCGCACGGTCAGTTTCCGCAATGTTTACAGTTTCAGCCCGGAAAACGCAGATTTCAGCATCTGCGTTTTCAGCGCGTGGTCGTCACATCGTCGCCATCGACATCGTCACCGACATAGAGTCAGAATTCAGTAAATAAAGCATAGTTACCCGGAACGGGAACGGGAACGGGAGGGTCCGGAACGGGACGGGAACGGGAGGGTCCGGAACGGGACGGGAACGGGAACGGGGCCGGAACAGTCGTCCAAAGTAAGGCTTGAACTACCTCCATTCAACTTAGTCCCAAATAAACTCCTAAACAACCCAGAAACTGTCCCCAAATCTGTTTTCAAACCTGTCCTCAAACTGCACCAAATATGTTCCCCACACAATCCCAAATCAGCCCCCAAAAGCCTACTTTTTTGCCGCCAAATGCCTACTTTTGCCCGTTCCGCCCTGCGTTTCGCTGTTCTGGCTCATGTTCTCCCCGTTCCGGAACACCGTTCCCGTTACACCCCGTTCCGGAACGGCGTTCCATTCCTGACTCCGTTTTGGGAACAGGACTCGTCCGGAACACGGTTTCGGAACGTTTGGGTTATGTTCCGCCCGTTCCCTATTACACTGAGATAAAGATTTGCAAATTTCAGCCCTTAGCATTCTCAGATTTCAGCCCGTCTCGTCGTCGTCCTCATCGTCGTCGACATCGTCGGCAAGTCCAAGCATTGTAGAGATTTGTGCAATCATAAGTAGACCACTCTCGCCATAGAGGGTGGGGCCTTCGGAGAAGGATTTTACAACGTTTCTGGTGTCGTATTCTCTTCTCTCTCTATCTCTCGGTATCATACACTTGCACGCACAGTGTCCATTCATTTGTTTGTGATCATTGCACTCTCTCATTAAGATCGGAAGGCTCTCCCTTCCATAAGAACAAAAAGGAACCTTGAGCACAATTCGGAGCACTCATCTTGAGCAAAGTTCAAACATTCATTCCGTTGCACCTTACATTGGTATCAGAGCTTTGGCAGTGTTCTGTATCACTCAAGGAAAGAACCACAAGAACCACGGATTTATTTATTTTTTTGCGTGTTGAGGTCGCACGAACCCAAGTTCACTTGGGCGTGTCGATTCCTAATCGTGTTTTTGAAGAGTGAGTTCACTTGGGCGTGTCGATTCCTAATCGTGTTTTTGAAGAGTGACAGGAAACCCAAGAAAGAAGGGCTTGTCCAGCCTCCCCTTGTGCCTCTTTTCACTCATTGAGAGCGGACCGTGCACTTAGCAGTCGGCCAATCGACGTGAGGTGGGAAAAAGCAACCTTGGTGTGAGCGCAAGGCCGCCAAGGGGTGCGCCCGCGGAAAAGAGCAGAACTCGGGTGAAGAGAAGATCCTTCTCGAACACAGATTGCAAGCAAAAGAAGACCCGCAAGAACCTCAAGAACTCAAGAACCCAAGAACCAAGAACCCCAAGAACCCAAGTTCCTCGTGAACTTAAGAACCCAAGACCACAAGAACCCAACTCGAAGTGGAATGGATACTTCGCTCGGAGGTGGTGAGCATGGGAGTGGCGAAGAAGAATTTTCCTCACCAAGAGGTTTTTCCGACTCTTCCCCATCTACGCCAAGGATTACACTAACTCCTATGGAGGAGTTGGAGCAAATGTTTATGGACAGGAAGTTAGAACGCGAAGCAAGACAAGCAGAAAGAATGGCAGAATTTGATCGTGAATGCAAAGAAAGAAAAGCAGAAATGGATCGCAGACACGCAAAAAGAAAAGCACAAAAAAAGCAAAAAGAGAAGCAGAAAGAAAGGCAGCCACAGAGCGTGAGCATGAGCAAGCGCGACACATGCAAGAGTTATTGCGACTCTTTTCTCAAGTGCAGGCACAGATGCAAGACATTCGGGAAAAGGAGACTCTCTCAGTCTCTTCTTCTACAAAGCATGACACACATGATTTGCATGATGATAAGCATGATGATTTGAATGATAATGATGAGCATGATAATTTTGATGACAATGACAAGCATGATGATTTGAATCACAAGCATGATGATTTGCTGATCAAGATGTGATTTCTCACGAGCATGATGATTTGCATGAAGATGATGTGATTGTTCACAAGAATGATGGTTTAATTGATACTTCCTCTAGCGAAGCTAACCTCGTTGCAGATTCGATCAATCACGAAGAACCGATCTTGGCTCTTGAGTCGAGGTCTACAGAACCCCCACAGGAAGATTCGATCAAACACGAAGAACCGATCTTGGCTCTCGAGCCTAGGTCCAAAGAACCCTTACAAGAAGTACTATGTGTTCGAATGATTCGTCAACACACATTGTACGAGTGTTTCATTCGTGATCGTTTCCTGTATTTTAGTCAACATCTTTATGTGATCCCTTTTCCTAGGCATGACATATTGTACGTTGAGCACGTTTCCCTCATGAATGAGCACGGATGTATGCGGATTGTTCATCAAAAGCTGAAAAGTATGCATTCAAGGAAGCCACATTCCATGTCTCTTCCTTGGTACGACACAGTTGTAGAAAGAGCACATGACAGTATGAGCACCAAGCATGGGCATTTCCGTTGTGAATTGCCACAATTGATTGCTTTAGATCAGAAGAGGAAGATTCGATCTCATTGTTTGCGTGTGTGTGGTGAACGGGTTGGCACTCCATCTCTTTGTTCATCTACATTGCATGCACAGTCTTTGAGGAAGACAAGATTTTTTCCAGTCACTTTACATGGAATAGGTATATTCATGTGTTTGTGTTAGAAGTAGTTTCAGGAATTTTCAGCCTCGAAGATTCTTGAAGAAGATGGACCTACGTCCATAAACAAAGTTGAAGCATTGAAGGAGACTCAACTAACTTTGTGTCGCTTTCGGCGCGGCCCAAAGAAGAAGACTTTGCACACCTTTATGAAGTTCAGTATCGCGTAACCCACACATCAGAGTGGACCGACGAAGAGTCCTTTCCAGGATTCCAGACGCTGTTGGCGATCTCCCTCGACGCTATACAATTCGGTACCAGTACCTTACTTTGAAAAGGAGGGGATGTCACGTGACACATCCAACCCTATGTATCCATGGACAAGCTACAGCATGATCAGGGTTCAGTTCAGTCCAGTCAGTCTAGATTTAGAAGTGATCTGGCACTTTTGTGAGTCTGTTCGCAAACCAAGCATGTCCAGACACTTAGATTAGATGCATATCCTCTGGTTGCACACAGCATGATCATAAGCATTCCCATCAGAATCCATCAAAATCCTTCAGGGGAATTTTCCAATGCATTTAAACCTATTTTTCCTATTTTTGACATTTTTCACTTAGTGACTTTTGTTGGAAAGTAGGTAGGGCAAATTGAGTAAGTTTGTATATAAGCAAACCTAGGGTTAGCACTTTCTGGCAAAAGAGGCAACAGGAGCACCATCGCTTAACAGGCAACTTCTCAACAACAACCCTCTTGGTGACGTTTTTCTCCTCCAAGCAAGACATCCATCCCCTAGCCTTTTCATCAGCAGCCACCTCGCCAAGACAACCTCAGCACTAGCGTTTTGCATTTGCAAGACATCCGGCGACAGCAGAACCATTTTCAGCCCTAGCGTTTTTGATTTGCAGATCAGCCCTAGTGTTTTGCAGATTTACCGCGACGGAACATCAAGAACCATCAGCGTTTTCAGTTTCCAGCACTTAGACACCGCAGATCAAGTCCCGAACCTCACAGATCTCACCTTCCCGCAGCAGATCCTCGCCGCACGGTCAGTTTCCACAATGTTTACAGTTTCAGCCCGGAAATCGCAGGTTTTCAGCATCTGCGTTTTCAGCGCGTCGTCGTCGCATTGTCGCCATCGACATCGTCCCCGACATAGAGTCAAAATTCAGCAGATAAAGATTTGCAAATTTCAGCCCTTAGCATTCTCAGATTTCAGCCCGTCTCGTCGTCGTCCTCCTCGTCGTTGACATCGTCGGCAAGTCCAAGCATTGTAGAGATTTGTGCAATCATAAGTAGACCACTCTCACCATAGAGGGTGGGGCCTTCGGAGGAGGATTTTACATTTCTGGTGTCGTATTCTCTTCTCTCTCTATCTCTCAGTCTCATACACTTGCACGCACAGTGTCCATTCACTTGTTTGTGATCATTGCACTCTCTCATTAAGATCGGAAGGCTCTCCCTTCCATAAGAACAAAAAGGAACCTTGAGCACAGTTCGGAGCACTCATCTTGAGCAAAGTTCAAACATTCATTCCGCTGCACCTTACAGAATGTCTCTATCTCTTCTCCATCATACTCTCCTGACTATACTACTACATCTACTTCTCATACAGTATCTAAATCTTCTCCCAAGAAGAAAATTCCTACTACTTTCCTACATAATTAGTCGACCAAATTGAATTGTGAATTTTAAAGTTGTGAAGTATTTGAAGTGATCCTCTCTCGTATCGCGACAGAATCTAGACTTGGGGTGCCCAAGTTTGTTACAGCACCCAAGAGTCAATCCATAAGGTCGTCCATGTGAGGCAAAGGATACTTATTTTTTACGGTGACCTTATAGAGACCTCTGTAATCCACACAAATGCGCATCCCTTTGTCCTTCTTTTTAGCAAGAAGAACTGGAGCGCCCCACAGAGACTTACTAGGTTCAATAAAACCTTTAGCAAGATAGGCTTGAAGCTGCCTAGCTATCTCATCTTCCTCTTTCGGGCTGAACCTATAAAGTTGCTGAGAGACGGGATGGCTATCGGGCAGAAGCTCTATCTTATGATCAAGGTCAATCCCACGAGATGGTGGAAGCCCGATTGGTAAATCTCGCGGAAAGACATCCGCAAATTTAGCCAAAACGAAATCCCTTGACAATTACATCACAATCAGACAGAGACTTAGGAACTTTCGATGCAGCAACATTACTTTTTGAAAAAAAAGAATGACATTGAGAAGGGAAATTAACAACAGAATCTTTTATCCAACAAACTACAAGTTGCACATTGGAATCATGAGATAACGCATTGGATTCATTAGTTGAGAGCAGATTTACATCATAACCGGCAGTCAGGAAAGAAGGAAATCCCTCGACCACATGGTACACACCATCAAGTTCAAAGAAAACTATATGTGATGCATAATTGATGGACAGAGAAGGTGTCTTATGTAAAACCATGGCATCCCTAAAATAACATCTACATGCTCAAGGCCCATGATGTGAAAGTCCAAGACTTCATGGTAACGCTAGATTCGGAGGTCGAGTGGCGGCAAAACCTCGGTCCATTGATCGCTTCGACGTTCTGCATAATGGACCACATACGGGTGGTATGCAGGTGACGTGACAAGCTTAAGTGCTTGAACCACATGAGAAGAAATAAAATTATGATTAGAGCCGTTGTTGAGTAGGACTATCTCAACATGGCCATTGACCTCTCCTAACGCGGAGGAGATCATGCGGGCCAAATACATCCTTATTATGCCGACAACTCGGGCAGCTACGTGCATTTACATGAAAAATCTCTGAATCAGAAAAAGACAGTACTTGAATTGTCGACGACGTTTACCAAAGTAGTCGTCGGACATACCTTGTCGTCGCGGAAGTGGCAGGTCTGATGGCAGTCAAAACAACGGTTCTTCTTCTGTTTCTCCATATCAGCTGCCTTTGATTTGCCGTCATGCTTGGATTTCTTCTTCGGAGGGTCCGATGATTGACTTGTGGCTGCCAAGCGTTTGAACACTTGTACTTTGACGTGGAGGGACCACGGCGAGGAGTTTCCCCGTCCGTCAGGCCACCTCTAGAAGCCGCCAAGGTATTATTATAGTTCTTGGCGAACTTATAAATGTCCTCTAGCGAAGTAATAGGATTCTGCAATACCTCATTCTCGTAAGCCGACGGCAATCCAAACAAATAAAGCATCTGCAATATGACCTACGAATCCTCCAAGGCTTTCGTCTTGTGGACAAAGTCCTTGAATTCTTGTGAGTAAGCGTCCAAGGTTTTCTTGCCCATCTCCAACTTGAACAGTTTCTTGAAGCACTTGATCCTATCCACTTGCACAAAGCGAGCGCGAAAGACTGTCTGGAATTCTGCCCAAGTTGTTGGCTTAGATTGTAACCCAGCCCCACCACGCGTAAGCCTTGCCCTGGAGCACGATCTGTATCTGACTAATGCGTTGGGCATCGGCGAACCGATACAAATGAAAGTAAGCTGTCCATTTCGCCAGCCATGAGTCAATGGCAGACTCCTCACGTTCTTCTTCTCCCCTTTGAAGGGATCCAGATGGAATTGAAGAGGCAAAGTGCGGGTGCAGGTGATCACAACTTTAATGGAAAGCTTGCCTTCTCCCTTGTCTTATGTAGCGCGATGATTCCGCTCTCGCGCACCTCTCTCCCCCTATAAATGCAGAATCGTAATGCCTAGCTCAAGGGCTTTCCATT
Source organism: Adiantum capillus-veneris (assembly GCF_014529385.1). Classification (NCBI taxonomy): domain Eukaryota; kingdom Viridiplantae; phylum Streptophyta; class Polypodiopsida; order Polypodiales; family Pteridaceae; genus Adiantum; species Adiantum capillus-veneris. Next base: position 113,754,646 of record NC_140933.1, read on the forward strand.
TGTATGTACAATTGTGTGGGTTCATGCACGTATGCCGAGGCAAGAGCCACTTGTCCAGGTACTGGATTAGCTAATTGCTAATCCCCCGTAGGTACAGGTGAACTGGGAGAGATTTTACGTGAGAAATCTCGTCCAATTCAAAGGGCAAGTAGCCCTACAGGTGCGGGAGTACGAGGGCTTGTTACGGAGAGCCCGAAACGGTAAAATACAGCCTGCTGTATATTTTTGCATTAGGGTTTCGACCCTAATTGATCCCTAATATCCCTAGGAGCTTTTTCGGGGCAAAAAACAGATAATTCAGCATGCTACAGATTCTCGCCAGGTTTGGGAAAGTGCTCGTGTGCACCGGGAAAGTCACCTTTTGCATGGGGATTCTATCTGTGAAGCCTCCTACTACAACTATGCTGCCGAAATCGGGCTAGAATAGGCCATTTTCAGCCCGGTAGAAGCAGGACAGCTCGTAGGAACTTGCAAGTTTTATCTCAAGTTCTATAATAATAAAGAAATACCGAAAGGGGCGCCAGTCTTTGGGGCCTATAGAGTGTCACTGTCAGCTTGGTAGTACTCTAGCTGCCAAGCTGTGGTTTGTTTGAAGTGTTAATTCCAGTCCCAGGTTTATTTGCGAAGTGTCTCTCTGTCGTAAAGTACAATTAAAGTCTTTCAAGTAAAGATTCATGTGAAAGCTAAAGTCTACCGCCCTACGGGCCAGTTTCATGGTTCTGTCGCCGGGACAAAATCACTTTTTCCTTAAAGAGTGAGCCTTGGCTGGTTTGCGACGAAGACACAGAGTACAAGAACTTGGAATTACACTTTGGCTGACAGGACGAATGACACCAGGGAAGAGGGTTCCTCTTCACACGACAGGCTGTTCCTCCTCCCATGTTTGAGCCCAGCGTAGTTCCGTGCCAAGAGAGATTGGCCCCAAAGACAGGCGCCCCTTTCGGTATTTCTTTTATATTAATCTTTGAGCAAAGTACAACTCCCGCAGGGTCCTCTGCTCTCAGACTCTGCCTCTAGATGCCCTAAAGAGTGAGGCCTTGAGGGCTCTTTTATTCTTACAAGGGATGCCAAAAGCAAAGCCCCCAAAAGCAATTAAACTCAAAAGAAACTAGTCCCTTAAAGCAATTTGTACCAAAAGCAATTGATCCCAAAAATCTCCCCAGAAAAGCACCAGCGCGATTTGCGGAATTCCGTACAACTGTCAGCACAAAAAGTGGCCCTTTCATACGGAACTCCCACGTCAACATGTCAGCGGAATTTCCGAGGGTCCGTACTGCTGCCACATCAGTGTGTATGTGTCCGGGCAGAAATGCCACATTATCAATTTGTGACATACCCCCTCTTGAAAGAATTGTAATCGCCCTCGATTACGCCTGCAAAACAAACAGAGGCCATAAACTGTCTTAGTAGACACTGACCGTTAGTATTGACGCACTAGACACGACATATCTAGCACACTTACAAAAACGACAATCACATCATTGTGTAAGGTGCTCGGAAGTGAATGTTTGAACTTTGCTCAAGATGAGTGCTTTGAACTGTGCCCAAGGTTCCTTTTACTTACGGAAGGGAGAGCCTTCCGTTCCTTTAGTGAGAGAGTGCAAGTGATCACAAACAAAGTGGATAAACACTTGTGAATGAAGGTGTTGAGACTGAGAGATAGAAAGAGAAGAGAATACGACACCAGAAGAGTTGTCAAACCCTCCTCCGAAGGCCCCACTCTCTATGGCGAGAGCAGTATACTATTGACTGCACAAATCTCTACAATGCAATGGACTTGCCGACGACGTCGCAACGATGAAGACGATGACGAGACGGGCTGAAATCTGAAAACTCTAATGGCTGAAATCTGCAAATCTTGTATCTGCTGAATTCTGACTCTATGTCGGTGACGACGGCGATGACGACAATGCGACGACGACACGCTGAAAACGCAGATGCTGAAATTTGTGTTTGCCGGGCTGAATCTACAAACGTTGGCTGATCTAACCGTGCGGCGAGGATCTACTACCGGAAGGTGAGATCTGCGAGGTTTGGGGCTTGATCTACGGTGTCTAGATGCTGAAAACTGAGGTTCTGTCATCGGGGATCTGCAAAACGCTAGGGTTAGTCAGCAAATGCAAAAACGCTAGGCTGGTCTGCTGTCTCTGCAAAAACGCTAATGAATCTGCTGGATACTGTACCGCCAGACTAATCTGCAAATGCAAAACGCTGGGGCTGATCTGCAACGCTGAAAACGCTGGCTCTTGGTGGCTGAAAATGCTAGTTTTGTTGTCGAGGGGGGGGGGGGGGGGGGGGGGCTGAGAAGGTGCACTGTCGGATGTCTGGTCCCTGCTGCCTCTACTACCAGAGAATGCTAGCGCTGGGTTTTCTTATATACTTGCTTGTCAAATTGCCCTACCCAGTTTCCCAACAAAAGTCACTTAATAATAATAAGTGAAAAATGGCTAAAATAGGGCAAATAGGTCTGTGCACTATAAAAATGCTCCTAATGGGTTCTTACTGTAATCTGATGATCAAGCTGTGTGCAGCCAACGGATATGTGTCTACTCTAAGTGTTTGGACATGCACGGTCTACGAACAGACTCACAAAGGTGCCAGAACACTTCCTAGCTAAGTGAACTGAACCCATGTCAGGAAGTAGCTTGTCCACGTACACATTGGGTTAGATGTGCACGTGACATGACATCACAGGACATCACATGACAATCAATCACAGAAACATTCATTGCAAATCTCAAACCATGACTGCCAGCAACGTATTTAGTAACCACATCTACATCCATTCCGGACTTCATTGATGTCGAGTTAACTAATCCCATATTGCGATCATGTCTATAGAGATTTATTTTTTTTTAATTTCGGACTCGAGCACTGTCGTGTGCAAATAGTCATTCACCTCAAGCACTATCGTGTGCGAGAAATCTTTCGCCTCAAGCGCTGTCGAGTGCGAGAATCATTCGCCTCAAGCACTGTCATGTGTGAGAATTCTTTGCCAAGGATTCCAATCCACCACTAAGTTCATAATGAACAAAGTGGTCCAGTCATTCATTCCATTGAATCAGTTGTGATTCATAATTCGTTATCAGGTTCATTCGGGAGCTGTCACTGCTCCAAAATCATCATCATCTCATTCTTAATCCTGTTATTTGTTCACAAATAGCAGGTTCCCTTAGTTTCATTCAAAATTCTTGATACCTATCGTTGTTAGGTTCATTCTTCAGTTGTCATTGCTCCAAATTCGTCATCCATTATCATCGATTTCACCTGTTATCTGCACACATCTCGCTGCAAAAGAGTGGATTTCCAGCTCCATGCTTCCCAATCCATACAGAAGCGAGTTCCTCGCTCCTATTTCCAGTTATCTGTCACAAACAACCAGATTGTCAGTACATCAGTATCTCTTTCAGTGTCCTTTCCAGTATCGGGTTCATCTTCTGGTCAACTATTCTATTCCAGCTCTTCCTGCAAGTAAAGCTTTCGCTTTTCTGCACTCGTCTATCCTTTCAGCTTTCGTCTCGTCCTCAGAGGAGAATCAATGGCCTCATGCCATCTCCAATGAAATCTCATCAATCAGGTAATCCTTCAGGTGTTTCGCAAATCTCGGGTCTCTAGAGTACTTCATCAATCTTTTCACGCCCATGTCAACGCGCCAGATTTCAACTTTTCTTTGCCTTCTCGTTGAGAGGTGTTATCTCCATCAGATTCTTCACGAGAACCCATGTGCAATCTGGGATTCTTAATGGCTTTATGCCTTGTAAGACAGACCGATGAAGACGGGAGCGCACCCGATGCGCGATGTATGAAGGGTGGGAGTGGCTAATAAGTTTGGGGTCGGGCCACGAAGATTCTTTCCCAAAAGTTGTGCGCGTTGCAAAAAGGATTAGATCCTCCGTAGAAGAAGAATCTTTCTGTGCTCTGATACCATTGTAACAAACTTGGGCACCCCAAGTCTAGATTCTGTCGCGACACAAGAGAGGATCACTTCAAATACTTCACAACTTTAAAATTCACAGTTCAATTTGGTCGACATGGCCCGGCGTAGTTTCGAGCCAAGAGAGATTGGCCCCAAAGACTGGCGCCCCTTTCTGTATTTCTTTTATAATAATCTTTGAGCAAAGTACAACTCCCACAGGGTCCTCTGCTCTCTGCCTCTAGATGCCATGAAGAGTGAGGCCCTGAGGGCTCTTTTATTCTTACAAGGGATACCAAACGCAAAGCCCCCAAAAGCAATTAAACTCAAAAGAAACTAGTCCTTAAAGCAATTTGTTCCAAAAGCAATTGATCCCAAAAATCTGCCCAGAAAAGCACTAGCGCGATTTGCGGAATTTTGAAAAGTGGCCTTGTCTGTACGGAATTGCCATGTCAGCATGTCAACGGAATTTACGAGGGTCCGTACTACCTCCACGTCAACGTGTATGTGTCCGGGCAAAAATGCCACGTAATCACTTTGAGATAGGTGCTCATTATTTCACCAAGATCGATCTACGTTTCGAGTACCATCAAATACGGATGCATCCGCATGATGTCCCGAAAAACCGCGTTTCATACATGGTATGGACATTATCAGTTTTGATCTGGCAACGAGTCCGAGAGGGAATACATAGCCCGGAAAGCTATGGTGGTCCAGACACCTCTGAGCTCGCTACGGAGAGAAAGGTAGCGGAGAAGTATTCCATTCGCAATGGATGACTTTTCAAGCAAGGCAAAGTGTGTGTGCCTATTGATGAGGATATCCGGAAGCAAATTTTGTTCGACTGTCATGATGCACCTATTGCAGGACACCCTGGCATACACCGTACTTTGGCCTTGGTTGGCCGGTATTTTTATTGGCTACTCATGAAAGCTTGTATTAAAAAGTATGTGCGCAAAGTTAGCTCAACAAAGCTGAACGACAAAACGCGTTGGGTTATCACATCCTTTGCAAATTCCCAATGGACCAGCATTTCTATGGATTTTGTAGTTGGATTACCTCGAACCAACCGTGGGCATGATGCCATTTGCGTCGTCGTCAATCGACTCACAAAAATGGCACGATTTATCCCTACACGTTCCACCGTAAAGAGACACGAATTAGCTCGGCTCTTTGTGGAGCATTTATACAAATTATATGGTTTGCCCAACAAAATTGTCAATGATTGTGATCCAAAATTCACAGGCAATTTCTGGTAAACGGTCATCCCCAATATCTCCCTATGGTCGGAAAGCGGTTTAGTACAGTCCTACACAAATCTCGGAGTCATTTTTACAGGACCCCCTTTCTCTATGAGAGAGGCAGCAGCTTTGAGACGCACACAAGGATATGCAGCCTTTGCACGGTTGGAGCGGATGCTCACTGGTACAATTTCAAAAGCCCTGCACTAAGCTATGGTTGTTTAATATATTAGCGATATCCACGATTCCACATTATTGTATGGGGTACAGATAGGGGACATAGTCTACACAATCATAGTCGGTCTGGTCATTTTACTGCAGTCTCCTTTGCGATAGCTCAACTAATCCTTGTACAATCGTATATGCAAAATGCAAAGAGGTGTTAAGCATGATCATCACATACTAGTATAATGCATCTTTCTGATCTGTTTGAGCATGCAAGACCTCCAGATCGACTCGGAGTAAGATCCAATAGGCTATCAGGTATAAGGAAATTGGTCTAATTGCACAGGGTGTAGCCACTTGCAGAGTCTCAGCAAGAGTACCATGTGACTGCCTGCTCCCGCCGCCAACCCATATTGGACCTCTCTCTACAAACCGCAGCAAAAGGTCTTGGTAAACGTTTCAAATTTTTCTAGTGGTACCTATCTTGTGCCTTTGATCGACGATGTGACATCGTCGCTACAGCCACGCCCAAGATCCAGTTGTTGGAGACTGGATTGTACCCATCTGCTGGTCTCTACTCTTTGTGAATGGCTGAGGATAATACAAGTAATGCTTGGGCCTTTGCTCATCTTGCTCCGCTACTTTTGCTCTACCCTTAATTACAGACAGAGGTGGACAATGCGGCAATACAGATAAGGGGGTCTCCTTTTCCAGCTCTCCTCTAGACTTTTTGATTTTGGGTTGGAGCTAATAGTTGAATATACTTGATGCAGTCTCACTCTTTGGTTTATATGGAGAACTCCATGCCTTTGTATCGTCAGGAGCATCCAAATTCCAATGACTCCAGCTGAGACTATGGAAGACTATGGATCGAGCTCATTCACACCTTTCATGGCCAGTTTGACCCGCTTCAGGATGCAATTACGATCCCAGGCCTTTCTCAATCTATGGCGAGCAGGTCCTTTCTTCATAGTGTAGCAAGGCTGGCATTAGAGGCCACATGTTTGTCTTTTCTCCTGCCCTTGTACAATATAGCCTTTTGAGCTTTTTTTTTCTCTTATGTGAGTCTCTGTCACCAGGAGGTGTAATTTTCCTGTTGTCTTCCGTAAATAAGTACTATATATTTTTATTTACTTTATTTTTACTTGTTTTCCCCGGAACCCTTGAAAAGGTGCAAGTGGACATTGCATGGCCAATGTGAAACGGCTGCGGCCGAATAGGTTTCTCACAGCAGGAGTCTGGGTCGGTCAGTCTAGGACTGGTTGGGCCAATAAGCACTGAATTCTAATGAGTATGGAAGCCTGTGTGCGCCAAATGACGTCTGGGCCACTCGGAAAGTCACTTATAACTTTATAAGTCAGTGGGAACTAGAGAATTAACTCAAAAGGGGCAAACTGGACACATGGCGGCTCCAGGCAGTTTTGCCACTTCCAGCATGAAGAGGGGGCGCCCAATTTGAGAGGAGGCTGATTTGACTCATAAGTGAGCTACAGTGTGTGTGTGAGTAGTGGGTGCAGGTCTACAGCTTTAATGGAAAGCTTGCCTTCTCCTCTGTCTCATGTAGCGCGATGACTTGCTCTCGTGCATCTCTCTCTCCCTTTTGGCACATATGGTAATGCCCCACTAGTTGGGCTATTCAGATGAACATGTACAGTTCTGGGGGTTTATGCGCGTTTGCCAAGGCAAGAGCCTTCTGAACAGGAACCGGATTAGCTAATTGCTAATCCCCCACAGGTACGCACAGTTCCATCACGAAAGATTGCGAGTTCGGAGAATTTTCTCGCGTGAAAACTCGTCCAATTCACAGGGGAACTGTCCCATTGCGTGCGGGAGCCCTTGGGACACGCGTAGGCGTGTTCGCTCCGCTAAAAACGATCCAACACAGCGAATTACAGCCTGCTGTGTTTTTCTGCAGGTTTAGGGTTTCGCACCTAAACTGCAAGGGAGCACCGGGGGAGCCTCGTGAGAACCTTGGGTTGTGTGTACAGGTTTTTCGGCACCCGGCAGTGAAAAACAGGGAATTATAGCCCGCTGAAATTCTGTGACAGCTCACCAGAAAGCTTCCAGATAGCGAGGGAATCTGTCCTAGACAGGTGCTTTTGACCTACAAGGGTTTTTGCACCGTTATGCTGCCAAAATTAGGTCGAAAACCTGCGTTTTCAGCCCTCGCCAAGTTTGGACAGCTTTGTGAAAGCTTGTGCGAAGTGGTCGGATCGTCTACCTTAATTTGAATAAAGAAATACCGAAAGGGGCGCCAGTCTTTGGGGCCTACAGGGTGTCGGTCTCGTGTGCGCAGTGACATTCTAGTCGCTAGACGCAACTGTGTTCTCTTCCCTTCTCAGTGCTCTGTGTAAAGTTAACAGGTAATTGAAATAGTACCGCCCTCTACGTTGTACAGGCCGGTTATATGGTTCCATCGGCGGGATAGTCACTTTTTCTTCAAAAAGTGCAACGTGGATTGTTGTAGGTGAAAGCAACACAGAGCTTGTCGTTATGGCAGAGAAAGAGAGACCAAGTACCTGAAGAGGGATCTTCCTCACATGGCACGGAGAAAGTTCCTTCAACTCTTCAAGAAGAGGACAGGTTGTTTAGAACTCAATTGCGTTGCTGCATGGACATGTTTCAGCAGTTGGCTAACAACCCAAGGATGCAGGAGTTCTTACACGCTCCGACATAGGGTTTTCAGCCTCCTACACAGGGCACGACTGAGCCGTTGCAAGAAAAGGAGATTTCCAATGCGCAGAGGACTCATCATGCTCGAGGGAAAGCCCATGTGGTTGAGCAACTAGCGGTGTCCAATGACCCAAAGCAACTTGCTTTAGCTGGACAAGAACCGTTTGTGAATGGTCAAGGGAGCAATGAACAGGCTCTGTGTCAGACCCTTCCATTACCTAATACTTATCCTGGTTATTTTGGAGGTGGATCAGTGTTTCAAGCTATGGCTGGACCTTCCACAGGTTATATGCCAGGAAATGTTCGGGACAATGCAAACAGGCATGGGTAACCCTATGTACGCGAACATGGGTGTCCAACCAGGTTTTCAGGGTGCCTATGGCCAGTTTCGAGTGCCTGGAACACAATTTGGTATGGCTGGTTTTTCGCAGCCATACGTACAAAATGCAAACATGACAGGGAAAACAGTTGATGCGAGTGCTGGAATGAACACTCATGGAGCACCACTGTTACAGGCACCTGTTTATGATAATGTGGCTCCTTTGAGTCAGCTTAAGGATTACAAGGAAGGTGGGCAAGGAGTGAAGTTTGAAACTTTCAGACGAACTGAGGATCAATTGAAGGCTTTGACCTTCATACAGCAGTTCGATGCAGCTTATGCTGGAGGAAACTTCACGGAATCTTCAAAGATACGCAAGGCTGCCACTTTCTTGAAAGGGAATGCGCTTCAATGGTGGACCGCATTGTTGAACCAGGGTCAAGCCCCAACAACGTGGGTCCAATTCAAACAGCTTTTTGCGCTTGGATGGTTGACAAACACTTTTGAAGTGGATGTGATGACAGAATGGCACGAGTTGAATGCTAAACTGTGTGCGAATCTGGAAGAGTACAATAAACAGTTTTGGGCCGCACTATTGCCAATCACCTCTTACAGGTTTGTGCCATTGTCAGAACAGATTGAGAAGTATTGTTGCGGATTGCCCAAGAAAATCAAGGACTATTGCACAAAGACTACTGTCATGAATATGTTTCAATTGATAGAGAATGCAAGAGTGGCCACCAATCTGTCAAAGGGAGATTCCGATGGATTTAATAGCCACAAGAAAGGGTCCCAGGGCAAACAGTTTTTAGCCAAGGGCAATGTTGCAGCAAAGCCTTCTGAGCCTCCCACAAAGAAGCCCTCCACTGAAGAAGGTGATACGTCCAAGAAGCAGTCTAAGTCTTCTTCGGGACGAGGACAAGGACAAAAGAGGCATTTTTCTGGCAAAACTTTTGAAGAACGGAAAGCTCTTAGGGAGGCCAAGAAATGCTACATTTGTGAACAAGAAGGACATTTTGCAAATAAATGCCCACAGAAGAAGTCACAGGATAAGGATGACAAGTCAGACCATAAAGGGAAGAAGCCAAAGACAAGTGCAGGACTTGTTCCAGATTTGGTTGGAGACCAGCCAAACACAGATGCCACGGAGCTGTGCAGAGCTTGGGGCAAAGTTAGAGACCAGACAGTGTTGGTTTTCTTTGATCCAGGAGCCCGTGCAAATTTCATATCACCAGAATTGGCATCAAAGTTGGGCATTCGTGCAGAGGAGATGGGTATGACAGGGGAAGCAGGTTTGGCATGCCCAGGTCATTCAGAGCCTGTTACTCCCATTTTGGGGAAGCTTCGTCTGCACATTCAGAGTTATGTGGATGCGGAAGAGTTTCATATTATGCCACTTGAGGGCTGTGATGTGTTACTGGCTATCCCATGGTGTTACAGGTTGCATGCTATGGTGGATACTTACAACAAAAAGATTACCCTTGTACATAGAGGAAAGACTCATGTCCTTGATGTAAAGCTTAAAGGCGAGTCTGTTCCAGTTGTTTCTACTTCTACTATTTCATCTGTAATAAAGAATCATCTTTCTGCGAGTTCGGAGAGTTTTCTCGCGTGAAAACTCGTCCAATTCACAGGGGAACTGTCCCATTGCGTGCGGGAGCCCTTGGGACACGCGTAGGCGTGTTCGCTCCGCTAAAAACGATCCGAAACAGCGAATTACAGCCTGCTGTGTTTTTCTGCAGGTTTAGGGTTTCGCACCTAAACTGCAAGGGAACACCGGGGGAGCCTCGTGAGAGCCTTGGGATGCATGTACAAGTTTTTGGGCACCCGACAGTGAAAAACAGGGAATTATAGCCCGCTGAAATTCTGTGACAGCTCACCAGAAAGCTTCCAGATAGCGAGGGAATCTGTCCTAGACAGGTGCTTTTGACCTACAGGGGTTTTTGCGCCGTTATGCTGCCAAAATCAGGTCGAAAACCTGCGTTTTCAGCCCTCGCCAGGTTTGGACAGCTTTGTGAAAGCTTGTGCGAAGTGGTCAGATTGTCTACCTTAATTTGAATAAAGAAATACCGAAAGGGGCGCCAATCTTTGGGGCCTACAGGGTGTCGGTCTCGTGTGCGCAGTGACATTCTAATCGCTGGACACAACTGTGTTCTCTTCCCTTCTCAGTGCTCTGTGTAAAGTTAACAGGTAATTGAAATAGTACCGCCCTCTACGTTGTACAGGCCGGTTATAGTCTCCCATAGAATCCCTGCCTCTGAGCATGTCAAGTGACACATCCCAACCCTATGTGTCCGTGGACAAGCTACACCACAACAGGGTTCAGTCAATCCGGTCAGTCTAGATTAACAGTGATCTGGCACTTTTGTGAGTCTATTCGTAGACCGTGCATGCCCAGTCACTTAGCATAGATGTATATCCTCCGGTTGCACACAGCCTGATCATCAGTATTCCCTTCAAGATCCATCAGATTCAGTCAGGGGAATTTTCCAGTGCATTTAGCCTATTTTCCTATTTTTGGTTATTTTCACCTATTATTTTTAAGTGACTTTCCAACAAAAGTAGGTAGGGCAATTTTGCTAAGTTAATATATAAGCAAACCCAACTTAGCACTTTCTGGCAAAAAAGGCAGCAGGAGCTTCCCGCTCACAAGCAACTTCTCAGCAGTACCCCCCTCAGCACCCCCAACAGATTACCATCGCCAACCACTCACTTCCCTTGGCGTTTTCTCCCACAGCTTCCCAGATTCAGCCCATCGCCATACAGCCTCTTGCCTGGCGTTTTTCCCGTGACAGACTCAGCCCAGCCATTAGCGTTTTCACTAACGCTAGCCAACCAGCAGTATCAGCGTTTTTCAGCATTGAGGAAGCTGCAATATCAGCGTTTTCAGCAGGTACAAACAACCTAAAAACGCAGCCTCACAGGTAGAGATCCTCAACGTTTTGCCATCAGCATGAACCCCTGACAACTCCACCATTTTCAGCCCTTAAGATAGAAGTAAAACAATCAAGTTCAGCCCCGAAACAGTCCACGAAATTCAGCCAATAGAAGATCACAGATTTCAGCCTAAGTCGTCGTCGTCGTCGTCATCGGCATAGTCCCATTGCATCAGTCCATTGCATACGCATTGTACACCTTGTGCAATCAAAGTAAGACCACTCTCGCCGACGAGAGTGGGACCTTCGGAGGAGGGTTTTACAACCTCTCAGGTGTCGTATCTCTTTTCTCTTCTTCTCTCAGTCTCATTCACTTGCACGCACAATATCCACTCACTTTGTTCGTGATCATAGCACTCTCCATAAAGATGGAAGGCTCTCTCTTTCCCTAAGAACTAAAAGGAACCTTGAGCAATAAAGATCAATAATCTTGAGAAAATACAACATTCATTCCGCTGCACCTTACATTGGTATCAGAGCTTTGGCAGTGTTCTGTATCACTCAAGGAAAGAACCACAAGAATTTTTTTGCTTGTTGAGGTCGCACGAACCCATGTTCGCTTGGGGGTGTCGATCCCTAATTGTGTTTTGTTGAAGAGTGACAGGAATCCCAGGAAAGAAGGGCTTGTCCAGCCTCCCCTTGTGTCTCTTTTCACTCATTGAGAGCGGACCGTGCACTTAGCCGCTGGCCAATCGACGTGAGGTGGGAAAAAGCAACCTTGGTGTGAGCGCAAGGCTGCCAAGGGGTGCGCTTGCAGAAAAGAGTAGAACTTGGGTGAAGAGAAGAGCCTTCTCCAACGCGATTTGCAAGCGAAAGAACACCTCAAGAACCTCAAGATCCTCAAGAACCCAAGAACCAAGTTCCTCGTGAACTTAAGAACCAAAGATCCTAGTGCATGGTCGTCATCCGAAGCGGAATGGATACTTCGCATACAGGTGATGAGCATAAGAGAGGCGACGAAGGATTCTCCCCACCAGGAGATTTTTCCAACCCTTCCCCTTCGCCATCTACACCACGAGTTGTTCTAACTCCCATGGAGATGATGGTCAAGTCAATGATGGACATGATGCTGGCACAACAAGAAACGACTCGCCTTACGATGGAACGAAATGAAAGAAACGCACTACAACAACAAGAAGCGACTCGCCTTACCATAGAAGCAAATCGAGTTGCGCTAGCACAACAAGAAGCCAATCGCCTTGCTTTCGAACGCGAGCGCGATGAACGAAATGAACGAAAAGCATAAAGGGAGGCCGACGTGAAGCTCAAAGGAGGTACGCACTCAAGAATTTATTTCCCAAGTGTTAGCCTCGAAGACCGAACCACCCAAAGATCGTGGGAGTTCATCAAGTGACGCAAGCCACGATGCGGATTCCAACCATCCAGTCACAGAGAAGTTGACTTTCAGTAAGTATGACGGTAAGATGGATGCTACGGTTATTCATTCTTGGTTGCATCAATTTAATGCTTATTTTGCGACAACTAAGAAGACAAGAAATAGCAAAGTTTTAACGGCAGCTATGTACCTTGCCGGTGATGCCATCAATTGGTACCACGCATGGCAAGAGGCACAGCTAGTCGCGCATCTCGAGGTAGCCGACGATTTCACGCCCCTTTCCTTCGATTGGGCTGATTTCCAAGATAAGCTCAAGGCGCGGTTTATGCCACCTCAGTACCTTGCACGATTGAAGGACGATTCGCGCGCTCTCAAGCAAAATGGTATGCCGGTTATGTCTTTTTCTAATCGTGTTTTGTAGCTAGGTACCCAATTACGCATGTCGAATGATGAACGCAAAGAGGCATTCCTTTTGGATTAGACGACTATATCAAGTTCGATGTAGAAGTCTTCGATCCAATCGATCTCAACAAGGCGGTAGCGATTGCTCTCGCACAGGAGATGAAGCACAACAAGGAAAAGCCTAAGGAGAACAAGACTTCCACAAGTACCTCGCAGACTTCTCAGAACCCGCAGAACGGTAAGAATGGTAAGAATGATAACTCTTCTAACCAATCTTCCAACAATATCTCAACAAAGAATTCTTCCAATGAATCCAAGGGTAAGGCTAACACAATTGTTAAACCTAAGCTTACTCCATATGAAAAGGTAGCACAAGGAATTGTAGGAGGTTACATCACTTTGGAAGAACAAAGCACGTATTCTAAGGAAGGTCGTTGTTTTCATTGTCACATTAAGGGTCGCATAAAAAGAACATGTCCTAAGCTTGAATCGAATGAATCTAAAGAACCCACAGCACCCACTACATTTGTCAATGCAATGAATGATAACACGAGTGTGCCCCAAGTTTCTCAAGACCCTCCCATTGATGAATCTCTCATTAAATGTTATGGTCGTATGTCAGGGCACCGTTTTGTCATATTGTTTGACCCAAGTAGTATGCATGATGTGATCAGTTCTTCTCTTGTTGAGAGAGCCCGCCTCGAAGTTAGTCCGAGATCTCCTATCGAAGTCTCTAGCTTTCGTCCTGGTATGGACGCTCTCATCACAGAGGAGTGCCTTGATGTGTTGTTTGCAATTCAACAGACTGCCTTCACTAGAAGATTTGTTGTTTCTCTTCTCTCAGGATGTGATATGATTTTGGGCATTCGATGGTTTCGTGAGACTAACGCTCTTATTGATTTTGAGGCTAACACTTTAACTCTCGATGCCAAAAGTGATTCTCCTACTGTCTTTTATGGAGAGGACATTGCTCATTCTCCATCTCCCATTACTAATATGCAGGACAAGGTTGAAAGGATTCGGGATAAGGAGATTCTCTCAATCTCTTTTTCTCCAGAGCATGACACACACGATTTGCATGATTATGAGAAGCATGATGATTTGAATGATAATGATTTGCATGATGATTTGGATGAAAAAGACAAGCATGATGAATTGTATGAAGATGATGTGATTGTCCACAAGGATGATGTGTTAGTGGATGTTTTTCCTAGCGAAGCTAACCTCGTTGTAGATTCGATCAATCACGAAGATCCGATCATGGCTTTCGAGTCGAGGTCCAAAGAACCCCCACAGGACGATTCGATCATTCAGGACGAACCGATCTTGGCTCTCGAGCCTAGGTCCAAAGAACCATCACAAGGAGTATTATGTGTTTGCATGATTGATACGCACGCATTGTTCGAATGTTTCATTCGTGATCGTTTCTTGTATTTTAGTCAGCATCGTTATGTGATCCCTTTTCCTAGGCATGACATATTGCATGTTGAGCATGTTTCTCTCATGGATGAGCACGAATGTATGCGGATTGTTCATGAAAAGCTGAAAAGTTTATATGTCAGGAAGTCACATTCCATGTCTCTTCCTTGGCATGACACAGTTTCTGAAAGAGCACATGAAAGAATGAGCACCAAGCATGGGCATTTCCATTGTGAGTTGCCACAGTTGATTGATTTCGATGAAACAGAAAAGATTCGATTTCCTTGTTTGCATGTGTTTGATGAACAGATTGTCATTCCGTCTTTATGTTCATCTACATTGCATACACAGTCTTTAACGAAGACACGACTTTTTTTCCTTCACTTTACATGGAATGGGTACGTTCATGGTTTTGTGTTGGAGATGGTTTCAAGAATTTTCAGCCATGGAGATTCTTGAAGACGAAAGAAGCAGGTCTCTAGACGAAGTTGAAGCATCGAAGAAGCCACAGAAGACTTTGTGTCGCTTTCCGCGCGGCCCAAAGAAGCAAGCGTTGCAGACCTTTATGAAGTTCAAGTACCGCACGACCCACACATCAGAGTGGGCTGGCGAAGAGTCCCTTCCAGGATTCCGGATGTTGTTGGCGATTTCCCTCGACACCATACAATTCGGTACCAGTACCTCACTTTGAAAAGGAGGAGATGTCACGTGACACATCCCAACCCTATGTGTCCGTGGACAAGCTACACCACAGCAGGGTTCAGTTAGTCCGGTCAGTCTAGATTAGCAGTGATCTGGCACTTTTGTGAGTCTATTCGTAGACCGTGCATACCCAGTCACTTAGCATAGATGTATATCCTCCGGTTGCACACAGCTTGACAATCAGTATTCCCTTCAAGATCCATCAGATTCAGTCAGGGGAATTTTCCAATGCATTTCGTCTATTTTCCTATTTTTGGTTATTTTCACCTATTATTTTTAAGTGACTTTCAACCAAAAGTAGGTAGGGCAATTTTGCTAAGTTAATATACAAGCAAACCCAAGTTAGCACTCAAGGAAGAAGAGGCAGCAGGAGCTTCCCGCTCACATGCAACTTCTCAGCAGTACCCCCCCTCAGCACCCCCAACAGATTACCATCGCCAACCACTCACTTCCCTTGGCGTTTTCTCCCACAGCTTCCCAGATTCAGCCCATCGCTATACAGCCTCTTGCCTCGCGTTTTTCCCGCAGACTCAGCCCAGCCATTAGCGTTTTCACTAATGCTAGCCAACCAACAGTATCAGCGTTTTTTGCAGCGTTTTTCAGCATTGAGGAAGCTGCAATATCAGCGTTTTCAGCAGGTACAAACAACCTAAAAACGCAGCCTCACAGGTACAGATCCTCAACGTTTTGCCATCAGCATGAACCCCCAACAACTCCACCATTTTCAGCCCTTAAGATAGAAGTAAAACAGTCAAGTTCAGCCCCGAAACAGTCCACGAAATTCAGCCAATAGAAGATCACAGATTTCAGCCTAAGTCGTCATCGTCGTCGTCATCACCGTCGTCGTCATCGGCATAGTCCCATTGCATCAGTCCATTGCATACGCATTGTACACCTTGTGCAATCAAAGTTAGACCACTCTCGCCGACGAGAGTGGGGCCTTCGGAGGAGGGTTTTACAACCTCTTGGGTGTCGTATCTCTTTTCTCTCCTTCTCTCAGTCTCATTCACTTGCACGCACAATATCCACTCACTTTGTTCGTGATCATAGCACTCTCCATAAAGACGGAAGGCTCTCTCCTTCCCTAAGAACCAAAAGGAACCTTGAGCAATAAAGATCACTAATCTTGAGAAAATACAACATTCATTCCGCTGCACCTTAAAGAGCAGGAGCTATTTGCAGCCCACACCATTTTTTTTTTACATTATGGAATCGGTACTAGTTAAATTTACTACGGATCAACTTGACAATAATTAAAGTTAACCCTCACCTTCAGTTTTGCTGCAGTCATGCCCTCTTTGACTGCACAGAGAATAAAGTTTGCATGACTTGGAAATGGTGATAAAAACGATACACCTTGAAGCAGCCCAAACATCCGCTCTCTCTCAGATACCAAAGCTGCCTTCACTTCCTGTCAAACACAACAACCATCTAACCCAACCTTAAATAATTACCTGCAATCAGCCAAAAAAAATTAAATCACCTCAAGGTAAACTGAGTTCTCTAGAGCAGCGCATGCAGCAACCTCCGCAGCTACTGACACATTATAGGGTTGCTTGGCTCTCCACAAGTACTTGATAAGGCTGAGGGGGAATCCCCCATACCCAACCCTTAAACCTGCTAAACCTGCAAGATCAAACAGAAATTAATCAATAAATCTACTAGGTAACTAAAACAGATTGATGCCTTAAACGTTTGGATTGCATGACTTCCGCAGTGTCAATAGAGTTGAAATAGAGTTTTTGAAAGGGAAATCGCAAAGGCTTAATGATGGGCCTTCTCAAGATGGGTTTCTGTATATTTGGATGCATAAGGAAGACCTACCCATCACTTGTTTCTAAGGGCTACAGGTATAAGAATCCTCTTGAGCTAGAATACACTACTTATAACAGCTCATACATAAATAGTCCATCAGAACCTAAAGTAAGTCCTACTGGGCACAAATGCTCAAACATTAAGTTGGTATTTAAGGTGCTCAAGAATTTATAGGAACATAAGATTCACAAATTGGATGCAAAGCTTGCCCTAGCTATGCCTGACTCTATACTAAGTAGAAACTCTTAATTAGACAACACAACCTCTCTCATGAGAAACATGAAATGCCAGCCTGTTTGGTCTATTGGTGAAAGGTATATCGCGTACACAATAAAGCTCATACCTCTCATTTAATACAGATCTTCAAACAAAATAGACCTGCACGTTTGCTGAAAGTTCGAAGCACAATAAGGTTTTCATGCTTTTTCACCCATGTTAATCTTGAAGAATCCCCTGCAAACTCTATGTAAGCTTCATCCAAAACAACCAAAACTGGCATCTTTAAAATCTCTAAGAGATCTGCCTCTCCTATCAAGCTGCCAACAATAATATACAAGTCACGTTTAAATCAGTGCTTCAAACATAACAGCAAACTGTTGACAATATAGCACCACATGAACACAAAATGAAGCAAGCATAAATGATAAGATCATATGCTCCACACCTGCCATCTGGATTATTAGGAGATGTCAAGAAGACCACCTTTGGATGATGCTGCTTGACAGCATTCCTGATACCATCAACATCCAGGCTAAAATCCAACCGGCGAGGGACTGCAAATGTACAACAGCCAAGAAGGCAATGTCTTAACGGTCTTCAAACAGGTCCTTTTAAAAACAAGCTCAGAATGATTGCAAGGAACACCTGTGATAACTTTGGCTCCATTCACGTCCGCATCAAATACATACATAGTAAATGTTGGTGGGCAATCTATAATGGCCTCACCAGGTTCTAGCGTGCATCTAAAGAGGGAAAAGAGAACTGGCATTGAATCAACATGTTATGATCAAGGTTATTTGAACAAGTTTGAGATGTGAATTTAGTTAGAATACCGCATTATCAGATCAATGAGTTCATCTGCCCCACATCCAACCAAGATATGCTCTGCCTCTAGCCCCGAGTCCTTTGCAAGAGCCGCTCTTAAACGCCTCGACTCTGGGTCAGGGTAAATGTAAAGAAACTCTAGTTTCCCTAATGCTTGTAATACCTAATAACGTGACAACATCAAAAGCCACATTTCTGAGGCAATTTCACATAAAATAATAAACATAAAGGACTCCAAATCGTATTAGCTTTTGAACCTGAAAACAAGCACCGAATATAGCTGATGCAGGTTTGTGCACGTATTTCCATTACTTATTACCTCTGGTGGTGGCCCATATGGATTCTCGTTTGCATCAAGCTTCACAATATCTTTAGGTAGTCTTCCTAGTTGTGTAGACAGAATCTGGTAACAAAAAATACATGAGAGTGATCAAAGGAAGGCCCCAGCACACAAGACCATAACTCTATAATATGTTTGTCATTGGCACGTATGCAAACTCTATGATGAGAATATGGTGATAAAAACACACGCAGTTGCTCGATAAAAGCCCCCAAGCGCACAAGACCATAAATTTATAACATGTTTCTCACAGGTGAGATCATAGGTAAGACTTAAAGAATGCAGAACTCTAAGGTAAGTTTCATTACTTGAGGCCATGCATGCATCCAAGATTAGTGAAGTGCTTACTTTGCAAAGTGTTGCACTTTCATCAAAACTACTCTTTGGGAAAACTATATTAACCCAATGGTTACAAGCATCTTATGATAAAATCAATCTTCTAAAAAAAGCTCATATCAGAAGATAAATGACAGCTTTCGCGAGTGTCCAAAGCTTGACCATATAAACACTATTGGAAGGTTTGTAAAAATAACACAAGTGCTTACAGGTGAGAAGAAACATTTGCAATGGCTGCAACTGCCTAGCTTGCTGTGCGCTCTACCCCCACCCCCCCCCCCCCCCCCCCCCCCCCACCCCCTTCCTCTTGCAATGACTTCCATGTGCTCCCCCTGCCACATGCAGCCTGCCCCGTCCTCACGCTCATCCCCCGCTAGTCCGCCCATGCCCCCTTGTTTGGAGACACAAAAAATATCACCTCATGCACCATGTTTTTAGAAAGTGGAAGCAGAAGGGGGATGAGAAGGAAGAGAGAGAGAGAGAGAGAGAGAGAGAGAGAGAGAGAGAGAGAGAGAGAGAGAGAGAGAGAGAGAGCTTGGGCTTGGCGCTTCTTTATGGACAATGAGCTCCTCACTGATTGCTTTATGAGCGTTGTGGTTCAACAAAGAGGGATTTGCTGGCCAGATGTAGCTGGAGTCAGCATTGTGCAACTCATAGTCTTTTGTTTCACTTTGCCTTGCTTGCAAGTCTTTCTCCTTCACTATAAAAGGAACCTTACGTTCCTTTCCAAAGTAATTAGGCAGCTTTGCGCCCCCCAGCCCCCCTCTTGGCAGTGGTGGCCCGCATTGCTCCCTTTTCTCCCTTCCTTATCACTATGCCACTACTTTCTTGTGTAACGTATAACCCACCAAAAAGGGACTAGCTTTGAGCTACTGCTTTCAAACATCTCGACGCATGGTGATCCACCCCTCAAAGATGTCTCTGGACATCTCCATGGACCACAAGCAAAGAAATATACCTTCAATATGAGATAGTCAGTCAAGAGGTTTTGGTGATGCTGTAGAGGACTCCGAAGCCTGCTTTGATATCAATTGTTTGACTTAAGCCTGCACAAATGCACACAACTCTTGAAAAGGAGGAGGAGAAGCTCAAGGGCTGAATGTCACAAACTGGTGACGTGACAGGTTCCTGCACACACACACACACCCTGCTGACGTGGCAGACTCCCTTAAAATGCGCCAACAGGCTGTGCCGTACGGACCTCCACAATTTCTGCTGACTGCTGACGTGGCAAATTTCCGCAAAACACGCTGACTTGCTGACGTGGCAGTACATACAGATTTCTTTACATTACGCTAGCTAAATTTGGCAGCTTTTGGAGATTAAAGCTTTTGAGTTTGAGAAGCTTTTGGAGAAGTTAGCTTTTGAGTTTAAAAGATTTTGGGGCTCTGCTTTTGGGCATCCCTTGTAAGAATAAATAAGTCTTTTTCGGACTCACTCTTGAGGGCATCTAGACGCAGAGTCTGAGAGTGAGTACCCACGGACTCTCTTGTACTTTGCACACAGATTAATATAAAAAGAAATACCGAAAGGGGCGCCAGTCTTTGGGGCCAATACCTCTTGGCAAGGAACTACGCCGGGCCGTGTCGTCTTTGTGAACTGTTTTGAAGTGAATCTCTGCAGTGTCGCGGTAGAATCTTGACTTGGGGTGTCCAAGTTTGTTACAGTGGTATCAGACGCGGCCGATTTCTCTACTACCGAGAAATCCAATCCTTTTTTCGCGATAATTATGGATTCCAACAAGAATCAGTCGACTTCCTCTACATCTGCTGATGCGGGAGGAGATCGCGAAGAAGATTCAACCGAATTAACAGAGGAAGAGTACGGGCCACCTCGGCCTACTCAGTACGAACTTCAAGAGATGGAGCGTCGATAGGCGGTTGACGAGTGCATGAAGCAGATGATTATTTGCGAAGGACCCTCAGTTTGCAAAAATTTTGTCTCAGCAAACCATCGCTAAAGTGCACACTCAGTGGCAGAAAGCCACAGAACCACCAATCAAACCGGCACTCAAGAAACCTCCTCCTTCGAGGATGTTTACACAACACAAACTTCAAGAGGTGGTTCAGATGCAGATCAGTCAGCTTTTGGACACGTAAAATAAATCCAAAAAGCAAGTGAAAAAGCGCAAGAAGGGGACTGACCACCCTGGTTATTTGGGCCGTCAATCTTCTTTTGCATCCGCAAGAAGGCAGAAGAAGCGTGTACGCTTTGAAGGACTACCCAGTTCTTCTTCTTCTTCTTCTTCTCCTTCTTCTTCTTCTTCTTCTGACAGTTCTTCTAGCTCTTTTGACTCGAGCAATGAGGACAAAAAGGGCAAAAAGCGAAGCAAAAAGAAAAGCTTCGGAAAGGGCAAAGAGACCCAAATTTCGCCCAGTTCCTGATAGTTCTACAGAGGACTCATTCTTTGACGTTCGAACTCCAATGACCATATGTTTTATGCAAAGAAGAAGCATTTTTACAAAGCCAACCAATATGACTTTCTCGAAGACAAAAGCAAGAAAGCAAAAGAATTCAAAGAAGGTGGACAGTCGATGAAATTTGAAAACTTTTCTGGGTTCCAAGATGCTCCGAGGGCTTTGGCCTTCATTCAGCAGTTTGACATAGCCTTCATTGGAGGGCACTACTCAGAGCACTCCAAGATTAGGAGGGCTGCAACTTTTCTTGAAGGCAATGCTCGAACATGGTGGTCCACTCTTCTTCTGAGGAAGGAAGCTCCAATCAAGTGGTTGAAATTCAAAAGGCTCTTCATATCTTCTTGGCTGACTCGGGAGTATGAACAAGATATACGAACCGCTTGGAACCATCTTCGGATGACCAAGGGAGATTCTTTGGACGCTTATTGCGAGAGATTTTGGGACTCTTTTCTACCAACCTCTTCATTTACGAAGGTCTCTTTTAAGGAACAGATTGAGCGGTTTTGTTGCGGACTCCCTACAGAGATCCGAGACTACCGCTTGGAACAAAAGTCAAACTCTATTCAAGAATTAATGGGTCATGCGAAACGGGGTTTCTCGATACATTTGGGAAATTTGACTTACCCCACTGATGAGATTCTAACTCAAAGAACCCGACAGACCTCCAACAATGAAAGTAGAAAGAAAAGAGTTCCCTAGACAAGAAGGATAAGGATACACGACCCCGGCTCACTCTTCGAGAGAGGGCTAATTATATGAGAGAGGGAAGTGTTTTGGTTGTTGCAGGGAACATGGGCACATCTCTGCAAAGTGCCCCAAAAAGACACAGCAAGAACAAACTGAAGACAAGCCAGAAAGTTCAAGAGCAGCAGAGGAATGTGGCAGAAAAGGCAAGATGAAAGCACGACAGCCAGATTGCATGGATATTGACCCAAGCTTGATGTACAGAACTTTGTCGAGCTTGGGGCAAAGTGAAAGATCAAGGAGCCCTGATTTTCTTCGATGGAGGAGCCAAGGCCAACTTTATTTCACTTGAATTGGCGGCGCGACTCGAGATTACACCCGACAGGATGGGACCACCAGCAGAGGCAGTTCTAGCAGCACCCAGACGGGACATAGCCATTACACCTGTCATTCGCAAACTTCGGTTGCATTGTCAGGGATATTTAGGGCACGAGGACTTTTACATAATGCCCTTGGAAGGTTGTGACGTCCTCCTAGGAGTCCCTTGGTACCATAAGAACGACGTCGTGGTCAATTATCGGGCAAAGAAAGCAACATTGACAAATGAAGAGGGCCGAAAAATTGTACTTGATGTAAAATTGAAGGGTGAGTCCGTCCCTATTGTATCGGCTTCGGCCATTTCCAAATTAATAAAATCCAGTCTCTTTGTTTACTCGATCTACTTGAAAGAGTTAAATGATGAACACAGAACAAACATGTATGAACTTGATAGAGAATGGCAAGATTTTCTCCACACTCATGCCGATTGCTTCTTTGAGGGCCTGTGTCACTAACTGCTGATGTGTCAAAGCCCTGAAGAATGGAACCAACTTGCAGATCCTTGCCGAGAGGCTAAACCCTAAAAAGAACTTATGGGGACCCCGTCCGATGGGGCCCCAGTGACATAAAGGAACTAAAATAAAGCATGACCCACATACATACACGCGCAGCTACTGACGTGATAGGCCGTACGGATTTTCGCGTTTTGCGCTGACATGCTGACGTGGCATGCTGTACGGATTTTCGCAAATTACACTTGCAGCTTTTGGGCATTGCTTTTGGACCAGATGCTTTTGAGTTTGAAGGCTTTTCATGTAAAACTGCTTTTGGGGCCTAGGGCCTTTAAATATGAGGCCATGGGCTCATTCTATGGCATGCTTCCTGGAGAAGGTGCACAGTCTAGAGTACCGGCTTGTACTGTGTCAATGCAATATAAAGAAATACCGAAAGGGACACCAAGGTTTGGGGCCAATACTCTCTAGGGTGGAATTATGCCACTCCGTGTTGTGTGCCGTCTCTCTCTCTCAGTTCGGTTGTTATTGAAGTGCTAAAAGTCTGTTCAGTCTGTTCTTTTCTATTGGCACGTGGTGCCCGTCTTGTGACAGTGGTATCAGAGCATCAGGCGTGTGCTTTTCTGAAAGCATAATGGTCCTACCAGAGAGCAGAGAGAGCTACTGGAATTTTATTTGAAGTATCTTCGGGTCCCGACCCCGAACTTGTTCTTTTCTATTGGCACATGGTGCCCGTCTTGTGACAGTGGTATCAGAGCATCAGACGTGTGCTTTTCTGAAAGCATAACGGTCCTACCAAAGAGCAGACAGAGCTACTGGAATTTTATTTGAAGTATCTTCGGGTCCCGACCCCGGACCTGTTCTTTTCTATTGGCACGTGGTGCATGTCTTGTGACAGTGGTATCAGAGCATCAAGCGTGTGCTTTTCTGAAAGCATAACGGTCCTATCAACAGAGCTACTGGAATTTTAGTAGAAGTATCTTCGGGTCCCGATCCCGGCCACCCGGACTTATTACCCACTCCCACTCTTCATACATCGCGCATCGGGCGCACTCCCATCTTCACCGCTCATGTCTTACAGGGCATAAGCCATAAAGATCACTTGCAAGAGAAGGATCCAAGATTTGTTTCGCGCAGCTATGCAGTGATGGATGTCTATAGCTACCAAGCCGCACACTCCAAGGACTTGGCAAGCTTTCAAGGAAAAAAAATTGCCCGAAGTTATATGGTTTCTGACATCTTCCTTCGGAGTGCAGCTTCTGGCAGAGTCAGGTATCTTGAAATGCTTACCATGGAAACCCTAGCAGATTATAACTTGAAATTTCTCGACATCTCTCAATAGATGTCTCTTCACGAGCTGATGACCTTGGACGTCCAGTGTAAGTGCTATGTCTTGGGACTACCATCGCCGCCAGAGGAACATTGTCTATCCAAGAGCTGATGGACCATGCTGTGGTCTGCTACGACCTTATGGAAGAAACCTAACCCTAATTTTATTGGTGCAGGTTTCAGGATGGAAAGTCAATAGACTTTTCGAGCTCGGCTGATATCGAGATTGATTTTTTAAGTTTGAGTTCTGTTTGAGAACTTGTTTGGTGATCCTGTTTGGAATTTGTTTGAAATGGATGGTATCTGTTTTGAACCTGTCTTGGTGCCAATTTGAAATGTTTGACTATGGTTTTAATACTAGTTTCATTGATTGGTGATTTTTACTCCTGGGTGGAGTAGTGAGAATTGTTGTTTTGGTATTGTTTGAACCTCGGAATGACGCAGACAAGATATCTGGGGAGCGTTCCGTTGTATGCTAGAAAACCTCCAAACGACGCAGACGGGATGTCTGGGGAGCGTTTGGTTGTATGCTTGAAAAATATTGTTGTTGTGACTCCCGGCCCACCAGACCTGGATGGTTATGCGGGAGGAGTATTAAGAAGTCTGAGCAGTGGTTACTCTTAGCACCTCCAAACGACGCAGGTTGCGGTCTGGGGGGCGTTTGGTTGTAAAAGGCCTCTATATCTCCCGGCCCGGACCCTTTTAGGTTATGCGGGAGGAGTGATGAGGGAGTCATTAAATATCTCCGCCCCGAACCTTGTTAGGTTATGCGAGAGGAGTGTTCATCGGCGACTTTATGTTTCTATGTCTTGTAACATGCATATGTGAGCATTTGTGTTGCATTCTGATGTGCCAACTACTGAATATTCCTAACTGGATGAGATTGCCTGGGTATGTAATTTTAGTGCATCAAGACACCCGTGGAAGATCAGTGCGGTCTGGGTGTGATGGCTAATTTTACTAAGCCAACATATCAAGAGTTCTGAACTGGACGAAAGGAGAAGCCAACTCCTTGATCGAAAGAGCCAAAAGGAGAAGTCAACTCCTTAACAAAAAAAATAGCAAACTTATTGTCCCTCGGAATGACCCTCGGAAATTTTTGAGCTAACTTGAGTTGTTTTGCAAATATGTTGTAATCGCGAACGATTACTTTCTTTCAAGAAGAGGAGATGTCACAAATTGCTGAAGTGTCATAAAGCCCTGAAGAATGGAGCCAAATTGCAGATCCTGGCCAAGGGGCCTAAACCCTAAGAAGAACAAGTAACAGAAGAAGAAGTCCTACCAACTTATGGGGACCCCGTCCGATGGGGCCCCAATGACATAAAGGAATTAAAATAAAACAGGACCCGCACGCACGCACGCGGAGCTCCTAACGTGGCAGGCCATACGGATTTTCGCGTTTTGCACTGACATACTGACGTGGCAGGTTGTACGGATTTCCAAAAATTACGCTGGCAGCTTTTAGGCATTGCTTTTGGACCAGATGCTTTTGAGTTTGAAGGCTTTTCATGTAAAACTGCTTTTGGGGCCTTTAAAAATGAGGCCATGGGCTCGTTTTATGGCATGCTTCCTGGAGAAGGTGCAGAATCTAGAGTACCGGCTTGTACTGTGTTGATGCAATATAAAGAAATACCAAAAGGGGCGCCAAGGTTTGGGGCCAATACTCTCTGGGGTGGAATTCCGCCACTTCGTGTCGCATGTCGTCTCTCTCTCTCAATTCAGTTGTTATTGAAGTGCTAAAAGTCTGTTCCGTCTGTTCTTTTCTATTGGCACGTGGTGCCCGTCTTGTGACAGCCTGCCAGGCGAGTTGCCCCCATCTCGACATGAGGATCACACCATTGATCTGATTTCTGGAAGCACACCACCGAACCGGCCACCTTACCATGTTAGCCAAGCCTAGAATGAAGAGATCATGAACCAAGTAAAAGACCTTCTGGAAAAGAGTCTTGTCCAGCCGAGTACTTCACCCTACTGCTCTCCAGTGTTGTTGGTATTAAACAAAGACGGATCTTGGAGAATGTGCATTGATTATAGAGCTCTCAATAAAATCACCATCAAGAACAGATTTCCGATACCAAGGATAGATGATATTATTGACAGACTTCAGAGATCCTCTTGTTTCAGCAGGATTGATTTGAAAAGCGGATATCATCAAATCCAAATTGCTCCGAGAGATTTCTACAAGACAGCCTTTCGGACGAGCTTCGGTTTGTATGAATTTTTGGTGATGCCTTTGGCCTTACCAATGCTCCAACGGCTTTCAACCGAATGATGGATAGGATTTTCCGAGAGTATAGATCATTTGTCTGTGAGAGTGCACGTGAGAGAGAGAGAGAGAGAGAGAGAGAGAGATGAAATGAAATGAAATGTTATATTAACGTCTTCAAAAGGCCAAAATGATCTATGAGACCAGGGCGTTACAATGTGGTGGATCTGATACAAAGTCAGAGTAACAAAATGAAATGACAAAATGAAAAACTATGAAATGAAATCCTAAGCTGGTAGGTGTGAACTAAGCAGCTAGCCGAGATAGCTAAATCACAAGTCACAAGAGATCCAGCATTGGTCGCTTCGGATCTCATCAATCTCCTCCATGGTCAACAATCTGACCGGGCGTCGTGCATGTCGGGCCAAAGTGATCCGAATTCTCTGATGTAGCCTCCGTCGATGCTGTGTAGTCCTTAGCAGTCGTGGGCGTCTAGATCTCCCCAACTCAGTCGCTCGATCGATCAGTGTGCCTCTGGTGTGAGGCGACAAGATTTGCTGTGGTAGTAGGTCCTCTGAGTGTCTAGTGTCTGCTCTAAAGAAGTCTGTGATGTGTCGCTGAGACTGGCTGGCCTCTCCTCTCATCAGGCTCTCTCAGTGTCTGCGCAACTCGAGCAGAAACAAACCCAAGCATCTCTGATCCTCGTACCTCATGACTGTGGAGAGTGGTCCAAAGCCCTCTCTGAACAAGCAGTGGAAGCGGCCTCGTATCTCGTAGTAGACGGGGCAATGGTATGTGTAGTGTACTCTGTCTCAGGCTCCATGTCACATAGGGGTCATGTCTTGGCCTCTGCTGGTAGTCCGCTGTATCTCCCAGTCTCGATCCGCAGCTGGTGTGAAGATGTGCGTAACTGGCCAATAGCACACCGTATCCCATGAGACAAGTGGGTGTCCATGTATCTGGGCCTCGTCACAAAACCGTCCGCTGTAAGCTGGAGAAGATGCTCTCCGTAGAAAGCCATCTTCGTGCCCAGTGCTTGTGCTAGCTGTACCCATGTCCTCATGGTCTCTAGCTGAGTCAGGTCCTGGCGGATGAGCCTGGTGATCTCGGACTGTGTAAGAGTCAGGGAGGGTGCATCCTGTGAGTACTGGAAGAGGGGCAACCTGTCTATAGTGAACCCATGCGCCTCGAACCATGATGTCATCTCCCCATACCAACATGCTGAATCTCCGTACATAACTAGCTGTCGAGAGGACTCAAGTGCAAGGCGGGTGTATTTGTCTATGGGAAGTTCGCACATGCGGTGTATGAAGGAGACAGTTCTGGTGAGCACCTCAACCACTAGTGGGCGGGCAGCTAGCTCTGCTCGGATAATGGCACGTGGTACTGAAGCCTTGGCTCCAATAATCTGCGAGATCATAGAGACTAGGGGCTTCTCCATGTCCCCCCATCCATCAGTGCGACCTACCCTCCCGTGATGATCCAATGAAGGCCCCCAAATCTCAGCTCCGTACAATGCAGAAGCCACTAAAGTGTCAAAGAGCCAGAGCTTCGTCCAAGGCTCCTGAAACTGTACCTGTGAACACATCCTCTCCAATCTACCCAGTGCCGAATGGGCTCTGGTCAATCTAGTCTCTGATGCTCTCCTCAATGAAAATGCTGGTCCATTAAAAACCACTCCAAGGTAAGTGTAAGCGTCTGTATACTCCACCGTCTCCTGGCCGTATGTGAATGCAGGCGCTGATCTCCTGATCCACTGTGGGGTGGTATTAAATACCATGACCTTGGTTTTACCAAGGTTAACACACAAACCACTTTCATGGGCAAACCTATGCAAAGCATCCAAGTGACGTTGCAGCCCCTCCGGAGAGTCGGAGATCAGCACAATATCATCAGCATATAACAATAGCAACCATGTCCCTGCCAACGGTGCACCTCTATCCCCATCTCTCTCAATGTAGTCGGAAACCTCATCCACATACATACCAAATAGAGTAGGAGAGAGCAGACAGCCCTGCTTCACCCCAATAGTGGAGTGAACCGGTGTAGATAGACCCTCTGAGGTGCGTACATGCCCTACTACCAATCTGTACAATGCCATGATCCCCCAAATGAGCTCTGTGGGTACTCCCATCTCCTGTAATCTGCGCATCACTCTAGCTCTGGGTACTGTGTCAAATGCTTTGCAGAAGTCCACAAAGCTACAATAGATCCTTCTCCCATGGGATCTGCCCTCCTCGATGATGGCCCTGAGTATCAAGATATGGTCAAGAGTAGAAAAACCTCTCCTGAACCCTGCCTGCCCAGCTGCACGCACTCCCTCTCTCTCTGCCCATCTACTCAGCTGCTGCTCGAGAATGGATGCGTACAACCGTGCCAGTGTGTGTTCAATCATAATAGTGCGATAATTCCCGGGCTCCATGGGGTCTCCTGATTTGAAGATAGGTACAATCGTGGATAGGCTCCAAGTATCAGGCAAGCCCTCACACATGGCACGGTTAAACATCACAACTAGAAGCTCTGCTAGTAGATCTCTGGCATGCATGAAATGCTCCGCTGCTAGGCCATCATGATCATATGCTCTCCCAGTCCTCATACTGTCAATGGCCTTCTTCACCATCTCAACGGTGAAAAAATCATATGTGTGGGCATGGATTGGGCGGGGGGGGGGGTCGAGAAGGGGCAACTGTCCAGAAACCGTGTACAGAGATGATGCGTACTGACCCCAGATCTCTGTAGAGGTAATGGCAGGGGGGGGGGAGGGATAGCTCATGGAAGAGCCGCCACGCCTCACGTGAGTCCTGACTCAAGAAAAACTGTTAGAGATCCTGCTCTAGTCGAGCCAAAAAAGCCCTCTTCTTCCACCGCACTAGGCGTCGGAAGTCAATTTGTGACTGTCTGTCAGTGATGTCCCCCAAAAGCACTTCCCTCTGAAGTCTAGCTCTAGTCTGGCGGCATTCCTCATCATCCCAGCTGTTCTGAGGCATGCTCCCAGAACGGCGTCTATGCTCAAGCTGGGTGTGTAGGTATGCCTTTGCTGCTACATCATGGAATGTGTCAGTATAGTAGTAAGCTCCTCCAGAGGTCACCCTGGCTCCTCAGTGCATAGACGTCTGTAGTTCCATCTATGTATACAGAATCCGTCTCCCGGTGAAGGTGTAGCAAGTAGGGGCTGCTACTCGTGGACTGTGTGCTACACTGAACTGGAAAGAGATGGTCAACGACACAATAGCATGATCCACTGCCACCCCGACAGGTCTAGGTCCAACTATGAGATCCTGGATACTAGAGATGAGGCTTGCTTGTGCCATGACATAATCCACTGTGCTGGCTCCATGTCTGTGCGGAAAGCATGTGAAGCCTCGCGTAGCGGGAAATCTCTGTAGGCGATTCAAGATGGCCAATCCATGTGCAGTCCCCATGTCTATCAAGTGTCGTCCATACTCAGTATGTTCCCCATCTTGTGATAGTCTCGATAGGCCCGTTTCTGCAACATCCAGCTCTCTTAGCATCTCCTCTTAAGTATCATAAAATATTGTCTGATGATGGGCAGTCTGAAGGGATTATTTGCTGATAGATATGGAATTAAACATTAGCAAATGTGAAAGGGTAGCATGATGGAACATTGGTTTGCCTGTTGTAGTCCACTCAAAGTGCATAGTTGAAAGCAAAAAAGAGTGTCTAATGCGTATGTCCAATGATGGGACATCCTATTTATGCATACATAGAAATGCATGGAAAACAATATGCCGTGCAAGAAAGATTTTGAGGGGTTATTTAGAAAGATAGTGTAGCTATAAAAGCATATGACATGGCTTTGCAAGTTGGCACTCCTTTAAGAATGGTTTTTGTTGACGAGGATATGTGCTCTCATCTTACTGTGCGCTGTGCGTGACTGTTGGACTCTATGACACTCCACCAATTGGAAGTAAATAGACTTCGACTCTTATTCTCTATTATCGAGCATAAGCAACATGACTTTAGATATGCTCAACTCTTCCAGCTTGAGCGTAAGCGTAATAACTATGACTCTTAGCACAGAGTTTAATATGACTTGAAGCTTTGGGACTAGTGCTTTGCTCATTTTATGGCTCAACAGCTCGACTCTGACTATGCCAAAGAGTGTTTTTTGCACCCTGGCAACTTGACTTTTTACATTCTTGTGCTTACTACAAACATTTCTTCAGGTAAAAGTAATCTTGAATCCTCAAAAAGTGGATTAGTGAAGGACCAAACTGGCATTGAAGGTTTCTTTTGCCATACCTGTTTTATCATCTTTGAATATGCATTCACATCGGTTGGGTTGTCGTTCTTTGAATGTGAAGACTCCATTATCCATTTGATTCTCCAATTAGGCATGTTGGAGTCTTTGATGTTGTTGTAAGCCTCTATTCACTGTCGGAATTTGTCTTTTGATTAGGAGCATTGGAAGACTTAGGAATCCAAATCTCTTGATGACCTTTGTATCTCCATTGTTGTCTTTGCTTTGCTCTAGGTCTTGTTGAGTTCTCGTGATCTTCATGCAAGTCTAATGTAGTTGCAGTTGGCTTGCAGTTGATTGGTAGCCAAATCTTTGTATAGCTTGTGTAGAATCCTTGTCCAAGAGGAAGATTCTTTGAGATCCGTCTTTTTTCTATATCCTCTTGTGAGTTGTGGTAGACTTCAACATCTTTCAATGTTGTTCTGTTGTATACCTGCTTCTTAGGTATCCTAGAATATTGTCGAGGTTGATACCTTGTGGGCCTTGTTTCTTGGGAGGGACTTGACATTACTTCATATGCCCAAACCTGCGGTTTTGGAACCCATATCTGTCTATTATCTCCATAGTCCTCCTGTTCTTTTAAGCTCCATTGTGATGCTATCCATCCAATGTGTTTGTCTTTCTGTGTTGATTTCCCGTCTTTAATCCAAACCAAATCATTGACTTTGACTAAACTGCTCAGAACAAACACTGTCTTGACTATCTTTTGCTTTCTTGAGTACTTTGGCTTATATATATTTGTTTTTTTGAGTGTCTTCTTAGAGGTTTCAATTGGGTCAGCAATTGACTTGAAATTTTGAAAGCCTGACTTGCTTGAAGAAGCTAATCCATGAGGGTTCTTTGATGTAGAGGCATATGTTGTCACATCTTCTTTGCTAATCGGTGGAAGTTCCACTTTAGCTTTACCTTTGTCTGCAATTTTGCTCTTCATTCCTTCTGGCTTTAGTGGCATTCGCTGCTCAATAGCTATCGTGATTGCTCTTTGCTCTATTTGATCTGCACTTGCTATTGCCTGATTTGCTTTCAGCTCTTCTGAAGTTTTGATTGATGGAGATGAATCATCTTTAATAAGATATGCTTTGATATCAGTCTCCATTTGAACTGTGCTTGAGGACACCACCATTGTTGGTCTTCATTCTTTGTTTTCTGTGATGACTCCGTCATGTTTACATTTTGTATCTCTGACATCTTCTGGGCCATTGGCATTCCCATTATGATGTCGTCTGTCATATCCTTTGCTGTGATCACATGGAATTGAGCTATGATGATCTGTGAACTTACCTCAATGGTGGTGGAGATGATTCCCTAGCATCTGCGCATTTGTTTCTAGATATGCTTGCAAATTAGGGAGCATCTTCCAGCTGTGGTTGGCCACATCTTTTCCAAGTGCGAAAAGACATCATGTTCTTGTCTAACTGAAAATCTAGCTTTACTTCTCTTGACAAATTTTCTTTGTGTTCACCAACAACGTTGCACTTGATCTTCTCAAGATTTGTATCTAAATTGACTGCTTTTGCTATGGCAGTGTCCTTTGGTTGAGCTTTATCTGTATTCTCTTTGCTTTGACCACCTGGTTCACTTGATGTTGACTCGTATGACTGTGATACTGCACTCTTTTACAATTGTTGAGCATTGTCCTCCTGCATTTGAGTAACCTTTGACCTCAGAAGATCCATTGTACTTTCTAGAAAAATCTGTCTCTTTGGAGGAGATTTTGGTGGCAATCTTTGTATATCCTTCTGGACTTTAGCTTTCATTGACTTTGACTTATCTGTTACCTATTCTGGCAGCTTGAGGTTTTGCATCATCTTCAGATAGTCTTTGACTTCAGTCGGGCCATCCGCAGGGGTTTGTACAAGGTCATGACCTTGCTGATATTCATTACCATGTGCATCTTAATATGCATATGTGAGCTTGATCACATGTAATTGCTTCAACACTATTGGATTTGTTGTCTTTTGGCTTTGACTTGTGGAGATCAACTGGAACTTTTGTCCCTGATAATCTTCATAGAGGCATTTATCTGTAGACTCTGATGGAATCTGGGTCAATTGAAAACTTCCAACAACCAAATGATCTTTCAATGGTTTCTGCCTTGAAGGGGTATGTTGGCTAGAAGCTCTAGGACTTCTAATTGGTGTAGCATTTCCTGGTACATAAGCTGAGTAGATGGATTTACAACTCCCACCTTCCTAGGGTGATCACTATAGCCTGCTTCATTGTGAGAGCTCAAAACTGTTTGGCTTTGGTTGAGTCTCACCTTTTGGGATTGTGAAGGTACACTTTGGGTAGCATCATTGATGTTTGGCATTTGCAAACCTTCTACATAGTTTCTTATGTATCTTTGTGAAACATGACAAATTATTCCCAGCGATAAATAGCATTATCTTTGTCCTGATATTTTCTATCCCATGGGTCTCCTGACATGCCCTAGACCTCTGGAGCAGCAGAGTGGTGTACGTCTAACACCCCCTCTCAGCACCGGATGCTGAACAAACCGCATGAAGCCGAAGATGTGAGGCAAATGATGAAGATGTCTGCTGCGATGTCCACTGAAGGACAATACTCCATGAGTGTAGCAGTAGTCTAGGGTGTCCCGACCGCCAAGAAATATGTGGTAAAGTGCCGTTACAAGCAATCTAGCAAACTGTTGTACTTCCGCGGATACAATGTGAAGGTACTGCATGAAGGTCCCGAACTGAGTGTGAAAACAAGTCCTTGTCGTGAACGAAGCGCCAATAGACCTGCAAGTGTCCTGCCCAATAGGATCTGTGGTGTTTGTAGTCAAACCGTCTGGAGAAAATGATGAAGCCCAGGAACCATCATGAGAATGACCGGAAGCCTGTCAATACATGAACATGTAACCCAATGTGGCCAGGTGGCTAAGCTGTGTAAAACTCCAGGAAGGCAAGATGTAGTAATCTACGCCATAAACTACCTCCGAATCAAGGAAAGCCACACTAAGCAGTCTACACTGTAGAAGCTATCCTAAGCTGCAGCAGTCACCGATAGACCGCACGGACCACCACCGAATGGTCTCCTGCCTCCAATCCTCCGATGTGAACCAAAACAAAATCCGCACCAACAACGCCGCCAAACCGTAACTCAATCGCAACTCGCTGTGGCTCTTAATGTGAATGAGCTGGGAGTGGCCTACTGCCCAGGTCGGGGGATAAGTCTGTTGTAAGGTTACCGAGCGTGAGTGTGAGCAACCCTGAAGGTAACAATCCAAATGATCAGGAGTATAGAAGAGCAGCTGCACTACCATCCAAGCCAAGCTCCGCGTGACTCCGGATGTAGTCGCGTAATGATGCTTGATCTCTCGCCTCTCGCGGGTAAACCCTCCAAGAGTGTCCAAAGCACCGAAGTCCTACTCCAATTTGTAGATCCAAGCAATGAACCTGTCCAAGAAGAGATCCAAGATCCTCTCTCTAAGTCCATGTAGAAACTCCTGTGTAAGCAAGTGATTTGACGTGTCGAGGTCAAGTGGTAAGTGTCTGTCCACCCAAGATGGTGGTGTCCTCTCTGGGAATGTCGGAATCACATATGCCATGAGCATGGCCATATCTCGTGTGAACTCCTCTGTTGAGTGCATGGGTGTGTCCATAGCAAACCACAAGTCAACCACCCCCTCTGGAGTGCGCAATCGCCGAGTAATGGCTGGAATTAATGGAACTCCCAAGGATCGTACACCCGTAGATGATCAAGCCGATGTCGAAGATACCGTGTACTACAACAGTCACACAGAGATTGCACAAACCACCACTGGATGGTGTCCTGGCAGGAGGTAACTTCATCCTCTGTGAAAAACACAAACCATGTGGCTGCTGTCCACCCAAAAACGCAACTGCGAGGTGTTGAAAACGCTGCTGTCCAGCGATTTTCAGCGTGCTCGTACGCTCTCGGCATGGTCCGGAGCCGTGCAGAGGAGTATGGGAAGGGTGGTGAATCACTGTCACTGCCCTAGATGGGCTGAAAACAGAGAAAACAGCAAGGGGTAATGGCTGAAATCTGATGAAGACGGAGAGGATACTCGCCGGCAATGCACCAGATGCAAAGCCAGGTGGGTGGTGGCGAGATCCGGGGTCCAGAAGCTGAGCGCTGCCCTCCTGCTGCAAAAACGCAAGTCAATTTGCAGCCCACTTTTGCTGCACTTTTTGGCACCAAAAACCTTCTGTTTGCTGAAAAAACAAAGGCTTGATGGGTACCCTAGGTGCCCAGCAACTTGTGGAAGGTGTCAACGACACAAAGTGACCAATAAAACCGTCGAAAATGGCTTGAAAACCCAAAAACGCAGATGAAGGTCAAAAACGCAAATGGATCTGGAGGGGTTTCCCGCGAAAAAGATGTCCAGAAATGGTAGCGCTAGCAAGGAAATCAGAAGATCTGATGTTTCTTGCAAAAATGCAGGTTGGCAAAGCATTCCTTCACGATGGAAGCTGTCCAAACGTTGGCACCACCCCCTCTTGCAGGCAGATTTGCAGAAACGCTGATGCTTTCCGAAAACGCTGGCTGTTGTGATCCCTTGGGAGGAGAACCTGATGCAATGATGCGCCCTTGGATCATCGAGAGCCTCAAGCTGCTGATACCATGTGAACTGGGCTCTGATACCATGTGAGTGTGCGTGTGCGGAAGCATGAGAGAGAGAGAGAGAGAGAGAGAGAGAGAGAGAGAAACGCCAGAGATGGTGAAGAGGGGGCAATCAGCCCCCCATGACTACCATGAGCAAAAGACCCTCTGTACAATCAGTATGATGGGAGTCAGTACCCTCCTGGCCCTATAAATAGGTGCCCAAGGGGAGTTAAGGCAAGGCCTGATAAAAATCCCCACGACCCAACAGGAAAATGATATATGGAAATATATGTGGGCGCCCGGACAAAAGTGGGCGATCGGCCCCAAACTCGGGCTGCTGGACCAAGTACAACCTAGACTATGGGTGGCCAGCCCGAAGACATACTAGCCGTACAAGTATGCCCTAGACCTGTGAAGCAGCAGAGTGGTGTAAGTCTAACATTGTCGGCACCTTCTTTAATGACATTATAGTCTTCTCCAAAGATGATGCAGAACATAGACACCACCTGCTACAGGTCTTACAGGCATTGCGAGATCACAAGTTAGTTATCAATGCCAAAAAAGAGTGAATTTTTATTGCCGGAGATACACTTTTTGGGACACATCGTCTCAGCAACAGGAGTACAGATGGACCCGGCCAAGATTGACACTATACGTGATTGCCAGAATTGAAGAATGTTCATGAAGTTAGAAGCTTCTTGGGTTTGTCTTCTTACTACCGGCGGTTCATTCGAAAGTTTGCAGAGGTAGCTTCCCCTTTGCACATTCTAATACAGAAAGGAGTCCCTTTCTCTTGGGGACCCACAAAGGTGACTGCCTTTCAGACACTGAAAGAGAAATTGATTGCTTGACCAATATTGGCTTTGCCGGATTTGCAAAAGTCCATTGAAGTATATTGTGATGCTTGTGGTCATAGTAAGGGAGCAGTCTTAATGCAAGAAAGTCATGTGAATGCCTATGAAAGCCGATTGTTTTCAAGGCCAGAATTGACAGTACAGATTTATGAGAGAGCTTTTGGCAGTGATCCATGCTCTTACTTAGTGGCGACATTACCTACTTGGAGCCAACTTCACAGTCTTCACTGATCATCAAAGTTTACGCTACTTCTTGTCACAGAAGCAGCTTTCGGAAAAGCAGACGGGGTGGGCTAACATCTTGTCACAGTTTCACTTCTAGATTGTCCATGTCCAGGGACAGAAGAACTTGGTGGCAAATGCTTTGTCTCAGAAGCCGCTAGTCTTGGCTCTTTCCGCGATTCATCATAGAAGCTTCAAGGACATGGTTGATCAGTACCCCACGGATCCGGATTTTTCCAATGTATTCACTCGAATACGGAATGGGGAGGTAGTAGCGGGATATTCCATACGGGATGGCTACTTGATGAAGAAAACGATGTTGTGCGTCACACAGACTTTGAGAGAAAAGGTTCTGACTGAGTGCCATTGTCCACTTTTTACGGGTCACCGCGGCATCGACACCACCTTGAAAGGTGTGGAGCGTTACTTCTTTTGGCCGAGACTCAAGAAGGATGTGGACGACTTTGTACGCAATTGCTTAGTATGCCAACAGGTCAAGTTCGACAGGCATAAAGCACAGGGATTGTTACAGCCTTTACCTATTCTGACCGGACCCTAGAAAAGTATTGCAATGGATTTCATTTTTTATCTCCCGAAGACACAGCGTGGGCATGATGGCATTTGGACTGTCATCGACATATTTAGCAAGCAAGGTCACTTCATTCCAGTGAAGAAAACAATCAAGCCGGATCATTTAGCGAGATTGTTCATTGCACAGATTTTCAGACTACATGGCATGCCTGAGACAATAGTCTCCGACAGAGATCCCCAATTTTGGAGGGCTATTTGGGAGAACATTGGCACATAGTTGCAGTTCTCGTCATCTTTCCACCCGCAGACAGATGGGCAATCTGAGGCAAATTCAATTGTACTGCATCTATTGAAGTCTTACATTTCTGATCAGAAGACTCAATAGGAAAAATATTTACCCTTGGTGGAATTTGCCTACAATAACACCATCCACTCTTCGACGAGGAAGGCACCATTTGAAATCATTGAAGGTGCTCCGAAGGTTCCACCCTTCCTTAGCACGAAAGATAAAATTTTTGAAGCCAATCTGTACACGAGGGACTTGGACACTGCATTTGCCAAGGTCCGGGAGGTTTTAGCAAAATCTCAAGAACGAAAGAAGAAGGCAGCAGATTGACACCGTGGCGATATGAAATTAAAGGAAGACAATTGGGTGCTCTTACGTTTTGAGAAGGCACGCCTAAGAAAGAAAAAGGGAAAGGAGCGTCTTTTTCCAAAGCTTAGCATGAGGTATTATGTCACGTGCACATCTGACCCTATGTGTACGTGGATAAGCTACTTCATGGCAAGGGTTCAGTTCAGTTCAGTCAGCCTAGATTAGGAAGTGTTCTGGCACTTTTGTGAGTCTGTTCACAGACTGTGCATGCCCAGACACTTAGAATAGATGCATATCCTCTGGTTGCACACAGCATGATCATCAGATTTCAATGAGAACCCATCAGGAGCACTTTTACAGTGCATAGACCTATTTTTTCTATTTTAGCCAATTTTCACTTATTATTTTTAAGTGATTTTTGTTGGGAAACTGGGTAGGGCAATTTGACTCGCCAAGTATATAAGAAAAGCTAGCGCTAGCATTCTTTGGCAGAAGAGGTAGGAGACCACCGTCAAAGTGCACCTTCTCAGCAAGACCGGCAAGAAGACTCAGAGTTTTCAGCCATCCAAGACCAGCCAACGTTTTTCATCTACAGCAAAAGGAACCTAGCATTTTTCAGTAGTAGCACAACCTGGCAACAGCAATTGCAGTAGCGTTTTTGCAACAGATACAGTTTCAGCCACAACGTTTTTGGACCAATTTTTCAGCCTGGCGTTTTTGCAGATCTCCGGCGTAAAACCCTTCTCTGCATCAGCGTTTTCAGTTTTCAGCGTCTAGATGCCGCACCGCAACCCCCAAAATTCACAGATCTCACCTTCCCGCAGCAGATCCTCGCCGCACGGTTAGATCAGCCACCGTTTGCAGATTCAGCCCGGAAAACGCAGATTTCAGCATCTGCGTTTTCAGCGCGTCGTCGTTGCATCGTCGTCATCGCCGTCGTCATCGACATAGAGTCAGAATTCAGCAGATAAAGAATTGCAGATTTCAGCCATTAGCGTTTTCAGATTTCAGCCCGTCTCGTCGTCCTCCTCATCATCGGCAAGTCCAAGCATTGTAGAGATTTGTGCAATCAATCACAATAGACCGCTTTTGCCATAAAGTGGGGCCTTCGGAGGAGGGTTTGACAACATTTTGGTGTCGTATTCTTCTCTCTCTATCTCTCAGTCTCAGCACCTTCATTCACAATGTTTGCCACTTTATTTGTGATCATTTGCACTCTCTCACTAAAGGAACGGAAGGCTCTCCCTTACGTAAGTAAAACGAACCTTGAGCACAGTTCGAAGCACTCATCTTGAGCAAAGTTCAACATTCACTTCCGCTGCACCTTACATATTATGGCCCTTTCCAGATAAAAGAAAAAATAAATGAAGTCTCTTTTAGATTGAGGCTGCCCGATACTTGGAAGATTCACAATGCATTTCCTGTGAGTCTATTGAAGCCTTTTAAAGGCGATGTGCCCGATGATGGGGAGCCAAATGAGCAACCCGAAGTGGAGGAGAGCAAGGAGATACTCGTTCCAAAACAGATTTTGGCACACAAGGACAGAAAGATAAAAGGTAAAGTGATTAGGTGGTTCTTGGTTAAATTCAAGAACTATCCTGCATTGGATGTGAAGTGGATGGTGGAGGACCTAGCAGATACTCCTCAAATTTTGGAACTTTACCCTGAAGCATTCGGTTTAGCATAGTCTACTCCGATAGAAAGCGAGGGTGAATCTAGTGCAGCAAGTTTGCACAAGAGGGGAGTCACTCCGCTCCTTTGTCAACGGATTACCCCGATTTTGAATAGAGTCATTGATGTCCCCTTTGAGTTTCAGGGATACTAAAGGGCTTAGTAGTATTCTTCTGTATGACTTTATAACTGGAATTCCCGAAAATAAAAATGATTGATTTGTACTTGGCTTGGTTGAGTGCAGGAACTGAAAGACGAAATGCCTACAGCATTTCGATCTCATAAATCTGTATAGACATGATTGCAATAAGGATTAGTTAATCCGGCATCCATGAGGTTCGGAATGGATCTAGATGCGATTACTAAAAACGTTGTTGATTGGTCATGGTCTGAGATTTGGAATGAATTTGTCTGTGATTTGGAATGAATTTGTCTGTGATGTCAAGTGATGTCCTGTGATGTCCCGTGATGTGACTTCGTCTTGTACAAATGCTAGATGTGTCGTGTCTAGTGCATCGGTACTAACAGTCAGTGTCTACTAAGACTTTATGGCCTCTGTCTGTTTTGTAGGCGTAATCGAGGGCGATTACAGTTCTTTCAAGAGGGGGGTATGTCACGAACTAGTGACGTGGCAAGCTCCCAGACACACACACCCCCTACTGACGTGGCAGACTTCTGACTCCCTTAAAATGCGCCGACAGGCTGTGCCGTACGGACCTCTGCAATTTTCGTTGACTGCTGACGTGGCAACTTTCCGCAAAACGCGTTGACTTGCTTACGTGGCAGTACATACGGATTTCTTTAAACTATAATGGCTGATTTGGCAGCTTTTGGAGATTAAAGCTTTTGAGTTTGAGAAGCTTTTGGAGAAGTTAGCTTTTGAGTTTAAAGGATTTGGGGCTCTGCTTTTCGGCATCCCTTGTAAGAATAAATAAGTCTTTTTTAAGACTCACTCCTGAGAGCATCTGGACGCAGAGTCTGAGAGTGAGTACCCACGGATTAATATAAAAAGAAATACCGAAAGGGGCGCCAGTCTTTGGGGCCAATACCTCTTGGCAAGGAACTACGCCGGGTCGTGTTGTCTATGTGAACTGTTTTGAAATGAATCTCTGTTGTGTCGGGGTAGAATCTTGACTTGGGGTGTCCAAGTTTGTTACATTGAATGTGCTAATACGAAGAGAAGTCTTACCCTAGAGATATGCACATAAATTCACACGAGGAAAAAAGGCTCCTAGTAAGGGCAAAAAGTGTCGACGATCCTAAGTGTCTTAGCTTATATTGCTATCATATCATGATAACTAGGATGCGTATACTAGCCCCCTCTTGCTGTCAACAAGCAATTGAGATCTCATCAACTCCTCACTAAAAACAGAACAACACTTCTCCGACCACTACCGGCTAAAGACGCAAATCATACCCACCATCATCAAGCCATGGCTATGATACATGTCAAAGTGTAGCAAAAGGGATGGTGACACACAATTGCCCATGTCTAGCATACGAGAATATAAGTATGATTAGTACTTGCCCCATACAATTCGTAAGATCTTGTCCAATGGCGTACGATGCAATTAGTTTATACACCTCTAGAGCTTTTGGCTATGGTACAAATGCTTCTGGCCAACCTGTGGACTCTTTTGATTTAAATTTGAAGCAAGGTCCAATGTTCACGAAGTGCTAAGTGAATGTTTAGTTTAATTTTGTGAACTCTAAAGTTTAGACCTATGAAAATACTTACTGCTTTTGTTCGCACTACCTTTCGGCAGAAAGAGAGGGTGTATGCCGAGGGAGTTTCAGCCCATGTACAACGAAGCACCACTTCAAATTTCGGAGGGTATGTTTTATTCTTCTTCTCTTTAATTTATAGTCTCTCTCTCTCTCTCTCTCTCTCTCTCTCTCTCTCTCTCTCTCTCTCTCTCTCTCTCTCTCTCTCTCTCTCTCTCTCTCTCCGTAAAACGGCCATTGACAGGATGAGGACCAGGAGGGCATAAGATCATGATGGTCTAGTAGCAGAGCACTTTATACATGCTAGAGATATGCTGGCTGAGGTTCTTGCAGTTCTATTCAATCGTGTCATGTGTGAGCGTCTACCTGAGACTTGGAGACTGTCTACTATTGTGCCTATCTTCGAGGCATATGATCCTACGGAGCCTAGAAACTACCATACTATTATGATTGGACACACATTGACACGGTTGTATGCAGCTATCATGTGATCCTACGGAGCCTTGAAACTACCGTACTACTATGATTGGACACACATTGGCACGGCTGTATGCATATATCCTCGAGCAACAATTGAGTAGATGGGCACAGAGTGAGGGTGTGCGAGCAGCGAGACAGGCCGATTTTAAAAGAGGCACTTCCACTCTTGGCCATATTCTGACACTCAGAGCCATGATTGAGGAGGGTAGGGCACATGGGAGACGGATTTATTGTACAGAAATTTGACATGATTCCTAGAGCGAGATTGATGCGCAGACTACAGACGATGGTAGTGCCCATTGAGTCGATTTGGGGGATCATGGCTCTATATAGATCAGTGGTGGGACATGTACGCACTCAAACGGGGACATCTGATTTACTTCACTCCACTATTACAGTGAAACAAGGTTGTCCATTGTCTCCTACTCTATTTTCTGATTACATTGACAGAGAGGGTGACAGAGACATGGATTCCATTGTTGTTATATGTTGATGATATTGTGTTGATCTCTGACTCACGGGAGGGTATGCAACGACATTTGGATGCATTACATAGCTTTGCGGAGGATAGTGGATTGTCTGTAAACCTTGGTAAAACCAAGGTTATGGTGTTTAACACCACACCACAGTGGATCAGGAGATCAGCACCAACATTCACTTATGGTTAGGAGACAGTGGTGTACACAGATGCATACAGTTATCTTGGGGTAGTCTGCACTGGGCCAAAGTTTTCTTTGAAGAGAGCAGCAGAGACTAGATTGACCAGAGAGTATGCGCCCTTGGGAGGATTGGAGAGGATGTGTTCGCAGGTTCAGTTCCAAAAACCCCGAACAAAGCTCTGGCTCTTTGATACCTTGGTAGATTCCGCTATGCTCTATGGGGTTCAGGTTTGGGGACCCTCTATGGGTTAGGATGGGTGGAGAAGTATGGAGAGTCACTTGGTATCTATGATCTCTCAGCTAATTGAAGCCAAGGCCTTCGTGCTACACGAGATCATTAGAGCGGAGTTAGCACGCTCCCCAACGGAGATAGAGGCGCTTACAAGATCAATCTCCTTTATGCACAGCTTATGGGATACTACAAGAGACAGATATGCCGAATTGGCCCTTGAGTCCTCCAGACATGGCAGGGAGACACATCATGCTGGTATGCACAGATGTCCTCATGGTTCCAGATACATGGCTTCAGAATGGACAGCTTGCCTCCCTTCCAGTACTCCCTTGATGGACAATCGTCGTCTCTTACACAGATGGAGATTACTAGACTCATTGGTCAGGACCTAACCCAGTTGGACACGAGGAGAACATAGATAGAGCCGACGCAGGAGTTGGGCATGAAGATGGTTTGCTATAGAGAGCATCGGTTTGTGATTCGACTCAGCTATATGGATACACACCTATCTCATGAGTTACGGTGTGCCATTGGTCAAATACGGACAACTTCACACCAACTTGAGATTGAGACAGGTAGATTCAAAGGGATACCATCAACGAACAGGATATGCCGCCTATGCCATACAGAGCCAGAGACGGAGATGCATTATATATGTCAGTGCACAGTGTATTACGAGATACGAGGTCGCTTCCATTGTCTATTCAGAGAAGGCTTCGGACCCTTCTCCATAGTCATGAGCTATCACGACCAGAGATGTCTTGGATTGTATCTACTTGAGTTACACAGACAGAGATAGTTTACTGAGGAGATCTAGAGAGAGACAATCCCAGAGACAGATTACTGATTTCTTCACACCAAACACTCGGACAGATAGAGGAGCAGCCACCATTGCAAGGCTCAGCTCATACTCACACCCACGGTACTCTCATTGATTGAGCATTGGAGCTAGGGAGATCGAGACGCCCACGATTGAGGAGAGGAGCTTCACAGCATCGACGGAGACTACAACAAAGGATTCAAGCCATACTATCTCGACATCCAG
The DNA here is from genome assembly GCF_014529385.1 of Adiantum capillus-veneris. Taxonomy (NCBI): domain Eukaryota; kingdom Viridiplantae; phylum Streptophyta; class Polypodiopsida; order Polypodiales; family Pteridaceae; genus Adiantum; species Adiantum capillus-veneris. The sequence goes on from NC_140933.1 coordinate 113,797,600, forward strand.
AGTACATACGAGGATGGATTCATCACCCATTGTATCTTCCTCTTGTATTTGAGCACCCATTGTATCAATCATCACACATACCTCACACAATTCCAGCTAGTAGCACTTCTAGGTTCAATTTAGTATCTCTTTTTTTGTACTCAATTCACCAGTTTGTAACAAATTGGTCTCATAGGTCATTTTGGCCTTTTAGAGACGTTCATATATCATTTCATTTCTCTCTCCTCTCAATTGGAATGAAAGGTGATGCCAATGCTTGTCTCCAGATGCCTTGTTTTCATTGTATATGTGGTACTAACTTTGGCTTAGTCCACTCCGCACCGTATTTACACCCGATGGTACTAGCAACGAACACACCGGATGGTACTAGCAACGGACATTCAGACGTGTCTAGTGTCAACCTTGGTGACACAGGGGCACGAGAGAGAGAGAGAGAGAGAGAGAGAGAGAGAGAGAGAGAGAGAGCAATGGGACAAGCTCTTGTGGACACTCTCAATAACAAGAGAGATGATACAATGCTCTACATCAAGGGGGTGCCCACTATCTTCCACCCTCTAGACAAGGCAAAGATTTATTAATTGATCGGTCCTGTAGGTCAACTTTGGCTTCCAAAGACTGTTAACATAATCTCTCTCTCTCTCTCTCTCTCTCTCTCTCTCTCTCTCTCTCTCTCTCTCATTGGGTGCACCCATGCATGCACACCTTAAAAAGAGATGCATACCTCGAAAGGAAGGATTGGCGTGTAAGGAGCAAGCTGACGAAGATGAGGACGAATGAAGGCCTCACTACTCTGTAGAGGAGCAGGAGCTGCAGCGGTGGAAGCAGCATGAGGAGAAAAAGAAGCTATTGTGAAGAACGAGGAAGAGTGCTTGCTGAAGAGGATGCCTGGTGGTAAAGTTCTGCGGAGACTCTTACGGCCATGATCTTGCCCAGTTTCTGCTGAGACTTGAAAGTCTACGCCTCCCGACTGTAGAGCTTCCATCCCCAAGACTGCAACAGTAGCTGCCAACCCTTAGCCTAAGCTGAAGCCACCCACCTTCAGGGCCGACGAGGAGCCTCAGCCATGCGGGGGGAGGGGGGCTTGGAGATTACGTGTGCACCACCATTAAACATTAGTTGTAAACATCGAATGATGCATTAGCAACTGCCTCCGGCAGTCCCAACAAAAGCAAAGCCACTAATGTTTACTACAACAAGGTGAGGAAGCACAAGGCCTGCTATAAGTTAAGGAGTGCCTAAAATCATATGGTATTTTTTTGGCCTCACCCCTTTGCGATGACTCCCTTTTTTTCTTAAGGAAAAAAGAGTTAATTTTTTTATTAAAACATAATCTTGTGATTGGTTGCTGGTGGAGAATAAAGGCACTCATCACAAAGATAGAAGACACCCACTAGGTATTATTATTATGCCTGCACGATTTAGGGAAAAGACATATTCATTGCCCACTAGTGATTGGACTGCAGCTCCCAAATCGACAACAGGTGTGATGCTCGACAGAGCGGCTCTCAGTAGTCTCCTTTCATTCTTGATCACGAGAGCATTCCCAAGATAGGTAGGAGCGTTCCGTCTCAGAATTACACCGATCCTGTAGCTCTCATGCGTGGAGTCTCTCTCTCTCTCTCTCTCTCTCTCTCTCTCTCTCTCTCTCTCTCTCTCTCTCTCTCTCTCTCTCCACAAGCTGGGGCGGTCACCCCTCATCTTGCTCTTCTTTGTTTCTCAGTGTAGCAGGTCCCCATGTTGATGAGCTACGAAGAGGAAAAGCTACAAGCCGCAAGATCTTTGGTGAGGACCTTGCCATTCTCACTGCGCATGTGGAGTTTGAGAGAGAGAGAGAGAGAGAACCCTCTCAGGAAACTTGTGTGCGTCTGCACCTCACCCCATCTTGCATGTCGATTCATAAGCAACGAGTTCAGCCTCGAGTCCACATATCGACTAGCTAATGCAAAGCAAGGCAGTTGGCATGAGCGTGGATGGCAAGAGAAGCTTGGCAATGCTAGCCTTTGTCTCACAATGGTTTGGTGAAGAAAAGCACTCATGAAGAGACATAGGTACCTTATGTGAGGATGAAGGTGTAGCAAGACAGATACGCCTTGTGCGCGCGCGCGCGCGAGAGAGAGAGAGAGAGAGAGAGAGAGAGAGAGAGAGAGAGAGAGAGAGAGAGTGAGTATGATGGTGATGGCAGAGTCGATCGAGAGACGCCTTGTCTGAGGGTAAGCTCGCAGTGACGCAGAGGAACCATTAGGAAGAGAAAAGTGACGCATGGCGTGCCAGTTCTCTCTCTCTCTCTCTCTCTCTCTCTCTCTCTCTCTCTCTCTCTCTCTCTCTCTCTCTCTCTCTCTCTCTCTCTCTCTCTCTCTCTCTCTCTCTCTCTCTCTCTCTCTCTCTCTCAGGTTGCGCACAGGTGATCAAGCGGCAAGTTGAATTTCCCATTCCACCTTTTGCGGGTGAAGCCGCTAGAAGCAATTTACGCACATGTTTTTTTTTTTAAAAGGAAGATGTGCTTTATTGGCAGCGTAGATGGACGTGACAATAATCATCCCTGGCGAAGACGCCGCCCTGCAGACCTGCAGCTTATACCCCCTCCTGATCGCCCCTATAGACCCTTGGTGCACTATATATCACGGCCTCCTCATTACTGCATTACTGCAGAAATGGTGCAACTTGGACGTGCAGGGGAGCCCTCGTTGCTGATTCAACCTGTCGCTTCTCTCTGTAGCTTAGAGTACGGCCTACAGTAGCCGGCTATTTATTAATACGATGATGCGCAACTGCAGAGGTCGATTTAGGTGGCGGTAGGCGAGTTTGGTGGCTGGGGTCGCAGCAGGAAGTTCGAGTAAGATATGGTGCATGTGCATGCAGCATAGGAGTCCACTGGCCTTGCCGTGACTTCCTCCATATTGCGTATGGGATGGCGGGTCTACAGCTGCTAATAATTTAGCTACTAGCGTGTAGCTAGCTAACAACAACTATGGAAAGCCTACAGGTGTGGTCATCAGAGTCGGTACATCGTTTTGTGTGCTTGTGTTGGCGGTGCAGGTGGAGGCCGCTGGTAGGTGGCTAGCTTGGTGGCGAAGGATAAACTACCTCGAAAACCTCGTAGAGGCAGCGTTCTACTTTGTGCGCTGCCCTACTTTTACGCAAAAACTATGGCAGCAAGAATGTGTGTGCCACGTCATGTTTTTTGGACGCAGCGCTATATCATGTGCACAACCTTTCAACAGGCAGTGAAACCACTTGAAGATATAATTCTCTCTCTCTCTCTCTCTCTCTCTCTCTCTCTCTCTCTCTCTCTCTCTCTCTCTCTCTCTCTCTCACACACACACACACACACACACACACACACACACACACACAGGCTCCAAGATTACACACTTTTAGAGGTGATGGTGACTAGGAGAGGATGAGTTAATAGCCCCTTGGTCAATGAGGTATGGCAATTGCACCTTTGCTGGCTTGGATGTAGCACGCCATTGAACCAAGGGGGGCCAACCTGCGTCGACGGTGCAATAGAGAGCTTGCTGCTAGGTGTGCAGTCAAGGCCAGAAGGGATGGACACATGGAGGAGACATAGAGTGGGAGATGCAAACACGGTCCCACGGACACCAAGAGGGAGACGAAACGTGGAGCTGCATAGCAATGGAAATGCCTCTAGTTGATTTTCCTCTTGAATTCAAAGATTTTGTTCAAATCCAGGGCACAAATTAATTATCGGTGATGCATGAAAACCATGTAATGGTTTTTTTTGTTGATTTGGGAGTTGATGTTTCCATTAAAAAATTCAAAATGAGATTGCATATTAGGATTGTTCCAAAGATACATAGCCAAGCTTGGCGATGCTCTTTTGAATTTAACAACTTGGTGGTGCTCTGCCAATTAAGTAGGCATGGTGATGTCTGCTTGATTGAGGATTGTCTGTCCGTAGTCGTAATTAGGCAAGATGATCTCTTCTCTCTAAGGACTATGCCTGGCAAGTTTCAAGCATCATCCTTAGCGATAGCAAAGGGAAACTCTCCGTTCTCTAGTGACTCTTTCATGTAGCCTTTGCTTGCCTAGGGCAGCCTAGCAACTCTCCTCTCTTCTATTGTTATGCAATATGGTAGTGACCAACCAAATGAGACTTTTCAACCCCTAGTGAGATGCTCTTTAATGCAATCTCTGCCTACCTAGCAGCTCTCTTGTCTTCTACTATTATGCAATACGTCTCTAATAAGCACATGTGTAGCTGACCTCAAAATGGAAAGGTTGTCGTGTGGTAGCAGAGGGGACGATAGAGAGGATTGAGGTGGTTGCTAAGATTAGTAGCATTTGATTTTTGGATTCCTGTGAAGATTTTCGCTAATAAATATGAAGTAGAACCAATAGTATATAGTATGTGTTGGATATACACCTCACAAACCAAGAACAATCAAAGCTATCCATTAGAGATCATTAAGCGGAGATGATTTTTCTTATGGGCCTTGATTCATCTAGACGCCCACCGATGTGTTGCTTTATCATCTTATCAATCCTTTGTTTGATTGTTCATCGAGGATAGCTTTGGTGAGAAAGAAACCTTAAGCTCAATGACATGTTTTTGAGAAAGCTAGCTTATATTGATGTGCCTTTTTTATTGGTAGGCCTCGTCATGTTATCACTTTTTTTCTCTTGTTTATATTATCCATTATACATACATAATCACAAATGGTTTACCAAATACCCTTCTACTCTATGAAAATTTTAAAAATATCCCCCATATTTTGTCAATTTCTGAAATACCCTGCAAATTTTCCAAAATTCTCAAAATACAAGTGGTTGTAAGATCTTCAAAGCTAGAAAAATAAAAGAGAAGACTGATTGTCTATCAATACAAAATGCTAAAACTAGTTGGGTATGTAGGCTTTGAAGATGAATTGTTTTATTATTTTTAGACATAATTGCCTTTTCAGTAAGGTAATTTGTTAAAAAATACATGCTAAGCATTCAAAAATGGTTCTTAATCGTCAAAAAGAAATTAAAAAAATCTTGAACAATCCAACCAAAATAGACGCAAGGGTATTTCAAAAAAAAATTAGAACTTGATATTTTGGGAATTTTTACAATTTAGAGGGGTATTTTGGTAATTTATCAAAAGAATAAAGTGAAAGGTCCACATTGCACATCATCATTTGAAACCAAAATTTAAAAAACTAAAAAACAATAAAATAAAAAGACACATTGAAAAACTTAAACAAAAGAATATCTTAATGTCTTCACAGAAAATTAGATTCGATAAGCATAGAAAATAGTCAAACAATTTAATGAAATAAATTCTTGTGAAGTCCTTAAATGAAAGGACTCTTTATAAATCAAAATATTAAAAAACAAATATTGAATTGATATCTCACATCATGGATCAAACTCCTATGGATACACCCTTTATTCCTTTGTTTTCTAAAGCCTTTTCCAACAAAACATGAATGCACCTTTAACAAATAACATTTCAAAGGACATGATGTCTTTTTCTTCAAGACTTTTAAAGTTTCTTGATGGTCACATATCTCACAATTAGAATTGAACGACCTTCATCCATATGGATACTAAGGCTTTTAGCATGCCAAAAATGTAGTCTTGTATTTAGGGCCACAAGTAGAATTTTCTATTTGGAGAACCCTTCACCCTTTGCAAGCTTGTTGCTTACCCTCCTGCCCCCCCCCCTCTTCTGTGTGTGTGTGTGTGTGTGTTCAAGTTGCGTCTTCATATCAATTGATTTTCCTCTTTCTTCATCTCTACTCCGGCAGTGCCATTCGTTCCTATGGATGCCTTGTTTTCAACACTTTGCTCTTTTTACAGATAGTTTGTATCGGGTTTCGGGTTTTCTATTGCGCTCCCGACATACGACGGGGTCTTTTCACCTTTCCCCAGTGAAAAGGAGAAAATCGAAGATGCCTAGGGAGATTTTCTATCCCTACAATAGGGAAAAAAATAGAGACACACACACACACACACACACACACACACACACACACAAGGGTGGGATGATATTATTGCTTATACAAGCAAGAAGAATTTCACAAATAACATAATCACATACGTCATATGCTACGACCATGCTAGCACTATGTGACTATCAAGTGCAAGGGTCTTACTATGCGTCGTGTTGTGCGAGCCACGAAAGTTGCAAACACACAACTTTGTTGAAGGCAAGCTCGACAAATGTACACGGTGTGTCACTAACCTTACTGTGTCGTTGTTTAGAAGGGAGTCTCGCGCTACATTGAAGAGGAAGCTCTCCACCACTCTGTTGCTCAATCGGCTTGCCGTCGTCAGTGCCGACACGTAATGCTCATGCTCTCTCTCTCTCTCTCTCTCTCTCTCTCTCTCTCTCTCACACACACACACACACACACACACACACACACACACACACACACAAACAAGCGTATGCACACGCACAATCACAAAGCAGGTGATGGAGAAGGAGATGGAGCAAGAGCACTCTATGTATTGCACATATGAGAATGAGAAAGTTTTAGATTTACAATGGCTTATCTATGGGTCAGACCCTTTCACACACGGACGTCCACATTTGGTTTGTCAACACTAATTTCTTATCTAAAATTTTTGTTATGCGCCTTTCATCAGTGATCACCCAATCACTCAACATGCACCTACGGGATCGATAAGCCCGGCCCATGATTCAATATACGAAAAAAATAAGAATCTTATCCTAAGCTAACATGTCCCCCTTCTTCATGTAAATTATGTCTTCAAATTTATGAATGTGCCAAGTTGGATAGGTACCTAGGATGATACACAAAAATACAGAACATGCGTGAACTCGATCAATTCACTCTGTATGGATCTTCTAGCATTTAAACATCTTGATGAGAGTAGTAGCCCGTGAATGTGCTCACAATCAAGAAGTTAAACACTACAAGACTATACACTCATCCTCTTGCCATATCACAACCCCTCAACTATATTTGAGCACTGCGAAGCATTGTGAGAGTATACTACTTCAACATAAGGCAAGCCATTGAAGATATGAAAATGTAAGAGCACTTGCATGAAATTATGAAAGTTGCATTGACATGTAGAGAGTATAAATCAAGTATCAATTAAGGACCCATATAAATTTATGAGCTAGAGTGTTGGCTTTATTAGCTTGTCTTGCAATCAACAACTACATTGCCTAAGTTTGATCTAGACCTACTTATCAAATTTACAAAATCACATATTAAAAGTTGTTACCCTATTGTCACCCATTGGTTTCAAAGACTAACAATTTTTTCGTTTACGAAAGTAATCTATGATGATCGTAATGCAATGCATATTCAAGCAAATGATTTTCGCAATTTCCATGTGTATCTTCTTTTTTTTTTTTCAATAGATAATGCATGGATGCTTAATGCCATGGGCAGGTGCTCATTGCACTTGAGTGCTTGATTTTCTTTTGATTAAAGAGCATCCACCACCTTGGAATTTTTTAATCACGCACATGAAGTGAAGTGACGACCTTTGAAATCCTACCATGTTTCTTTAGCATTAAGATTGGTACCATTTTTATTTTTAAATTACTAGTCAACTTCTACCTCCAAACACCGCTAAGGTCTCCGACCATTTATAATAGATTTCATGCACAAGACCAGCTAGTCAAAGGTCAAAGTTAACCTAAATTCATGTCATTTTCCTAAAAGAAAAACTAATAAAGTTAGACTCTAAACTAATTAAACTATGTGAGTTACTAATGGTCCTCAATTTATACTCATCCACTTAGTAAAGCATGCAAGCATAAGGGCATGATCTCATGAATACCATGCTAGCAACATAGAGCAATGAAAGATACGTCGATAAAATCAAACAAGAAAGCAAGGCATGGAAGAATTACACATGTTCCTCTACTCGAGGTATCCTTGGGTAGATGGAATTATCCTCTGCATGGTAATGGATGTCCAAGCTAATCTACATGCTCTTGTACACTGCACAAAAGATAACCAAACAAAACATTACACCTCAAGGAGGCACATCAATGTGAAAAGAATTCATTTATTCACTAGAAGTTAAAATAGAAACAAATTAGAGAACACAAACCTACCTATAACTCACCATACTAAGAGTAATCAAGATAAGAGAATGTTATATAGATTGGTTGGTAGTCTTAAGGCTAAACCTCTATCCTCATTGTTAAGATAAATAAAGTCATCCTCGATGAGACCACGAGTTTCATTCATGAAATCTGGTCTAAAGGATAATCTTGCATAATTGGAGAGACATTCTCTACTGGGTATGGATTACTCGTGGTCAATAGATGTATCAGCCATTCTAACTCCTCAAAATTTTCCTCACATGTTAGTTTAGCTACCAATTCCTATTCAAAGGTAAGGGGAAATATTGTCCAAGGATGCAATCAGTCTCCCCTACTAATGCACATGCATAGGAGGATGGCAATGTCTCTGGGTTCAAGAGATTGCCAAGAACATTATTGTTGCATCTTGACAATTGCGATTCAAAAAACAAGAATCAATATGTATTTGCCTACCTATCACTATTGGTTTCACAAGGAGTATTTGACACAGTGCAGCTTGGTTTTCTTATGGTTGGTCATACTCATGAAGACATTGATGCATTGTTTAGGCGATTTTTTTGAGAAGCTTAGAAAACAAGCCATTTTTATATTTCCACATTTGATGAAGATCTTCGATGAGTGTGTTAGCATGCATCCAACATCATTTCTCCTACAAAAGGTGGTAGACTTTTTACATGATGGAGCTGATAGCTTAGTGGGTCATTCAAAGCCATTGCAATTTAGGTTCTATATGATGATGGAACACCTTTGATGTAGTACAAAGTACACCCTAAAAGTGTTGATTGGTTATCTAAAAGTGGTATAGTGATATGAAAGAGAAATGACCAAGGAAGACCCAAGCTTATTGAAGGTGTTCCAAAAGTATTACCACCCTTTGAGTATGTTAAAGATAGTGAGGGTAGATCATGTGAAACACTTGAAAAAAGTAAAGAGGTTACCTCTAACATGATCTATAGGGTAGATCATGTAAAACACTTGAGAAAATTAAAGAGAATACCTCTTACCAAAGTAAAAGTTGGAAATGTTTCTTCAGGCAATAAATTTACAATTGAAGGCATAGATTCATTTGTGTTTTCATGGAGGTTGAGAATGGTAGGTGGAGGTTGTATAGAAGCTTGTACATCTATAGATGCATTACATGAGGAGCTAGACGTTTCATGTGACTCTCCATTTATTGAGCTAAGTCAACTATATTAATCTTGCTTTGGAATTTGAACTAGCTGCAAAACATGTCTGGAGTACTCCTTCATCTTTCCCTTCTTCCGATCCTCAATTGGCTTTGGAGTTATAGGATTTTGTTTACATGGCTCTATAGTAGGCAACAAAAAAGAATACAATTTACGTTTAGGCCCCAAATTTTATCATTGCCGTCATAATAGCCTTGGGCTTCCAATAGTTGTTTAAGAACCCAAAGCAATGTAACCTTGCATTTCTTAGACCGGGTGGACACATTCCTAAGAGGTTTCTTCTTTGAATGAGATTGAAGAATGGGAGAGGTTTTTAATGAAGCCTTTGGGACCCATTAGTATGTACATCTTAGTGATCAGGTTAAGTTTTTAGGGTAACATTTCCTATCTTAGCTATGGGAGTTGAAGTTTTAGTGGGCTGGCAATAGGAAAGGATGCTTTAACCACTTGGGTCTACGATGTTTTGTTGCCTTGCATTCCCTCATGAGTTGACCACTCAAGTGTCATTTCTTGAGTGGTAGGGAGCTATTTTTCATGTTGTGATACTCCTTGTCCCCAATCCATAGTGCACTTAGTTGAGGAAATCCACTTATGTCCTAGGTTAATGTAGCCCTCCATAGCACCAACAAGCATGACCCAAAAGATTTGAACCACGGTCTCAATGTCATAGATGACATGAGTGTGCAAGATTTCAAAAACAATGGTTTTCTTCTTATTGATACCCTTGACTTGGTTAGTACTCTTGGATAAAGGTGCTGAGAAGGTGGTATCCCTAACAGACACCACACTCCATAGGATAACAAATTACGTTGAGCTCATGTGTCCAATAATGCATTATATAGTACTTTTTTATAGGAGCTCTTTAACTCAATTGGGTATCATAGGGGCAGTCAACGTCTATAGAATCGTCGTATGTTTCAACTTGGAATTCATGTGTAACTTTAAGATTTGTCTCTTGTTGGTGCCTAATACACCGTTGTTGTTGTTCGGACTCAATTTGGGCTTGTATATTTTTCAAACGTGCTTGGACCTTGGCTTGGCCTTAGCTGCCTCCTTATGATGGATGGCACATTATTCCTCTTGGCTTTGGGGATCAGAGTATCTTTTGAATTTACTCACATCGAGGAGTCCAATTTTTTCACTCCATCTGGAGTCTCCACATGAGTGATCCCTTGTGGGGTAATTTCACATACTCTATATGGTTCTTTTTGCATATTTTAGCTTTTTATTTTCATTACACAATCCATACATAAGGGCTTTATCACCAACCTTGATATCCTTGTACTCTAAATGGCAGTCGAACCACTTCTTTATCCTATCCTTGCACATCCAATTGCCTCTCTTCTTCTAGCCTCTCAAGGATATATAAATGCTCGACTATAATGGATTACCATCCAACCTTCTAGAGAAACTACTCAAAGACTAGGAATGATGAATTACCATGGCATAGCTGTTGTTTGGCCATATACCATCTTGAACGGTGTGCAATTAATAGCCACTTTATAAGTAGCCTATGATGCACCCACAAAGCTGATATAGGCTTCAAATCCCAATCTCTACGATGAGCATCTACTATCGTAGTCAAGATAGAAATTAGAGACTTATTGGTACTCTCGGCTTGGCCATTTGATTATGGTGGATAATAAGGTATAGACTTGTGGTGGAATATCATGAAACTCGATGTGTGTTATCTTATCATCTCATTTATAAAATGGTTATCATTTTTACTCAAAAAAGGGACATCTGAATCATGTAATAATGTTCTCGAAGAGAAACTTAGCTATTGTCCCTATGTCAACCTTGCATATAGCCTTAGCTTCAACCCACTTTGTCATATAATTAGTTGCAACAATTATATACTAGGATTGAGTGTTACAAGCTACAGGATTAATGGGACCTATAAAGTCTAAGCTCCACTTTTCAGACAATTGTCCATTGATAGTCTAATTCATGTCACACTTTTCTAACAGCCAAATCTGCTAAAAAGTGATCTCCAACTATGCCCATATGTGCTTCTTGCAATATGTGCAAATAACCTCGTGGGCATAGCACCTAAGAATGTCATCTTTTCCTTGCTTATAAAAAAATTATGGCAATTCATCAATAAGGTTTTCATTCTTTGATTAACTTCCAAGCTACATCCTTTCGAAGCTCTTTGGGAGGAAACCATTGATTAAAAAGTTAACAATCTTATCACTCCAATTGGGCATGGTCTCAACCATAAAGAGGGAAGTATCGGGCAACTCATCATCAACTTGAGTGGGTGCTTCTCCATTGGGTATGCAAGACCAATGATCAACCATGACATGTCTTTTGTTGGGCCTCACAACCACTATAAAATCAAATTCAAGGAGAATGAGTAACCATCCTGTAATTCTTTTTGTGGACTATGGCATATTTAGTAGAAATGCCTATCTAGGAATTTTGGGAAAATTCATAATTCTGGGACATATTTGAACGTGGATCCCCTTGAAGTGCTTTCCATGTCAAACCAAAATATAAATCCTAATCATGAAGTATGCTAAGGGATCAAGCTAACATTCTACAATAGAAGAAGACACATAAGGTAGTAAAACTTTGTGATGAGCACAATATGTACATTGTGGATGATAGACCAACCAAACTTGAAGCTACTTCACGGAGCAACAAATGGCTTGATCAAGTAGTGCACTACATGAATTTTCTCTGGGATAATTGCAATGTTTCAAATTCTAATGAAGACACAAAGGGGAACCAAAAACACAAAACATGGGGGCTGATTGAAAGGAAGTGATATGTTGATATCCTTGTTAGAGTACTTACTAGGTGGGCTTGTTAGTGTATCTAGAACCTATTTGTAAACAAAGAGATAAAACACATGAAACTCCAACTTGGAGCTTGTGTGAACTGTTAGAAAACGAATAAGAGTTAAAAGTCAAGTGTTTGGTTCATACAAATTTGTAAGGTGGTTTGGATATTGAAGCTCATAAGCATACCTACAACATAATAGAAAATCAAACTTGATAGAGTTTGATGCTCTCCTCATGCTAAGCTTGAGTTCTAGAAGCAAGCTAGCTAGTCCATTGCAACAATGTACAACCTACAAGAAGAAGACTATTACCATATGGCAAGTGCTTTGACACAGACGGGGCCTTGACTCAAGGGAATCTTGAGAAAAGTTTATAAACTGGTAGTCCTACTTGAGCTATGCTGACCCAAACTCAAGCTTGACCACCCAAGCTCTACTTTCTCTAGAGCTGCAAGGGCATGCTCTAGTTGTACATTGCAATTGTTTAAAGGTTACTAGAAAAAAACTCGTACCACATGATCACTATGTTCACACAAAAGGACTGTCTTGACTTGAAAGGGAGACTTGAGAAAGCCATGTAGCCTCGGTCTTGCTTCAACTAGGCTAGCTAGAATTGAACATTGAGCACCCAAGCTCTCATCTTGTAAAGTGGCAGGTGCATGTTTGGTCACGAGGAATCTAGAAAAATCTCTCGTCTTGTAGAGTGGCAAGTGCATGTTTGGTCATGACGAATCTAGAAAAAGAGAGACAATCCCTTTGCAAGAGTTTAAGCGACTATGAACATATGTATTTGGAGCAAGGAATTTAGTATTACTTGGGCTAGGCTGGCTCGAACTTAAGAGCGAGCTTGAGGTCTTACTCGAGAAAGACAAGGATGGTACTCCAGAAGGGCACTGAAAAGAAACCCAAAAAAATTGTTAGATTAGATAAGTTCAAATACAGGGCAACTCAATCCATAGGTCACAAGCAAATTTCAAACTTTGAATTTGACAGAAAAATTCAAAACTGACGGCAAGCCACCGTCAACTGTACCATGTAGACAGAAGGAGGAAGCTGAAATGAGGAATGGGCCTTGGCAACCTTGCTTTGGTTGTATGACCCTGCTTGGCATGACTATTACACATAGAGGTTCGTGGCAAGATCATTTTTTAATAGGAAGAGGGCTTTCTCAGGTTCCATGGCTTGAAAAGATCAAGGGCGGATTGATGGAGAAGACACGCGTGTCCTTACGAAGGTGAGTTGAACTTAATTTTCTCACTGTTTTCTCAATGGTCTGTAGGCTCGATAGATTTCAGCCTTTTGTTGGTGCAATAGTATCTCAAAGACTAGCTCAACACCTTGAGTCGGCATTTTGCTCCAAGGAGATTTTTGAAGCTCGCAACCGGACTGCAGGAGGCTGATATCTTGATACTGTTGATGCACATGGATTTGTGGTCGCGAGACATTTTTGAAGCTCGGGATTTTTTGGGTGCAGCAGTATCTCAAAGACTAGCTCGACACCTTGCATCAATTGTGAAGCTCGCAACCTAGCTATAGGATTGCATATCAATATCTCCATATTGCTTATGTTCGTGGGTGTGCAAACTGATGTCCATGGGTTATCACTGAGATACTATTGGTGCAAAATATCGTAAAGACAAGCTCAACACCTTGAATCAATTTTGAAGCTTGCAACCTAGCTAGGTATGAATGGGACTGCAGGTCGATATCTCCATATTGCTCCATGTTGCTGATGTCGGTGGGTTTGTAGGCAAGAGAGACTTCCAAAGCTCGCAACAAACTATCAAGGTATGAATCAGATTATAGGCCAATATCTTCATATTGTAGATTTTTGTAGATTTGCAAACTTGAGAGATTTTTAAAGCTTGCAACCTGGCAAGCTATAGTGAACTAGACTACAACAGACCTTGAACACAAGCTTGCAAAGTAGTAGTATGCAAACCTAGCCTCGACCACATGATTTGATTTTACCAGCACGCTGCGGTCTTCTTTCTTGGAAGCTTGGTGGCATCTCTTCATTACTGTCACGTCTATGAGTATGGCAGCCACACACTCTATTGTGTCTTTCCTAAATGGGATTGGGATCCAGCTTTTGAGCGGCTAATTTCTTATCTACGTACAAAGACAAGCTTTGGCATTATGAGGGTCTAGCCCGTTGAAGTCTGGATAAGGTTAGCGATTATAGAGGCTACTAACCGGTTGTGCCTTGTTGGGTGGAAGGCATTTGTATTCCTTGAATAAAGGATAGAGTAGGAGTTGTATGGCAACTATGGCTATACGAGTCCACTGGAGGTTACGAGCTGAGTGCTTTTGGTTTTCAATTGGCCAGAGTGAGGTGTATAACAAAAATTAATTAGGGTAGAATTAGTGTATCTTCTATATGATAAAGAAAGAAAATTTCATGAGTATTTGAACTAAGCTGCTCTAAATGTCTAAAGCATACTCTAGTTGGGGACCTTGTTAGTGGAGAAAACCATGGGGCTCACACCTAATTTTGAGCCTCCAAGGTGAAAAAAACCGTGAGCTCTAGCTATACTAGCCAAGAGACCACCTATAAGAATAGAGGCTCAAACTTAAGTTTGAGCATCCAACTATACTAGCCAAGAGACCACCTATAAGAATAGAGGCTCGAACTTAAGTTTGAGCCTCCAACTATACTAGCTAGGAGACCACCCATAAGAATAGAGGTTCGTCAAGCATCCAACTATACTAGCCAAGAGACCACCTATAAGAATAGATACTCAAACTTAAGTTCAAGCCTCCAACCGGGCTAGGCAAGAAACCACCTGTGAGGATAGTGGGAAAGAAACCATTTGGAAGGAATTGCGCTCAAACTTAAGTTCGAGCCTTCGGCAACACTAGACAAGAGAAGTGCATGTAATTAATTCACACTAGAGGGCTTGAACCCTCTACCCACAGGAGACAAAATATCCTTTATAAGGACACTATGAAAGAGACAAGCTATAAGGGTGCTCAGGGGCTCGGCTTTAAGTTTAAGCCTTTGCAAGTAACCACCTCTAAGGATGGGGGATTGGACTTAAGCGACACTAGGTGACAAGTGACTTATAAGGATTGAGGCTCTAACATAAGTTCGAACCTCTTTCCTCATAGGTGAAGATTTGGAGTCTCAAACTCTTATAGTGTAATTTCCTAGTGATGTAAGGTAGGCGAAGGATGAAACTTCTAGCCACACTAGATAAGAGACCATCACAAGTCTTGAGCTTGAGTTCGAGTCTCCACACACCCTACATTGGAAATACCATGAGTGCCTACGACTCCAATTCTTTGACCCTATATTTCCTAAGCGGCGCAACATGCATCTCTTCTTATTTGGGAATATTTTAGGCTCCATTTGGAACATATGGGGTCTCTATCTTCCATTCAAGTTATTTTAAAGTTAAGGATTTTCCTCCTTATTAGATATGGGTGACACTCCAACATTGAGCTTAAGTTTATTCTATAAATTGCTAGCTAGGTCATAGGGCACCATAGAGTTTGGACTTTGCCACTACAGCTAGAATGACATAGCCCCTACCAAAAAATAACTAACACTTAGATGAATACTTATCAAAGGTATTTGTAAGTTCATAATCATCATTTTGAGGAGGCTCAACTTCTTTATCCAAAATATAAGGCGTCATCTTAAATATGTCATAAATGACATAAGACACTTCCATATTGCAAATTTCCTTTAGCATAATAATCCATTCTCCTAAATTTCTAATCTCTTCACCAATGCTTATTGTTTAAAACATGAAATTTAGACTACCAAAACCACAAAGTAAATCCTATATTTACAAGTCATAGCAATTTAAAGAAATCAAGAATAAATAATATGTGAACCCATAAAGTAAATCCTATATTTACAAGTCATACCAATTTAAAGAAATTAAGAATAAGTAATATGTATCAAATTTGTAATCACCACTGATCATTGTTTAAAACATGAAAATTTAGATTACCAAAGCCAAAGAGTTTATCCTATATTTACAAATCACAACAATCTAAAGAAATAAAATTGAATACTAAGTATCAAATTTATAATATTTCCACCAATGCGTATTGTTTAAAACATGAAATTGAGTCTACAAAACCACAAAGTGCATCCTACATTTACAAGTTAAAACAATTAAAAAAATGAAGAATATACAGTATGTGTCAAAAGACAAAATCCTTCTCATTTGATGATAAGTGACAACAATGTTGACACTTGAATATGCGCTAAATTTCTTGATTGCTTGTTTCAATATCATAGTGGTTGTCTCTATATATTCCACTTGTTTTCTCTCTCAAGTGGTATCAAATAAGCCAAAGTGAACAACTTAATTCATGATTCTCAATTTCAATAAGAATAAGGATTCCCTTGAAAAAAACTCTATTTTCAATCTTATTTCAAAAAATGGGAATTGAATAATTCCCATTTTTTCTAAACTGGTGTTTAGATACAGTAACTCTTGATGATCAACATACAACACAAACTTGGTGGCAAGAAGATAATATCAAAATCCTTTACTGCATAAATCATAGCTGAACCTTCTTGCTATGTAGTGGTGTAGTTCATTGCGGTATCATTTAATTGGCCACTACCAAAGCTAATGGGCTAGTCCATTTTATGTTCTCATGCTGAGTTAGAGCACTCCCAATAGCAAAATTTGATGCATCAATATGCACATGGAAAATTAAATTACAATCTGGCACTCATAAAATTGGGGCACTTGTCAGAGCCTTCTTTAATAACTCATAAGATGGACACTATATGCCCAAAAATGACTCCATGGCTAACCTCAAATTGGCATTTGAAAGTGTTCAATGAGATGTGATATAATATGCACTTTTCACACACCTTTATATCCCATCATAAATGCCTAGGGAAAAGGATCCATGTGTTTGTTCACCTCCTAGATCACACTATAAATTTCCCATAGAGTAGCATGATATCTCTTCTTGTCCACTAGCCATGTGTACAACCAATCTTTTTGCTATTTCTTAATCAGACTGTAACTTTAGCAAATCCTTTGGTGAAAGAAAGGAGTGCATGCTACCTTAATCAATTAAAAGTTGAAAAGAGTTACCTTATGTCAACTGTGTGGGCCTTGTCATGCATCAAGTATAAGCCAAGAAGGTTGCAAGCACACAATCTTAGTGCATACAAGCTCAGCAAGTGTGGATGGTGTGTTACTCACCATCCATGTTTTCCATTGAAGAGGGAATCATGTGCTATAGAGAAGAAGGAGCTTGACTTCACTGTTCAATTTCCCTGTCGTCGTGAATGCTCGATTGCACTCTCTCTCTCTCTCTCTCTCTCTCTCTCTCACACACACACACACACACACACACACACACACACACACACACACACACACACACACACACACACACACACACACACACACACACACACACACTCAGAAAGCAAGAGGATAAGGTAAGAGACAAAGGAGAGCAAGAGCACTCTACATTATTACTTCCGAGAATGCTCCCAGAAACCAGATTACAATGGCTTTTATGTGGGTTGTTCCGTTCACATACAGGTGTCTACAATCAAAACACTAAAACCTGATTTGCTAAAGTTTGTGGTGTGCCTCTCATGGGCAATCATCCAATCATTAATCAGGTACATATGAGATCGACGAGTCTGGTCCATGACTAAATACACTAAAAATAACAAGAATGACATAATGGGTTAACATGCCCCCCTTCATGATGTAGATTTTGTCCTCAAAATCTATGAGTGTGCAAATGCGAGCAGGTACTGAGGATGGTAAGCAGTAATAAACATCTTGATGAGAGTAGTGGCTCATGGATGTGCTCATAATCAAGATTTTTAGGTTGAATGATAATGCACACGTCCTCTACAATATCACGACTCTTGAAGGTATATTGTAGTGTTTGCTAATGTGAACATGAAGAAGTTGTAGTAGCTTAACTCTTCAACATCATGAGGTCCTTGTCAGGTCCACACCTAAATGCATCGAGGAATTATAGCCAACACAAAACAAGTGTTTCTTGTTCATTCTTATTTCTTTGTTGTTTTTTCTAGCATTCACGCTCCCTTATTTCAAGAGTAATTGGTAACAAAGCATTTGACATACTAGATTCAATAAAATTTTACCTCATAGTCCCTTGTCTAGGTTTATTAATCAGGAATCCCAACTGAGCTAGTTTAACCAAGGTAGAGGGTTGTAGATCTTTGTTTAATATGCTTTCATAATTCTTAGTAGTTGTAGGCTCTTAATCATATATTATAAAGCGTTGTGTGCAATGTGTCAATGCTTTCTAGTGAGCTTAATCCCTTTTGCCCTTTACCTGAATAATTGTAAAGAAAATTTTGCCATTGTGATGAGGCCCCAAAGATACACAACTACAAATCAACAAGCAGTAAGTCCACTAAAAAAAAAAAACCAAGCCCTAAAGTCAATCAAGGCTCTATGTGGCAGCAAAGTCTATAGCGAAGACACCTTGGGGGGTCAGCCAAAGAGAATCTATTCAAGTGATAATCAGGTGTCATTTCTTTTATCGTATATCAACTTGAGGGTCTTCTAAGTATAGCCTCTAGTCATCCCTAGGACATGAAACAATCTGCTCTCTCGATTAAACAACTATAAAATGACTATGGATAATTACTAGGATTGACTATGGGATTAATGGTTGACCTTTATTGATGTACTGATAGTAAAACTAGTGAAGCTAGAGACTTTGATTCATTGAACTCTACAAGAACCAGTGAGTTTAACTATGTTGTGTTTTAATGTATAACGAGTATGTGACATGCACATTGCTGCGGCTAAAAAGAACATGGTTTTTTATCTTATAAAGCTCTCCTCTACTTCTATTTGTAAAAGTGTCAATGCTTTGTAACACCAACACGGCAAGGAAATTAAGATAGACCTACAAATTATTGGATACACTCTTGTATGCATATCTATCTACATACATATGTTGATATTTAGGCTCGTATAATGGCCATGGAACTATGTAAACACCTCCTTCTCAAGGCCAAAAAAATATATGTTATGGTCATAGCTCTAAAGTTCATGACTTTCTAAATAGATATTTAGGGTATCGTGGGTTTGTTCCAATGAAGTTAACAATTGTGTTTTCTCTTCCTCAATTCCTTATTGAATACCAAATT
The DNA here is from genome assembly GCF_014529385.1 of Adiantum capillus-veneris. Lineage (NCBI taxonomy): Eukaryota > Viridiplantae > Streptophyta > Polypodiopsida > Polypodiales > Pteridaceae > Adiantum > Adiantum capillus-veneris. Next base: position 113,816,751 of record NC_140933.1, read on the forward strand.
TTGAGTTTAAGACTTGTCGAATAGATGTTTGAGGGCCTTTGGATTGGGTTGTTCCTACTATATTAAAACTTATCTTCTTCTTCTTCTTCATCTTCTTCTTCTCTGTGTGTGTGGAGTGTGTGTGTGTGTGTCTTTGGATCATTTCTACATTATTATAACTTACCATCGTCTTCTGTCCTTCTCTCTCTCTCTCTCTCTCTCTCTCTCTCTCTCTCTCTCTCTCTCTCTCTCTCTCTCTCTCTCTCTCTCTCTCTCTCTCTCTCCCCCCCCCCCCCCACCAGGACTATTGCTACGAAATCCAAAATTATTTTCTTCTTCCTCTTCATCACCCAAGTGTTGCTACAAAATCAAAACTTATCTTCATCTCTACTTATTCTTCTCCCTCTTCATCACCCAAGTGTGGTAGATTGATTATCTTACTCCAAGCCTTGTCAAAAAACATCTTTGAGGTCTATTATGATTGTAAAACCTTCTCTCCTCCTCCTCCTCCTCCTCCTCTCTCTCTCTCTCTCTCTCTCTCTCTCTCTCTCTCCATCCATTAGGAGCGTCACTCTTCTCCTCTTCTCTCTCTTATCATCCAAGTGTGGTAGATTGTTATCTTACTTCAAACCTCTCAGAAAGATCTTTGAGGTCTATTAAGATTGCTTTTAAGACATTAAAAACTTCTTTTCTCTCTCTATCTGTCTCTCTCTCTCTCTCTCTCTCTCTCTCTCTCTCTCTCTCTCTCTCTCTCTCTCTCTCAAACACACACACACACACACACACACACACACACACACACACACACACACATGGCTATTTATACGAAGTACAAACTCCTTCCAGTATATAGGAGTGGCGTGTTGCTTTTTCCTTGGTTTAATCAGTTGGGGATTGTTGGCCTGGGAAACCTCTGGTGAATAAAAAGCTTGAATTCACTAGGTGAATTTTTAAAATGATATTAGTAGGTGGAATCTTAATGGTACCTAACCCTTGGAAGTTAAAGGGGTTAATGAGGATTTGGGCAGGTTGCCTGGCTCTGTAAACTCTATCCTCATCTGCTTAACGTTACGGTGGCACCCCCCTAGCGCATCTGCACTACAACTCTCTCTCTCTCTCTCTCTCTCTCTCTCTCTCTCTCTCTCTCTCTCTCTCTCTCTCTCTCTCTCTCTCTCTCTGTGTCGCTATTTAAATCTGCCAACCTATTTCATGCTCGTTCTCAGACCTTGATATTTGTACACGCCTGGAAGTGGATGCTATGATGCAATGCTTGATGGTGTGTTTTGAAGGACTTGCCTGGACCATGTGTGTAGCCTTCGTGGCCGTTTTGCTTAGATATTGTATGTCGTGCCTACGTATTGTGCCTACCTCGTCGTCTGTGCAGGATATTAATGTTGTTAAGCATAATGCTTATCCTCCTTGAGTATGAACCATGCTTTATATGCTCAATTTTTGTACTTGGTTCTGAATATTCTCCGCTTGCAGTTTCAAGCCTTGGAGGTGATGCCTTCAAGCAGTGTTTTGTAGTCTTATACGACTACACTTGGGCTCTTGCTTCCCATGGAACCACACAATCCCTTGGCCTCATGCACTATGCAGAATAACACTACATGAAGCGTGAGCCCTTTGGGCCCTATACTTCCTTTATTTTTTGCATCTATCTTGAATTCCTTGGGGCTTACAAAAAGAACTTGGGTATTGCACATTGTATTATGGCTCTGTTATCGCACTTATCATATATACATGCACACAACTACATTTTCAGGCTATGGTTACCAAAATTAGCGTGCTTTAGTAGATTAAGTTTGCCTAAACTCTCTCTACTATGTTTTCTTGCCTTTGCACGACCCTGGCTGTTGGGATGCAGCCCTTGCCCTCCTTGGGTATGTGTCCCTCTCTCCTGCCCCTCCACCTATGGTGCAAGGTCTGCTCCTCTGCATCAAGGATTGAAGCCTCTATCAGACATTGATTGAGCTCAAGAATGCAGCTATTGCATTAGATGAACACACTAATCTCTTGCTGCTTAACCTTATTGATTTACGAGCATGGTTTTGATTTTTCTCTTTGGCGTAGGATAATCCTCATGGTGCCGTACAAAGGCTTCGAGAGTTAGCAGCCAATCTACAGGCGATTGGCGAGGAGGATTAACGAGAGCACAAGGAATGGGTTGAAAACTCCCTGAATCTCATGAGGAGATTCATGAACAACCATGGGAAGAATCTACAGAATGACCCAATGGTTCGACAAAGAAAGCGGCACCTTCTCTATGGCTATGAAGAGGTCTCTCTCACCCCTCAAGTTGAATCAAGTAGCTCCCTCATCCCGATAGACTAGGATGAAGAGGAGTTGGAATGTCATAAAATATAATATCTAACTTTACCAAATGATTTTCTCATATTAAAATGATCATTTAATATGGGCAGATAAAAGGGGAGCAAGAGTTAGGATATAGATATGTGCTTCTAAACCTATCTCAACAAGGGACCAAAAGGAGAAATGGTTGCATCTCAATAGGGGTTCAAAAGAAGACGATCTACCAAAGAGCAATGTGCAATAAGTGCTTCTAGATTTACCTTAGCAAAGGACCAAGAGGAGAGATGGTTACATCTCAAGAGGGGTCCAAAAGGAGGTAGTATATCAAAGAGCAACGTGCATCTAATGGAGCTTAAAAGACCTTAGGGTTAGCTTCATTAAAGACCTCCAAAAGTTAGTGTTAAAAAGTCGTTTGACCTTAGGCAAGCTAGGGCTCACCTTGAGGTGGGAATCCTACCCAAGTATGAGGTGCTTGTAGGCTTGCTAACTAAAGTACTTAAAGTGTTTATGAGAACCTTGCCCAAAGCTTGAGATGATTTTTAGGTGCTTGAAGTGTTCAATTCAAACAAAATGACTTAAGAAGCATAAAAGACACATGTTAAGATTTCCCCCATTTGGGCCATCATGATATGCTTGAATCCTATTGGATAGGCTTGAAAGGGGTCCAATGAGAATTAAATGCATAAAAATAAATAATTAATTTCTTTCTCTCAAAGAGGAAAAAGAGGACACATGTCCAAATGATATAATTGAATAATACGAGAGAGAGAGAGAGAGAGAGAGAGAGAGAGAGAGAGAGAGGTGGACCAAGCAAGAGAGGGGGTATACTCTTCCACACAAACACACACACACACTCTTATTGTATGGAGTGCAAAGTGCAAGAGCTCCATCTCCTTCTCCAAGCTTGTTGAGAAGTAGAGAGCCTACACCAACATTCTTGGCTATGGAATGCAAATCCAACCAAGATCCATGCTTCAATGATTAAGCTTGCCATCTTCTTCATCTTCATTACTATGCTATTATGTTATGCTAAGCACGAAGAGTGATGATAAGTGAGGAACTATTTCTTTCTTCTATGAATGATTCTTCTTCTTCTTCCCTACCCTCATTCCCTGCTAGCTCTCTCCACCTTCGAAGGTGTTTGAGGCCTTGGGACTGAGGCTTGGGATAGTTAAAGCTTTTTACAAAGTTTATGCTATGCTCGTGATGCATGAAGCTTTCCATCTTCATAGTATCACCAAGGTCACAAGGAACACAAAGATAGTATTGTACCAAGTCTCTCTCGATGGGAGAATCTATAATACAAACGCCTTTTGGAGGGGGGACGGCTGGCTCTACGTAAATCCGATCCTCAACTATTGTCATGTTCTCCAATACTCTCTCTCTTGCAAAAGTATTGTTCAAGCCAAGTTAATTAAGTACTATGTTCATGTTGCTACCATCAATTAAGTTCACCCTCTATGTTCTCAAAGTGATCTCACCAAAATGCTCACTTTAATTCTCTTAATTATGCTATTCTCAAAGTTCATAGGCCATTTCCATTACATCAGGGCATTTGGTTTCTCTTTTCTTGCTTAAGAAGAGAGGTCCTTAAGTAGCCAATTAATGGTTGATTTTTTTAATTATATTAGGGTAAGTGGGACTGTGATCTATTATCGGTTTTTTTGAGCCCACTATGTGCAATATGGTGCGCACCTTGGGAACTTTGGTATTAATAATGGGGTATTTTTAGACTTGCCTATGGCTTTACCATTATTGAGTCATAAGGAGTCTGAAAGGAACTATCCCTTGGCAATTCTGCTATGTTAGACCCACTCCACTACTCTCTATAATAAACCAATTCGATTCGTGGGTGTAGATACTTAAGTGCTTATTTTCAAAGGCTAAGAGGAGGAGCAATTAAGGTTTTGAATTGCCAAAGAATACACTAATTAAATACATAAGTATAATTAATATGGCTGACAATAACCAAGAGAGTAGAATGAACATTGATAACTTTGATTTTTCACATGAAGGTGCTAATGATGATGGCCCCATGTTTATCAATTATCTTGTTACTAGGTTGCATTAAGCTATGGGCAACCTACTTTGCAAGCCAAAGTTACCCAATAACTTCATGCTTATGGGATTTCCCTCTCTCTCCAAGAGGAGAGAGAGTTTAGGAGGCCTCTTAATGAGACTCCCAAAGAAGACTCTCTCCCATAAGAGAGGAGGAACTCAAAGAACGAGAAAGAAGTGAATCCCTAAGTTCCTCTAAAGATGTGGCTCCATGAAGATGGCGGTCTACACTATCGCCAACTCCTTCCAAGAGGAAACGGTCAACCCATAGTCCTTCTCCTTGTCACTCCGAAAGGGAAGAGAGGAAACAAAGGAAGAAAAAGGCAAGAAAGATGTCACCCTCTTCTCCTTCTTCTTCACCTTCCTCCTCTTTCGATGAAAACTATGGCTATTCTCCTAGGCATAGAAGAGGGGAGGACATCGCAAATCATACCCTGCATGGTGAAGATCACAAAAGCTCAAGAAGTTCAAAGAGGAAAGAGTATGTCTTTTCTCACCTATGATGGCACCTTTGGTGCCACAGACAAAGTATTGGACTCCATCCAACAATTTGATGCAGACTTTGGAGACGAGGGCTTCATGGAGTCCTCCAAGCTACACCATGTAGCTATGCACTTCCAGAAATGTACTCGTCAATGGTGGGCTAGCCTTCATGGCAATGCCGAGGCCCCAAAGACATGGAAAACTCTACGAGTTTCCATCATGAAGCAATTCTTTGCAAGTGATGCAAAGGACAAAGTGCTTACCGAATGGTGGAGCTTGAAGCTGCTCTTCAACGAGTCTATCCACAAATATGTAGACAAGTTTTGGGATTTACATCTCAAAGCTACAGTCTTTCAAAGGATAGACTTCTCCAAACAAAATCAAGAATGTTGTGCTATATTACCTGAAGAAATGGCCGAATATGCCCGGGGGATTCACTCTATATACAAAACGGGACGACACCTGCAAGCGGACAGCTTTGATAAAACCCCTAAATACGACTCTTATTAGGGAATATGACCCCCCTTTCTATGCTTATACGACAATCAATGCAAAAAACTATCATACCCCTATCTTACATATAAAATTTAGGTCTCACATGATCTAACTGAGTAAAGCTATTCAAAGAGCGTGTAGCATAGTGACTGGCAACGTACTAAGAAGCCACTTCTGTTGATCCAATTTTAACCCATCTAAATTACTCAAAAAACATGGTTATAAAGTTGTGCTAGGTTCTCCGTATAAATTTGCATCTATACAAACTCTTTATAGCGTTCATCCCTCAACAAATGAACTATAATCACAAAACACGCAATTGATAAAAAGCAATGTTAGTTCTTGCATGTATCTTTGTAGCTATTGACTCACAAGAGGGAAGAGTCTTTTGGGAAGCCATGATTTTGAAACACAAAAAATTCCTCTCATTTTTTCCTTTTCTCACTTCTACCCTCCCCCCCCCCCCCCCCATAAATATGATACTCCCTTCTTTATTTTTAAGCTTGGGAGATAAATTATTGGGGGGACTTGCCCCTAACTTATACGCTTATGTAACTTGTAAAAAAACCCCCCTCTCCTGCACTTACGTGGTGCGGTAAGTTTTCCATGGTGAATCCCTCGGGCCGAATATGTCAACTCACAACGGCCTAATACTATCACCAAAGCCATGCACCATACTATGGTTGCTTCAAGGATCAATATCCAACAAAGGGTGAGCAGAAATTTCAAGCCCATGGAAAACAAGGATCGAAATGAAGCTAAAGGGAAGAGCGATGCTCAAAACTCTTCCCAAGGCACACCACCAACAACAACAACAAGGCCAAGAAGAAAGGAGCTTACAAAGGTAAAAATAAGCTCTCTCTGGAAGAATTAGACGCCTTTCATACAGACCATAAATGCTTTAAGTGTGGGGAGCAAGGACATAGTTATCGTTCTTGCCCCAAAAGAAATGTACTCAATGACACTCCTAGAGCTTCCATGGTTGAAGCGCCAAAAGAGAATACTTATTGCAAAGGCTTATACCTCTCCTATGCTTGGGGAAAAGTAAGGGAGCATGATGCCCTTATTCTCTTTGACCTTGGCCCTACTCACAACTTCATATCCACGGAGTTGGGCATTCAAGCTTTCGAGATAGGAGATACTCTAACTGTTGACACAACTTTCAAGAGATAGCAAGCCTCCGTTACTCCCTTGATTGGGAAGTTGAGGCTTCATGTCCAAAGCTACGTCGACAAACAAGACTTTTTTTTATCTCTCCTCTCCAACATGAGGATGTTATCCTAGGGGCACCATGGTTCAACCGCATGGCTGCCAACATGAAGTTCCATGAAAGGAGAATCTATTTCACATATAGGGAAAAGAACATATGCATAGATGCTAATGATTCAAGGAACACCATATCCTTGGTAAATACGCTTGCTTTTGATAAGTCAATGAAAAGCTCTATTTTTGCGTATATGATTTTTATTAGAGAACCTGTAAATGATTCTTATGTTTTCACAAGTAGCAATAAAGGGAATTAAGAGGAATTAGAGTTGTCTTATTTCCTAAATGGATTCAAGGATGTTTTCATTGATGACATCCCTAGCGAGTTACCTCCAAAACGAGGGGATGATGACCATGCAATAGAGCTTCTACTAGGAAGCTCACAGCCTAATAAACCTCCTTATTGAGTTTCACAAGCTCAACAAGAGGAGATCATGAGGTAAGCGCATGAATTGGTGGAAAAAGGGATGGTGAGGCCTAGTTCCTCTCCATTCTGTTCACCAGTATTTTTAGTGCAAAAGAAAGATGGCACATATCACATGTGTGTCGACTATGTAGCACTAAATAGGATCACTATTAAAAAAAGATTTCCCGTGCCGCGGCTAAAAGATCTATTTGATAAGTTACAAGTTTTGGCCTGACAAATGCTCCAACCACATTCAAACTCACGATGGACAAAAATCTTCAGGCCACTCAAATTCACTTGAGGAGTACAAGTGACACCTCCAGGTAATATTTCAAGTTGTGAGAGAGAATAATCTTTTCATTAATCAAAATAAAAGTGAATTTTTCTTACAAGAGATTCAATATTTAGGTCACATAATCTCTCAAGATGGTATATGTATGAATCCATCAAAGTTGGAGGTACTAAAAGCATGGCCTAATCCAAGGAATCTACATGAGCTAAGAAGCTTTATTGGTATGTGTGCATACTAAAGACGCTTCATAGCAAAATTCATTCAAATAGCAGGACCATTGCACGACTTAACAAGGAATAATGTTAAGTACTCATGGACTGCTAAATGACAAAGTGCTTTTGAAAAGCTCAAAGAGAAGCTTACCTCCCAACCAATCCTTATGCTTCCGGATCTCTCAAAGCCATTTGAGGTCCAATGTGATGCTTGTGGTGATTGCCTTGGAGCAGTTTTGCTTCAAGAAGGGCATGCCATTGAATATGAGAGCCGAAGGCTCAATGCCGATGAACGGGTCTTGGGCATATACCAAAAAGAGCTTTTATCTATTCTACATGCCCTAGACACATGGAAGCACTATCTGCTAGGGGCTCCATTCATCCTACAAATGGATCATAAAGCCTCAATAAATTCATGACGCAAAACAAGCTTTCCGACAAACAAATGAGGTGGAAAGATTTTCTTTCGCAATTTAAATTTCATATTGCTCACATTGCTGGCAAGCACAATCAAGTGGTCGATGCATTTTCACAATGGCCAAGGGTAAATGTGGTGTCTATAGCAACTCACAATGATCTATCTTTTATGATAGATGAGTATGCTACTGACCAAGACTTTAAGTAGGTAATTACAGCCTTTGCATTAGGGAAGAAAAAGAGAACCATTCACCTTGAAGGATGGTTATCTTCCAAACGGCAATAGGCTACATGTTAGTCACCAATACAATAAAAAAGTCATGTATGAATCCCATGCTTCTCCTTATGCGGTGTAAAAAGGGATTCCATAATCTACTCTTCGAGGAGTAGAAATGTATTTCTGTTGGTCTACCGTGAAAAGTAAACATACAAGAGTATGTTTCAAAATGCGTGGTATACCAAAAATTGAAATTTGATTGAGGGAAGCAACTTGGATTGATTCAGTCAACAAGCTTAGCAAGAAAACACACTCTATGTCTGTCAAAAAGACTATTAAGGCACATCAAACGGCAACCCTCTTTAGGTCTCAAATTTTCAAGTATCATGGCTTGCCAACATCCATAGTGTCAGACAAAGATCCTAGAATCACCAGTAATTTCTAGAAGGGTCTCTTTAAGAATCTAGGAAGTAGATTAAATTTCTCTTTCGGCCTATCATACACAAATGGATGACCAAAGTGAAATAACTAATCTAACGATTCTTGAATCTACTAAAAGCCTATGTCATGGAAGTAGATCAACATTCTCAATGAGAGAAGTACCTACCTCTTATAGAGTATGCGTACAATGACATTGTAAATACTTCTATGGGGAAAGCACCTTTTGAGGTTAAAGAGGGAAGATCCAAAAGTCCCTTACTACTTAAAATATATGGGAAGATCTTGGCTACTCTGCTGATGAATGTAGCCGAGACTTACAAGAATCTTTTCCAAAGATTAAAATGGATATATCCATCTCACAGCAAAGGCAAAAAGGAATGCTTGTAATAAGCACAGAAGAGCCTTAGCCTTTAAGAAAAATGATTGGGTTTTGCTAAAGTTTCTCAAGGCTCATCTAAGGCATACTCCGGGCAAGAATCCTATGAGCCACCAAGAGTATTATGATAAACTACCAAAAAGATACTATGGTCCTTTCTTTTAAAATTATTAAGCCAATCAATAAGATGGCTTATTAGTTAAAGTCGCCCAACCATTGGCTCATTCACAATGCTAACCATGTGTGCCTACTCAAGCCTTACAAGGAGAGCCACAAAAAGAACCAATAATGGAGGACCTGCCAGAGATCGAAGATCAAGAAGAGGGGTTGCAGCCCGAATTGATTCTTCGACACGAAGACAAGGTACTAAGAAACGGTAACGTTATCCAATGATACCTTGTTAAGTTTAAGAATTATCCTTTCAAAGATGCTAGATGGATGCAAGGAACCTAGCTTAAGGATAAACCTTGTCAATGCTTACAATGCTACACTAGAGTAAGCAAATGAAAATGCGAACAATGTTTTTGTCTTATAAGACTCATTCTCTTTCATTTATTGTGCAAAAAATTTAAGAAGTATGCATGCTTAGGATCATGTTTGTGGTGACGACCAAACACCAAGTACAACTTGTCACTCTACTTTGGAAGTATGATATGACCTAAAGAGCAGACATGCTTGCGGCAGCTAAGTCTCCCGAGCACCAAATGGATTAGTCATCCATTTTGGAATGATGTCGTAGGGTTAAAAGGGATCCTCTACCCGCTAAGAGCTTTATCTTCTCTACCTCATAGTCGAGGACGACTATGATTTCAAGAGAGGAGTAATGTCATAAAATATAATATCTAACTTTACCAAATGATTTTATTATATTAAATTGATCATTTAATCTGAGAAGATAATAGGGGAACAAGAGTTAAGATAAAGAGGGGACTAAAAGGAGAAATGGTTGCATCTCAACAAGGGTCCAAAAGGAGACGATCTACCTGCAACAATAAGTGCTTCTAGATTTACCCCAGCAAGGGACCAAGAGGAGAGATGGTTACATCTCAATAGGGGTCCAAAAGAACGTAGTCTATCAAAGAGCAATGTGCATCTAATGGAGCTTAAAAGACCTTCGGGTTAGCTTCATTAAAGACCTCCAAAAGTTAGCGCTAAAAAGTCCTTTGATCTTAGGCAAGCTAGGGCTGACCTTGAGGTGGGAATCCTACCCAAGTATGAGGTGCTTGTCAGCTTGCTAACTAACGTGCTTAAAGTGTTTGTGGGAACCTTGTCCAAAGCTTGAGGTGATTTTTATGCTTAAATGACTAAGGGTCTTGAAGTGTTCAATTCAAAGATAAACTCTCAAGAGGCATAAACGGTTTCCATGCTTAGAAGACTAGGGGCTTGAAGTGTTCAATTCAAACAGAATGACTTAAGAAGCATAAAAGACACATGTTAAGATTTCCCCCATTTGGGCCCTCATCATGATGTGCTTGAATCCTATTGGATAGGCTTTAAAGGGGTCCAATGAGAATTAGATGCATAAAAATATATAATTAAGTTCTTTCTCTCAAAGAGGAAAAAGAGGACACATGTCCAAATGATATAATTAAATAATACAAAAGACAGAGAGAGAGAGAGAGAGAGGGAGGTGGACCAAGCAAGAGACGGGGGTATACTCTCCCACACAAACACACACACACACTCTCATTGTGTGGAGTGCAAAGTGCAAGAGCTCCATCTCCTTCTCCAAGCTTGTTGAGAAGTGGAGAGCCTACACCAACACTCTTGGCTATGGAATGCAAATCTAACCAAGAGCCATGGTTCAACGCTTAAGCTTGCCATATTCTTCATCTTCATTACTATGCTAGATGCTATGCTAAGCACAAAGAGCGATGATAAGTGAGAAACTATTTCTTTCTCCTATGAATGATTATTCTTTCTCTTCCCTACCCTCATTCCCCGCTAGCTCTCTCCACCTTCGTAGGTGTTTGAGGCCTTGGAACTGAGGCTTGGGATAGCGAATGCATTTTGCAAAGTTTATGTTATGCTCGTGATGCATGAAGTTTTCCATCTTCATAGCATTACCAAGGTCACAAGGAACACAAAGATTGTATTGTACCAAGTCTCTCTTGTTGGGAGAATCTATAATACAAACGGCTTTTGGAGGGGGGACCCGCTCCAAGTAAATCCGGTCCTCAACTACTTTCATGTTCTCCAATACCCTCTCTCTTGCAAAAGTATTGTTCATGCCAGGTTAATTAAGTACTATGTTCATGTTGCTACCATCAATTAAACTCACCCTCTATGTTCTCAAAGTGATCTCACAAAAATGCTCGCTTTAATTCTCTTAATTCCGCTATTCTCAAAGTTCATAGGCCATTTCCATTACATGGAACTTTCCAAGCAAAGTTTTGCAACTAGCATCTCGACACTCAACCTCTCAAAAAGGCCCTTTGAATCATATACTGACCCATATATCCCTTGCAGGTTTTTGGAGAGCATAATGGGGGATGCACACCACAAACCCTAGACATTGGGTAACTTCACACTCATGGCACTGCTCTCTGAGGGAATCCTCTTAATCTTATTAAATGGTAAAGACAAGCTCTCCTTGAAACATGGTTTACAACATGTTCTGGAGTCAAAGACCTCAAACATTATTGAGAGCTATTTCTTAGCCACCCCCTTCACCATGTCAAAATTTGATACAAATAGGTGTAAGGCATCCTTTGGGAGTGTTGTTGGGGTGAAAGGTGTGATCTTTACTATGGTGGGGAAACAAACTACACCACGAAAATCTGGAATGTCCATCGCCCCTTAATGAAGTGTGGTTGTGAACATGTGGGTCAGGCTGACCATTGCACGGATGGGAATATATTATGGTTCGACCATACATTGTAGATGATGATGCATCATCTTCCTATCTTCTTCCAGGGCTCAAGTTTAAAAATGTCTACTATTTCCTTTCTCTCTTGGATTGAGAAAGAGGCCCAAGAGGCCATAAAGGCCTTGCTGGTTCACCTTTTTTATAGGGAAAAGTTGAAGGATGCTATCAAGCATCGAGTTTTGTTTAATCAACAAGCCCCCACAACAGGTCTCAATCTTGAGGTTGATAACTTTAAAGAGCATGCCATTATTCCAGGGAGAGATGTTGGAGATGCAAGAACAAATAAGCATGCTCAAGGAGGTTCAATAGAACAGTCCCGAGGTCGCGGATGGCAGTCGTACACCCCTCAAAGTTTGGTTGGTTCCATTGCGACCAACTCTTGATGGTCGCTAGCCCCTATTGTATGATTGAAAGCTGCTTCCTTGTTGTTTGTTATAGGTTATCAGAGATTTGCATGGAAGACTGGGCTTTGAGGAAAAACCGCAAAAGAAAGGCATTTTTGGCCCCATCCATTTTGTTAACCCTCTGTTGGATTTATGTAATGTTAGGGCCTTTTTTAAACTTTTTTTATTTTGATTGAATATTGTCACCACTCAACTTTGGAATGATTGTCTCTTTATATAGACGTTTGATGCCCCTTTGAAGGTGAAAATGTGTAATGCACAAACTGTTTTCATGTCGCATAAGGAAATGACATACACATGTCCGTGTAAGCAATTCCATTCACATGTGGACCCGACATGGGGACACGTCCTAACCACTAATTTTCCTCACCTGAAAAAAACAACATCGGCTATACCTTGACCTCCACAAGCAAATTGTACAACTCAAGCATACCTTTTTCATCTCTTGCTTGGATAAGGCACCAAATAACATGGTACTTTTATGTAAATATCTCATTGTTAACGAGGCTAACAAGAGATTGTAGGGTAAGGACTTTACATTGCACGGTAAAAACATCAAGGGTACACTAGCTCAAATTTGCTCATTCCTCGATTTCATTGTATCTTTGAGCAATAATAATCTTCCCTTCTTAACCGCCTCATTTAAAAGCCATAAAAACTCATTTCGATGGATAACATGTGGCTCTACATGATGCTATGTTGGGGGTCCCATCAATGCAATAGCTCCAATGACCAAAAAAATTATCAATCCGGAGGGATGAGCTACCCGGCTAGGGCATGGAAACACTCACACACGGTTAGTGAGCTAATCGTGGCAACACAAATGGTTAACTCTACAAGGTGGGCTTCTTGGCCTATGGAGGAGCTAAGCCGCAATAAAGGGCAATCTCCACATCCACTTCTCTTCACCTCTAATTAGCCCAATCACACACACTATGATTGCAAGACGCACACAACACTAATCCTATCATGCAACACACTAATCGCAAGCACACACACATAGATCTATCTAGCACCACACTCCAATCAAACCTACATGCACACACAAGCAAAAGAGGGCAATCACACAAGATTAGAGAGGTATTAACCACTAATTAGTTAAGATCTAGTTAATCTAAGCGTCATAGGCAATTATAAGAAGTAAGAGAGAGGTATAGTGACAGAGAATGAATCATTGATTAGTGTTAATCAAGTCTCATGAGCAAGGAGAAGCTCAAGGACTCCATATCCACACACCTCAAGAGCTCTCACCAAAGAGTGCTCTCAACAAATGAGCTTGAGAACCTTAATTTCTTTTACGCACTGCCTTATATACCTAGGGTAAAAATATGCAATGTCCAGCGCCGAAGGCCTTTAGGGCTCCACCACTTACTGAATCTGCAACCTAGACACAGTAAGTGACCTATTCTTTACAGCTTGGAACTCCGATTGAGCCCGTAACACATTAGAAATATTACAATGGCTTGAAATAAATCGAGAATTTACAATACGTGACCATTTTGGGAAAATGTGGAAAATGTATAACTCCAATCTTTACTGCTTCTTCGTATTCATCCTTGATGTGCATCCGTACGTCTTTGATCTTTAGCAGCTTCTGTTAACTGACGTTGACTCTGTTAACATTTCCCCCTTCCTATTTTAGTGCCCGTCCTCGGGCACTGTTGAAAAGTGTCCTTGGAGGCTATGGAAGGTTTTGATTGGTAGTTGATGGGTTGATTGTCTTCATTTGTGTGAATTTGTTGATGAGGTTCAATTTGTTGCAGCATCTTCATTGGTCTGAATATGTTTGATGTAAGAGATGATGTTGCATTTGTACGTTGTAATAGCATAATGATGAGGCTGATGGTTATTTATGAAAAGTATGTACAAGGGAAGTAGAATGATGGGGTTCTAAATTAGGGTCTAATACCTGGATGACCAAAGGAAAAAAACCTAGTGGGAAAAAAATGCCTTTGGGATACACGCATTATTGGAGTACTTATTAGCATGGGAAATATTCTTCAAGTCTGAAGGGATTATTTGCTGATAGATATGGAATTAAACATTAGCAAATGTGAAAGGGTAGCATGATGGAACATTGGTTTGCCTGTTGTAGTCCACTCAAAGTGCATAGTTGAAAGCAAAAAAGAGTGTCTAATGCGTATGTCCAATGATGGGACATCCTATTTATGCATACATAGAAATGCATGGAAAACAATATGCCGTGCAAGAAAGATTTTGAGGGGTTATTTAGAAAGATAGTGTAGCTATAAAAGCATATGACATGGCTTTGCAAGTTGGCACTCCTTTAAGAATGGTTTTTGTTGACGAGGATATGTGCTCTCATCTTACTGTGCGCTGTGCGTGACTGTTGGACTCTATGACACTCCACCAATTGGAAGTAAATAGACTTCGACTCTTATTCTCTATTATCGAGCATAAGCAACATGACTTTAGATATGCTCAACTCTTCCAGCTTGAGCGTAAGCGTAATAACTATGACTCTTAGCACAGAGTTTAATATGACTTGAAGCTTTGGGACTAGTGCTTTGCTCATTTTATGGCTCAACAGCTCGACTCTGACTATGCCAAAGAGTGTTTTTTGCACCCTGGCAACTTGACTTTTTACATTCTTGTGCTTACTACAAACATTTCTTCAGGTAAAAGTAATCTTGAATCCTCAAAAAGTGGATTAGTGAAGGACCAAACTGGCATTGAAGGTTTCTTTTGCCATACCTGTTTTATCATCTTTGAATATGCATTCACATCGGTTGGGTTGTCGTTCTTTGAATGTGAAGACTCCATTATCCATTTGATTCTCCAATTAGGCATGTTGGAGTCTTTGATGTTGTTGTAAGCCTCTATTCACTGTCGGAATTTGTCTTTTGATTAGGAGCATTGGAAGACTTAGGAATCCAAATCTCTTGATGACCTTTGTATCTCCATTGTTGTCTTTGCTTTGCTCTAGGTCTTGTTGAGTTCTCGTGATCTTCATGCAAGTCTAATGTAGTTGCAGTTGGCTTGCAGTTGATTGGTAGCCAAATCTTTGTATAGCTTGTGTAGAATCCTTGTCCAAGAGGAAGATTCTTTGAGATCCGTCTTTTTTCTATATCCTCTTGTGAGTTGTGGTAGACTTCAACATCTTTCAATGTTGTTCTGTTGTATACCTGCTTCTTAGGTATCCTAGAATATTGTCGAGGTTGATACCTTGTGGGCCTTGTTTCTTGGGAGGGACTTGACATTACTTCATATGCCCAAACCTGCGGTTTTGGAACCCATATCTGTCTATTATCTCCATAGTCCTCCTGTTCTTTTAAGCTCCATTGTGATGCTATCCATCCAATGTGTTTGTCTTTCTGTGTTGATTTCCCGTCTTTAATCCAAACCAAATCATTGACTTTGACTAAACTGCTCAGAACAAACACTGTCTTGACTATCTTTTGCTTTCTTGAGTACTTTGGCTTATATATATTTGTTTTTTTGAGTGTCTTCTTAGAGGTTTCAATTGGGTCAGCAATTGACTTGAAATTTTGAAAGCCTGACTTGCTTGAAGAAGCTAATCCATGAGGGTTCTTTGATGTAGAGGCATATGTTGTCACATCTTCTTTGCTAATCGGTGGAAGTTCCACTTTAGCTTTACCTTTGTCTGCAATTTTGCTCTTCATTCCTTCTGGCTTTAGTGGCATTCGCTGCTCAATAGCTATCGTGATTGCTCTTTGCTCTATTTGATCTGCACTTGCTATTGCCTGATTTGCTTTCAGCTCTTCTGAAGTTTTGATTGATGGAGATGAATCATCTTTAATAAGATATGCTTTGATATCAGTCTCCATTTGAACTGTGCTTGAGGACACCACCATTGTTGGTCTTCATTCTTTGTTTTCTGTGATGACTCCGTCATGTTTACATTTTGTATCTCTGACATCTTCTGGGCCATTGGCATTCCCATTATGATGTCGTCTGTCATATCCTTTGCTGTGATCACATGGAATTGAGCTATGATGATCTGTGAACTTACCTCAATGGTGGTGGAGATGATTCCCTAGCATCTGCGCATTTGTTTCTAGATATGCTTGCAAATTAGGGAGCATCTTCCAGCTGTGGTTGGCCACATCTTTTCCAAGTGCGAAAAGACATCATGTTCTTGTCTAACTGAAAATCTAGCTTTACTTCTCTTGACAAATTTTCTTTGTGTTCACCAACAACGTTGCACTTGATCTTCTCAAGATTTGTATCTAAATTGACTGCTTTTGCTATGGCAGTGTCCTTTGGTTGAGCTTTATCTGTATTCTCTTTGCTTTGACCACCTGGTTCACTTGATGTTGACTCGTATGACTGTGATACTGCACTCTTTTACAATTGTTGAGCATTGTCCTCCTGCATTTGAGTAACCTTTGACCTCAGAAGATCCATTGTACTTTCTAGAAAAATCTGTCTCTTTGGAGGAGATTTTGGTGGCAATCTTTGTATATCCTTCTGGACTTTAGCTTTCATTGACTTTGACTTATCTGTTACCTATTCTGGCAGCTTGAGGTTTTGCATCATCTTCAGATAGTCTTTGACTTCAGTCGGGCCATCCGCAGGGGTTTGTACAAGGTCATGACCTTGCTGATATTCATTACCATGTGCATCTTAATATGCATATGTGAGCTTGATCACATGTAATTGCTTCAACACTATTGGATTTGTTGTCTTTTGGCTTTGACTTGTGGAGATCAACTGGAACTTTTGTCCCTGATAATCTTCATAGAGGCATTTATCTGTAGACTCTGATGGAATCTGGGTCAATTGAAAACTTCCAACAACCAAATGATCTTTCAATGGTTTCTGCCTTGAAGGGGTATGTTGGCTAGAAGCTCTAGGACTTCTAATTGGTGTAGCATTTCCTGGTACATAAGCTGAGTAGATGGATTTACAGCTCCCACCTTCCTAGGGTGATCACTATAGCCTGCTTCATTGTGAGAGCTCAAAACTGTTTGGCTTTGGTTGAGTCTCACCTTTTGGGATTGTGAAGGTACACTTTGGGTAGCATCATTGATGTTTGGCATTTGCAAACCTTCTACATAGTTTCTTATGTATCTTTGTGAAACATGACAAATTATTCCCAGCGATAAATAGCATTATCTTTGTCCTGATATTTTCTATCCCATGGGTCTCCTGACATGCCCTAGACCTCTGGAGCAGCAGAGTGGTGTACGTCTAACACCCCCTCTCAGCACCGGATGCTGAACAAACCGCATGAAGCCGAAGATGTGAGGCAAATGATGAAGATGTCTGCTGCGATGTCCACTGAAGGACAATACTCCATGAGTGTAGCAGTAGTCTAGGGTGTCCCGACCGCCAAGAAATATGTGGTAAAGTGCCGTTACAAGCAATCTAGCAAACTGTTGTACTTCCGCGGATACAATGTGAAGGTACTGCATGAAGGTCCCGAACTGAGTGTGAAAACAAGTCCTTGTCGTGAACGAAGCGCCAATAGACCTGCAAGTGTCCTGCCCAATAGGATCTGTGGTGTTTGTAGTCAAACCGTCTGGAGAAAATGATGAAGCCCAGGAACCATCATGAGAATGACCGGAAGCCTGTCAATACATGAACATGTAACCCAATGTGGCCAGGTGGCTAAGCTGTGTAAAACTCCAGGAAGGCAAGATGTAGTAATCTACGCCATAAACTACCTCCGAATCAAGGAAAGCCACACTAAGCAGTCTACACTGTAGAAGCTATCCTAAGCTGCAGCAGTCACCGATAGACCGCACGGACCACCACCGAATGGTCTCCTGCCTCCAATCCTCCGATGTGAACCAAAACAAAATCCGCACCAACAACGCCGCCAAACCGTAACTCAATCGCAACTCGGTGTGGCTCTTAATGTGAATGAGCTGGGAGTGGCCTACTGCCCAGGTCGGGGGATAAGTCTGTTGTAAGGTTACCGAGCGTGAGTGTGAGCAACCCTGAAGGTAACAATCCAAATGATCAGGAGTATAGAAGAGCAGCTGCACTACCATCCAAGCCAAGCTCCGCGTGACTCCAGATGTAGTCGCGTAATGATGCTTGATCTCTCGCCTCTCGCGGGTAAACCCTCCAAGAGTGTCCAAAGCACCGAAGTCCTACTCCAGTTTGTAGATCCAAGCAATGAACCTGTCCAAGAAGAGATCCAAGATCCTCTCTCTAAGTCCATGTAGAAACTCCTGTGTAAGCAAGTGATTTGACGTGTCGAGGTCAAGTGGTAAGTGTCTGTCCACCCAAGATGGTGGTGTCCTCTCTGGGAATGTCGGAATCACATATGCCATGAGCATGGCCATATCTCGTGTGAACTCCTCTGTTGAGTGCATGGGTGTGTCCATAGCAAACCACAAGTCAACCACCTCCTCTGGAGTGCGCAATCGCCGAGTAATGGCTGGAATTAATGGAACTCCCAAGGATCGTACACCCGTAGATGATCAAGCCGATGTCGAAGATACCGTGTACTACAACAGTCACACAGAGATTGCACAAACCACCACCGGATGGTGTCCTGGCAGGAGGTAACTTCATCCTCTGTGAAAAACACAAACCATGTGGCTGCTGTCCACCCAAAAACGCAACTGCGAGGTGTTGAAAACGCTGCTGTCCAGCGATTTTCAGCGTGCTCGTACGCTCTCGGCATGGTCCGGAGCCGTGCAGAGGAGTATGGGAAGGGTGGTGAATCACTGTCACTGCCCTAGATGGGCTGAAAACAGAGAAAACAGCAAGGGGTAATGGCTGAAATCTGATGAAGACGGAGAGGATACTCGCCGGCAATGCACCAGATGCAAAGCCAGGTGGGTGGTGGCGAGATCCGGGGTCCAGAAGCTGAGCGCTGCCCTCCTGCTGCAAAAACGCAAGTCAATTTGCAGCCCACTTTTGCTGCACTTTTTGGCACCAAAAACCTTCTGTTTGCTGAAAAAACAAAGGCTTGATGGGTACCCTAGGTGCCCAGCAACTTGTGGAAGGTGTCAACGACACAAAGTGACCAATAAAACCGTCGAAAATGGCTTGAAAACCCAAAAACGCAGATGAAGGTCAAAAACGCAAATGGATCTGGAGGGGTTTCCCGCGAAAAAGATGTCCAGAAATGGTAGCGCTAGCAAGGAAATCAGAAGATCTGATGTTTCTTGCAAAAATGCAGGTTGGCAAAGCATTCCTTCGCGATGGAAGCTGTCCAAACGTTGGCACCACCCCCTCTTGCAGGCAGATTTGCAGAAACGCTGATGCTTTCCGAAAACGCTGGCTGTTGTGATCCCTTGGGAGGAGAACTTGATGCAATGATGCGCCCTTGGATCATCGAGAGCCTCAAGCTGCTGATACCATGTGAACTGGGCTCTGATACCATGTGAGTGTGCGTGTGCGGAAGCATGAGAGAGAGAGAGAGAGAGAGAGAGAGAGAGAGAGAGAGAGAGAGAGAGAGAGAGAGAGAGAGAGAGAGAGAGAGAGAGAGAGAGAAACGCCAGAGATGGTGAAGAGGGGGCAATCAGCCCCCCATGACTACCATGAGCAAAAGACCCTCTGTACAATCAGTATGATGGGAGTCAGTACCCTCCTGGCCCTATAAATAGGTGCCCAAGGGGAGTTAAGGCAAGGCCTGATAAAAATCCCCACGACCCAACAGGAAAATGATATATGGAAATATATGTGGGCGCCCGGACAAAAGTGGGCGATCGGCCCCAAACTCGGGCTGCTGGACCAAGTACAACCTAGACTATGGGTGGCCAGCCCGAAGACATACTAGCCGTACAAGTATGCCCTAGACCTGTGAAGCAGCAGAGTGGTGTAAGTCTAACATTGTCGGCACCTTCTTTAATGACATTATAGTCTTCTCCAAAGATGATGCAGAACATAGACACCACCTGCTACAGGTCTTACAGGCATTGCGAGATCACAAGTTAGTTATCAATGCCAAAAAAGAGTGAATTTTTATTGCCGGAGATACACTTTTTGGGACACATCGTCTCAGCAACAGGAGTACAGATGGACCCGGCCAAGATTGACACTATACGTGATTGCCAGAATTGAAGAATGTTCATGAAGTTAGAAGCTTCTTGGGTTTGTCTTCTTACTACCGGCGGTTCATTCGAAAGTTTGCAGAGGTAGCTTCCCCTTTGCACATTCTAATACAGAAAGGAGTCCCTTTCTCTTGGGGACCCACAAAGGTGACTGCCTTTCAGACACTGAAAGAGAAATTGATGGCTTGACCAATATTGGCTTTGCCGGATTTGCAAAAGTCCATTGAAGTATATTGTGATGCTTGTGGTCATAGTAAGGGTCATCGACATAGAGTCAGAATTCAGCAGATAAAGAATTGCAGATTTCAGCCATTAGCGTTTTCAGATTTCAGCCCGTCTCGTCGTCCTCCTCATCATCGGCAAGTCCAAGCATTGTAGAGATTTGTGCAATCAATCACAATAGACCGCTTTTGCCATAAAGTGGGGCCTTCGGAGGAGGGTTTGACAACATTTTGGTGTCGTATTCTTCTCTCTCTATCTCTCAGTCTCAGCACCTTCATTCACAATGTTTGCCACTTTATTTGTGATCATTTGCACTCTCTCACTAAAGGAACGGAAGGCTCTCCCTTACGTAAGTAAAACGAACCTTGAGCACAGTTCGGAGCACTCATCTTGAGCAAAGTTCAACATTCACTTCCGCTGCACCTTACATATTATGGCCCTTTCCAGATAAAAGAAAAAATAAATGAAGTCTCTTTTAGATTGAGGCTGCCCGATACTTGGAAGATTCACAATGCATTTCCTGTGAGTCTATTGAAGCCTTTTAAAGGCGATGTGCCCGATGATGGGGAGCCAAATGAGCAACCCGAAGTGGAGGAGAGCAAGGAGATACTCGTTCCAGAACAGATTTTGGCACACAAGGACAGAAAGATAAAAGGTAGAAAAGTATTGCAATGGATTTCATTTTTGACCCTAGAAAAGTATTGCAATGGATTTCATTTTTTATCTCCCGAAGACACAGCGTGGGCATGATGGCATTTGGACTGTCATCGACAGATTTAGCAAGCAAGGTCACTTCATTCCAGTGAAGAAAACAATCAAGCCGGATCATTTAGCGAGATTGTTCATTGCACAGATTTTCAGACTACATGGCATGCCTGAGACAATAGTCTCCGACAGAGATCCCCAATTTTGGAGGGCTATTTGGGAGAACATTGGCACACAGTTGCAGTTCTCGTCATCTTTCCACCCGCAGACAGATGGGCAATCTGGGAATTTTCTAAATTTTTGGTCTTTTTATGAATTCTTATGCTTTTTTTGGAAAGTTTTTGATGTTTTACAAATTTTTTGGTAATTTCCTTTTTTTTAATATATATTTTTTCCAATCCCTTTTTGGTTTTTTTCCGAATTTTTTGAGCTTTTATGAAATTTTTATGGTTTTATGAATTTTTGGTGATTTATTGTGTTTTTTTAATAAAATTATCTGTGTTATTTTTGAAATTTTTATGAGTTTTTTCATTTTTGGTGAATTTTCTATATTTTTGTGAATTTTTTGATATATTTTTTTGTGATTTTTTAAACTCTCTTTTTTAAAAATTTTGTGAGTTTTTTTTATGTATTTCTATTTTTTTGTAAATTTTAATTTCTTTTATTGATTTTTAATGATATTTTTTCTTTTCTTATTGGATTTTTGGATTTTAAAAATTCTTTTTATGTTTTTAATAAATTTTTAAAGCCTTTTTTTAAATTGGATTATTTTGTTTTTTTAATTCTTTATATGTTTTTTTATGAGTTTTCTTTTTTTAGTGATTTTTGAAACTTTTTAATGAGTTTTTTAGTAGATTTTTTTTTGGTTGAATTTTTATTGTCTTTTGTAATTTATTTGATTTTTTGTAATTTTGCTTTGTTCATTAAGAAAACCACTTACTTTCCTGTTGACGAGCACATTTGAAGGCGGGGAGCAGGCTGTCAGCGCCGACAGCGGGCAGGGGCAGGCTTGAAAGGCGCAGTGACTGCCTCAGCGCGCAGCGCGTGTAGGAGGAAGGTGTCAAGCGGCGCGCGCGTCCTGCTGATTTGGTGAAGTGGGTTTCGAACGCGCGAAAAGGCAGTAGTCAACGCGCATGCAGGGAGGGGTGCGAGGGTGGGTACACGCCACTGGAGAGAGAGAGTAGAGAGAGAGAGAAAGTTAAAGTAGGGGAGAGAGAGAGTAGAGAGAGAGAGAGAGAGAGAGAGAATGGGTTCTTGCGGGGGCAGTGAGAGAATAAGGGAGAGAGAGTGAGGGTTAGAGAGAGAGGGAGAGAGAGAATGGGTCCTGGTCCACAGTGCTCAGAAAAAACCTAGGTTAACTGTAATCCCACCTACAAATTGTCAAATTTACCTCTAATTTTTATTTTTGAAGGTAAGAAAACCTGCAAAATTTTGACAAGATTAGTGTTATTTGGTGCAAAAACCTTCAAAATTTTGTCAATCTACCTCTGTCATTTCACATATGTAGGTTTGCCAAGTTTTTTTATTTTTGAGCACTACCGACAGGACCTGTCAGCGGCAGTACGGATGCATGCAAGTGTGTGTGTGTGTGAGGGGAAGAGAGAAAGTGAAAGGGACAGGTGGGTTCACGCGTAGAAGGAAGAAGAAGAAAAGAAGTACTTTATGCACCGCAAAGCACGGTACCGAAGCCCGAAACCCGCATTTTACTAATGTTTTATTTTCAAATATCCAAAAAATACCAAAATTAGCCGAAAACTCCAAAAAATTTGGTAGAAAATCCCAAAATTTGTCAACAAATTTCAAAAAAATCCCAAAAAATTCTAAAAACCTTAGAAAATCATCGTCATTCACAACCGAGCATTTTTTACACGCAAAAGCACACCAAAAATAGCAATTTTTTCCCAAAAATGCCAATTGCGACAAAATTGTCCACCCGATCCCCGAAAATAGCAAAACACTCAAAACTCGACCACGGAGGGTACGAATGCGAACAAAATGATGCTGCAAATATGCACACACAAAATGGCTCGTAAAGATGGCAAATCAAATTTTTATGAAATTATCCAAAAATTAAGAAAAAAATACCAAAAGGCAATTAAACCGGTAAAATTACCGACAAAATTAGGTCTAAAATTGATGCAATTAGAGTGTGTAAATCCCTGTTTTGAGCACAATACGCAGCATTTAATCATTACACACATCATTTATGCAATCAAAACATTGAATTAACCATGCAAATTAAACACTTTTTTAGACACACACACACACTAAAAAATTGGCAGTTTTTACCAATCTTTAGGTGCGCACACAAAAGGGTTAAATTTATCGAATTTGCAATGTGACTTCACAAATCATTAGTTGGGCATGAGAAAAACACATATCAATCATCAAATTGAAAAATCATAACGGACACATTGATTTCTAAGTGCTCAAACATGGGCAAAATAGTGCATACACACACTCAATTAGAATGCACACACACTTGATTTTAGTGCACACACACTTGAAATTGACCATCCAAGCATGCAGTCAACTCAATTAGGCACCCAATTAGCAACATATCTTCATCAATTAGCAATTGAAACTTATCAAATTCATGCGCCACCAATTCTAAAAAATTTCGGCATTACGACAGCGTAAAAATGAAAAATCGCAGAATTTTCAATCCACATTGCATCAACATAGCATAGCATTACATTGCATCATGACGGTGGGATCTCTACAAAATTCTACACATCTCTAGATTCTAGGGAGGTTGAGAATACCACCTTAATTACCTTTCCGTTGAAGATCAATTGAATGGTCGAATGCTCCAATCCTTCATAGCACATTAGTAAGCTAACAAAAATTAGTCAAATTAGCAAGGGATTAATGAGAAATTAGGGTGTATAAACACATAATTGGCAAGATATGGTGTCAAATTAGGGAATTATGAACACAATGCTTCATGCATACACATTCAAAATCCACAAAAACATAAACATACAAGTGAAATTAGTGAGGTAACGCATTCGTTTATGCCACAATTACACTATTGTAGGCCATCGTCCCCAACAACGGTGACAAATGTTGGGGGTCCCATCGATGCAATAGCTCAAATTATCAATCCGGAGGGATGAGCTACTCGGCTAGGACATGGAAACACTCACACACGGTTAGTGAGCTAATCGTGGCAACACAAATGGTTAACTCTACGAGGTGAGCTTCTTGACCTATGGAGGAGCTAAGCCGCAATGAAGAGCAATCTCCACATCCACTTCTCTTCACCTCTAATCAACCCAATCACACACACTACGATTGCAAGACGCACACAACACTAATCCTATCATGCAATACACTAATTGCAAGCACACACACACAGATATATTGAGCACCACACTCCAATCAAACCTACATGCACACACAAGCAAAAGAGGGCAATCACACAAAATTAGAGAGGGATTAACTACTAATTAGTTAAGATCTAGTTAATCTAAGCATCATAAGCAATCATAAGAAGTAAGAGAGAGGCATAGTGAGAGAGAATTAATCATTGATTAGTGTTAATCAAGTCTCATGAGCATGGAGAAGCTCAAGGACTCCATAGCCACACACCTAAAGAGCTCTCACCAAAGAGTGCTCTCAACAAATGAGCTTGAGAACCCTAATTTCTTTTACGCACTACCTTATATACCTAGGGTAAAAATATGCAATGTTCGGGCGTCCAAGGCCTTTAGAGCTCCACCACTTACTGAATCTGCAACCTAGACACAGTAAGTGACCTATTCTTTACAGCTTGGAACTCCCATTTAGCCCGTAACACATTAGAAATATTACAATGGCTTGAAATAAATCGAGAATTTACAATACGTGACCATTTTGGGAAAACGTGAAAAATGTATAACTCCAATCTTTACTGCTCCTTCGTCTTCATCCTTGATGTGCATCCGTACGTCTTTGATCTTTAGCAGCTTCTGTTAACTGACGTTGACTCTGTTAACATTTTCCCCTTCCTATTTTAGTGCCTATCCTCGGGCACTGTTGAAAAGTGTCCTTGGAGGCTATGGAAGGTTTTGATTGGTTGTTGATGGGCTGATTGTCTTCATTTGTGTGAATTTGTTGATGAGGTTCAATTTGTTGCAGCATCTTCATTGGTCTGAATATGTTTGATGTGAGAAATGATGTTGCATTTGTACGTTGTAATAGCATAATGATGAGGCTAATGGTTATTTATGAAAAGTATGTACAAGGGAAGTAGAATGATGGGGTTCTAAATTAGGGTCTAATACCTGGATGACCAAAGGGAAAAAAACCTAGTAAGTGACCTATTCTTTACAGCTTGGAACTCCCATTGAGCCCGTAACACATTAGAAATATTACAATGGCTTGAAATAAATCAGGAATTTACAATACGTGACCATTTTGGGAAAACGTGGAAAATGTGTAACTCCAATCTTTACTGCTTCTTCGTATTCATCCTCGATGTGCATCCGTATGTCTCTGGTCTTTAACAGCTTCTGTTAACTGGCGTTGACTCAGTTAACATGCTATACGAAGACTTCCCTCCTAATGGCATGCTTCTTAAAAACGTGCATAGCACATCTCAAACAAAGAGCTAAAAACTTAAACCAAAAACCCTTATTATACCATAATCTCCACATCCAATCATGGTGGATGGTGGATTCAATTTATAAATGTTCCTTGAATCTACCAAAGCATGCTACCACCCTATATTCAGGGGACGCGAAGAAGTGCTACAAAAATACCCCCCACCTCGGGGAACATGGATTAATCCACCACATAACTAAACTCATACAAGCTGCTTTTTTGGCTCAAGAACCATACATCTCGTTCAAAAGATTCCCCACCTAGTGCAAAGAAGGAACATGGCCTTCACACTTATATAAATTGGGATTATCATTCACCTTACACCAAATATTGGAGATCAATTCTTGGCTCATCAATAACATGTACATACAAAACCAAGGATCGGTTTATCACGAGAAACATGGGATCCCTATGGGGCTTGCTTGCTCCCCCCTGTGGTGTAATCTCTACTCACACTCTTTGGAATTTGACTTCTTGGCGGGGATCCTTAAGTCTCCCGATCCAGCTCCCACCCTCAAGAAGTTAGGGTCACCCTTTCGGTACTTTGATGAAATTCTCATCATTGACTCAATGGACCCCCTATACTTTATTAACAGCCAAACTATCTATCATGATTGCCTCTCCATTGAAAGCAAGATCAACACAAATACAAAATCCCTCAACCTTTAATTATCGATTGATAAAGGGAAACTCATTAAGCATCTCAATAGAAAGGAGGAAAACCTCCCTTGCCAACCCATCAAATTTATTCAACGATCTAGTAATCGACCCTTGAATTGAGCTCATAAGGTCATACTTTCACATCTAAAACCAATCCTCTTTTGCAACACTTACCCATTAAATGCTGCACGAGACATCCAAGCACTTGTTGTCTAATGGAAATGGCCTATGAACTTTGAGAGTAGCGAAATTAGAAAATTAGATGAAGCACTTTTGTGAGATTAAATGGGAGGGTCATACTTTCACATCTAAAACCAATCCTCTTTTGCAACACTTACCCATTAAATGCTGCACGAGACATCCAAGCACTTGTTGTCTAATGGAAATGGCCTATGAACTTTGAGAGTAGCGAAATTAGAAAATTAGATGAAGCACTTTTGTGAGATTACTTTGTGAACATAGCGGGTGAACTTAATTGATGGTCGCAACATAAACATGATACTTAGTTAACTTGGCACGAACAATACTTTTGCAAGAGAGAGTTTAGAGAACATGACAACACTTGAGGATCGGATTCATACAGAGCCGGTCCCCCCTCCAATAGGCATTTGTATTATAGTTTCTCCCATTAAGAGAGACTTGGTACAATACAATTTTTGTGTTCCTTGTGACCTAGATGATGCATTGAATATGGAAAGCTTCATGCATCACAAACATAACATAAACTTTGTAGAAAGCATTAACTATCCCAAGTCCCAGTCCCAAGGCCTTAAACACCTTCGAAGGTGGAGAGAGCTAGCGGGGAATGAGGGTAGGGAAGAGAAAGAAGAAACATTCCATGGGAGAAATAAATAGTTCCTCACTTATCATCACTCTTCTTGCTAGCATACATAATAGCATAGTAATGAAGATAGAGAAGATGGAAAGCTTAAGCATTGAAGCATGGCTCTTGGTTGGATTTACATTCCATAGCCAAGAGTGTTGGTGTAGGCTCTCACTTCTCACAAGCTTGGAGAAGGAGGAGAAACTCTTGCTTGCTTGGGGCGAGTTCTACTTTTTCCTCATGTCTCAAGATCATTGGAACCCTCTCCCCGGAGCCAATCACATGGAGCATGCATTTCAAGTAGATGGGTACCTTTGGACAAGTGTCCGCCTTACCCCATAGAGAGAGAGAGAGAGAGAGAGAGAGAGAGAGAGAGAGAGAGAGAGCTTGAAAATATCTAGATATTTATTGGATGGAACTAAAAAATCTCATTGGACCCCTCTTTAACCCAACCAATAGGATTCAAGCACACCATGTGGCTAAGCATAGGGAGAGTCTGACATGTGTCCCACGTGCCCCTGTAGAAAAGGGGTGCCCTTTGGGTGAGTGGGAGGTTAAGTCAAAGATTCCCCTAACTTTGGGCCTTTCCCCCTCCTTTGTAGGGTCTCTTTCCGACTCAAGCACCTTACCCCCCATGCATGGGAAGCTTCTCAAGCACCTTCCTCTCATTAAGCATGACAAGCACCTTAGGCATCAAGCATGACAAGCACCTCAAGCACCTTAGTCGTCAATCACGACAAGCACCTCAAGCACTTCGGTCGGGTTCCCACCTCAAGCTCAACCCTAGCTTGCCTAAGGTCAAAGGACTTTTAACACTAGCTATTGGAGGTCTTTAATGAAGCTAACCCTAAGGTCTTTTAAGATCCATTAGATGCACGTTTCTCTTTGATAGACTACCTCTTTTTGGACCTGTATTGAGATGTAACCATCTCTCCTCTTGGTCCCTTGCTGAGATAAGTCTAGATGCACTTATTGCACATTGTTCTTTGCTAGACCGTCTCCTTTTGGACCCCTATGGAGATGCAACCATCTCTCCTTTTGGTCCCCTGCTGGGATAGGTCTAGAAGCACTTATTAGACATTGCTCTTTGGTAGACCATCTCCTTTTGGACCCGTATTGAGATGCAACTATCTCTCCTTTTGGTCCCCTGCTGAGATAGATCTAGAAGCACATGTCTCTATTCTAATTCTTGTTCCCGTTTATTCTCCCACATTAAATGATCAGTTTAATATGAGAAAATCATTTGGGTTAGCTAGATATTAGATTTTATGACATTACCTCTCTCTTGAAATCATAGTTGTCCTCCACTACGAGGTAAAAGAGATAAAGCCATAGTCATTAGTCAATTTTTCTTAACGAATAGAGGATCCCTTTTTACCCTATGACATCATTCCAAGATGGATGACTAATCCATTTGGTGCTTGGGAGACATAGCTACCGCAAGCATGTCTGCTCTTTAGTCCATATCATACTTCCAAAGTAGAGTGGCAAGCTCTACTTGGTGTTTGGGAGACATCGCCACCACAAACATAATTCTAAGCATGCATTTTATTTAAATTTGTGCACAATAAAGAGAGAACTAGTCTTATAAGACAAAAACATTTTTTATTTAAAATGAATTTTCATATGCTTACTCTAGTGCAGCGTTGTAAGCATTGACAAGATTCATATCATCCTTAAGCTAGGTTCCTTGCATCTTTAAAAGGATAATTCTTTAACTTAATTCAGATAATCTTACCGTTTCTTAATACCTTGTCTTCATGTCATAGGATGGACTTAGATTGAAGTACTTCTTCTTGATCTTCAATTTTTGGCCAACTATTGCTTTTTTTGGTGGTGCTCCTTTGTAAGCCTTACATAGGCTCTCATGGAAAACATGGTGCATGAGCCAATGGTTGGGTAACTTTAATCGATAAACCATCTCATTGATTGGCTTAAGAATTTAAAAAGGACCATAGTATCTTTTTACTAGTTTAGCATAGTACTCTTGGTGGCTCGAAGGATTCTTGCCCGTAGTATGCCTTAGATGAGCCTTGAGAAACTTTATCAAGACCCAATCATTTTTCTTAAAGTCTAAGGCTCTTTTATGCTTATTGAGCCCTTTTTTTCTTTGCTTTGAGATGGATATAACCTCTTTAATCTTTGGAAAAGATTCTTGTGAGTCTCGGCTATATTTATCAGCAGGCAAAGATCTTCCCATGTACTTTAAGTAGTAAGGGACTTTTGGATCTTCACTATTTAACCTTGAAAGGTGCTTTCCCCATAGAAGTATGTACAATGTCATTGTACGCATACTCTAGAAGAGGTAGATACTTCTATCATTGAGAACGTTGATCTACTTCCATGACATAGGCTTTTAGTAGATTCAAGAATCATTAGAGTAGTTATTTCACTTTGGTCATTTGTTTGTGGAAGATAAGCCGAAGGATAAATTTAATCTACTTCTTAGATTCCAAAAGAGACCCTTCTAGAAATTCCTGGTCATTCTAGGATCTTTGTCCAAAACTATGGATGTCAGAAAGCCATGATGCTTGAAAATTTGAGATCTGAAGTGGGTTGCCATTTGATGTGTCTTAATAGTGTTTTTGACATGCATAGAGTGTGTTTTCTTGTTAAGCCTCTCGTTTGAAACACTCCAAGTTGCTTCTCTCGATCAAACTTCAGCTTTTGGTATACCACACATTTTGAAACATACTCTTGTATGTTTACTGTTCATGGTAGACCAACAAAAATACATCTCTACTCCTCGAAGAGTAGACTATGGAATCCTTCTTTTCCCTGCATAAGGAGAAGTATGAGATTCATACATGACTTTCTTATTGTATGGGTGATTAACACATAGCCTATTGCCGTTTGGAAGATAACCATCCTTCAAGGTGAATGATTCTTTTTTCTTCCCTATTGCAAATGCTGTAATTACGTACTTAAAGTCTCGGTCAGTAGCATACTCATCTATCATAAAAGATAGATCATTGTGAGTTGCTATAGACACCACATTTACCCTTGGTCATTTTGTGAAAGTGCATCGACCACTTGATTGTGCTTGCCAGCAATGTGAGCAATATGAAATTTAAATTGCAAAAATTTGCCACCTCATTTGTTTGTTGGAGAGCTTGGTTTGCGTCATGAAGTTCTTGAGGCTTTGTGATTCATTCATAGGATGAATGGAGTCCCCAAGAGATAGTGTTTCCACGTGTTTAGGGCATATAGAATAGCTATAGTAGCTCTTTTTTGTATTTTTCCAATACTCACTTATCGGAATTTAGTCTTTGACTCTCATATGCTATGGCATGCTATGGCTCCAAGGCAATCACCACAAGCATCACATTGGACCTCAAATGTCCTTGAGAGATCTAATAGTGTGAGCACATGTTGAGAGATAAGATTCTCCTTAAGCTTCTCAAAAGCTTCTTACAGTTTTGTAGTCAATGAATACTTAACGTTCTTTTGTGTTAAGTCATGTAATGGGCCTGCTATTAGCGAGAATTTTTTCTATCAAGCATCTATAATATGCACACATACCTATGAAGCTTCGTACCTCCTGTAGATTCCTTGGATTAGGCCATCCTTTTATTATCTCTAACTTTGTTGGATCCATACGGGTGCCATCTTTAGAGATGATGTGACCTAAATATTGAACTCCATGTACTCCTCAAGAGAATTTGAATGGCCTGAAGAGTTTTTTCCATCATGAGTTTGAATGCGTCTGGAGCATTTGTCAGGCCAAAACTTGTAACCTATCAAATATATCTTCTACCCGCAGCACAGGAAATCTATTTATGATAGTGACCTTATTTAGTGATCTATAGTCGACACACATGTGATATGTGTCGTCTTTCTTTTGCACTAAACGTAATGGTGAACAAAATGGAGGGGAGCTAGACCTCACCATGCCTTTTTCTACCAATTCATGCACTTGCCTCATGATCTCCTCTTGTTGAACTTGTGAAACTCAATGAGGAGGCTTGTTAGACGGTGAGCTTCTTGGTAGGAGCTCAATTGCATGGTCATCATCCCTCATTTTAGAGGTAGCTCACTAGGGATGTCATCAATGAAAACATCTTGGAATCCATTTAGGAAATTAGACAACTGTAATTCCTCTTGATTCCATTTATTGCAGGGATATGGTGTTCCCCAACTCATTAGCATCTTTGTACATGTTGTTTTCCCTGTAGTAGGTGAAGTAGATTCTCCTTTCAAGGAACTTCATGTTGGAAGCCATGTGGTTAAATCATGGTGCCTCAAAAATAACATCCTCATATTTGAGAGAGGAGATGAAGAAAAACTCTTTGTCCACATAGCTTTGGACATGAAGCCTCAATTTTCCAATTAAGGGAGTAACTGACATGTCTTGTCCCTTGATAGATCCATCGGCATTTAATGTATCTCCCATCTCGTGGGCTTGTATGCCTAGCTTGGTGGTCAACTCCGTGGATATGAAGTTGTGAGTTGAACTAGGGTCAAACAAAATAAAGGTAGCATGCTCTTGCATCTTTCCCCAAGCATAGGAAAGGAGAAATCTTTGGTAATGAGCATCCTCTTTTGGAGCTTCAAACATAGAGGCTCTAGGAGTCTCATTGCGGGCAATTCTCTTGGGGCAAGGACGATAACCATGGCCTTGCTCCCCACACTTAAAACATTTGTGGTCCTTACAAAAAGCTTCTAGCTCTTTAGGAGAGAGTTTATTTACCTTTGTAAACTCCCTTCTCCTTGGACTGATTGTTGTTGCCGTTGGAATAGCCTTGGTAAGAATTTTGGGCATTGGCTTTCCTATTGGCATCACTTTTGTCTTTATTTTCCATGGGCTTGACATTCCATCTAGACCCTTGTTGGAAATTGATGCGCGAAGCAACCATGGTGTGGTGGATTACTTCGGTGATAGAACCAGTCCGTTGAGAGTTGACATACTCGGCCATCTCTTTGGGTAATCCCGCACATAATTGTTGCTTTTGCTCGACAAAGTCTATCTTTTGAGAGACAATAGCCTTGAGATATAAATCTCAAAACTTGTCCACATATTTGTGGATAGACTCATGAGAGAGAAGATTTAGCTCCGCCATTTGGTAAGCTTTTTATCCTTTGCATCGTTTGCAAGGAATTGCTTCATGATGGAAACTCATAGAGTTTTCCATGTCTTTGGGGCTTTGTCGTTGCCACGAAGGCTAGCCCACCATTGACGAGCCAATTTTTGGAAGTGTATAGTTACATGGTGTAGCTTGGAGGACTCCGTGAAGCCCTCGTCTCCAAAGGCCGCATCAAACTGTTGGATGAAGGCCAATACTTTGTTGGTAACACCAAAGGTGCCATCATAGGTGAGAAAAGAGATACTCTTTCCTCCCTCTTTGAACTTCTTGAGCTTTTGTGACCTTGGCCATGCAGGGTAAGATTTGCGATGTCCTCCCCTTTTGTATTCTCTAGGGGAATAGCCATAGCTTTCATCGGAAGAGGAGGAAGGTGAAAGAAGAGGGGGACCTCTTTCTTCCCCTTTTCTTCATTTGTTTCCTCTCTTCCCTTTTGGAGTGACGAGGAGAAGGACTATGGGTTGACTCTTTTCTCTTGGGAGGAGTTGCCGATCGTCTAGACCACTGTCTTCGTGGAGACACATCTATAGAGGAACTTAGGGATTTGTTACTTTATGATTCTTTGGATTCCTCCTCTTGTATGGGAGAGAGTCTTCTTTTGGGGGTCTCATCAAGAGGCCTCCTAAGATCTCTCTCCTCTTGGAGAGGAAAGGAAATCCCATAAGCACGCAGATGTTGAGTAGCTTCGGCTTTCAAAGCGGGTTGCCCATAGCTTGTTGCAACCTAGTAACATGATACTTAACAAACATGGGGGCATCATCATTACAACCTTCATGTGCAAAATCAAAGTTATCAATGTTCATTCTACTCTCTTGGTTATTGACAGCCATGTTAATTAAGCTTATGTGTTTAATTAGTGTATGCTTTGGCAATTCAAAACCTTAGTTGCTACTCCTCTTAGCCTTTGAAAATAAGCACTAAATATCTACACCCACGCCTCCAATTGGTTAATTATAGAGAGTAGCGGAGTGGGTCTAGCATAGCATAGTTGCCAACGGATAGCTTCTTTCGTACTTCTTATGGCTCAATAATGGTAAAGGTGTAGGCAAGTCT
The DNA here is from genome assembly GCF_014529385.1 of Adiantum capillus-veneris. Lineage (NCBI taxonomy): Eukaryota > Viridiplantae > Streptophyta > Polypodiopsida > Polypodiales > Pteridaceae > Adiantum > Adiantum capillus-veneris. The sequence continues at coordinate 113,850,107 of NC_140933.1, forward strand.
AAAAAGAATCCATTATTAAGACCAAAGCTCCCGAGCTGTGCACCATATCCCACAGAGTGGGCTCAACAACACTGATAATAGATCCAGTCCCACTTACCCTAATATAATTAACAAAATCAACCATTATAGGCTACTTAAGGACCTCTCTTCTTAAGCAAGAAATGAGAAACCAAATGCTCTGATACCCATGTAATGGAAATGGCCTATGAACTTTGAGAGTAGTGGAGTTAGGAAATTAGATGAAGCACTTTTGTGAAATTACTTTGTGAACATAGCGGGTGAACTTAATTGATGGTGGCAACATAAACATGATACTTAGTTAACTTGGCACGAACAATACTTTTGCAAGAGAGAGAGTTTAGAGAACACGACAATAGTTGAGGACTGGATTCATACGGAGCCAGCCCCCCCTCCAATAGGCATTTGTATTATAGTTTCTCCCATCAAGAGAGCCTTGGTACAATACAATCTTTGTGTTCCTTGTGACCTAGGTGATGCAATGAAGATGAAAGCTTCATGCATCACAAACATAACGTAAACTATATAAAAAGCATTAACTATCCCAAGCCTCAGTCCCAAGGCCTCAAACACTTTCGAAGGTGGAGAGAGCTAGCAGGGAATGACGGTAGGGAAGAGGAAGAAGATAAATTCCATAGGAGAAAGAAATAGCTCCTCACTTATCATCACTCTTCTTGCTAGCATACATAATAGCATAGTAAGAAAGATGGCAAGCTTAATCATTGAAGCATGGCTCTTGGTTGGATTTGCATTCCATAGCGAAGAGTGTTGGTGTAGGCTCTCACTTCTCACAAGCTTGGAGAAGGAGGTGGAGTTCCTCTACTTTCACCAAGTGAGAATGAATCCACAAAATGAGTCTATGTGTGTGTGTGTGTGTGTGTGTTGGGGGGGGGGGGGTTATACCCCTCCAGCACCCCCCTTGCTTCCTTGGGGCAAGTTCTACTTTTTTCTCATGCCTCAAGATCATTGGACCCCTCTCCCTCGAGCCAATCACATGCAGCATGCATTTCAAGTACATGGGTAGCCTTCTTTGGACAAGTGTCCTCCTTAGCCCTTAGAGAGAGAGAGCTTGAAAATATCTAGATATTTGTTGGATGGAACTAGAAGCTCATTGGACCCCTCTTTAGCCTAACCAATAGCATTCAAGCACACCATGTGGCTAAGCATAGGGAGAGTCTGACATGTGTCCCATGTGTCCCTTTAGAAAAGGGGCGCCCTTTGGGTGAGTGGGAGGTTAAGTCAAAGATTACCCTAACTTTGGGGGTTTCCCCCTCCTTTGTAGGGTCTCTTTTTTATTCAAGCACCTTACCCCCCATGCATGGGAAGCTTCTCAAGCACCTTCCTCATTAAGCATGACAAGCACCTCAAGCACCTTAGCCATCAAGCATGACAAGCACCTCAAGCCCCTTAGTCATCAAGCACTACAAGCACCTCAAGCACCTTAGGTCGGGTTCTCACCTCAAGCTCAGCCCTAGCTAGTCCTTTGCCTAAGGTCAAAGGACTTTTAACACTAACTATTGGAGGTCTTTAATGAAGCTAACCCTAAGGTCTTTTAAGCTCCATTAGATGCACATTTCTCTTTGATAGACTACCTCCTTTTGGACCCGTACTGAGATGTAACCATCTCTCCTCTTGGTCCCTTGCTGAGATAAGTCTAGAAGCACTTATTTCACATTTTTCTTTGCTAGACCGTCTCATTTTGGACCCCTATTGAAATGCAACCATCTCTCCTTTTGGTCCCTTGCTGAGATAGTTCTAGAAGCACTTATTACACATTGCTCTTTGTAGACCATGTCCTTTTGGACCCGTATTGAGAGGCAACTATCTCTCCTTTTGATCCCCTGCTGAGATACGTCTAGAAGCACATGTCTCTATTCTAACTCTTGTTTTCGTTTATTCTCCCACATTAAATGATCAGTTTAATATGAGAAAATCATCTGGGTTAGCTAGATATTAGATTTTATGACATCACCTCTCTCTTGAAATCATAGTCGTCCTGGACTATGAGGTAAAAGAGATAAAGCCATAGTCATTAATCAATTTGTCTTAGTGGGTAGAGGATCCCTTTTTACCCTACGACATCATTCCAAGATGGATGACTAGTCCATTTGGTGCTCAAGAGACATAGTTGTCGCAAGCATGTCTGCTCTTTGGTCCATATCATACCTCCAAAGTAGAATGACAAGCTCTAGTTGGTGTTTGGGAGACATCGTCACCACAAACATGATTCTAAGCATGCATTTTATTTAAATTTGTGAAGAATAAAGAGAGAACTAGTCTTATAAGACCAAAACAATTTTTTATTTAAAATGCATTTTCATATGCTTAACTCTAGTGCAGTGTTGTAAGCATTGACAAGGTTCATATTATCCTTAAGCTAGGTTCCTTGCATCCAATGCTGACGCCTGGCATCAAACCTGACATGCACGTGCCGGCCACGCTCTCAACATAAGATCGGCCATCCATGCATATGTATAGACAAATGAGAGAGAGCCACATCAGTTACTAAGCCAGCGGGTCGGAGCGTACTCCACCTTGTGCTCATTACGAGAGAGAGAGAGAGAGAGAGAGAGAGAGAGAGAGAGAGAGAGAGAGAGAGAGAGAGAGAGAGAGAGAGAGAGAGAGAGAGAGAGAGAGAGAGAGAGATGTTACCATATACATGTGGTAGTGATGTGTGTGAACACACTAGGACCACCGAGGCATTTTTGCCCTCTTTAGGAGGTTTTTTGCTCCGTGCATTGTCCCGGGCTTAGTCGCGAGTAGCTCCAGCACATGCCTGCTCACTTTCTCCGATTTGAGTGAGGTTTGGTGAGCGTTCGCAGGTCGACAAATATTTCTACTGAGCTTGTACAGCTCAGTTTGCTCAGATTTTCTGATTCGGGCTCATTTTCGGCCTCCGTTTTCATTACAGGCATTACTGCACATGCTATTTCGTCATTTTGTGCAAATTTTTGTCAGTGCCGTTCTCTGCATAACAGGTGCCTTACAGTCTTCCACAATTTGTGCTATATAGCGAGTGTTGTTCCCGCTCTGTTTCTCCTCTTTTCGGGTAGTTTTCACATCAAGTGCGTCATTTACCATGGCCAACAACAACCCAAATGTGTTCAAGATGTTTGTTGTTGAGGACAGGTTGGATGGGGACAATTACCCTATGGCGCATTATATGATGCAACACGTTCTTGTGTCAAAGGGCGTGTGGAATATTGTGCAGGGCATTGATGTATGTCTTGGTTATGAGGATGTAGACGATGTTGAGGATGTTGCAGGTCTTGCTGCTATTAGAGTTGTTTTGCCTACGGTAGAACAAGCTCGTTGGTATGTAAAGGATGCGCACGCTCATGCATTGATTGCGTTGTCTGTGAAGCGTACCATTGTTCCTCACATTTGTTCAGCAAAATCTGCAAAACAAGCTTGGGATATTCTAGCAAGTCTTTATGCAAGCCGCAATGAGGCTAAAATTGCTTTGCTGCATAAAGAGCTGGAGTCGAAGATTATGCATGAGGAAGATGATATGGACACTTTTTTTGCTGGTGTCAAGGATATCAATGAGCAACTTATTTCTGCAGGTGAAGTCATTTTAGACAGTTCCCTTGTGAAGACTGTTCTTGATGCCTTACCAGATGCTTACCAGAATTTTGCTAGTACTTGGAGTCTTATGACCCAAGGAAATCCAGAAGTTGTCAAGTTTGATGCATTATGCACATTGTTGTTGCAAGAGTCACTTTCCAGAAAAAATAGGACTAGATAGCGTGCAGTTGAATAGGCTTTATTGCTTCTCAAAGAAAGGGTGGTATAGCAAGCAGCCACTTCTTATGGTTCTGCTCTGAGTGGCAAAACTTTTGTTCCCAATGCTTCTACTGGCAGCACTTCGTCTGACAATTCTGGTGATAAGGGCAAAAAGAAGATGCGTTGCCATTATTGTAAAGCTAATGATCACTTGATCAAGCAGTGTCCTAAGTTGAAGGCCAAAGAGACTAAGAAGAAAGAGGGTGGTTCCACTGCAAATGCTGGTTCCACTACAAATGCAGCCATTGTTGAGTCTTCTGTGAAAGGAGACTGTCATGCTGATGTTGATGCAAAATGGGCTTTTAGTGCAGAGTGCACTTACAATCTTGATGTCCATGATGCATGTATGTCAGTTGCTGCAAATTCACATGTGTGGTATTTCGACAGTGGTGCTACAAAGCACATTACCTCATATCTTGAATTGTTCACCTCTCTCAAGTCTGTCCCTCATGGGAATTCAGTCACTTGTGCCAACAATGCCTCTTATCCGGTTCAGGGAGTTGGAAAGATTGTGCTTACTACTGCAAATGGCAGTTCTTTCACACTTGTTGATTCACTTTATGTACCTGGGATCAAGAAGAATCTTTTGTCTATATCTGCACTTTCTAGACTTGGACTTGTAGTCAAATTTGTGGATGACAGATACATTGTTCATGATCTCAATTTTGGTGATGAAATTGTCGCATATGGGCTTTTCTGCCATTGGGATGTATAAGCTCACTTTGTATGAAAAGTGTGGACAAATTTTTGCAAATGCAGTTGCTGATTCAAGAGCTATTTCAGATGCAAAACTTTGGCATGCATGTTTTGGTCATCTGAATTTTGCCAGTTTGCTGCATTTGTAGAAATCTCATATGGTTGCTTCTTTGCCGCCTCTTGAAGCACCTGTCAAGCATGTTTTTAAAGGCTGTATTTTGGGTAAGATGTAGTGTTTGAAGTTTCCAAAGGATGATACAATTAGGGCCACATGCAGGTTGAAGCTTGTGCATAGTGATGTTTGTAGGCCCATGCAAACTCCGTCCTTGGGCAATTACCTTTACTTCGTGAATTTCATTGATGATTACTCCAGGCATGCATGGGTATTTCCGCTTAAAGCGAAGTCCGAAGTTTTTTTGTGCTTCAAACAATTTCTGGCTATGGCTGAAAATGTCTCGAAATGTACTATGGGCACCCTTCGTTCCGATAGAGGGGGGGAGTATATGTCTCATGAATTTAATGCATTTCTGGCTAGTCACGGGATAAAACACCAATGTACAGTGCCTTATACACCTCAACAAAATGGTGTTGCTGAGAGGAAAAACAGGTCACTTACAGAAATGGCACGATGTATCGTCAAAAGTCAAGCTTTGCCACATTCTTTTTGGCTTGAGGCCATCATGTGTGCCACTTATGTACTAAATAGGTGTCCTACGAAAGCTTTGCAGTCTGTTACTCCATATGAAGCATGGCATGATAGAAAGCCTTCTATTGAGCACATGCGTGTTTTTGGCTGTTTGGCATATGCTTTGGTGCCACAAACACAACGCAGAAAATTGGATGATAAGGCTTTCAAATGCATTTTTGTTGGTTATAGTGCTGAAAGCAAAGGTTACAGGTTGTATCATCCACAAACAAAGCGTATTCTGGTTTCACGGGATGTAGTGTTTGTGGAAGATTCTGTTCAGCCCTTGCTGTCATGTACTAGAGATAGTAATGTAAGCTCACAAGACATTTATGATACTTTGTTGCCTCTTTTTAGTGGTGGAAATACGAATGTAAATTCCAATGAGGAAAATGTACAACCTATGGGGGTTTTTGAAAATGTTATAGATCAGCCTATTACTGATGCAGATGTACATGATGTACTTGATGAGGAAAGGGCTGAAAATTAGCAGGCTAGAGGTATGCCAAAATGGTGCACACTTTTCATGACAGTAAATTGGATGCACCTTTATCTAGTCGTACTCTTACCATGCATCTGATGCATCAGATTGTTATGCTTTGGCTGTGTCTAGCTTACATGATGTTGAGGAGCCTCTCTCTTTTGATGAAGCACAAAATTCAGAAAATTGGATGGTTGCCATGCAATTAGAATATGATGCACTTATAGAAAATGACACATGGATTTTATGTGAGTTGCCTCCTGGTAAGAAGGCCATTGGTACGCAGTGGGTTTACAAGTTGCAACGCAACGATTGATCGCCATAAAGATCGACTTGTTGCAAAGGGTTATGCACATCAAAAAGGCATAGATTATGAAGAGACTTTTGCTCCCACTTGTCGTATGACTACTATGCGTTTTCTGTGTGAATTGGGAGTTCATTTTGGTTGGGATGTACATCAATCAGACATTGTTACTGCTTTCTTGAATGGTGACATATTTGAGGAAGTTTATGTAACACAGCCTCACGGTTTTGTCAAGAAAGGACAAGAGGACAAAGTGTGCAAATGTAAGAAGGCTTTTTATGGGTTGAATCAATCTCCTTGTGCTTGGTATGAGAAAGCTGACACTCATTGGTCAAACAAGGCTTTCGTAACAGTCCAACAGAAAGCACATTGTATGTAAAGCGTGAGGGTGATATACTTCTCATTGTGGTTCTTTATGTAGATGATTTGCTGATCACTCGACCAAATGAGAGACATATTGCTGAATTTAAGGCTGATATGAATGCTACTTTCAAGATGAAAGATTTGGGGCTGTTGCATCATTACTTGGGTATACAGTTTAAGTAGTGTGATGGTGGTATTGCCTTATGTCAGAAAAGTTACATAGAGACATTGCTATGTAAGTTTGGACTTGAGGATTGCAAACCTATTGCCACTCCTATGGAAACAGGTTTGAAATTGAGTCTCATGACGCTAGTGATCCTACCGATGTCACTCTTTACCAAATTGATGTTGGATGCCTTATTTATGTATGCAACAGGAGGCCAGATATTCAGTTTGCAGTCTCACAGGTCAGCAGATTTATGCATAGCCTAGGGTCTAAGCATTGGCAGGCTGTCAAGAGGATTTTCTGCTACCATAGTGGCACTTTACATCTTGGCTTGTTTTATGCCAAGGAGCCGCCAGACTTACATGCTTTTTCGGACTCAGATTGGGCTGGTTGTTTTGACAGGCGAGTGTCCACAAGTGGTTTTTGTTTCATGCTTGGCAGTTCATGTATATCATGGTTGAGCAAGAAGCAACCTATTGTGGCCACTTCGAGTTGTGAGGCTGAGTACAGGGCAGTCTTCACAGCTACGGTTGAGTGTGTATGGCTCAGACGCCTTATGGCTGATTTGGGTGTTGGATAGGACATTGCCAACACTATCTACACTGACAGTCAGAGCGCATTGGCAGTTGCGAGGAACCCAGTTTTTCATGATCGCACAAAGCACATTGAGGTGCATTACCACTATGTCAAGGAGAGGCTCTCAGCAGGAGAGATCAGCTTGGCTTATGTGCCAACACAGGACAACCTTACATATCTTTTCACAAAGGCATTGTCTCGTGAGAAGCTCGAAGCTTTCCGCAAAGCTTTGGGCTTACTCCCCTTTGTGAACTGATCATGTTCTTAGGGCATGGCACTTCCCTCTACTCATGTGCCAGCTCTCGTTCACTGCATCACTCCAGGGGGGATTTGTTACCATATACATGTGGTAGTGATGTGTGTGAACACACTAGGATAACCGGGGCATTTTTTCCCTCTTTAGGAGGTTTTTTCCCCCGTGCATTGTATATACTCCCATCACTCTAGGGCTATCTATCTTTCCATTGCACAGTAAGTAACACACTCTCTATTGTGTGCCTTGAGCTTCCTTTGTCTTGTCCAAGCTGTGTACGTTTCTCTGCAACCCTAATTCCAAAGAGAGAGAGAGAGAGAGAGAGAGAGAGAGAGAGAGAGAGAGAGAGAGAGATGGGAGGCACCGGGTGGAGAAGAGTGTGTATAGTCTGTGTGCATTGAGACTAGCGCATCACAGCTCATTGCTCGCACAAGACAAGCACAGAGCTCTGGCAGTGCCATGTTGCTAGCCAAGCTGGTTCGCATTTAGAGGGGAGAGAGAGAGAGAGAGAGAGAGAGAGAGAGAGAGAGAGAGAGAGAGAGAGAGAAAGTCAGATCCGTAGAGAGAATAGGCATGCAGAGTGAGGGGAGCGAGCAAGGACCGATGCAGCAATGGTGAGCTTTGGGAGGGTTTGGTTCTGCAGAGTCGATGGGCCTTCTCATTTTCTCTAGAATTCCAAGATTCCTCAAGAATCTCTCTCAAGAATCTCTGATCGTGCTAAGCAAAGAAGAGGGTTCGGCCCAAACGTACGAAGGTACAGTGTTGAGCCATGGACACTTTGGGGGGGGGGATGGGTCTCTGAGAGAGAGAGAGAGAGAGAGAGAGAGAGAGAGAGAGAGAGAGAGAGAGAGAGAGAGAGAGAGAGAGAGAGAGAGAGAGAGAGAGAGAGATATTGGCCATGGCGAAGGAGAGGGGGGAGTTGGTAATGGTGAGGGTGGACCCCGGTGCAGAGACAATGATGGCGACAGGCTGCTGGGGCGAGGATGGGTCATGTCCTCGTCTCTAATTGACTCCCTCATTTTTTAGAGGGGATCTACGGTTAAAAATTAGCGTCACTTATCGGCAAAGATCATGACCGTTGATCCAAAATATAAACTAAATGTAAACTCGGACAAATGTGAACTATTTGTGAACTTGAATGTAAACTAGACGTGAACTCTACAAACTATGTGTACTATAGTATTGTGGTGTAAACTCGATGTGAACTCGTTGTAAACTTGATGTGAGCTGGGATCGCGGTGGGCTAGATCTACACAATATAATGCTATCATTCTACATGTCTATCAAAACGTGTGCGATAGCGTAGTGGTAACGCATTGGTCTTGGGATGGGGAGGTGGTGAGGTCGATCCGATCCAATCCCTATTTTTTCCTCTAAATGAATCGACACCCTACGATCCACAATGATCTGGGACCGTAGATCCCCTTTAAAAGTTGAGGGTGTCAAATAGAGACGTGGATGGCTCATGGCATGCTAGACCTCATGGGATGAAGGCAACATACGAAGCCCAAAAACACACACACACACACACACACACACACAGGTTGCTGCGTGCATTGGGGGGTGGGGCTGATCTGGCACAGTCGACATATGGTTTTGCTTTGAATTGAAAAGATTCCTTGAGAATCTTGGATAGAAAATAATTGGTTTCTTAAGAGTAGACAAGACATTTGTAGTAGTTAGCATTGGCATTCTTTATCCACTCCATATTATCTTCATACATGCTATCTGCATTTGTCCATGGACATAGTTGCACTCACATATCATGCTCCATAGGGGCTCCATGTGTAGTAAGTAGTGTTGGCATGAATACTACTGCACAACTTTCCATGTCTACTAATGCATGTATATCCCTGTACACACTTTAGTGCCCATGGGAAAAGTGGTTTTGTTGTCGAGGATGCTAAGACATTGAATTGAGTTACATTTGTTTTTGATTAGGCAGTTAAAGTTGTTGGCAAGAATTTGATTGTTTTGTAACACCATTGTTACACAAGTTCACGCCAAGATTTGAATGCAATTTATGACTTTCTAGAAGGAAGAACTCAACTAAAGTTAATAACTGAAGTGAGCTACCATGGTAGGCCGTTACTTTGACTGAGGTAATCATATTTGGTGTTTCTTGTAGCGGTGAGAATTTTCACATTTGATAGTACATTAACCTTCACGATGGTCTTAGTATCTACTCGTTGGTTGTAGGAAGTGATGATATACAAGAAAATTTCTCATGTAGGAAAATGGAGTCTTTCTCAGTGTTTTTCATACAATGCATAACATCATGAACCTCTTCTCAAGAGACCCTGCATATTAGTTAGGTACGATTGGGGACAAGGGACCACCGGCATCGGACCAGCGGTCCCCTACCCCCGATCGTACCTAGCTAAGTATGCGCCTCCTCCCTCACAGAAGCTCATGATGTTGAGGTATGTCACAAAGTGGGAAATATTGTGAGAATTTGTCCAAAAAATTTCGTGATAAATTCATGGAAAGGCAGGGATACACACCCATGTCTAGACAAGTGTATCATTGAAAACTTTGGATGTAGGGAATACTAGAAACCCCAACACCCCCCCCCCCCCCCCCCCAAAACAAAACCCCCAAAAACAAAATAAAATCAGATTGGGTTGTATCTTGGAGCTATTTTGTGATATGACATTCTCTTGTCATAATTCTTCCATAGTTGAGGAGTGGCTCTCTTTGTTTATTCAAAAAAGATGGAGGGGGAAAACCTAATAGCGAAAAAATTCCTTCATCTTCTTATTTTCTCATTGAGTTGAGAGTGTAGAGATTTAAAGTGCACGTGTGCATAAGTTGAACAATAGACAGTTCCTAAGGTATGCCTTTGATTGTGATGGAATAAAAAAGTATGCGATGCAAGAAAGAGGTATGATGGGTTCTCTAACTTCATGTATCACTTAGAACGCACATAAGTGTATCACTCTGGGGTTCACTAATAAGAAGTCATCAAATCCCCTATATTTTCATGTTATAAGCTAATAAAATTGCCCAATTTTTTTCGTAAGAAACAAGAATTTTCCAGTAAGTACTTGTCCGATTGTCAGCTGCCGGATTTATTTAACTACCTAAGGTTTACTGCACCTTATTTTGTTTTATGCTTGGGTTTAAAATGGGCTTTTGTATTCCACACACCGTGTGATTGATGACTGCACGGCTGTAGGTTTTTTTGCACCAAGGCTCTGGATGGAATATACTTAAGAAAAATTGGATTTTGGAAATCCTTTTGATGTATAAGGGTAATAAGCATTGGGTCATACCCATGCACTTCACAAATGCAGTATTAGCCACTAACAGGCAAGATACACTAGTAAAACATCCATGTACTGCCGGGTATAATGGAATCACTGTATGTAAAGGGGATGGGTTTGATAGGCATCTAATTGCATTTGACACTTGGTTTTTGTTGGAATGCTAGCGTATTGATGATGTCGCATTTGGAATGATGTACTGTACACTATGGTCTGAGTCTTTCTGCATGCCTTAATGGTGGTCTTTTGATAACAATACTGTAACTGAATGGATTAGATTTAACGGGCTTCATCACACTTGTACAGTTTTGGTTCCTCTTACCCAATCTAATTTAGTGGATTTGTTTGGCTTGATATGCTTAGCTAAGTCTTTTTTGCCTAAGCCAAACAACACACAATTGTTTAATAGGTAGCATAATGTTTTTTTGAAGGCTATATTTGACAAGGCTACTATGATTTGCCTTATGGTTTTAAGGATGGAGGTGGTCACAGGGTTAGTCTAGATGAATTGTTTAATTGATATTTGCCACATTAAATAAGAGCATGACAAAGTTGCTATGTAAATTTTAAAAGATGTATGGCTAAAGAGTAGGCACAAAGTAACGTTGAGCCATTGTTGATATTTAGACACTTGGATCAAAAGGGTGGTGGCCTTCTGATCACAATGATATATATGTCAATATCTATTTAAGATCTATTGGGCTATATAGAAACCATACTTATAATAACTACCATATTTCAAAGGGGTAATGGCCTTTTTTACAAAGCTTAAAAAGATTTTTTTACAAGATTGAAATACATGTGCACTTTGGACGTTTGTTTTCAATAAGAAAGTTGTAAGATGGACATGGATAACAATTGATATAGTCCGTTGACACCTGTAAAACACATTCAAGGCTAACGTATATGTTGTCTTGTTTGGATGGATATAGGTGAGGACTCTATCCTTTCTTGGAATTTTTTTAGCTTGAAACAAATGACTGTCCATGATTTCACTTGCTCCTACTACTTGGAAAATTACTTCTCTAATGGATCATTATCATTGTATACTAGAACAAAGCCTCATTCTCATAAGCCGTATACAAAGATAATTCTAAGACTGAGTTGTTTTTTTCCTAATCATTGCCTTTTTTCTAAAGCCAGTTGTCTTTTGAACGTTAAAGTTCATTTATATCTTATTATTTAAGAAAAAATAGCTACACATATATGGACATAAGAAATCAATACACAATGAAGAAGCTTCCAGATTCCTAATCTCTATTATGTATTTTTGGAATCTCTGTTATGTATTGTTGAATTTTGAAGGTTTGCATCATGAAAACTGGGACAATTCAAGTCTGAAGTCTTTGATATGAGGACTAAGGATAGTAGAAACTTTTCTTGGATTCTTTTCTCTTAAGATGCTCTCAATCTTCTTATTTTCCTCTCATAATCTTTTGGACTCCTATAACCTGTTCTTCACAATGTCTTCTTGTTTGAATAGCTTTTTATTATTGATATGCACATGCTCTTTTCAAGCATACACCATTCACACTTCAATTCTGTGAAATTAGAAACATCTTTGGGATAATGAAACTTTTAGATCAAAGAATGCCTCCATTAACTATTTCAAACATTTGACTAAGTGTACTAAGGATTGTTGCTAGTAGTCATAGTCTTCACCCGTTTTGGCTTTCTAAAAGAAACCCTTAGTGTTGTGTTGGGTTAGAGAGACTTTCATTGTTTTCAGTGCATGATGGAGACTTACCTTTCATTTGATGGAGACTTACCTTTCATTTCACATTCTGACATGTCTTTACTTTTTTTGCATTCTATTGTTTTAGAATGCTAAAGTGAAGCTTCACCTTGCATAATTTTAGTAAATTTTACACACACACACACATGCGCGCACACATATATATGTTTTTTTTGCATTCTATTGTTTTATAATGCTAAAGTGAAGCTTCACCTTGCATAATTTTAGTAAATCCTATACACACACACACATATGTTAATTAGTTCTTTTTATTTCATCTTTCATTTCACAACTTCACATGGCTTTATATTTCTTGCATTTTATAGCTTGAATCTAGTCAATCTTAACGTTCGAGAAAGTCTATTTTATTAAGCGTCTGCTGATCGAGTTTCCTCCTCACAAAGAAGAAAACTGGAAATACTAGCAAAAATTTTGAGATTTGCAAAATTTTTGGACGACTTTCTCACATATTTCATCTGTTTTTCTTCTATTTGCCATGGTTTGTAGCTAGCTAGCTAGTCTCGATTTTCAATCGGCTCAAGTCTAAGCTGAAGAAATCCTTTCCCAAACATTGATACCATTTTAATTCAACCTAACAATTTTATCACTTTCTTATTGTTTTTGAAAGCCGTCGTGACCCTTTCACTTGTTTATCTTATTATTTCTCATGAACTTTTAAGTGCATGTGTAGTTTTCAACATTTTTTTTGACGTTTTGTTATTGTTTAAGAGTTTTTTGATCTAGTGCGCTTTGCTTTTTTGTCATTTTTTTCTTCTTTTCCTTGATACTTTGCCTATTAGTAGTAGGTTGATAACTTAACAAGATATAAAAGTGTCCTTTTAAGGTTTTTAAAGAAACTATGATTCTCTTAGTGGGCTTGTTCTTTTTGCAAAAAAAATTCTTAAGCTTCAAATTTAGAGAGCACTTATGGAAAAAATATGCAACCTTCAAAATTCCTCACTATTTGGTCATGATAATTTCTAAAGGTGAAGTATTGCCCTCATTTTACTCAAAATAGATATTTTTGGGGGTCAATCACATAGTAAGAGTGTTAGGGATTCTTCTAAACCATAAAACTACTTTTCCCATAAACTTCAATGGGTTGTTGATCACACGGTATGGTTATCTTAGCCCCATATTTTGTTTCCTAGACATATAATTAGGGACAAAAAAGTTACGTTTTTCTCATTCTAGTGACCTATTATCAACATTTATATAGCCACGCTCATTACTACCACCAAATTATATGTTTTCTTAGTTCAGTTTGGACTTATAGGTGTATAGGAAGCCATCAAACTTTTCAAAAGCATGAAAAATCTCCCACCTACAAGAAAATTTGGCACAATAAAGTACAAAAATAGTAGACATTAAAAACTTGGGCTCCACATTATGTCCTTTACCATCCCTTGGAACACCATCCATGTCTAAGAAAATTTGAAAGATATGATTAGATAGTGGTATACACTACAAAGATAACATATTTTTTCTACCAAACTAGTAATGTTGAGGGGACAATACTTGCTAGCTCAAAATGACTATAATTCCACTTGATATAAAAAGAAAATTCCCATTGTTGTTTTGTTAGTTATATAGAGTATTACATGCGCCAAAACTCAAGGGATAATAAATAGATTTTATGGAATCCATTTATTCAGTAAAAAATGTTTATATACCAAAAATGTCATGAAAGTTCAATTTTAGTTTAAAAATAGCATTTATAAATCCTCATAAAAGGGCCACTACTTTAATATCAACATTTTTCTCTCCTTAGAAGCATGATAGCATGTTGAGAACTACTAAGGCTACTCATGTAGCAATCTAGTCCTCACTAAAATGACTTTTGGGATGCTATAGTACCAAGACTATGAAAATTTGCAATAAAGAATTCATTTTCTTGCCCAATTTAGGTTAAAATCTGTTGCAAAAAAGAAGGTTAGATGTGGAACTAACAAGCCGAAAAAGGCCTAGTTATTAAGCTACTAGTTTTAAGGATGAAAATTAAAGATTTTTGTCTCACTACTCCTTTCTCTCACTGTTCTATTTGCCACTACATTCCTCTCTACTTTCCAACCATTTATTCTTTTACCTATTTCCTCCCTCATTCCTTTTTCTATGCAGCCACTACTCACATAGAGCCGAAGGTAGAAGGGAATACCATCCTGGCCACATAGTTTCCCAAAAGGTATGTTGTCATGATCTTTATCCCAGTAATATGAAGCACTTGTGTTCAATTACCTATTTCATAATCATAATATGATCCATCTTATTAGCACGTGATGGGTTTGTTGGCTCGCGTCGAGTACCCCAACTGTTGGATCCACTACAAGGACATACTTGTTTGGTGAAGAAAGCAACTACTTGTAGCCATCCGCGCCGGCGCGGATGGCTAGAGGCAAGTTTCATTTGGACGCATTCGGCATCTGTGACACTCAGCGACCATAACAATGTTCAAGCTGCCAAGTGATTAATCTAGATGCTTGTTAAATTGTTGGTGAACAAAGAAACTGCATGTAGCTGTCCGCGCCGACGTGGATGGCTACAGAGAGGTTTTAAATGGAAATCACTCTCTCATTCGGACGCATTGGGGGGACATGCAGGGGCGAAGGCTAAGGCTAAGGGTCCCGAGGGGGGTCCTGTGGGAGCGTGTGTCTGGCCTGAATCTTCCGTCTTAGGTAGTATTAGGTAGTAGTAGGTTGTGGTGTATAAAATAAATAAACTTCCTCGATCACTGAGTTTTCTCACTTAGAGCATATGGGTGAGCCACTGAATGCATTTTGCACTACAACAAAGGATTTACACAAGGAATACGGGTTGTACATAGAAAGAAATGATGTCAAGAATTACAAAGATGTAAACGTGGTTCAAATTGGCCAAAATTTGTCACCATCGTTGTGATGTATAGAACAAAAAAGTGGTTATAACAATAGTAAAGGCAATGCACTACCTAGAAATCTACCACCACTACAAGTAGGTGTATTGTGAACCACAAAATTATAATATGGGAGTAAAGTTTGCACATGGATATGCTCATTCCACATTCACACATTTAGTAAAACATGAGCATAAATGTCACTAAGACTACAAGGTAGAAAAGTGATTGCAACATAGAGCATTGGAGATTACAAATTGATCAAGCATCTAAAACACTGCAATGAATTCTATCACCTTAGCAAGGAAATTCTTCTTTACCTGTAGGAATTGCCTGGTGAAGACACAAAAGTATACTAAAGTTTTCTACATATTGTTGAAATGACAAGGACATAGAAGACATCAACATCATCAGATATACACCAGCTAGAGAATCCCCTTGACATCTTTCAAATGAACTTGCAAGGTGGAGTTGCTTTACATAGGTTTTCTTAAAAGCCTCCAAGTGAAAGTTGACCAGACACAACTCACCTAACAAAAGACACATTTTTCTTAAATGGTTAATCAATTACAAATAGTGTCAATAACCGCTCGCTATCAGTGATCTAGTCATGATTATAATGAAATCTTACCAGTAGTTTAGTTTTTCAATATCAATATTACAAACATTGAATATATAAATGTACTAATCCTAGCCTACTTGATTATAGGAGGAATTTGTAAAATGCATGAAGATCAAGCAAAGTGCAACTATGAATTATGAAACTATGCTACATGTAACCTAGTATTGCCTACCTTAGTTTCAGGCCCAACACATACTTGTGTTATGCTTGATGTGCACATTGCGTGTGGTATAAAAATTGATGTGCATGATCATGTGAACCATGCTACCTTGTTGCCTTGCACACATGTATACCATACCTTTTTCTATGTGCACTTCTTGGCAAAAGGAAAGGGCATGGTTAAAACTGCTCTAGTAGCATCCTTACTAAAAAACAATGCTTGCTATAGAAGGTTCCCCTTGTATTTTAAATTATGCCCAATCACATATGAGTTTTTTAATTTATTTTTTTCAATAAGTGCATGGTTAAAACTTCTCTAGTAGCATTCTTATTGAAAACCAATGCTTGCTATAGAAGACTCCCCTTGTATCTAGATTATACCCAATTATGTATGAGTTGTTTATTTTATTTTTTCAATAAGTAACTATTATGACTAGTTTTTGTTTGGACTCCAACATTCAAAGTCAACCTACATTAAGAAAGGAAGATGGTAGACTGTAGCAAATATGTCAAGTAATCAACTAGAAATAAGCCTCAAAATGAAATCCCTAGTTCTTTGAGAAACCCCCATCAAAAGCAAAGTACAACTTCTTGAAAGAACATAGATTCGATACAGAACGTGGCTTCTACGAGCACAATATGACCAATGGTCAGACTAATACTTGCTAGGAAGGCAAAGCTACTCTAAAGAAAGCAGGTAAATTACAAGAGCAAAGAAGAAAAAGCAATCACTCAATGTAGAAAAAGGTCATGTTATGATATTATACAAAAAATTGATGAGTTCAATATCATATTGATATGTGAGTTATACAAAATCATTGAGATATGATGTAATAATAATAGTCTAATATTGCTACGGTAGTATAATAATTTCAAGACGTATCACTATAATACTAGTATGATATAATAGTATAAGATATCAGCATGACACCAATATCATATTGATATGATATCTTATCATACCTATATGATACTTGTATCATACTAGTATGATACCATTAGCATATCAAAATGGTATGGTATCTTGCAAGTATAGCACCATTAACAAAACGATACTACAGTGGTCTCTAGATAGGAAGATGCCATGTCCATATTCTACTTCTATCACAATCATACCAATAAAATTATGTACCAAATCTTACAACATTGATATCATTAAAAGCTACCAAGAGCTAACAAGTACGTGTATTTTAACTCAAATTGATTATGTGGAAGGATTAAGAGTGGTTGACATCCATAATTTGATCCTTGCTCAACATAGAGAAAGCGAGGATAGAGATTGGGAAGGAGCTTTAGAGGAGGACACATAGCAAAAGAAATCCAAGGAGGCACAGTGTGCTTTGTAGAGGACATGGACACATCTACGGACGAGATGGAGACTACTTCTACCAATTCTAACCCTAAACCCAAAGCTTGTAGTTTCTCTCACCCCCTTGGATCTCTATTTCCGCTGGTTTAAGGTGTAGATAAGTATGCTGGTAGAGAGAACAATGTCATCTGCACCTTGAAGGTGGTGTTCTCAAACCACCACAACAAGTCCACGATGGTGCTTAGCCAAAAGATGTGTGTCAAGGCACCTTTTGAGTTAGAAAGGACAAGAAAATTAATGTGGCAAAAGAACTTAGACAGAAATTTCAGTCGTTTACAACTCTGGTTATAAGCTCATGTGGTATAACCTTGGCTATTGTTTCAAAGCTAGGTAATTAGAGTTTAAAGAGAGTGCAAGTTTTTTTTATGACAACTATCGTTCACTGGATGCCTATGTGTTTGTTCTCCACATATCCTAGAAGTGTCATACGAGTATGGATCAATCCGAGTCTAATATAGGTAAAATTCTAGTTTACAGGGCATATAAAAGCGTCACTATATCAGCAAGCTACAAGGACTTTGGTACAAGGCCAGCTTGAGCAAGCACTTTACTAGACAATGTTGATCTTATATCCATTCCAGAGAAATATTTTTTTAAAAAAATGGTGAGACATGAGTGTTAGACACTCAAAAGACAAGACCAAGTCCTTCACCTCAATTGATAAGAAACCAAGACTTGGACATACAAAAGGATAGGCAATTTCTTGCTGATTTTAGTCAGATCCTATCTATGGAGATAGATGCCAACGAGAAGCCTAAAGAGTGTCTACATCATTTTTTGCATGATTTATTCTCAAAGATAGAAACCCAAACAATTTAAAAATTGTAAAGGGTCAAATTGTAATAATTTGATGTAGTTCATCCTTATGACAGCACAAGCTGCACCCAACACCCATGTGATCATTTTTGGTCCATCTAGTTCTAGGCTCACGTACCAGGTTTATGAACTAGAGAAGGTTGTCATAAAATCTAATATTTAACCAACCCAAATGATTTTCTCATATTAAACTGATCACTTAATGTGGAAGAATAAACGGGAACAAGGGTTAAGATATAGATATGTGCTTATAGATCTATTTCAACACGGGGCCAATGGTAAATGGGCCCAAATGAGAAATGGTCTACCAAACAGCAAGGCTAACCAATGGAGCATAAGACCTTAGGGTTAGCTTCATTAAAGACCTCCAATAATGTGTGTAAAAGTCCTTTGACCTTAGGTAAGCTAGGGCTGAGCTTGAGGTGGGAACGCGATCCAGCTCGAGGTGCTTGTCCTGCTTGAGGTGCTTGTCATGCTTGATTAAGGTGCTTGAGGTGCTTGTCCTGCTGGATAATTAAGGTGCTTGAGGTGCTTGTCCTGCTGGATGACTAAGGTGCTTGAGGTGCTTTGCACCTAAAGTCAAAAGGAGCCCTACATAAGAGGGGGCGAGCCCATATTGTAGGGGCTAGTGAGAGCACACACACACACACACACACACACACACACACTCAAGGTAACCCCAAGCCCTAAGAGGCAGCAAGGACACATGTCAAGCTCCTACCCATGCTACCTTCATGAGGTGCTTGAATCCTATTGGCCATGCTTAAAAGGGGTCCAATGATAAATTACTTGAATTATAATTGTTTTTGCATTTATCGAGTCCTCTCTCTCAAAGGGGAAAGGGGGACGCTTGTCCCAAGGCTACCCTTGTTGCTTGTAATGCCTCCTGCTTGTGATTGGATAGGCCTAGATATACCTAGAGGGGTCCAATGAGCTTCAAGCATGAGCTACAAAGCGGGGGGGGGGGGGTCGATCCAAGCAAGCTAGGGGGTTGCTTAGGGGGTATACTCACCCACACACACTCTCATTGTGTACTATGCAAAGTGCAAGAGCTCCCTCTCCTCTCCAAGCAAGTAGAGGTTCAGAGCCTACACCAACACTCTTGGCTATGGAGTGAAAATCCAACCAAGAGCCATGCTTCAATGCTTAAGCTTGCCATCTCCTTCTTCTTCATTACTATGCTATTGTGTATGCTAGCAAGAAGAGTTATGATAAGTGAGGAGTTAATTCTTTCTCCTATAAAATGTTTCTTCTTCCTCTTCCCTACCCTCATTCCCTACTAGCTCTCTCCACCTTCGAAGGTGTTTGAGGTCTTGGGACTGAGGCTTGGGATAGTTAAAGCTTTCTTCAAAGGTTTATGTTATGCTTGTGATGCATGAAGCTTTCCATCTTCATTGCATCACCTAGGTCACAAGGAACACAAAGATTGTATTGTAACAAGTCTCTCGTAATGGGAGAAATCACAATACAAATGCCTATTGGAGGGGGGACCGGCTCCACATAAATCCGGTCAACTATTGTCACGTTCTCTAAATTCTCTCTGTTGCAAAAGTATTGTTCAAGCCAAGTTAACTAATTGCTATGATTATGTTATTATCTTCAACTATGTTCACCCGTTATGCTCACAAAGTAATTTCTTAAAAGTATTTTCCTTAATTTCCACTACTCTCAAGTTAATAAGCCAAATCCATTACAAGTGATCAATTTAATATGAGAAAATCATTTGGGTTGGTTAGATATTAGATTTTATGACATTTACAATACTCGATCTACTCATTATGTTACCGAAGTAGATCAACGCTCACAATGGGAAAAGTACTTACCTCTTGTAGAGTATGCCTACAATAATAGTGTACATACTTCTACGAGAAAAGCACCTTTTGAGATCATTGAGGGAAGACCTAAAAGTCCCTTGCTACTCAAAGTACATGGGAAGATCTTTGCCGCCGATGAGTATAGCCGTGACCTACAATAATCTATTTAGAAGATTAAGGAGGCGATATCCATCTCTCAACAAAGGCAAAAAGCTGCTGCTGACAAGCACAGAAGGGCCTTAACATTCAAAGAAAATGATTGGGTCTTACTTAAGTTTCCTAAGGTTTGATTAAAGCAAACGACGGGCAAAAATCCTACGGGCCATCAAAAGTATTATGCTAAGCTAGCAAAAAGATACTATGGCCCTGTTGGAATTAGGGTTGTTGAGAAACACACACAGCTTGGAGAAGACGAAGGAAGCTCAAGGCACACAATAGAGAGTGTGTTACTTAGTGTGCAATGGAAAGATAGATAGCCCTAGAGTGATGGGCGTATATACAATGCTCGGGGGGAAAAACCTCCTAAAGAGGGGAAAAATGCCTCGACGGTCCTAGTGTGTTCACACACATCACTACCACATGTATATGGTAACAAATCCCCCCTGGAGTGATGCGGTAAACGAGAGCTGGCACATGAGTAAAGGGAAGTTCCATGCCCTGAGGACATGATCATTCCACAAAGGGAAGTAAGCCCAAAACTTTGCAGAAAGCTTCAAGCTTCTCACGAGACAATGCCTTTGTAAAAAGATCTGCAAGATTGTCTTGTGTTGGCACATAAGCCAAGTTGATCTCTCCTGCTGAGAGCCTCTCCCTGACATAGTGGTAATGCACCTCAATGTGCTTTGTGCGAGCATGAAAAAACTGGGTTCCTTACAACTCTCAATGCGCCCTGACTGTCAGTGTAGATCGTGTTAGCAGTGTCCTGTCCAACACCCAAATCAGCCATGAGGCGTCTGAGCCATACACACTCAACCGTAACTGTGAAGACTGCTCTGTACACACCTTCACAACTCAAAGTGGCCAGTAGGTTTCTTCTTGCTCAACCATGATATACATGAACTGCCAAGCATGAAACAAAAACCACTTGTGGACACTCGCGTGTCAAAACAACCAGCCCCAATCTGAGTCCGAAAAAGCATGTAAGTCTGGCGGCAATGACCCCCTGTTGGGATAAAACAAGCCAAGATGTAAAGTGCCACTAAGGTAGTGGAGAATCCTCTTGACAGCCTGCCAATGCTTAGACCCTGGGCTATGCATAAATCTGCTGACCTATGAGACTGCAAACTGAATATCTGGCCTCGTGTTGCATACATAAATGAGGCAGCCAACAGCAGTTTGGTAAAGAGTGACATCAGTAGGATCGCCAGCATCATGTAGACTCAACTTCAAACCTGTTTCCATGGGAGTGGCAATAGGTTTGCAATCCTCAAGTCCAAACTTACATAGCGATGTCTCTATGTAACTTTTCTGACAAAGGCAATACCACCATCACACTGCTTAAACTGTATACCCAAGTAATGAGGCAACAACCCTAAATCTTTCATCTTGAAAGTAGCATTCAAATTAGCCTTAAATTCAACAATATGTCTCTCATTTGGTCCAGTGATCAACAAATCATCGACATAAAGAACCACAATGAGAAGTACATCACCCTCACGCTTTACATACAATGTGCTTTTTGTTGGACTGTTACAAAAGCCTCATTTAACCAAATGAGTGTCAGCTTTCTCATACCAAGCACGAGGAGATTGCTTACCCATACAAAGCCTTCTTACATCTGCACACTTTGTCCTCTTCTCGTTTTATGACAAAACCGCGAGGGTGCGTTACATAAACTTCCTCAAATAAGTCACCATTCAAGAAAGCAGTAACAATGTCTGATTGATGTACATCCCAACCAAAATGAGCTGCCAATGCATATAGAAAATGCACAGTAGTCATACGACAAGTGGGAGCAAAAGTCTCTTCATAATCTATGCCTTTTTGCTGTGCATAACCCTTTGCAACAAGTCGAGCCTTATGGCGATCGATCTCACCATCCGGCTTGCGTTTCAACTTGTAAACCCACTTCGTACCAATGGCCTTTTTGCCAGGAGGCAAATCACATAAAGTCCATGTGTCATTTTCAGTAAGTGCATCATTTTCCGATTGCATGGCAGCCATCCAATTTTTTGAATTCTGTGCTTCATCAAAAGACAGAGACTCCTCAACATCATGTAAGCTAGACACAGGCAAAGCATAACAATCTGATGCATAAGATGCATGGCGAGAGCCTGAACGAGTACGACTAGACAAAGATGCATCCAATTTACTGTCACGCAAAGTGTGCACCAGCCATTTTGGCATACCTCTAGCCTGCTCATTTTCAGCCCTTTCCTCATCAAGTACATCATGTACATCTGCATTAGTAATAGGATGATTTGTAACATTCTCAGAAACCCCCATAGGCTATACATTTGCCTCATTGGAAATTACATTCATATTTCCACCACTGAAAAGAGGCAACAAAGTGTCATAAATGTCCAGTGAGCTTACATTACTGTCTCTAGTACATGACAGCAAGGGCTGAACAGAATCTTCCACAAACACTACATCCCGTGAAACCAGAATACGCTTTGTTTGCAGATGATATAAGCTATCACCTTTTCTTTTAGCACTATAACCAACAAAAATACATTTGACAGCCTTATCATCCAATTTTCTGCGTTGTGTTTGTGGCACCAAAGCATATGCCAAACATCCAAAAACATGCATGTGCTCAATAGAAGGGTTTCTATCATGCCATGCTTCATATGGAGTAATAGACTGCAAAGCTTTCGTAGGACACCTATTAAGTACATAAGTGGCACACATGATGGCCTCAAGCCAAAAACAATGCGGCAAAGCTTGACTTTTGACCATACATCGTGCCATTTCCGTCACTGTACTGTTTTTCCTCTCAACAACACCATTTTGCTGAGGTGTATAAGGCACTGTACATTGGTGTTTTATCCCACGACTAGCCAAAAATGCATTAAATTCATGAGACATATACTCCCCCCCTCGATCGAAACGGAGGGTGCCCATAGTACATTTCGAGACATTTAAAGCCATAGCCAGAAATTGTTTGAAGCACATAAAAACTTTGGACTTCGCTTTAAGCAGAAATACCCATGCATGCCTGGAGTAATCATCAATGAAAGTCACGAAGTACAGGTAATTTCCCAAGGATGGAGTTTGCATGGGCCCACAAACATCACTATGCACAAGCTGCAACCTGCATGTGGCCCGAACTAAACCATCCTTTGGAAACTTAGAACGCTACTTTTTACCCAAATTATAGCCTTCACAAACATGTTTGACAAGTGCTTCAAGAGGCGGCAAAGAAGCAACCATATCAGATTTCTACAAACGCAGCAAACTGGCAAAATTCAGATGACCAATGTGTGCATGCCAAAGTTTTTCATCTGAAATAGCCCTTGAATCTGCAACAGCATTTGCAAAATTTTGTCCACACTTGTCATACAAAGTGAGCTTATACAGCCCACGGCACAAAAGGCCAGATGCAATAATTTCATCACCAAAACTGAGATCAAGAACTGTGTAACATTTAATGGCCTAATAACTTATGTGTAGCGGAAAATTAGCATGAACATAGTGGGCATTTCATTAGAATAGATTCCTAATGAGAATTACAAGAGTGCTTGGGTGGAGAGAGCAACAAAAAGCATAACACCTAGTTAGATAGCATCAACAATACTTTCAAAAGAGAGAGAAATTAAGCTATTAACAACAGTTGAGGACCGGATTTGCATGGAGCCGGTCCCCCCTCCAAAAGCCTTTGTATTATGGTTTCTCCCATCAAGAGAGACATTGTACAATACAATTCTTTGTGTTCCTTCAAGACTAGCTAATGCAATGAAGATGGAAGCTTCATGCACTAAGCAAAACACTTAACAAACACAACTTGAATTATCCCCGTTCTCAGACCCAAGACCTCACACACCTTTGAAGATGGTGAGAGCTAGCAGGGTATGAGAGTAGATTGAGAGGAAGAAGGAGTATCTTACGAGAAAGATGTACATCTCCTCACATAATCACTCATATTAGCATAGCTTAGCTTAGTAATTAGCTTGGTAGAGGAGATGAGCATGCATTGAAGCTTGGCTCTTGGTTGGACTTGCATCCACATGCCAAGAGAGTGTTGAGGTAGGCTTCTATCTCACAAGCTTGGAGTAGGTGATGAGTTCTCCATTAAAGCTTGGGAAGAGATAGTCTTCTCTTTCTTCACACATGAGATTGTGTGAGTGTGTGTGTGATAATGCCAAGCAAAAATCAGCCCTCTCTCTCTCTTGGGCGAGCCCCCTTGCTATTTGCTCTTCCTGCAGCCTCATTGGCCCTCCCCAAGTCAAGCCAATTACAATTATGCAGCATAAGTGATAGCCTTCTGACATGTGTCCCCCTTTCCCCTTTTGTGAGAGCTTGAGGTAATTAAATAATTAAACTAAACTCTCATTGGACCCCTTTGCCTCCTGGCCAATAGGAATCAGGCAAGCCATGGGGCTCCTGAATGCTCATTGGACCCTTTGGGAGACTGCCCAATAGTCTTCTAGGAGACTTAATTCTTATTGGTTTCTTTTATTAAATGTTTTTAAATTAATTAAAGTAGATTTACTCTAGCTTAATTCTCATTGGTCCACTTCAAGGGTCATCCAATAGGAATTGGGCACACCTTGTGGGCATCTGGGCTAGGGAGCTGACATGTGTCCCTAATTCCCTTTGTGTAAAGGGGCTTGTGTGTGTGTGTGTGTGGCTTTCTCTCTCATCCCCTAGAAGAAGGGCTCGCCCCCTCCCATGTAGGGATGTGCATTGACTTTGGAGAGCACACAAAGCATCCAATTCCCCCTAAGCTTTAACCCTTTGGACACAACCTTTGAATTTTGGAACCTTAGCATTTTGGAAGTCTTAATGGGCTGAACCTTAGGGTCTTTTTAGCCCATTGTTGCACATGGCTCTTTTGCAGATGGCCCCCCCTTTGGATCCCTATTTTCCCTCCTTTGGATCCCTACTGTGGCCGGTCGGCTAGCTTAACCAATATTCTAGCTTTTTCTCCCCTGGCACTTCCCCACATTAAATGATCAGTTTAATATGAGAAAATCATTTAGGAGAATTAGATATTGATTATTATGACAAACTGTACATCTGTCATCCACAAATTTGACTACAAGTCCAAGTCTAGCAAGTGCAGATACAGACAAGAGATTCTTCTTGATCCCAGGTACATAAAGTGCATCAACAAGTCTGAAAGAACTGCCATTTGCAGCAGTAAGCACAATCTTTCCAACTCCCTGAACCGGATAAGAGGCATTGTTGGCACAAGTGACTGAATTCCCATGAGGGACAGACTCGAGAGAGATAAACAATTCACGATGTGAGGTAATGTGCTTTGTAGCACCACTATCAAAATACCACACATAGCATGCATCATGGACAGCAGGATTGTAAGTGCACTCTGCGCTCAAAGCCCATTCTGCATCAACATCAGCAACACAGTCTCCTTTCACAGAAGACTCAACAATGGCTGCATTTGTAGTGGAACCAGCATTTGCAGTGGAACCACCCTCTTTCTTCTTAGCCTCTTTGGCCCTCAACTTAGGACACGACTTGATCAAGTGATCATTAGCTTTACAATAATGGCAACGCATCTTCTTTTTGCCCTTATCACCAGAATTGCCAGACGAAGTGCTACCAGCAGAAGCATTGGGAACATAAGTTTTGCCACTCGCAGCAGAACCATAAGAAGTGGCTGCATTGTTGTTACCACCCTTTCTTTGAGAAGCAATAAAAGCCAATTCAACTGCACGCGGTCTAGTCCTGTTTTTTCTAGAAAGTGACAACAATGTGCATAATGCATCAAACTTGACGACTTCTGGATTTCCTTGTGTCATAAGTCTCCAAGTACTAGCAAAAAGTCAGGTAGGAATCTAGTAAGGCATCAAGAGTAGTCTGCACAAGGGAACTGTCTAAAATGACTTCACCTGCAGAAATAAGTTGCTCATTGATATCCTTGACACTAGCAAGGAAAGTGTCCATATCAGCTTCCTCATGCATAATCTTCGACTCCAGCTCTTTACACAGCAAAGCAATCTTAGCCTCATTGCGACTTGCATAAAGACCAGCCAAAATATCCCAAGCCTGTTTTGCAGATTTTGTTGAACGAATGTGAGGAACAATGTTGCGCTTCACAGACAACGCAATCAATGCATGAGCCTGTGCATCCTTTAATCCCAACGAGCTTGTTCTACAGTAGGCAAAACAGCTCTCATAGCAGCAATCCTTGCAGCAAGACCTGCAACATCCTCAACATCGCCTATATCCTCAAAACCAGGACGTACATCAATGCCCTGCACAATATTCCAAACGCCCTTTGACACAAGAACATGTTGCATCATGTAAGCCCATATAGGGTAATTGTCCCCATCCAACCTGTCCTCAACAGCAAACATCTTGAACACATTGTGTTGTTGATGTCAGCTATGGTAAATGCTGCACTTGATGTGAAAACTACCCGAAAATACGAGAAGCGGAGCGGGAACAACACGTGCTATATAGTACAAACTATAAAATACTATGAGGCACCTGTTATGCAGAAAATGGCACTGATAGAATTTCTACACAAAAGGACGAAATTGCCTGTGCAGAAGTGCCTGTAGTGGAAATGGAGGCCGAAATGAGCCCGAATCAGAAATCTAAGCAGACAGAGCTCTACCAGCCTGCCCAAAATTTTTGTCGACTTGCGAACGCTTGCCAAAGCTCACTGAAATCAAAGAAAGTGAACAAGCATGTGCTGGAGCAGCTTGCGACTATGCCCAGGAGGACGCAACCTGCTCTAATACCAATTGTCTAAATTAGGGTTGCAGAGAAACGCACACAGCTTGGAGAAGACGAAGGAAGCTCAATGCACACATAAGGAAAGATAGATAGCCCTAGAGTGATGGGCGTATATACAATGCTCGGAGGAAAAAACCTCCTTAAGAGGGAAAAAATGCCCCGGCGGTCCTAGTGTGTTCACACACATCACTACCACATGTATATGGTAACAGGCCCTTTCCAAATTTTGAAGCCTATCAATGAGACGGCCTACCAACTCAAGTTGCCCAACCATTGGCTCATACACAATGCTTTTCATGTGAGCCTACTTAAGCCCTACAAAGGAGAGCCACCAAGTGAACCAATTATTGAAGACCCTTCCGAAGTTGAAGACCAAGAAGAGGTGCTACAACCTGAAGCTATCCTTCGGCATGAAGACAAGGTACTACGACATGGTAAGATTATCCGATGGTATCTTATTAAGTTCAAAAATTATCCTTTTGAAGATGCTAGATGGATGCAAGGAATACAACTTAAGGATAGTATGAACCTTGTCAATGCTTGTAATGTTTCATTAGAGTAAGCAAATGTACAAATTTCTTTTAAATGACCCATGTTTTTGTCTTATAAGACTAGTTCTCTTTTTAATTGTGCACAAATTTAAATAGTATGCATGCTTGGAATCATGTTGTGATGTCGATGTCTCTCAAACACCAAGTAGAAGTTGTCACTCTACTTTGGCAAAATGAAATGGACTAAAGAGCACACATGCTTGCGGCAACTATGTCTCCCCATCACCAAACGGATTAGTCATACATAGGGTAAAAAGGGATCCTCTACCCGCTAAGTCGGAATGACTAATAACTAAGGCTTTATCTCTTCTACCTCATAGTCGAGGATTACTATGATTTCAAGAGAGAGGTAATGTCATAAAATTTAATATCTAACCAACCCAAATGATTTCATATTAAACTGATCACTTAATGTGGGAGAATAAACGGGAACAAGGGTTAAGACATAGATATGTGCTTATAGATCTATTTCAACACGGGGCCAATGGTAAAGGGACCCAAATGAGAACTCCTATCAAACAGCAAGGCTAACCAATGGAGCATAAGACCTTAGGGTTAGCTTCATTAAAGACCTCCAATAATGTGTGTAAAAGTCCTTTGACCTTAGGTAAGCTTGAGGTGGGAACCCGATCTTGCTTGAGGTGTTGGTCATGCTTGATTAAGGTGCTTGAGGTGCTTGTCCTGCTGGATGATTAAGGTGCTTGTCTTGTTGGATGACTAACGTGCTTGAGGTGCTTTGTTATGCTTGCTTGAGAAGCTTATGGGAACACCCCCAAGCTAGAAGTGCTTTGTCATGGTTGATGAGTAAGGTGCTTGAGCACCTAAAGTCAAAAGGAGCCCTACATAAGAGGGGGCGAGCCCATATTGTAGGGGCTAGTGAGAGCGCACACACACGCGCGCGCGCACACACACGCACACTCAAGGTAACCCCAAGCCTTAAGAGGCAACAAGGACACATGTCAAGCTCCTACCCATGCTACCTTCATGAGGTGCTTGAATCCTATTGATCAGGCTTAAAAAGGGTCCAGTGATAAATTACTTGAATTATTTAATTGTTTTTGCATTTAACAAGTCCTCTCTCTCAAAGGGGAAAGGGAGACACTTGTCCCAAGGCTACCCTTGTTGCTTGTAATGCCTCCTGCTTGTGATTCGCTAGGCCTGGAGGGGTCCAATGAGCTTCAAGCATGAGCTACAAGGGGGGGGTCGACCCAAGCAAGCTAGGGGGTTGCTTAGGGGATATACTCACCCACAGACACACTCAACACACACTCTCATTGTGTACTATGCAAAGTGCAAGAGCTCGCTCTTCTCTCCAAGCAAGTAGAGGTTGAGATCCTACACCAACACTCTTGGCTATGGAGTGCAAATCCAACCAAGAGCCATGTTTCAATGCTTAAGCTTGCCATCTCCTTCTTCTTCACTACTATGCTATTATGTATGCTAGCAAGAAGAGTTATGATAAGTGAGGAGTTAATTCTTTCTCCTATGAAATGTTTCTTCTTCCTCTTCCCTACCCTCATTCCCTGCTAGCTCTCTCCACCTTCGAAGGTGTTTGAGGTCTTGGGATTGAGGCTTGGGATTGAGGCTTGGGATAGTTAAAGCTTTCTTCAAAGTTTATGTTATGCTTGTGATGCATGAAGCTTTCCATCTTCATTGCATCACCTAGGTCACAAGGAACACAAAGATTGTATTGTAACAAGTCTCTCTTAATGGGAGAAATATAATACAAATACCTATTGGAGGGGGGGCCGTCTCCACATTAATTCGGTCAACTGTTGTCACGTTCTCTAAATTCTCTCTGTTGCAAAAGTATTGTTCATGCCAAGTTAACTAATTGCTATGATTATGTTGTTACAACTATGTTCACGGGTTATGCTCACAAAGTAATTTCTTAAAAGTATTCTCCTAAATTTCCGCTACTCTCTCAAGTTAATAGGCCAATTCCATTACAAGGGTCTTATCATTTTGTAAATTTGCAGTTGATTAACAATAGAGCTGCTACACCAAGGACTTTTGGAGTTCCCTTTCTCGAGTATAATCAAATAGAGTGGTAACACAATGCCTAGTCTATCATTTACTATTGTGTTTAGGCTCATTATATCACGATTAGTGCGAGATTAAGCATTAATTAATTCTCTTCTATGTATCTTTTGGAGCTCATAAGTAGAGTTATACGTGTCTAATTGAGAAACTGTTTGTAGATTCACAATCATGGGTTCTAGTAGATTAACATAATTGTCGTTTCCAATAGATCAATATGTCATTGCATTTTGACCTGCTACCTAATGTCGCAATTTGTGCATGTGTTTGAATTCGGTGGAAGCTAGCACATTTGCTAGCTATTGACTTGCTTACACCTCAGGTTTGCACCTCAATTAATCAGAGTATGATGTGTGGACAAGGTTGATCAATTTTTACATTCTGGTTGTGATTTGCTTTGCATTTGACATGTTAAAGTCCTCAAGCACATACTCGCATTGAATTAAACATTAGTGTAGCCTCAGTGTCCTAGTCAAGTCACTACTCTCCTTATATTGACATATATGTGCTAGTTTGAGAGATGGTATATCAAGACTTTGGACTAGAGCTACATTCATTTATCAGCTAGAGTAGGATTAGTTAAAGAGTGATTAAATGAAGGAATCCACGCACTCTCAGTAGCCAACAAGTGGAGAGACTTGTCCGGGACCTTTTAGGAGCTTATTGAGTTGGCCATTGTGTGTGCATGATCAGATTAATGATCATAATCTCTTTGCATATCATGGTTTTTTGTTTGATCATGCCTGCTTTCTTGATCCTTAGGTTGAGTTGAGGGAAACTTGAAATTGTTTCATCTTTAGTGGTTGGCAATTCATCTCATAGATATATCTAGGTGATGAGCTTGAATTCAGCCCATTCTGAATCTAGACATTATCATGTGGGCTTCAAGGCTATTTTGATGCATAGAAGGATGAATATAATAGCACCAAAACAAGGTGAAAAGTCACAAAGGCCTACACAAGAGGATGAGAATGTCCCTCTTCGTAGAAATAAGAAAAACAAATGTCAACCATCTCATAGTGGCCTACATATACATCAGACGATGCTTAGTTAATGCCCCACTCTCAAGAAACAGAAAGAAAACTGGTTCACCATCATTAACTTGCCATGGGGCACTAATCAAGAAGCTTTATCCAACAGTCCACAATTACTCCCAAGAGCTTCTCATGGCCTGGTCAATACACTAATACCATCGTGTTTTAAAAAAGAATTGAAGTATTGCTTATGGTCCATAAACAGAAATCATAATGAGAAGAATGTGCTTCATTAGCAGTCTGTACTTGTATGCCTTGAAACGAAGTTCTCAATCAAAGGATTAACCAAATGGGGTGCTTCATCCTGAAAAAGTGAGGAGCACTTATAAATGAGGCCATGCAGAACAGGATAGGGAAAACAGAGAACTGTTGGTAATAATACCTGTGGGCAATGTCCAACGTTGGGCAGCACACGAAACTCCTCCACACAGCTGTAAGTTCCATATACCCTTCCCAACTCTATGGGCTCCCACGGATCTTTCTCACCCCACCCTATCAGGACAGGACACTGAATCCCCAGCGATGTATCACGTCAGTCACAAACACCGTACAATGCATTCACATGCAACAAAAGTAGAAAGAAGAACTGTTTGTAAAAAAGATGAAGATTGATATGATAATGCCGAAATTGCAAAACTCATGAGCTTGGGGAATCTCTTTTAATCATTGGTAACTGATACAGTCACGTTCTTGTGAGTCTATGAATTTGAAGCCAAGCTATAGCTGTTGTACATTCCATGCCCTAGGGATGATGTTCTGCATTTACTATCCGGTGTTCATGATTCTGATTTCATGTCTCTTAATCCTTATAAACAGTGCACTACAGAGACCTAACTGCTATCATTTGAACATAACAAGCACTTTGAACAGAAAATGTGAGAGAACATGCTCAAGAGGGTTTGCAAGAGCTTTTGCAGACACACCTTGATGTTGGGAAGCATCTCCTCTGGTAAAGGACCACCAGAATAGCAAATGAAGTCCAAAAAGACATCCACAGCACCTGGTTGTAAGCCAGGCAGCAATATTTTCTCCACTAACTCGTCAGTAACAGCACTATCATCATGGTAACACTGCAGAACCACAGATAGAGAAGGAACCAAAAAGGAAAAAAATGTGAGATGATTGCGGACCTACCAAAGGATTTTCCCTTGAAAAATACTCTCACAGAAAGATAATACCTCACAAAGTATCTTCTTGACAGATTGTGACGTTGCTACTGCTTGAAAGAACCTCTTCCCCAGATCAGTGTCTCTACAAAAAAAATCACCCATCTCATATTCACTATTGAGTCCACAAAAACATACAAAATCTGTTTGGCAAAAACCATCCCATTTTCATTGCACCTTAAAAGGTTTTGAAATGTCCTCACAAATGGTCGAGCAAACCATTGCTGCTTTTTTATGTGAAGCATTCGGAGAGAGATATTCAGAAGCATCAACCCTCTAATTGAATCGGAATCATACAGACCAGCTTGAAGACCAACTATTCCTGTACAAATCTTCTCAATGATGCTTCAGGTGGATGATACTGCAATAACGATTCAAAGAGCGTGAAACAAATTGCACTACGTCAAAATTTAACTAAAGAACCCACTGCAACACAATTTCCAGATAGCATCTAAAGGCATAAATCCTGCCACAATGTTCAGATTCAACCATTTTGGCATTTCAGCAGCCTTTTACAGAGAAGGTCCAATAGTTAAGCTGATTATTTTAGCAGTAAACCATGAAATCAAAAAGGAAAAGGGTGATTAACTATCCGCTTTCATCCAATTAAAAGCAAGCTAGACGAGTGCAGAGAATACATAAAAAGAAAATATTTTGTTTGTATTCCCTTTTGTCGTCTACACAGATGGTTCTTGTACCAGACCCCATAATGTCCTATATATTCACAAGAACTTGAACTACAGGTGTGTATCATAGAACACTAAAGAAGCAGCAGAAACTCACCTCCAACTGAATTACAGATAAGAAAAGCCCTGTCCTTCACTATGTCAGAGCGAAATGCAAGCACTTGATTGGCCCAGTTCTCAAAATTATAGATGGAATTTGGCGGAGCCGCACTTGGGCTAGGTTTGTCAGAGTAGCCATATCCCAAAAGATCGATGGCAAAAACTCTATGCTGACTTGCTAGTACAGGTATATTTTTTCTCCAGTGATCACTGCACACAGTAAACAAATTCCCATCGTAAGGAAATACATGCATTTTTCCGTCACACATCAATAAAACTCCAAGGATCAAACCCTAGAGAGTGTACATACCTTATAAGGTCGACAAGATTTAACTCTACAGACTACACAGAACGACAATAAAAGAGGGAACACAAATTAAAGCATTCCACTATTTTACCCCGAGTAGCCACAAAGAGGCCTCATAAGAATATGAAAAGGGAAGTTATGAATCATGATTGTCCAGAGGTAATACAAAGCAGCCTACAATTGTCTTTGTACAATTTATATATACCGAGATGAATCTTCGATAAGCCCAGATTCACCCTTAAAGGAAACTGCAAGATATAGACCCATGGTAGTCACCCACAAGACAATATAACCATCAGTTCCATTATGCATAGTATTGACTAAATACCACGACATCCCCACTAACATCATCTGTTCCCAATAGTGGGTGTAGAACTAGGTACCAACATATGGTCCCAAACATAACACACACCACACGCACACACACATGAGCATACATCAACACAAAGTTATAACTTGGACAAAAACTTCACAATGTTAAGTTTGCCTGTCCGCTATACGACCAAAAAATATACCTAGCTGAATCCAGGATAAGCCCACATTCACCCTTAAAGGAAAGTGCAAGGTATAGACCATTGCAGTCACCCACAAGACAATATAGCCATCAGCTCCATCATGTATAGTATTGACTAAATACCACGACATCTTCACTAACATCGTCACTGCCCAATAGTGGGTGTAGAAGTAGGTACTAACATATGCTCCCAAACACAACACACACCAAGCACCAACAAATAAAATTGCAAGAAATTCCTAAAAACAAACCAGATAGCATGGGTAATATGTTTTCTTCCTAGGTCTATTATCATTTGTAAGGGTAACCTAAAAAGCTTGACAAGGTGCACAATTGGCTCATTCAAAGTGCACCAAGAGAAGTTCTTTCTTCCTTCACTAAAAAAATATTCACATATGCAACATTTGGGAGTGAAAGGATTGAAGAGTTCAAAGCCTCACGAGTCACCAGTACAGAAGTTCACACGGTCATTTAATGATGCATATGGTATTCCCGGGACAGAAGTTCACACGGTCAGCATGTTGCATGTGAGCCCTCAATGCGGGCCTTGTAACCTCCATGTACATGTTTCCTTTGTGACTGTACATGCACTGGCCGACTTCATGTATATGCTTGTATTGCGGGTCATGTGACCATTTTCATTCCATGTTGATGCAAGAGTTTCGTTGATATGGGTGAGAATATGAAAGACTTGTCTTTGTTGAGGGTTCCATACAGGCATGGAGAATAAGGAGGTGTTCATGAGTGG
The DNA here is from genome assembly GCF_014529385.1 of Adiantum capillus-veneris. Taxonomy (NCBI): domain Eukaryota; kingdom Viridiplantae; phylum Streptophyta; class Polypodiopsida; order Polypodiales; family Pteridaceae; genus Adiantum; species Adiantum capillus-veneris. The sequence continues at coordinate 113,884,100 of NC_140933.1, forward strand.
TAATTAAATTTCAGAAACAAGTTGTGACGTTGGACACCAAGGAGGCCAAGCTAAGGGTACCCCACTGTTGGCTTTCCCTGTGCCAACTACACCCAACTTTCTCAAGATTTCATTAGACAAATATATGGAGTGTCCGTCATGGCTTTAAAATCCCTTAGGCTTCCTCGAGTATTCTTGGTCCCAAATGTGGCCCTTTCCTTGCTGATTCGATCGATCAACCATTAGCAAAACAAAAGAGATCATAACATACTTACTCTTACCTTCACATCAGAAGTGGCAAACACAAATGAGTTTCTAAGTAGACGTTATGGAGTTAACTCAATGGCAAGAAGACGTGTCACAAAGTGATGACATGGCATGCCCAACTCGAAGAGAAATGGCAGGAACTGAAACCTGAAAAAATGAACCCAGGAAGTGTGGCCGAGAGGCCTAAACTGAAGGGGTTAGGGCTTTAAAATAAAACTACCTGTTGTTACGCAAAGAAGCGCCGAAGAAGTGGGTAGAATTCAAGAGAATTTTCACTTCTGCCTCAATAACATAGGAATATGAAGAAGATGTCATTGTGGTTTTGCATCATCTGAGAATGATTAAGAAAGACACATTCGATGACTACTGCCAGAGGTTTTGGGATACCTATTTTCCAGTGTCTTCATTTCGGAGGGTCACTTTGACGGACCAGATCAACGATTTTGTTGTGGTTTGCCAAAAGAGATTCGACAGTATTGTCTGCAACAGAAGTCTGACTCTATTCAGAGACTTATGGGGCAGGCCAAGCAAGGTTTTGGAATGCATGTCGGCTCATTGACTTATCCTAAGGACAAGCCAGTGTCCACCTCAACAGGGCAAGAGTCTTCTAGTGAAGAGAATGAGCTAGGGGAACCAAATGAAAGTTCATCAAAGGATTCTGGAGAAGTGAGGGAATCAAATGATAGTGCGTCCGAGGATTCCGACGAACCAAGGAACCAAATGCAAGTTCATCAGAGGATTTTAGAGAAGAAAGGGAATCAAATGATAGTGCATCTGAGGATTCCGACAAAGCAAAGAATCAGCTGACGGTTCCTCGGAGAATTCAGACGACTCAGAATGACGTGCCAAAGGACAAGGGAGGCCAACAAGGCTATCAACATGTAAGGTGCAGCGGAAGTGAATGTTGAACTTTGCTCAAGATGAGTGCTCCGAACTGAGCTCAAGGGTTCCTTTTACTTACGAAAGAGAGAGCCTTCCGTTCCTTATGTGAGAGAGTGCAAATGATCACAAACAAACTGAATGACACTGTGAATGAAGGTGCTGAGACACAGAGAGAGAGAGAGAGAGAGAGAGAGAGAGAGAGAGAGAGAGAAGAATACGACACCAGACGGTTGCCTCCTCCAAGGGCCCCCCTCTCTATGGCGAGAGAGGTCTATGCTATTGATTGCACAAATCCGGTACAATGGTCTATATGCATATGGACTTGCCAATGGTCGACGACAATGATGACAACGACAAGACGGGCTGAAATCTGAAAACGCTAGGGACTGAAATCTGCAAATCTGAATACTGGCACTGTGTCGGTGAGGACGGTGATGGCGACGACGCGACGACGATGCGTTGAAAACGCAGATGCTGAAATCTGCGAACAACGGGCTGAATCTGAAAACGCTAGCTGATCTGACCGTGCGGCAAGGATCTGCTGCGAGCAGGTGAGATCTGCGAGGTTTGGGGCTGATCTTGCAAAGTTAAGTGCTGAAAACTGGAAACACTGATGTGCTTGGGCTGAACTGTTGCTAGAAACTGCAAAACGCTAGGCACTCTGCAAACTAATAATGCTAGGTGAACTGTAGCAAAACGCCAAGGCTGATGTGCAAACTGAAAATGCTAACTGCTGAAGTCTAAAAACGCTGGCTGATTTGGGAACTCCACAAACGCCAGGTTGATCTTGTGGCTGAAAACGCTAAGTCTCCTGCCGGTTCTTGCTGAGAAGGTGCACTCTAGCGCTAAGTTTCTTTTATAGAGCTTAGCAAATTTGCCCTACCCAGTTTCCCAACAAAGTCACTTATTAATAATAAGTGAAAAATGGATAAAATAGGAAAAATGGGTTTTGTGCACTGTTAAATGCTCATGATGGATACTGATTGTAATGCTGATGATCATGTTGTGTGCAACCAGAGGATATGCAACTACTCTAAGTGCCTGGACATGCACCGTCTGCGCACAGGCTCACAGAGATGCCAGAACACTTCCTAAGCTGACCTGAACCCTAGACTTGAAGTAGCTTGTCCACATGCACATAGGGTTAGATGTGCACGTGACATCCCCTCCTTTTTAAAGTGAGGTACTGGTATCGATCTGCATGGCTTCTTTGTAGGCTGCCAACAATTTTGGGTAATTTTTGAAAAACTCTTCATCGACCCACACTGCCTCGTGGGTTCCTCGATCCTTGAACTTCAAAAAATACTGTCTGACTTGCTTCTTTGAACCATGGCAAAACCGATGCAACAACACTTGCTCCGGCTCCATGACTTCAACTTCATCGATGATCTCAAGCTCTTCTTCTTCGGAAATGTCCTTCGGAGGTGTTCTCTGAAACACTTTCAACCAAGAGACATGGAAAACGTTGTGCATTGACCATGAATTAGGCAATTGCAATTTCACAGAAACCTCATTTATCTTTTTAATGACAGGAAATGGACCATATATTCTGAAAGGCAACTTAGGACATTTCTTTCCAACTTGCTTAAGACATTGCTTCATGATTCTTAAATAAACCCCATCCCCTTCCTTGATAGAAACATCATGACGATGCTTGTTAGCCTGTCGTGAGTAAGACTCGTGAGCCTTGCTTAGCCGAAGCTTCACACTCTCAGAAATCTCATCCAACGACTAACTTTCAGCATTGGCATTAGGCATTTGAATGACCGAGCGAGTCAAAAGTAATTGGAGCGGACGGCCAAAAGCTGCCTCATACGGAGTTCGACCAATGGCAGAGGAAAAGGAACCATTCAAAATAGCCTAAACCAATGGGAGATAGAGCTCCCAACAAGACTGCTGATCATGCGCATAAGACTTCAGAACATCAAAAGCCAACTGATTGTAAATCTCTGTTTGACCATTTGACTGTGGATGAAAAGCCCATGAAAAATTCAACTTAGTGCCAAAATTTTCAAAGAGTGCCGCCAAAAATTGGACGTAAACTTAACATTTCTATCTGAAACAATCAATTTTAGCAAACCACAGAGGGGTACCAATATTTTATAAACAACCGTGCTACATCTTATGCTGTGATTGTGGCCTTACAAGGAATCAACATGCAAAACTTGCTTAAACGATCAACAATTGTCAAACATTGAGTGTTCCTTGAATGCAAACTAGGTGGAAGGTTAGTCACAAAATCCACGGAAATATCCTGAAAAAGTCCATCAGGAATAGGCAGCGGAAGCAAGAGGCCTTGCTGCTTACCCCGAGAAGCTTTTACCTTTTGACAAATAGTGCACTGTGTGACATAACGAAACACATCCTTTCGCATTTTAGGCCAAAAAAAGAATCTTTCTATTTTTTCCAGAATGGTGTTCAATCCCATGTGCCCACCCGTGAGAGTCATGTGCATCGTGCAATATGGTTGTCCTAAGAGAGGATAACACACATAGACGGTGACGAAAATACAACAAACCATCACGAATGAGATAGTTGTTAGGCCCTTGGGAAGCAAGAGCCTACAACCATTGCTTACCAAACTCGAAATCTGCGTACTGGTTCTTCATGCTGTCGAAAGACACACCCTGAAGAGAAACTGTGGATCTTGACTCAAGAGTCAGGATCTATCCTTTGCGACTTAACGCATCTGCAACAGGGTTAGTGTTAGGGAATAAAGGCCTAAGTGCCTTGTACTTACTAACTTATAAGTTAAAAGACTTATAAGTGAGGGGGCCCAAGTGTGAATGGCCCCCTAGTCAGTTACTCATATACTCAAATGTGAAGCCCAAAAGAACAGTAGCGTGGCTTTTCCCAAAAATTCAACGAGCTCTCTCTCTCTCTCACGTTTTCTCTGCGTGTGCTCTTTCTGCGCCAATCTCCTCTTCTCCTTCACTCTCATTGCATAGGACAGCAAGTGGGCTCTCTCTCCTGCTCCCCCACACATGGTATCAGAGCTTTAGGGTTTCCAAGAGAGCCATTTTCGCAACACAGATCAGAATTCTGTTCTTGCTCGCTGCGGGAAGGATATTCAACCGATTTCGATCAACTCTGTCGCGAAGGGATCCTCTCACCGTGTAGAATCGACCTCCGGTGACAGTTTCCCCAAAATTAGGGTTTCAAAAACTGGCGAACAGCAGCCTATTTCTGCTGAAATTGACCAATTTCGGGGTCAATTTGATGCAATTTCATTAGGGCAAGTATCACAGGTCAATCTTACAGGTGTTTCCACCAACGAGGTTCTGAAAATTCAGCAAAACAGGTGTTTACAGGTCTGATTTTTGCCCTAAAACAGGGAATTTCAGCAAGCAAATGATGTATACACCTTGTGGAAACCTTTGGTAAGGGTTTGGCAGTGAATGTACGCTGTTTTGGGGTGATTTCGCGTGAAATTTGCTCGCTGTTTTTCTGTAACAGCAAGCTGTTTTTTGCCCGATTGCGCACATTTGGGCGTGTTTAGGTCGGCAAAACAGGGTTTCAGTGTTTGCAATCACTCAGAATGGCTTCTAGCAGTGAAAGTGGCAATTTGTTGCACATTCGCAAGCTTGAAGGTGCCCATAACTTTGCTATATGGAAGAAGCAATGTTATAATGTGATGTTGCAAAAGAAACAGGCGAAACCTATTAAGTTACAGGGTGTGAAACCGGTTGATATGGAGGTTGAAGAATGGGAAGAAGTGGACGAGTTGGCTCGTTCCACGATCATGCTTTCGGTGTCTGACAATTTACTCTTCAATGTAGAGAATGAGCAGACAGCATGGGGCATGTGGAAGCGTTTAGACGAGTTGTATGCACAGCAGAGTGCTGCCAGTAAAGTGTATTGGCTTAAGAAGCTTATGGATCTCCGCATGAAGGAGGGCACGCACATGTCAGTGCACCTCAATGAATTCAATTCTATTTTCAGCCAAATGACAGAGCTGAAATTCACGATTGATGAGAAGTTCAAAGCTACTTTTCTGCTATGCACATTGCCCGAGAGTTGGGATGTATTCCGGACAGCTCTTAGTAACTCAAGTGCGTCACTTAAGTATGCAGATGTAGAGAGTTCTCTCTTGATGGAAGAGATGAACAGGAAGAACACCACAGGTGGGTCTTCTAATGCATTGCACTTGAGAGGCAGGTCTCAACAGAGGGAGAAATCTGACAGTAAGGACAGGGCACGCAGCAAATCTCGTAGAAAAGATGTTGTGTGTCATCATTGTGGAAAGAAAGGGCATTATAAACGGGAATGCTATGAGTGGAAGAAAGAGAAGAACAAGGGTGCTGAAACTGATGCAAAGGACAAGGGAAATGCCAAGAAGAGCACTGTGTTGATTGAGGAAATCAATGTTGCTAGTAGTTGTGACAGTGACAGCAGCACTGATGTACTCAATGCCTCTTCTGTGGATGCACATACCCTTGCTATGGGTTCTGATGTGGACATGCATACTTGGATTCTTGATTCAGGTGCCTCCTTTCATGTAACACCTCATAGGGATTGGTTTACACAGTACTCAGGTGAGGTGCAGGGCACTGTTTATTTGGGAGATAACTATGCATGTGACATTGCAGGTATTGGCAGTGTCCAGTTTTCCTTTGCTGATGGTGACTTTTGTTTTGCACAAAGTGCGCCATGTGCCACAACTCAAGAAGAGTTTGATTAGTACAGGGCAGCTAGATGATGCAGGCTATCACACCACTTTTGGTGATAGCAAGTGGAAAATTTGTAAAGGGGCCCGGATTGTAGCCAAGGGTTGTAAATCGGACACTTTGTATCCTTTGCATGTATCTAATGTGCGTGACCATGTTGTTGCCGTAATCGAGCAGCCAAGTGTTTCTTTGTGGCATGGCCGGTTGGGACACATGAGTAAAAGAGGAACGGAAACTCTGTCTCGTTGTGGTTATTTGCCGTGTTTGAGGTATGCTGATTTTTCTCATTGTGAGCACTATATTTATGGTAAGCACAGTCAAACACCGCACAAAAGGTCTCTTTCTTTGAAGTCTGACAGGTTAAACTTAGTGCATTCCGATGTATGTGAAATGCCACAGTTGTCCTTAGGGGGAAAGAAATATTTTGTCTTGTTTATCGATGATGCTACACGTAAGGTGTGGGTGTATCCAATACGTGCTAAAAGCGATGTTTTGGATACTTTCAAGAAGTTTCTTGCGTTTGTTGAGAATCAAACTGACAAGAAGCTTAAGTCTTTGCGCTCAGACAATGGGGGGGAGTATGTATCAAAAGCATTTATTGACTTTTGTGCTACTAAAGGTATTAAAAGAGAGCTCACGGCTCCTTTTAATCCCTCTCAGAATGGAGTTGCAGAGAGGTTGAACCGGACTATCCAAGAGAAAGTTCGGAGTATGCTGTCACATGCTGCATTACCTCATGGTTTTTGGGCAGAAGCTGTGCAAACAGCTATTCACTTGATTAATCGCTCACCTAGCAAGGCTTTGGGTGGAAAGGTGCCTGAGGAGGTGTGGTCTGGCAAGCCACCCTCATATGCACATTTAAGAGTGTTTGGTTGTGAGGCCTATGTTCACATCCGGAGTGAACTGCGCACCAAACTAGAACCAAAGTCTCATAAATGCATTTTCCTAGGATATGGTGAGGATGGTGAAATGGGGTATAGATTATGGGATCCCGCATTACGGAAAATCATACGCAGCAATGATGTCATCTTCAATGAGAATTGCATGCACAAACAGCCCACAAAGGTCGAGGAAGTGCGCCGGGTTGTTTTTCGTGAAGATGTTACATATGGATAGCCAAGAAGGCCCAATGTTCAGCAGCCTTTACATGTTGAAAATGGTGCTGAAAATCAGCCATTAGCTGCTGAAAATCAGCCCCAACAAGTTGCCATTGATGCACCACAGGTAGGGGAACAGGTTGATGCTCCTAGACCGCCCGTTGTTGCGATGCAACCGGCTGAACAGCCTGCTGTTTTTGATGGTTTACAGGCTGAAAATCCACCTGTTATGGATCATTGGGTGCGTAGGTCTACTCGGGTGACAAGGCCCCCCGATAGATATGAACCGTCTTTGGACTATGTCATGCTTACTGATTGTGGTGAGCCGTCTTGCTATAAAGAGGCTATGCAACGGGAAGACAGTAAGAAATGGTTCAAAGCAATGGTTTCGGAAATCCAGTCTTTGGAGAAAAACCATACATGGGACTTGGTTGATTTGCCTAAAGGGCATAAGGCTCTGCCATGTAAATGGGTTTACAAGACCAAGGTCACATCTGATGCTTCTTCTAAGTACAAGGCACGTTTGGTTGCTAAAGGGTACAAGCAAAAGCATGGTGTGGATTTTGATGAGATTTTTTCTCCTGTTGTAAAGCTTGCCACATTATGTCTTGTTTTAGGCCTGATTGCTTCTGAAGATATGGAGTTAAAGCAAATGGATGTCAAAACAGCGTTTTTGCATGGCGATTTGCTTGAGATAATCTATATGATGCAGCCAGAAGGTTTCTTGTCAAAGGGGCAAGAGAAGAAAGTATGTAGACTCTTGAAGAGCTTGTATGGTTTGAAACAGTCTCCCCGTGCATGGTATCACAAGTTTGATACATTCATGAGGTCTCAAGGATACAAAAGAAGTAATTCTGATCACTGTTTGTATATCAACACGGCAAGTGATGGATCTCTTCTATTGCTGATTTTGTATGTTGATGACATGCTTATTGCGGGTAAAAACGTCACGGAGTTGGATGCATTACAGCAAAGCTTAAAGAATCGCTTTGACATGAAGGATCTTGGTGATGCTAATCATATTTTGGGCATGCGTATCTCTCGAGATAGACCTAACAGGCGTCTGTATCTATCTCAACGAGATTATGTTAATAAGGTGCTACATCGTTTTCATATGGATGGGGGAAAGGCACTTGGTACTCCGCTGCCTCCATATGTAAAACTGACTGCACATGACTGCCCAAACACAGATGATATGTGGGCTGAAATGGCCAAGATTCCTTATGCATCAGCCGTTGGCAGTTTGATGTATGCTATGGTTGCTACACGTCCGGACATTGCATTTGCGGTGGGAGTGGTAAGCAAGTACATGAGCAATCCTGGAAAAAAGCATTGGGAAGCAGTGAAGTGTATCTTGAGATACTTGAAAGGCACTAAAGACCTGTGCATTTGTTTTGGGAAGAGTGAGACATCTGTGCATGGCTTTACAGATGCAGATTTTGCTGGACATCCAGATTGCAGGAAGTCTACCTCTGGATATGTGTTTACATTCACAGGAGGTGCAGTTTCTTGGATTTCTAGACTGCAAAAATGTGTTGCTTTGTCTACCACTGAGGCTGAGTATGTGGCTGCCACTGAGGCATGCAAAGAAGCTTTGTGGCTCATGCGTTTGGTAGAAGAACTTGGCATTAAGTCACCGGTTCCTGTGCTACACTGTGATAGTCAGAGTGCTATTATGCTTGCAAGGAACCCTGTTTTTCATGCCAAGACAAAGCACATCGAGGTGAAGTATCATTTCATCAGAAGTGTGCTTGATGACAAGAGCATTACACTTGTCAAGGTGCACACAGATGACAATCCTGCAGATTTTTTGACCAAGAGTCTTCCAGCAGAACGGTTTGCATATTGCCGACAGATGATGAGTGTTGGATGAGTAAGTGCATGATCAGCTAATGTATCATAGTTAGTTGATTCTTTGATCTCCCAAGGTACATTGCCTTTAGGTGGGAGGTTGTTAGGGAATAAAGGCCTAAGTGCCTTGTACTTACTAACTTATAAGTTAAAAGACTTATAAGTGAGGGGGCCCAAGTGTGAATGGCCCCCTAGTCACTTACTCATATACTCAAATGTGAAGCCCAAAAGAACAGTAGCGTGGCTTTTCCCAAAAATTCAACGAGCTCTCTCTCTCTCTCACGTTTTCTCTGCGTGTGCTCTTTCTGCGCCAATCTCCTCTTCTCCTTCACTCTCATTGCATAGGACAGCAAGTGGGCTCTCTCTCCTGCTCCCCCACAGTTAGCTTTTCCAGGAACATACTCAATCAAACCTCCAAATTGCTCAAAAAATTGTGAGCACCGAGCTTGGCGATCACTCCAATGTGCACGAGGCATAGACTGGAGCCACTTGAGGGCTTTGTGATCTGTGCGAACTGTGAACTCTCTACCATACAGAAAATACTTCCAATGCTTAAGAGAGTTAATGACAGACAAAAGTTCTTTATCATAAACTGATTAGTTCTTTTCGACACTATTGAGCTTCCGACTAAGGGATGCAACTGGACGGCCATGCTATTGAAGCACAGTGCCTATAGCGACGTTGCTCGCATCCGTCCATATCTCAAAGGGGTCGTTCTAAGAGGCAAGGATAAGACACGGCGCTTTTGTCACCGCGACCTTGAGAGCTGCGAAAGCCTCAATGGCTGCCTCGGGCAAATCCACGCATTGTCAGTGAGTCTTTACCCCTTTCAAAACATCTTTCATGGGTGCGGCAATGCGTGCAAAATTCTCTATGTGCGAACTCTATGCTTGACATAAACCAAGAAAAGAACGCACATCATATGCAGTTTTGGGCAAATCCCAATAACGTACCTGTTCCACCTTCACAGGATCTAGCTTGACGCCTTCTGCAGAAATGATATAACCCAAATAAGTAACTTCATTGAGAAAAAACTCTGATTTCTTCGTTGCAATGTACAGTTGACACTCATCCAAACGGGTTAACACCCTTCCTACATCCTTTTCATGTTGTTCCCACGACGCAGAAAAAATGAGAATATCATCAAGAAAAATGAACACACATACACCAACCATATTGCCAAAATGACCTACCCTGAGACGGTTAAATGTACCCACGGCACTTGTCAATCCAAAACTACATACTCCCTTTGCCCTCGTTCTGTGCAAAAAGCGATCTTGTAGATGTCGCCTTTGAATACCCTTACCTGATGGTATCCACTTTTGAGATAGACCTTACTGAAAACCTTTGCCCCATTGAGCCTATCAAGGATATACTCAATGCGAGGCATCGGAAACTTGTTCTTGACAGTCATCTTGTTCAATGCCCTATAATCAACACACAAACGAGACGAACCATCCTTCTTGCGGACAAACAAAATAGGAGCAGCAAAAGGACTTACACTAGGACGTATGAATCCTCTGGCCACCAACTCCGTAAGTTACCGCTCTAACTCTTCTTCCTGAGTCTTGTTCAAGCAGTAAGGAGCCTTACTAACAGGTTGCGCCCCCTCCGTAAGTTCAATGCGATGGTCCTCCGGCCGCTCGGGTGGGAGACGGGGTGGAAGATCATCCTGCAAAAAGAGATGCTTAAACTTGGTAAACAAAGTTGAATACCTGTCTCGAGTCTGAATGCTCTGGGTAACTGGAGAGGCATAGATGAATGCCGCTTGTGCTCCTCTTCATAATTCACGCTTTGCCTGCACACATGAGAAATGAAAGGCAAGAATGCACACCCTCCTCACCACGAATGATCATGGGACAGTCACTTTTGGCATTTAGAGTGAGAGTATTGTCCGCCCAATAAATGAGAGGGTTAGGCTCACGAAACCATCTAATGCCCAAAAGCATATCACATCCTAAGAGAGGAGACACGACAAATTTTCTACGGAAGGCAGCCTGTTGAACTGTAAACAACACATCAAGGCACTCTTGCGTAATGAGAGAGTCCATACCGAGAGCGAAGCCCGACACCTCGAGAGGAGATGTCTGACTAACCTCTAGGCGGGCTCTCTCTACAAGCGGCACTAATCACATCATGCATACTGCCTGAATCAAACAATATGACAAAACACTGACCCTTCACATGACCATAACACTTAAAAGAGAGACTCATCAATGTGTGTGTCAGAAACATGTGAAGACTCAGATTGGTTCATTAAAGTGCTTGTGGTAGCTGCTAGTGCTTTGGGTTCTTTAGGTGGGGCTGTCTTAGGACAAGCCGCCTTAACGTGACCCTTGACGTGACATTGATAACAACGACCTTACTTAGCATAAATGACTTGTTCTTATGCCGTTATGTATCCTCCTATAATTCCTTTTGCGGATTTTTCATCCAGGGTTAGCTTAGGTTTAGCGGGTGTTTTAGCTTTACCCTTAGATTTATTTTGAAAGTTCTTTTCCAAAGGATTAGATGAAGATTGGCTAGAAGAGTTACCGTTCTTACCATTCTTACCGCTATGTGGGTTTTGAGGAGTCTGAGAGGTACTTGAGAAGACTTGTTCTCCTTAGGCTTTCCCTTATTGTGCTTCATCTACTGTGCGAGAGCAATCGCTACCGCCTTGTTGAGATCTATTGGATTGAGTACTTTGACATCATACTTGATATACTCGTCCAAACCATAAAGGAATGCCTCTTTGTGCTCATCATCCAATTTTCGTAATTGGGTACCGAGCTGCAAAACACGATTAGAGAAAGACATAATTGGCATACCATTTTTCTTGAGACCACGCCAATCATCTTTCAACAACGCTAGGTATTGAGGAGGCATAAACCGTGCCTTGAGCTTGTCTTGGAAGTCGGCCCAATTGAAGGAAAGGGGCACGCCTTCTTCAGCTTCCTCTAGGTGCACGGTCAACTGTGCCTCTTGCCATGCGTGATACCAATCAATGGCATCACCGACAAGGTAAATGGTTGCCGTCAAAACCTTGCTATTCCCCAATCTTCTTAGTTGTTGCAAAGTAAGCATTAAATTGATACAACCAAGAGTGAATAATAGTAGCATTCCTCTTACCATCATACTTACTGAACGTCAACTTCTCAGTGACGGGGTTGTTGGGAGTCCGAATCTCTGCTTGTGCTACTTGATGAACTACCAACATCGTTGACCGGCTCGGGCTTCGAGGTGAGTACCTGTAGGACCAACTCTTGCATGCGTTGGTCTCTCTGCGCCTCACGCTCTAACTCCAAGGCCGCTCGTCTTTCTTCGGCCGCCAAGCACGCTTGATTACGCTCGTGATCCAAGGCTGCATTTCTTTCTTCGCACTCGCGATCCAAGGCGGTGCATTGCGCTTCTTGTTGTAACATCATGTCCATCATCGTCTTGACCAAAGCCTCCATAACATTTGGTGCAATCCTTGGCATAGATGGGGAAGGGGGAGGGTCGGGAAAACCTCTTGGTGAGGAAAATTCTTCTTCGCCACCTCCATGCTCATCACCTCCACGTAAAGTATCCATTCCGCTTCGGGTGATGACCATACACTAAGATCTTGGGTACTTAAGTTCACGAGGAACTTGGGTTCTTGAGCTTCTTGAGTTCTTCCTTTAGCTTGCAATCTGTGTTAGAGAAGGCTTTTCTCTTACCCGAGCTCTACTCTTCCCTGCGAGCGCACCCCTTGGAGGCCTTGCGCTCACACCAAGGTTGCTTTTTCCCATCTCACGTCGATTGGCCAGCCACTAAGTGCACGGTCCGCTCTCAATGAGTGAAAAGAGGAACAAGGGGAGGCCGGACAAGCCTTCTTTCTTGGGTTACCTGTCACTCTTCAAAAACACGATTAGGAATCGACACGCCCAAGTGGACTTGAGTTAGGTGCGATTGCAACAAGCAAAAACATTTCTGTGGTTCTTTCCTTGAGTGATACAGAACACTGCCAAAGCTCTGATACCAATGTAAGGTGCAACGGAAGTGAATGTTGAGCTTTGCTCAAGATGAGTGCTCCGAACTGTGCTCAAGGGTTCCTTTTACTTACGAAAGAGAGAGCCTTCCGTTCTTTTAGTGAGAGAGTGCAAATGATCACAAACAAAGTGAATGACACTATGAATGAAGGTGCTGAGACTAAGAGAGAGAGAGAGAAGAATATGACGCCAGACGGTTGTCAAACCCTCCTCCAAGGGCCCCCCTCTCTATGGCGAGAGAGGTCTATGCTATTGATTGCACAAATCTGGTACAATGGTCTAGATGCATATGGACTTGCCGACGATGTTGACGACAATGACGACGACGACGAGACGAGTTGAAATCTGAAAACGCTAGGGGCTGAAATCTGCAAATCTACAAACTGTTGAATACTGACATTGTGTTAGCGAGGACGGTGTTGCTAAACTAGCTTTATTTGAAAGAAAATAATTCTAAATGAATTATTGGATTTACAAGTGAGAGGGTTTTCTCGCTTGGAACAACAGGAAAAATAATTCTAAATGAATTATTGGAATTTTAAGTGAGGGTTTTTCTCACTGGAGACATCCGAGTACATAGTATTCCTAGTGCGTCGTTGAAAGTAATGACGGGAGCATTGTGAATGGGAATAGTTGTAAGGCCGCCAGGAACGGGTACTTCTGATGCGTCACATCGGATGGGTGACAGGGAGCATCGGGAAGAAGTATCCGACCATCCGGGAACGGACATCTCTGATGCGTCATAGGATGGGTGACATAGAGCATCGCGAAGGAGATTGTACCGTAAGTTCGGTAGGAAGTGACTAGGTGATGGGTATTCCTGATGCGTCACAAGGTGGGTGACGGGTGCATCGGAAAGGGAATATCCATTGTCGAGAGGAAATTCCGAACTGTGTTAGAATTGTGCACAAGGAAAAAGCAAGCACTTGAATGAAGATGGGTTCAGAGGAAACTTTGAGGAAAAACAGATGCTTTTTGAGAAAGCGGGATTGCCTTTCGGAAAAGCAGATGCTTTCTCGCGAGGAAATCTATGTCTGCATTGCAACTGTGCATGTGATTGCATCCAGGGACGCCTGGGAAGTGCTGTGAAAGCATTGTTTTTAACTTATAAGGTTTTATTGAGTTTTTGGACAGATTCAGACCATTTTTAAAGGTGATCGACCGCCCACTTAAGAAGTGGACAGCCATCTGATAAATAAGGCAACAGACCAGCCAGCGTTTTCTCTCTCTTTTTCTGGCTGAGCAACGAAAAAAAAAACAAAAAAAAAATGGAAAAAAAAAAAAAACCGGCCTCGATCACTACGCGAGCAGCTATTCGTGCCCGTGGCTAGGAGCTATAAAAGCATCACATGCCCTTACTCAGAGAGGAGGACCAATCTTTGCAAAGAGGAGATGCTGCTGCAGATTTCAGCCGTAAAGAAGACGTTGCCGGTGATGCCCATGGCTGCCCCAAGTGTACCAGATGTTGCCAAGACCCAGTGTGCGAGTTCCCTCGCGAAGAAGTGCCTACGAAGCATGTTTCCATCGCGACAAGTTGCTGTTTTTCTCTGTTCAGCCCATAAACGTCGTAGACGGGGCTGATTTATGAGAAGGAACCCGAGAACACACCTCTTTTGTGTGTAGGATTGGAAGAGAGGATTTTCTATGTAGAAATCTCTTCTAGGGAATTGCTTTTCGAGAACCGAGTTGAATTTCGAGCGTCGAGACTTTGAAGGTAACGATTTTCATGTTATGAACTCTGAGTATTTGTTTGCAGGTGTACTTCCTCTTCGCGAGGGAGTAGGAGCAGAGGAAGGCATGAGCCTCTGCAGGAGAAAAGCGCTCTGAGGAACTAGAGCCAAATCAGCCCAACGGTTTCGTACCCGAGTTTGGGAAGTAGATCCACGGATCGGAGAGAGGTAGTCTCTTAGGTTGTGATCCGGAAGTTGGGATTCCCAAGTAAGGACTTCGTGTCCGGAAAAGCAGGGGTGTTCTGCGGGAAGAGGACTCTAGAAACAGAGTTGGAAAAGAGAGTTGCAGGGATGTCATGCCCTGAGTCTGGAAGGTGAGATCCATAGGCGAGAACCTTGGTTCTCAAGGATTTGGAATAAGGAACGGAAGTTCCTTGGAATAGGGTTTTGCCCTAGGAATCGGAAGCCGAGACTTTCGAGAACCATCAAGTCTTATTCTAGAACGAACGTGGTAATTCGTTCCGTTCAAGTGCTAGTATAGACTTCTCCTCAGTAATAAAGATACTATTACGGGGGGGGACCAGCCCATCTTCTGGTCCCCAGTACTGTGTCGATCTTCTCACTCTATCTCTCTCTCTCTATCTATCTCTCTATATCCTCTAGCTTCATATTTAGTGATAAATTTTATTTATCCGAGTATATTTTATATTGCTATGCGCTCCCGTTTGTGACAGACGGCGATGGCGATGGCAACGACGCGACGAGGATGCGCTGAAAACGCAGATGCTGAAATCTGCGAACAGCGGGCTGAATCTGAAAACGCTGGCTGATCTGACCGTGCGGCGAAGATCTGCTGCGGGTAGGTGAGATCTGCGAGGTTTGGGGCTGATCTTGCGGAGTCTAAGTGCTGAAAACTGGAAACACTAGGTGAACTGTAGCAAAATGCCAAGGCCGATCTGCAAACTGAAAATGCTAACTGCTGAAGTCTGAAAACGCTGGCTCATCTAGGAACTCCACAAACGCCAGGTTGATCTTGTGGCTAAAAACGTTGAGTCTCTTGCCGGTTCTTGCTAAGAAGGTGCACTGCAAGTCAATAGAACTCTGCTACCTCTTCTGCCAAAAAGTGCTAGCGCTAGGTTTCTTTTATAGAGCTTAGCAAATTTGCCCTACCCAGTTTTCCAGCAAAGTCACTTATTAATAATAAGTGAAAAATGGATAATGTAAAAGACTTGGACACTCCAAGTCAAGAATCTATCGCGACGGCACAAATTAATACTTCAAAACGGTTCATAGTTCACAATTGATTCGACACTGGCCCGGCAGAGTTCCGTGCCTCGAGATATTGGCCCCAAAGACTAGCGCCCCTTTCGGTATTTCTTTTTGTATTCATCTGAGTTCAAAGTACAAGAGTGCGGGCAGGCGCTCACACTCAGACTCTGCGTCCAGATGCTCTGAGCTGTGAGAGACCTACCTGCTTATTTATAGATTACAAGGGATGCTAAAAGCAGAGCCCAAAAGCTAAAAATAAAATCTTTTAAAATAAAGCAAAAGCTCTTTCTCTCTCTTTCTCTTTTATGCTTTAATAAAATAAAGCAAAAAGGCTTTCTCTCTCTCCCAACATGCGTAGCCAAAAAGCATTCCAAAAAGCAAAATTGCCTCAACTGCAGCCTCCGCAAATTCCGCCGCGATTTGCATGATGCCACATCATCAGCTGTACGGAGTTTGCCACGTCAGCATTTTCTGTCCCGCAGCCAGCCAGCCAGGTCAGCAGCCACGTCACCTTTTCAGTCCGCCCAAAGGGGTCCTTGCCAGGGGTGTGTGTGTACTGGGCAGCCACGTCACCAGTTTGTGACATACCCCCCTCTTGAAAGCATTGTAATCGCCCTCGATTACGCATGCAAAACAGACAGAAGCGATATACTGCCTTAGCAGACACTGACTGTTAGTGCCGACGCACTAGGAACACACATCTAGCACATGTACCAATCGACGGTCACATCACAGGACATCACATGACAAATCACATTCAACATTCATTCACATGGTAGACCACGATTTATCGGCAATGTAGTTAGCAATCGCATCTAGATCCACTCAGGACCTCATAGATGCGATTGACTAACCCCTATTACAACCATGTCTATTCGAGATCATTCAGACTGAAATGCTACAGCCATTTCGTCTATCAGTTCCTGCACTTTAACAAGTCAAGAACAAGTCAGTTTCATATTTTTCTGGAATTCCATTTCATAAAGTCATCCAGCAGAATACTGTCAGCTCTCAGTATCCCTGAAGCTCAAAGAGACATCAGTGACTCTAGTATTCAAAAATCAAGGCATCTATTGACAAAGGAGCAAAGTAACTCCCCTCTTGTGAAAACCCACTACACCATATCTCCGGCCAAGCTGAATTTCGGGTTCCATTTGGAGTAGACTATGCTAAACCAAAAGTTTCAAGGTAAAGATTCACATTCCGAGGAATATCTGCTAGGTCTTCCTCCTTCATTCGCTTCGCATCCATTGCGAAGTAGGTCTTGAATTTAACCAAGAACCGTCAGTTTGCTTTACCTTCTTTTTTTCTTTCTGTGCCAATTTCTGTTATGGAACGAGTATCTGCTCGTTTTCGTCCAATTCGGGTTGCACATCTAGCTTCCCATCATCGGGCACATCGCCTTCAAAAGGCTTTAAGAGACTAACATGAAAAACATTGTGAATCCTGCAAGCATTCTGGCAGCTTCAGTCCAAAGGAGATATCATTTATCTTTTCACAAAATCTGGAAAGGTTCACACTATCTCATGCTAAGCTTTCAAAGAAGCCGCTCCTTTCCCTTTTCTTTTCTTTCTTGGGATTGCCTTCCCATAATGTAAGAGCACCCAATCATTCTCCTTCAATTTCAAATCGCGACAATGGCGATCTGTTGCCTTTTTTGTCTTTCCTGAAATTTCTGCAAAGCCTTCCGGACCAAGTCCCTCGTGAACTGGTCGGCTTCAAAGAAAAATCTTACCTTTCGTGCTAAGGAAGGGTGGAACCTTCGTAGCAAATTCAAGAATCTCAAATGGCACCTTCCCCATCAAAGAGTTAATCGTGTTTCACTGAATTAGCAATCTCTGATTGCCCGTCAGTCTGCGGGTGGAACGATGGCGAGAACTGCAACCGCGTGCCAATGTTCTTCCAAATAGCCATCCAAAACAAACTCGTGAACCTGGGGTCCTGTCGGAGACAATCGTCTCAGGCATGCCATGTAATCTGAAGACATGGACAATAAACAGTTGTGCCCACACGGTGTTCTCGGGAGATGAAATCCATTGCAATACTTTCCCTTGGGCGGGTGGGTATGGGTAAAAGGCTGTAACAATCCCTGTGCTTTATGCCTGTCGAACTTGACCTTCTGGCATACCAAGCGACTGCGCACAAACTCGTCCACATCCTTCTTGAGTCTCGGCCAAAAAAAGTATATCTCTACCCCTTTCAAGGTGGTAGCAATGCCGCGGTGACCCGTAAAAGGAGGACAGTGGCATTCGGTTAGAACCTTTTCCCTCAACGGCTGTGTAACGCACAACATGGTTTTCTTCATCAAGTAGCCATCCCGAATGGAATAGTCCGCTACTAGCTCCCCTTTCTGTATTCAACTTAATACATCTGTAAAATCTGTTCCATGGCGTACTGACCGACCATATCCTCGAAGTTCCTATGATGTATTGCGGAAATAGCCAAAACCAATGGCTTTCGGGACAAAGTATTTACCACCAATTTCTTATGTCCCTGCACATGGACAATCCGGAAGTAAATCGTGACAAGATGTTTGCCGACCGCATCTGCTTTTTCCGATAGCTGCTTCTGTGACAAGAAGTAGCGTAGACTCCCATTATCTGTGAAAACCGTAAAATTGGCTCCGAGTAGGTAATGTCGCCACTAAATAAGAGCATGGATAGCCGCCAAAAGCTCTTTCTCACAAAACTGTGTTGTCAATTCCGGCCTTGAGAACAATCCGCTCTCATAGGCAATGACATTGGCCTTCTTGCATTAAGACCGCATCCAGACTACGACCACAAGTATCACAATATACTTCAAACGACTTCTGCAAGTCCGGCAAAGTCAAAACTGGTCCCGTAGTCAATGTCTCTTTCAAAGTCTGAAAGGCAGTCACCTCTGTGGGTCCCCACGAGAAAGGGACTCCTTTTTGTGTCAAGGTATGCAAAGGGGAAGCAACCTCTCCAAACTTTAGAATGAACCTCCTGTAGTACGAACACAGTCCCAAGAAGCTTCTAACTTCCTGGACATTCTTCAAATCGGGCCAATCACGGATAGTCTCTATCTTGGCCAGATCCATCTGCACGCCTGCTGTTGACCCAATGTGTCCCAAAAAGTGTATCTCTTGTAGGAAAAATTTTCACTTTTCTTTGCATTAATCACTAACTTGTGATCTCGTAATGCCTGAAAGACTTGAAGCAGATGATCTCTATGTTTTGTCTCATCCTTGGAGAAAACAATGATGTGGTCAAAGAAAAGTGCCAACAAATAGTCTGTACTCTCAAAAAATCATGTCCATCATCCGGTTAAATGTCGCAGGAGCATTGGTTAAGCCAAAAGGCATCACCAAAAGCTCAAATAACCCAAAAGTCGTTCGAAAGGCTCTCTTGTAGACGTCTTCCGGTGCGATTCGGATCTGATGATATCCACTCTTCAAATGAATCCTGCTAAAACACGAGGATCCCTATAATCTGTCAAGTATATCATCGATCCTAGGAATCAGAAATCTGTTCTTGATGGTGATTTTGTTGAGAGCTCTATAATCGATGCACATTCTCCAAGATCCGTCTTTCTTCAATACCAACAACACTGGAGAGCAATACGATGAATACTAGGGTGGACAAGACCCTTTTCCAAGAGGTATTTCACTTGGTTCATAATCTCTTAGTTCTGGGCTCGGCTCACACGGTAAGGTGGCCGGTTCGGTGGTGTGCTTCCTGGTATCAGATTAATAGTATGATCTTCACGACGAGCGGGTGGTAACTCGCCTGACAGGCCCTCTGAAAAGCAATCGGCATGAGTGTGGAGAAAATCTTGGCATTCTTTTTGTTCAGGTCAAAACATATTCGACCTTCATCCATCGTTCAGTTCTCTCCCAAAAAAAATGAGTAAAGAAACTAAAGTTCATCAAGTACAATCTCTGAGCCCTTCAATTGTCAAAGTTGCATTCTCGGCCCGGTAGTCAACCACGGCGTTGTTCTTGTGGTACCAAGGGATTTCGAGTAGAACTTCACAATCTTCCAAGGCAATCATGTAAAACTCCGCGTGCCCTAAACACCCCTGTCATTGCAAACGAAGTCTGCCAATGCTCGATGTAATGGCGACATCCCGTCCGGGTGCCACTCGAACTACCTCCGCCTTTGGCCTTTAGCCTGTCGGGCGTAATTCCAAATCGAGCCGCCAATTCAAGAAGTTGGCCTTGGCTCCTTCAAAAGAGCTTCCTGACCTTTCCCTTTGCCCGACAAAGTTTGTACTTTCATTCATTTGATTCGGTTCAGGACCCACGCAATGTGGTACCATTTCTGCTTTTTATCTGCCTTTTCTGCCACGTCCCTCAGCTGCTTTAGAACTTTCTGACCTTTCTTCATCCTGTTCATTCGGTGCCTTTTCAAGGCACTGCGCGGAGATATGTCCAGTTTCTCCGCATCCAAAGCACTTCCCCTCCTTTAAGTAGAGAGCCCGCTCCTGAGGAAGTGCATCCTTCTTTTCTGGGTTGCTCTTTCGCTTTCTACTTTCATTTGTCGAAGTCTGTTCAGCTCTTTGTGTCATGATCTCACCGATGGGGTAGGTCAAACGGCCAGAGTGAATGGCAAAACCTCGTTTCGCATGACTCATCAACTCCTAAATAAAAGCTGACTTCTGTTCCAAGCAGTGATCTCGGATCTCTGTAGGTAGACCCAAGGTAAACTGCTCAATCTGTTCCTTGAACGAGATCTTCTTAAATGAAGAGGCGGGTAGAAAAGAGCTCCAGAATCTCTCGCAATAAGCGTCCACTATACCCTTCTTGGTCATCCGAAGATGGTTCCAAGCAGTTGTCTTGCTTAATAGAAGCGTGGACCACCAAGTTTGAGCATTCCCCTTAAAGTAAGAGGCAGCTCTCAGAATCTTAAGAGTGCTCTGAGTAACGCCCTCCCGCAAAAGCGATGTCAAACTACTGTACAAAAGACAAGGCCTTCGAAGCATCTCTAAAACTAGAAAGAGTGTCAAATTTAATTGATTGTCCACCTTCCTTAAACTCTCGGACTTTCTTGCTTTTGTCTTCCAGAAAGTCATACTGGTTGGATTTATAAAAATTCTTCTTCTTTGCACAAAAGTTGTTGTCGTCAGAGTCTAAATTGTCTGTAGACGAGTCCTCTGTAGAACTGTCACTCACAGGGCGAGATTTAGACTTCTTTGCCTTTTTCTTGCCCTTTCTGAAACTTTGCTTTTTGCTTCGCTTTTTGCCTTTCTTGTCTTCTTTGCTCGAGTCAGATGAGCTAGAAGAACTGTTAGAAGAAGAAAAAGAAGAAGAACTGAGTACTCCTTCAAATCGAACACGTTTCTTCTGCTTTCTTGCCTTTTCGAAAATAGATCGACGACCCAAATAACCCAGGAGGTCAACGCTTTTTTCTGCTTTTTTCTGCTTTTTGCTGCTTTTTGTCGTGCTTTTTAGCTTTGTTTTGCGCGTCAAAAAGCTGAGCAATTCGTGCATCAACCACCTCTTCTAATTCTTGCTCTGTGTACATCTTGGGAGTATGAGGTTTCTTGGGTGGGTCTATCACAAAAATACGGACAGGTAAACTGACATTTAATTGCACTTCAAATACTCAAGAGAATTAGAGAGAGAGAGAGAGAGAGAGAGAAAGCTTGACACTTCATTGGGGATCAGAAAATGGGCTGGTCCAGAGAATATCTTTATTACTAAGGAAGAATCTTTACAAGCACGGGAACGGGGCGAAAGCCCGTCCTCTATTCTTTCTTGGCCTTTTTCTGCTTCTGACTGAGAGAGTAGAAGAACTGCTCTCTGACTACTGAGAGGATCTATCCTCTTTTGCGAGATTTTGGGAAGCTCTCGTAGGGGAGAGTCTACCTTCCACAAAACTCATCGGAAGCTCTCACGAATGAGGGTCTATCTTCCGCTAACTGTGCCACTTTGGACGTAATCATTCCTGCAATTAATCAACCACAGAAACATGCAAAACACACACACACATACGCTTGCTGTAATTTTCTGCACATAACCAGAAATAGTTACCTGAGCGTGTTCCAATGCCAAATTGGAGGTCCTTTTCGCGATGGAAATGCTCCAAACTTGGTGTATGTGTAGAGTAGGTAGTGGGGAATGAGATTCTATTAAGACTTTGCTGAAATTCACCCTAATACAAGTGATTAGGGGCTGAAAACAAGGAATTTGCAGCAGCTAGACAAGGGAGAAAGAGAGTGTTCTGCTACTTTACGCGATGAAACTTCTCCCAAAGCTGCATACAACCATGAGAGGCCTTGTTCTAGGTGATGGGTGCTCAGAGACTCCACATACACCACAAGGTGCTGCTCTCAAGCTTCAATGGAGAGCTTCACTGCGTAGAGGATGGTCAACTTGGGGGGGGTAAGTGCACTGCCAACCTGGCAAGAGGGGGAGGAGCTGCTCTCTTATAGCCTCCCAGAAGAGGGGGCGCTAGCATGAAGAGAGAGAGAGAGAGAGAGAGAGAGAGAGAGAGAGAGAGAGAGAGAGATTGCATGGGAAAGTGTGCCAAGTGGCACACTTACTTATTAATTTAAAAACCATTCAACTTTTGACTTTAAAAATCCTATGCTAGTTAATGAAATGTGCAATTAAGTGCACAACTGCACACATAGATGCAACAAATGAAAACGTTAGCTGCTCCCTAGCGCATTGCCGTGCCAGCAATGCTCTAGCATTACCTGTTCGCACTTGTCCGGCCATTTGGTCCAACGTAAATCATTTAAGAATACTTTAACTAACTTATCCTAAGGCCGTAAAATAATCAGGCCTTAGGGTTATTATTCTAAGGACCCCATCTCATTCCTGTGCTTGCACTAGCGCGCGTAATTTTTTGAGCTTGAAATCTGAGGCTACTATCTACCCCTTCATTGAAGACCCGATTTCCCAATCGCTAGGACTTCAGGGTATTTTCTGCTAGGGTCTCCCTGAGGTGCATTGGCCCAAACTTGGGCGCACCTAAGGCCCCAGAACTGCTAAATCTATTCTGATGTGCACACAACTAATTAGATAATTCTTTTCTCGTAAATAAATTAATTATTTACAAAGTCTGATATAGTAACAGGGTCTGTGGTCTGCCGCCATTGCGCGTGCACCTCCTCAAAAGAGGTCTTGCTCATATATTTTGCAAATTTTAGGTCCTTCGTTAAATTGAGCATCATCTTTGTTGCGTCGCCGATCAGTCATTGACGCTTCATCTCTCGACGCTCCGCCTGAGTAGGCCGAGGCGGGCCATACTCCTTGCCTGAATCTTCGTTGTGATCCCTTCTCGCATCTCCGGATGCAGAGAGAGTCGACTAATCTTTGCCTGAAGCCACAGGTTCCGCGGAAAAAAAAAATTGGGATCGGATTTCTCGTAAAAGAGAAATCAGCCATGCTTTGATACCACTGTAACAGACTTGGACACTCCAAGTCGAGAATCTACCGCGACAGCACAAATTAATACTTCAAAATAGTTCACAGTTCACAATTGATCCGACACTGGCCCGGCGGAGTTCCGTGCCTAGAGATATTGGCCCCAAAGACTGGCGCCCCTTTCGGTATTTCTTTTTGTATTAATCTGAGTTCAAAGTACAAGAGTGGGGACAGGCGCTCACACTCAGACTCTGCATCCAGATGCTCTGAGTTGTGAGAGGCCTACCTGCTTATTTATAGAGTACAAGGGATGCTAAAAGCAAAGCCCAAAAGCTGAAAATCAAAAGTTTTTAAATTAAAGCAAAAGCTCTTTCTCTTTTATGCTTTATTTTAGGCTTTCTCTCTCTCCCAACATGCGTAGCCAAAAAGCATGCCAAAAAGCAAAATTGCCGCAGCTGCAGCCTCTGCAAATTCCGCCGCGATTTGCAGGATGCCACGTCATCAGCTGTACAGAGTTTGCCACGTCAGCATTTTCTGTCCCGCAGCCAGCCAGCCAGCCAGGTTAGCAGCCACATCACCTTTTCAGTCCGCCCAAAGGGGTCCTTGCCAGAGGGGTGTGTGTGTGTGTACTGGGCAGCCACGTCACCAGTTTCGTACAGATAAAATAGGGAAAAAGGGTTATGTGCACTGTTAAATGCTCATGATACTGACTGTAATGTTGATGATCATGTTGTGTGCAACCAAAGGATATGCAACTACTCTAAGTGCCTGGACATGCATGGCTTGCGCACAGGCCCACAAATGTGCCACAACACTTCCTAAGCTGACCTAAACCCTAGACTTGAAGTAGCTTGTCTACATGCACATAGGGTTAGATGTGCACATGACACAACAGGTCACAAGGCACAAGAAAAGAATAGAAAAGGTAAGCTAGGTCCACTGGATAATTTGGTCAAGGGTACTTTTTGGCCCTCGATGCAAAGTGGATGGAGGAGGAGAACATCACAAATTCTCTTGAGAGAGAGTTGTAACATAAAGCTTTTCTCTTCGAGATTTTAGGGATACCGCTGAAAGTATTTTGCAGAATGACTTTATGAATATATGTAAATTGAATTGGAAATTTCCTTGATTGAACGAAGGCATGTGCACTCTCATGTGTGTGTGTATTGTTAGAGACATATACAGAAGATGAAATGTCTATAGCATTTTGTTTGATGAATGATTTGAACTTAGTGCATCTAGACATCTGTTGAGGGCTGCGAGATCTACATGTGATGGCTAAGTAAATGAAAACCGAATGAGAACTGAATGAGATTCCAGTGGTTCAAGAAGTCTATCAAGATGAGATGACTGGATACTGGTGTGAGCGCATCAAGAGTTCCGGAAGGATGAGATGGTTGCACAGTGATCTAGGTGCATCAAGAGTTCTCGACAAAATGAGATGGCTAGATTGAATGATTAAAACACGGTGTTCAGTGTGAACTAAGTGTCTGATTTTGTGAACTTTATGCTATGTGGATATATTGTCTTGCGCGGATGGTCATGGCCATGGTTTGCTTGCTTGAAATGTGAAAGAAAGGATATGAATCTGATAGTAACAAGATTTAGTAGATCAAGACATCCGTGAAAAGATCAGTGCGGTCTGGATGTGATTGCTAAATAGGTTACAATGATTACGATTTTTATTTGAGACCCTCGACAGAAATGTGATCGATCAATGACTAATGTCTTTATAAAGTGCTGGATTGGTGGAGTGTGGTGCATGGTACATGGAGTCAGCGTCTACTAAAGAAAGTTTCTAACCTTTGGCTGTTTTGCAGGGTAATCGAGGGCCATTACAATTCTTTCAAGAGGGGGCAATGTCACAAAGTGATGGCGCGGCATGTCCAACTGGAAGAGAAATGGCCGGGTGGACAAGAGGAACCGAAACTTGAAAAACTAAACCCCAACTGAAGGGGTTAGGATTTTTAAATAAACCTAACCCTACCTAACTTATGGAGGGGCTGTCACAAAGTGATGACCTGTCTGCCCGAGAGCATGTGAGAAACCCTAGCCCTGACTGCTGCTGAAAACCCTGATTCTGCAAACCCTAACCCTAAAACCTGCAAACCCTAAAATCTGCCAGAAACGCTAACCCTAACCTTAACCCTAAATCCTGTCCTAAACCCTAACCCTAACCCTAGGCAGCACGAGATGATTTCCGGATAATGCGCTGGCATGATGACGTGGCACCGTACGGAAAAAGCACCGGATTTTGCGCTGATTTTCAGCTTGAGCGACGCAAATTGCCAGCTTTTGGCTACGCAATTTTGAGCTTGTGAGAGAGAGAACTGATTGCTTTATTTTACAGAACTCAAGAGAGGGTTTGTGTGAGATAGAGAGAGAACACTTTGCTTTTGGACTAGAAGCTTTTGGGGCTCTGCTTTTGGGCATCCCTTGTAAACTTTAAATAAGCGGAGAGGGTTCTCACTCTGCAGAGCATCTGGACGCAGAGTCTGAGAGTGAAACCCTAACCGCTCTCTTGTGCTTTGACATTGATTAATACATAAAGAAATACCGAAAGGGGCGCCAGCCTTTGGGGCCAATATCTCTAAGCACGGAACTCCGCCGGGCCAGTGCAAGTCTACTGTGATCTGTGAATTGTTTTGAAGTGGTTATTTGGTGCTGTCGTGATTGATTCTTGACTTGGAGTGTCCAAGTCAGTTACAGGGGCCTAAAATCTAATTATCAAAAGCTTGATGCTCGGGCTGATTTTCGTAATTTGCGTTGACTGATGACCTGAAGGCTGTAAGAATTTTCGAGATTTGCGTTGGCTGTTTTTGGCAGCTTTCACGAGAGCTTTTGGTGGCGCAAGCGTGAATAAACGTTCCCATGTTGTTGATACTCCCAAACACCAATATCATATGCATGTAATCTTGGTGAATGGGCGTCTATACATGTGTATGATTGAAAGCAACAAAAATACAGTAATCATAAAACTACACAAAACCCTCAAGACACCCCAACATAAAAATTCTTTGTTGAAACAACTTGAATTGCCCCCATACGACACAATTTGGTTCCTATTATTTGAAACTACCAGGAGAGTTAAGACAAGTACCAATTTGCTCCAAAACCATGGATTAAAATTAAGGCAGGCCCTGTGTCTCCAGCTACTTGATATCGAATAGTATAATTCTGCCATTTCCAAAACCTGCACCAAAACATCCATCAGCCAACGCAACTTGTGAGCAAACCAAATGTTCGATGATGAAAACATAGTCACCACAAGAAACGGAAACAGAAAAATTGGAGTTTCGGAGTTTCGATCGAGGTCAAAAAGGTCAAAAAGTGACGTTTCTTTTAATTAAAAAACTAATTTAGTGTACAAGCTATTATGGGACTTGGACATACCCACAGAACCACCCAAATGCCCCCCAAATCACTCCCATGTACCTATTAAACCTTGGTGAGAGCAATACGCACATAGTGCGGAGTTTGCCTACAAAGAGATGCAAGTGCATAAAAATGATACTCAGGCTAAAAGATAATTGAAAACGCGACATGCAGATTTTTTACTCCCAAAAAAAAACATCAGAAATGCTGTTTCTCCTGAAGCGAACGGTGGGAAACGGCCAATTTGTTTCATAAAAGAAGTAATGACATTTCTTGTTACTATGGATGCAAACATAAGAATGGGAAGATGGTTTTGATACAAACATCCTAATAGCTATGCTGCTTTAACCCTACGAATGATTATAATTAGTAAAGCATCTTGACAATTATCATCACAAAATACTTACATGAAAGGCCTGTTAGAATTACACCTCTACTGCTCCCTCTAGGGTTAGGGCATACTTGTCTTGGCTAGTGTGCTCCTGAGCTGCTTATGTAGGCTGCATGTTGTCCGGGCCACATTGGCCGGCCAGACCAGATTAGGTCCGAAGTCCCATTATTGATGGGCGCCCTATTTTAGGGTGGTTAGTTTCTTATTGTGTCGGGGGGCTGTTTTGTGGCTGGCCGACCTGCCTACTAGTATGTATATAGGCAGCACTAGTGCTCTCTCTCCATTGCAAGTCGTATCTATTGGTGTCCCCCCACTCCCTTGGTCATGATGTAGGCCATGCAGCATGTTGCTGCATATTTCTCTCTTTGCAAAGAGGAAATGCAAGCGACTATCAACAACATCAGCAACCTCCTAGGCACGATAAACGTCCTTAGTGACTCTTCAATCTTTAATCATAGCATACATAAACAAGCACCATAAAGCTCTAAACACACTTGATCAACTAGAAAAAGACATTAGAATAGAATACGTTTTGAGCAAAAAAAACGATAGAATAGAAAACGTTATGAGATGTACTATACGTTTCAATACGGGATGTCCTGTATTATAAATAAAGTACGCGTATTATAGTTGCTATGGTTCGCACTAGCACTTTCTGGCAAAAGAGGCAGCAGAAGCACCTTGCTCAACAGACACCTTCTCAGCAAGACCCCACAAGACAGCAGTCCTAGCGTTTTCTGCATCAACATTGACCTAGCGTTTTGCTCCCAGATTAGCCAGCGTTTTTGCATTGCAACAGCCTGGCGACAACAAAGGACAGATCAGCACTAGCGTTAGTGGTTTGCACCGGCAGATCCACAGCATGTTTGCAGCAGGACCCATTTTCAGCCCTAGCGTTTTTGGTTTGCAGATCAACCTCAGCGTTTTTTCAGATCTTCGCGACGGAATCAGCCCTAGACTCTCCATTTCCAGTTTTCAGCAGTCAAACTCCGCAGTAGAACCCCCGAACCTCGCAGATCTCACCTCCCTGCAGACAACAGATCCTCGCCGCACGGTCAGATCCCGCAAAGTTCGCAGTTTCAGCCGGGAAAACGCAGATTTCAGCATCTGCGTTTTCAGCGCGTCGTCATCGCATCGTCGTCATCGACATCGTCCTAGATATAGAGTCAGAATTCGGCAGATAAAGATTTGCAGATTTCAGCCATTAGCGTTTTCAGTTTTCAGCCCATCTCGTCATCGTCCTCATCGTCGTCGACATCGTCGGCAAGTCCAAGCATTGTAGAGATTTGTGCAATCAATAGTAGACCACTCTCGCCATCGAGAGTGGGACCCTTGGAGGAGGGTTTGACAACTTCCCGATGTCGTATTCTTCTATCTCTATCTCTCAGTCTCATGCACCTTCATTCACAGTGTCTATTCACTTTGTTTATGTGCATTGCAATCTCTCACTAAAGGAACGGAAGGCTCTCCCTTCCGTAAGTAAAAGGAACTTTGAGCGCAGTTCGGAGCACTCATCTTGAGCAAAGTTCAACATTCACTTCCGCTGCACCTTACAATCCTGGTCCTCTATCAGAAAGTAGCTCTAGTGGCACACCAAATTTGCAGCATATATGCTCATAAACAAACTTCCGCATTTCCTTACTGGTAATCTGTTTGATAGCCTTGGCTTCCGCCCATCGTGATAAATAATCGGCTGTTGTCAAAATGTAAGCATTTCTTTTGCTAGTCATAGGTGAGGGGCCAATAGCATTTAGACCCCATTTTTCAAACACATCAAAAGATAGAGTTGTCTTTAGCAATTCGGGCTTCAAAATTCTCTTTTGGCAAGGCAAACACGACTTGCACCAATGGTTAACATCCCGCTGAATACTTGGCTCTACATAGCCTTCTTGCAAAATTTTATTCAA
This sequence comes from Adiantum capillus-veneris, assembly GCF_014529385.1. Lineage (NCBI taxonomy): Eukaryota > Viridiplantae > Streptophyta > Polypodiopsida > Polypodiales > Pteridaceae > Adiantum > Adiantum capillus-veneris. The sequence continues at coordinate 113,912,783 of NC_140933.1, forward strand.
CATAATCTTCATGGCAAAATGGCCTCCACAAGATCCCTCATGATTTTCTTCCAAGATCTCGTAGATTTCCTCTTTCAAGGGCACACGATGCAAAACCAAATCAATTCCTTTCATGTAAAGCACATCATCAAGCATTTTGTATTTCCTAGCTTTTCTTATAAACGCATACTTTTTGGAGGATGGTAAACCTTCAGGTAGGACACCTGTCAACAGAAAATCCATCTCCTTTGATAAAACTTCCCTTCCATGATATAAAGGGGCATTTGCCTTCAGTACAAACCCACAAGTGATCATTTCTTGGGCAGCATCATGAGCTTCTTCATTTTGAGACCTCTCAATATGCTGCAAACTCCATGCTTCAAACTTTTTGAGCAACGATTTCACCTTGAAGCATAAATTCTTTAGTTTAGGATTCTTATTCTTCCATACTCCCGATACTTGCTTTACGACCAACAAGGCATCTCCTTTGATCAGCAAGCGTCTAATTCCCAACTGTAAACAAATGTGCAAACCACCTTCAAGAGCCATGTACTCTGCTTCACTGTTACTTTTTGCATCAAGTTCCAGCCCTTGCTTCCTTACAAGTTTTCCTTGTGTATCATAAATGACAATGCCTCCCGAAGCAGCATCATGACTTCTTTGATAAGAGCCATCAAAATATAACAATGAAGCATCAGAGAAGGCAAGAGTCTCGACTTTCTTCTTTCGCACCACCTCTTCCTTAATGTAAGGTGCAGTGGAAGTGAATGTTGAACTTTGATCAAGATGAGTGCTCCGAACTGTGCTCAAGGGTTCCTTTTACTTACGAAAGGGAGAGCTTCCGTTCCTTTAGAGAGAGAGTGCAAATGATCACAAACAAAGTGGATAAACACTGTGAATGAAGGTGCTGAGACTGAGAGATAGAGAGAGAAGAGAATACGACACCAGAATGTTGTCAAACCCTCCTCCAAGGGCTCCACTCTCTATGGTGAGAGAGGTCTATGCTATTAATTGCACAATCTGGTACAATAGTCGTAATAAAATGGACTGGCCGACGATGTCGACGACGATGAGGACGACGACGAGACGGGCTGAAATCTAAAAACACTAGGAGCTGAATTCTGACTTTATGTCGGTGATGACAGTGATGACGACGACGCAACGACGATGCGCTGAAAATGTAGATGCTGAAATCTGCGAAAAGCGGGCTGAATATGCAAACGCTGGCTGATCTAACCGGGTGGCGAGGATCTGTTGCGGGAAGGTGAGACTTCAAACCTTGATTTAGCTTTCACCCATTATTAGTCGTCTATTCTACCTGTGCTATAATGACACAAGAGAGGGGAATGGGATACAGATGCTAGAATGCAACTGTATGCGAGTCAGACACTAGATTGGCCCCTAAATAGGCGCCCCTTTCGGTATTTCTTTTTTCTTTGAGAGGGTAAATTTACAAAGTAGAGTCCTGGGAATCCTTTGTCTATATCCAACTAGATACCACTTGATTTGGCCAAATTTCGGTAGCATAACAGCCCCAAAACTTGCGCAAAACCAATTCCCCTGCTGGAACTCACTTCCACTGGCATAAACCCTCTAATTCCAACTCAAAAAGAGCAATTACAGCTCGCTGGAATTTCTGGTTTTTCACTTGTTTTGAGCCCCAACACTTCCCAGAAGTGTTCTCCGACAATTTGGCAATGTTCCCAATGCATCTGGCATCCATACGGCTGCAAAACAGTAAATTTCAGATAGCTGTATTTTCTGGTTAGGACCTGTTTTTGACCTGATTTCAGCTGTCAACTGTCCCTGCACTGTTCCCAATGCCTTGGACTATGTGCCCCTTGATTTTGGCATGATTCCGAGCACAAAACAATCCCAAAACAGCCCAAAATCAACAATAAAACAGTGCTGATTTTTGTGTGGTTATCACCCTCTCGTTTCCCTGCTTTGGAGTAGCAGTTAGCTACTCCTGTTCCTGTTTAGGGAGGCTCTTGCCTCAACAATAGAGCATCAAACCACAAGACTGTACATGGTCAATCTGATGAGCCCACTAGAGGGGCATAACCATAAATAAGGGAGAGAGAGCAGTGAGAGGTGTGTAGGTCATGACATCCTGCACCTCACTATACATAGAGGATAAGCCAGCACTCCATTGAAGCTCTCCCACCTGTGACAGCACTCAAAAACGAGCTCACAGCTGAAAATCACATTTTTGCCTTCTCTTTAAGTAGTAAACTGGCCTCAGAGTGCCAAGTGTCACTCATTTGTGCATTTTCCCGCTTTAGACCCTCGGGTCTAAAAATATCTCACCTACAGCCTCTGTTGACTTGGCCACAGAGTAACAAAATGATCCCCATGTCAAACTACACGTAATGACGCGAAGACATTTTGCCGTCCAAAAATAGCAGTCCCTAAAATTTAAGAGTTTCTGCCATTACATTCTTCTAGGTCATCTGACCCTCTTTGTACACTGCAGCCACACCCAAAACTGAAATGTAGCCTATGTAGCAAAGGATTCCGCTTTGGCTAGCCAATGACCCCACTTTGGCTAACCATAGCCCTTGTCAAACCTTAGTGCTCTTTAGCCCTCAGGCCTAGACTCTCTCTGAACAGTTTCAGACTGGCTATGCAATGCAAGACAGTTAGATTTCCAGAGGGGTGTTTCCAAAAGGTAAAACAAACGAAATTCCCCAAAGAAAGAGAAAATAAACAAAAATGGAATTGCCACTGGCTGGTGACATGAGATCTGCGAGGTTTGGGGACTGCGGTGCGGAGTCTGACTACTGAAAATTGAAAACGTTGATGCTAGGGATGGTCTTGTCTCACGGAATCTGCAAACGCTAGCATGAACTGCAACTTGCAAAAACGCTAGGCCTGATCTGCTGCTTGCAAAAACGCACGGACTGATCTGCATCTGCTAAAAACGCTAGGCTCAATCTGATGCCAAATCGCTGGTCTTCATCTATTGTTGGCTGGAAACGCTAGGCCTCCTGCCGGTCAAGCTGAGAAGGCGCCTGTGAGTTTGTGGACTCCTGCTGCCAGGAAAGTGCTAGCGCTAGCTTTTCTTATATATCTGCTTAGCCAATTTGCCCTACTCAGTTTCCCAACAAAGTCACTTATTAATAATAAGTGAAAAATGGCTAAAATAGGAAAAATGGGTTTTGTGCACTGTAAAATTCTCCTAATGGATACTGACTGTAATTTGATGATCATGCTGTGTGCAACCAAAGGAAATGCAACTACTGTAAGTGCTTGGACATGCACGGCCTGCGAACAAACTCACAAAGCTGCCAGAACACTTCCTAAGTTGAACTAAACCCTAGACATGAAGTAGCTTGTCCACATGCACATAGGCTTGGATGTGCATTAGCATTAGGCTGAGCTTCACATGCCTCGGCCATTCCTCTACCGCGGCCGCGACCACGACCACCTCCACCTCCACCTCCAAGAACACTGAGTCGCAATTCCTGCATCATAGTCATCATGTCTTGCATATTTCGTTGTAACTGTTTAGTATTAGCAACCCTTTGAGTAGGTTGGGCTCCAGCCTCTGCCTGATTTTCCTCCTCTTGGCCACCATTACTTTGCACAGGGACTGCTTTCCCATACTCATTAAGTCTTTGAGCCTTCCACTCTTTCTCCCTGGCAATAGTGACTGCTTCCTCAAAGGTAGCGGGCCTTTTCAGCTCAACTTTGAACTTCAGGCTTTTTTTTAAGTTTGCCACAAAACGGTCCTTCTTTAACATGGAAGTAGGGATTTCATTTCCCAAAGCTCGGGTCCATTTATCCCATAAACGGGTGAGCTGCATGACAAAATCTATCACACTTTGATTAACCTTTTGAGTGTACCCCAAAATTTCATGCCAAACTTCATCAGGTACTTCAATGGACCTGTATTGTGCTAGCAAAGCTTGCTTCACATGATTGTAGTCCAAAACCACCCTTGGAGTTTGTGCCTACACCAGCTCTTCATGATTTTGTAACCAAACTTTTGCCTCATCCTGTAAACTATATTGCTAATATAGCTTGGTCTAGTATATTTTGTAGTAAGCAATTAACCTCCAATTTTTCAATAAAAGTCAGTGCATTTTCATTAGAAAATCCATGGAACTGTGGGAACTCATCCGCCATGTTTGATTGCCACAAAAACACTTACATGTGACGTCAAAAGCTCAAGGGATGTTGATGGATCGCTCCAGTACCTAATCCACCTCACACTGGGTAGCCCAGTCCCCCAACGCTTGGCTTCACAAAACCTCACGACTCTCCAAAGGCTGCAATCCAATTATACGACCGTCTCAAGTGTTGTCCACAATTTGCACATACATAGGCGGTTGTCCATAAGCCCACATCCCCTTTACATTCTTTGCCTATAGAATAGACATATTTCTCAAGAATTGGAGCATGGGAGCACTTGCTCCTCAGTGGGGGCACCAAAACGATGTTAGCGTGCAAACGGCAAGAAAAACGAGTGCCTCTATAGCCTTGCACGAATCACACCATCGGAAGGAAGAACTATTACATTGCCAAAAATACCTGTGATAACCACCTATAGAGATTTATGAAAAACCCATCAAGCATGGAACACACTCGAAATTAGGAGAGACTGAGGACATCATGACGAAGCTCGTCTCGTGAAGATATCAGTAGAGTATCCATAGATGAGATATGAAAGAGTTATGGACACTCGAACATAGAAGTGTACTCTTTCTTGCTCAAAAATGAGCTTTCTGGAAGTTGTGCAGGTGTTGCAGCTATTAAAATGGGAGCTCCCTTATCTTTTATTCCCCAAAAATCTTCTCTCTCTTCTCAGCCAACAAGGCTTCCTTTGTAGGCATCTTTTAATTGGCTTTTTTGGGCAAAAAATGCGGCGTTGGTGACCCTTTGACCAAGGGAATGGGGTGGGGGCAAGTGGCCAGGGACCAAAAAGTGGAGCTAGGCGCCACTTGCCCCCACCCCATTCCCTTTGACCAAGGGAATGGGGTGGGGGCAAGTAGCCAGGGACCAAAAAGTGGAGCTAGGCGCCTGTCCACGCTGGTGGGAACCCAAAAATGCGCTACCTTCCTCCCCATGAGCCCACGAGCCCCTCCATAGCAAGCCTTGAGAGCTCCTCACAAGGTGATACACCCCTAATGGGCTCCCCCTTTATGCTCTATGCCCCCCGCTCTCCACTTTTCCCTTCCCATGTGGGATAATCCCCCCGCCACATGGCAACCTTGTCACAAAGTGATGACGTGGCTACGGACAAACCCTAATTTCAGGCTGAAACCCTAATATCCCTGCAAACCCTAAAAACTGCCAGAAACCCTAATTTGCAGCAAACCCTAAATTCTGTCTGAAACCCTAATTTCTGTCAGCAAACCCTAATTTCTGCCAGGGTGCCACGTGGCAACAGCATTACGGAATTCCGTGATTTGCGGCGGAATCTACGCTGAAGAAAAGCAGCTTTCTGGCCTACGCAATTGAGAAAGAGAGAGGATGCTTTTGCTTTCAGTGAAACTCTCAAAAAGAGAGAGAGAGAGAGAGAGAGAGAGAGAGAGAGAGAGAGAGAGAGAGAGAGAAAGAGCAGTTGCTTTTGGGCTTTCGGAGCTTTTGATTTTGAAGTTTTTTGGGGCTCTGCTTTTGGGCATCCCTTGTAACCTTTAAATAAGTGGTCAGGGCTTCACTTCTCAGAGCATCTGGACGCAAAGTCTGAGAGTGAAACCCTAGCCACTCTCTTGTACTTTGATCTGATTAATATAAAAAGAAATACCGAAAGGGGCGCCAATCTTTGGGGCCCAATATCTCTAGGCACGGAAATCCGCCGGGCCAATGTACATCTATTGTGATCTGTGACTTGTTTTGTAGTGGTTATTTAGTGTTGTCGCAGTTGATTCTTGACTTGGAGTGTCCAAGTCTATTACAGTGGTATCAGAGCACAGCCGATTTCTCTTCTACGGGAAATCCGATCCCCGAAAAAAAAAAAATCCGCAGCACCTATGGCTTCACGCAAGGATCAGTCGACTCCCTCTGCATCTGGAGATGCGGGCAGAGATCACAACGAAGATTCCGGCAGAGAGTATGGGCCGCCTCGACCTACTCAGGCGGAGCGGCGAGAGATGGAGCGTTGCCAGTTGATCGGCGATGCAACGAAGATGATGCTCAATTTTGCGAAGGACCCAAAATTTGCAAAATATATGAGCGAGACTTCTTTTCAGGAAGTGCATGAGCAGTGGTAGAAAACCACTACACCCACTCTCAAGAAACCTTCTGCTCACAAGAAATATTCAGAGAAGGAATTACAAGAGGTGGTTGATGCACGGATTGCTCAGCTTTTTGACGCGCAAAAGAAAGCCAAAAAGCATGGCAAAAAGCAGAAGAAAAGCACTGACTTCCCGGGATATTTGGGTCGTCAGTCGACTTTTGACAAGGCAAAGAAAGGAAGAAGCGTGTTCGATTTGAAGGAGTACCTAGTTCTTCTTCTTCTTCTTCTTCTTCTTCATCTGACAGTTCTTCTAGCTCTTCAGATTTGAGCGAAGAAGACAAAAAAGGTAAAAAGCGAAACAAGAAACAAAGCTTCCATAAGGGCAAGAAAAAGGCAAAGAAGACTAAATCTCGCCCAGAGACTGACAGTTCTACTGAGGACGACTCCTACAGACAGCTCAGTTTCTGATGATGGAAACTTTTATGCGAACAAGAAGAATTTTTACAAAGCCAACCAGTATGACTTTCTCGAAGATAAAAGCAAGAAAATCCGAGAGTTTAAGGAAGGTGGCCACTCGATCAAGTTTGATACTTTTTCAGGATACTCAGATGCTTCGAAGGCTTTGCCTTTTATACAGCAATTTGACATCGCTTTCGTGGGAATACGCTATTCAGAGCACTCCAAGATTCACAGAGCTGCCTCTTACTTTAAGGGGAATGCTCGTAATTGGTGGTCCACGCTTCTTTTAAACAAGACTACGCCAGTTAAATGGCTGAAATTTAAGAATCTTTTTATTTCTTCTTGGTTGACGCAAGAATATGAACGAGATATACGAGCTCCTTGGAACCATCTTCGGATGACCAAGAAAGATACAATCAATGCTTATTGTGAAAGATTCTGGAGCTCTTCTCTACCCGCCTCTTCATTCAAGAAGATCTCGTTCAGAGAACAGATTGAGCCGTTTACCTTGGGTCTACCTACAGAGATCCGAGATCACTGGTTGGAACGGAAGTCAGCTTCTATTCAGGAGTTGATGAGTCATGCGAAGCGGGGCTTTGCCATTCACTCTGGCAGTCTGACCTACCCAACAGATGAGGCCATGACACAACGAGCCGAACAGACTTCTGGGAATGACAGTAGCAAGAAAAAGAGCAACCCAGAGAAAAAGGATGCACGACCCAAGCTTACTCCTGAGGAGAGAGCTAGCTTCATCAGAGAGGGGAAGTGCTTTGGATGCAGGGAACAAGGACACGTCTCCACGAAGTGCCCTAAAAATGCACAGAAAGAACAGAATGATAAAGATGACGACATTGTGGTAGAAAAGGCAGATAGAAAAGCAGAACTGGTACCACATGGCGTGGGACCTACACCAAATCTAATGAATGAAAGTACAAACTTTGCCGCTTTTAGGGCAAAGTGAAGGATCAGAAAGCTCTTTTGAAGGAGACAAGGCCAACTTCTTTTCACTTGGAATTGGCGGCTCGATTTGGAATTACGCCCGACAGACTGACGCCACAGGCGGAGGTAGTTCGACTGGCACCCGGATGGGATGTTGCCATTACACCGAGCATTGGCAAACTTCGTTTGCAATGACAGGGGTGTTCAGGTGTCACCAGCGTGTGACTACTATCTATCCTTTTTGTTGATTTCTTTCTTATTATTTATTTACTTTCACTTTTTGGAAACACCCCTCGGGAAATCTAACTGCCCTGCATTGCATAGCTAGTGTGGAACTGTCCAGAGGGAGTCCAAGCCTGAGGGCAAGAGAGCACTAAGGTTGGACAAGGACTATGGTTAGCCAAACTGGGGTCATTGACTAGCCAAAGTGGAATCCTTTGCTACAGAGGCTACATTTCAGTTATGGGTGTGGTTGCAGTGTACAAAGGGGGTCAGATGACCTAGAAAGATACAATGGCAGCATCTCCTAAAATTTAGGGAACTGCTATTTTGGGACCTGAAAATGTGTCCGCGTCATTACCTCCGGTATGACTAGGGGAACATTTTATTACTCTGCCGCGAAGTCAACTGAGCAACCGGTCAGGATATTTTTAAGCGGCAAACCCGAAACGGGAAAATGCTTGTAAATGCGCCAAGTGGCACATTTCTATGCACTTGCCTCCTCAAGGAAGAAGTGGCGCTGAATTTTAAGCTGGGAGAGGCTCATTTTCAGATTTTGTCACAAGTTAAGAGCTATGGAGTGCTTCCTTTCCCTCCTATGTACAGTGCGGTGCGGTGCGGTGCCAGGAGTGATGCCCTGCACGCTACGCATTGCCCTCTCTCTCCCCTATGGCAGTATGTTATGCCCCACCAGTGGGCTTTTCATTTGACCAATGTACAGTTGTGTGGGTTCATGCGCGATTGCCTAGGCAAGAGCCTCTTGCACAGGTACTGGATAAGCTAGCGGCTAATCCCCCGCAGGTACAGGTGAATTCGGAGAGGTTTCACGCCAGAAATCTCGTCCGATTCAAAGGGCAAGTAGCCCTACAGGTGCGGGAGCTCGAGGACTTGCTACGGATGCGACCGGCACGCGAAACGGAGCCCGAAACAGTAAATTACAGCCTGCTATGTATTTTTGCAGGTTTAGGGGGTGAGTCTTCAAGACCACCACATGAAGTGGGTGAGTCTTCAAGACCACCACAGACGGATGATGATATATTCAGGACCCAGTTGGCTACTGTTGTGGCTATGTTCACACAAGTAATGCAGAACCCGAGGTTTTTAGCCTTTCTGCAACCTTCTCTTCCGTCTCAGCAAGTTGGGTCACTAGATCATATTCAAAAGCCTGTTAAGGCTCGAGCACGGGTGATTCATACTGCAGAGTCAATGGAAACACCTGTACACTTGACGGAGAACATGCAGTCTCCACAACCTGTGCCTAAGGTGCAAGAACAGGTGGCTGAGATGCCAGTCTTTCAAGCTATACCAGTTTAGCCCGCCATCTTTCAGCAGCCTATAGCTGGTTCTAATGGGCAGGGAAGCAACCTACAGGCTATGCAAAAGGTCTTCCCACCACCTTCAGTACACCCTAGCTATTTTGGAGGTGGATCGGTATTCCAGAGCATGGCTGGTCATGCACCTAGAAATCAGTTTTACACGCCAGGAACAGTGTTCGGGGGTGCTCAAACAATGATACCTATGGTGTCACGGGCATGCTACCTGGGTTTCAAAGCACTCAGGGCCAATTTGGGATTCCACAGGCAAATTTTGGTATGGCTGGAATTACAAATCAGCAGCCAAATATAGCATTTCCAGGTCAACTTAATTGCGGTCAGGGAACACAAATGAACCCTAACAGTGTTCCCATGTTTCAGTCACTTCCATATGACAACTTAACGCCGCTGGAGAGGCCAACTCCGTACAAAGAAGGTGGCAAAGGTGTGACATTCACGACCTTTATAGGGTTTGATGACAGGAAGAAGGCTCTCTCATTCCTCCAATAGTTTGACAAGGCCTATGCAGAGGGAAACTTTACAGAGGCTTCAAAGGTCCGCAAGGCAGCCACTTTCTTGACAGGGAATGCGGGACAATGGTGGACAACTTTATTGCTTCAAGGGCAAGCTCCGTCCACATGGATTTACTTCAAGCAGATTTTTGTAGCAGCATGGTTATTTGATGACTTTGAAGCAGATGTCATGACAGAATGGCACCAGCTTAATGCTGCTACTTGCAAGAATCTGGATGATTACAATCGGAAGTTTTGGAAAGCTCTACTTCCAGTAAATTCCTATAGGTTTGTGCCATTGACAGAACAGATTGAAAAATAATGTTGTGGCCTACCCAAAGAATTGAGAAAGTACTGTACGAAGACCAAAGTCACTACTTTAACGCAGCTCATCGAGGTAGCAAACACTGGCAATGGTTTGCTCAAGGGAGAAGATTGTGAATTCAATACTGGCATCAAGGAAGGATCAGCCAAGAAAAATTCAGCGAAGAAGCACGTTCCCAATGAGGTTCCTAAAGGGACTCAGGAGCCAGCCAACGTAGGGAAAAGCAAAGCTACGACTGAGTCAGAAAAGGGACCAGCAAAGAAATGGAAAAGACGTTTTCCTCGCAAGTCGGAAGAGCAAAAGAAGGTCCTGAGGTAAGAGAACAAATGCTTCATCTGTGAGTAGCCTAGCCACATTGCTTACAATTGTCCTACAAAGAAAAGGCCAGCTGATTCTGCAGACAGGGAGGACAGGAAAGGAAAGAAGCCCATGGCTGGTCTAGTGCCAGATATGGTGGGCGACAAGCCAAATTCAGATGCAAATGAGCTTTGCAGAGCATGGGGAAAGGTCAGGGATCAAACAGTGCTGATCTTCTTTGATCCAGGTGCCAAAGCCAACTTCATTTCCCCAGAATTGGCTTCAAAGTTGGGAATCAGACCTGAAGAGATGGGGTATACAGCAGAGGCAGGTTTGGCATGTCCTGGCCATACAGAGGCTGTGACACCCATCACTGGAAAGTTGCGCCTACATATCCAGTCCTATGTAGTTGCTGAAGAATTTTACATCATGCCACTGGACGGATGTGATGTGTTGTTAGGTATTCCTTGGTTGTTTCGTGTGATGTGTTGTTAGGTATTCCTTGGTTGTTTCGTGTACAGGGAATCATGGATGCCTACAACAAAAAGATCATTGTACAGAGCAGGGGAAAGACTCACATTCTGGATGTAAAGCTTAGAGGGGAGTCTATTCCCACTGTATCAGCTTCTGCTATTACTTCTGTAATGAAAAAGCATCTTTCTGCGTACTTGGTTTTTGCACGTGAAGTATCAGATTGTGATGAATCAAATTTATCTCTACTAGATAAAGAAAGGTCAATGTTTTTACAACACTATAGTGACTATTTTTCCGATTCATTACCGTCTCAATTACCGCCAGAGAGACCCGAGGATCATGCGATAGATTTGGTGCCAGGCAGTAGCCCACCAAATAAGCTTCCGGACAGGGTTAGTGCGGCTCAGCAGAAAGAGATAATGGGCCAAGTACAGGAGCTGTTAGAAAAGGGGCTAGTTCAGCCCAGTTCATCCCCATTCTGTTCTCCAGTGTTGGTGGTGCAGAAAAAGGATGGCTCATGGCGTATGTGCATCGACTACCGTGCACTGAACAAGAATACCATCAAGAATAGGTTCCCTATACCTAGAATTGATGATATTCTTGACAAATTAGAAGGAGCAGCTATGTTTAGCAGGATAGATCTAAAGAGTGGGTACCATCAGATCCGCATTAGATCAGAGGATGTGCACAAGACTGCTTTTAGAACAACGTTTGGCCTTTACGAATTTTTAGTGATGCCCTTTGGTCTCACAAATGCTCCTGCTACGTTCAATAGGATGATGGACAGAATTTTCCGTCCACACCAGCAGTTTGTTGGTACATTCTTTGATGACATGATAGTCTACTCAAAGAATGAAGAGGAGCATAGGCATCACTTGGCCATTGTGTTCAAAGAGCTACGCAGTCATAGGTTGCTCATCAATGCAAAGAAAAGTGATTTTTTTCTGGAAGAGATTCACTTTCTGGGACACATTGTCTCAAAGGATGGTGTCAGAATGGATCCTGCAAAAGTTGAAGCGATCAAGTCATGGCCAGATTTGAAGACGGTGCACGATGTCCGAAGTTTCTTGGGACTATGCTCCTATTACAGAAGGTTTATCCGAAATTTCGTTGAGATTGCTTCACCTCTACATGCTCTTCAAAAGAAGGCAGTCACCTTTAGATGGACACAGAAAGAGATTTCAACTTTTAATCTCTTAAAGGAAAAGATGACTTCAGATCCAATCATTGTGTTGCAGATCTTAGGAAGTCATTTGTGGTCCAGTGTGACGCCTGTGGTAGTAGCATTGGTGCAGTGCTAATGCAAGATGGCAGGGTAGTAGCCTATGAGAGCAGAATTTTGCAAGGGCCAGAGATGACCATGCAGGTCTATGAGAAAGAGTTACTGGCTGTGATTCATGCGCTCTTAAGTTGGAAACACTACCTGCTAGGTGCAGACTTTGTTGTCCAAACGGACCATCGGACCTTGCGATACTTCTTGACACAGGCAAAGTTATCTGAAAAGCATATGCGATGGGCAAATATCTTGTCCATGTTCCACTTTCAGATTGTGCATGTGGAAGGCAAGAAAAACGTTGTGGCTGATGCCTTGTCAAGGAAGCCACAAATTTCAGCTGTGTCAATTCCTTATCATCATGAACTTGATGATATGAGGGAACAGTATGCAAATGATGAAGATTTTGCAAGGGTCTTCGAGCAGCTAATGGATGGACAACGTCATGAACACTATCTTCTCAAAGATCGGTTCATCATGATGCATGGCAAATTGTGTGTCACAAAGCCATTGCGACGCAAAGTTATGGAAGAGAGTCATGTCTCACCGTATGCAGGGCATCGTAGTATCGATGCTACTGTTAAAGCGGTTGAGACATTCTTCTATTGGCCTACATTGAGAAGAGATATGGATTCCTTTGTGCGAGAATGCCTAATATGCCAGAAGGTCAAGTTTGACAAGCAAAAGGCACCAGGGTTATTGCAACCACTACCTATTCCAGATAAACCATGGGAAAGTATTGCTATGGATTTTATCTTTGATCTTCCGAGAACGCAGACAGGAAACGATGGTATTTGGACGATCATTTGCAAATTCAGCAAGCAGGCTCATTTTATTCCTGTCAGGAAGAAGATAAAGCCAGATCAGATGGCACGCTTGTTTATGAGCAATATTTTCAAGTATCATGGCATGCCACAGTCGATTGTTAGCGACCGTGATCCACGCATGACAAGTTTGTTCTGGAGAGGCTTGTTTGAGAATATGGGCACAACGCTCAAATTCTCTTCATCATTTCATCCTCAAACAGATGGGCAGTCAGAAGAGGCAAATTCTACTGTCCTAGATCTGCTGAAGTGCTATGTGTCAGAGCATAAAGGAAAGTGGGAGCAATATTTGCCATAGGTGGAGTATGCATACAATAATACAGTGCATTCATCAACTGGCAAGGCACCTTTTGAGATAGTCGAAGGTGGCAAGAAAGTTCCTCCCATATTGCATACAAAGGACAAGATATTTGAAGCAGATAAGTATGTTCAGGACATGGATGAAATGTACAAGAAGGTCAAAGTGCCCTTAGAAAAGACTCAGGCAAAGCAAAAGAAAGCAGCAGATCGTCACCGTCGGGGGTATGTCACCAGCGTGTGACTACTATCTATCCTTTTTGTTGATTTCTTTCTTCTTATTTATTTACTTTCACTTTTTGGAAACACCCCTCGGGAAATCTAACTGCCCTGCATTGCATAGCTAGTGTGGAACTGTCCAGAGGGAGTCCAGGCCTGAGGGCAAGAGAGCACTAAGGTTGGACAAGGACTATGGTTAGCCAAACTGGGGTCATTGACTAGCCAAAGTGGAAACCTTTGCTACAAAGGCTACATTTCAGTTATGGGTGTGGCTGCAGTGTACAAAGGGGGTCAGATGACCTAGAAAGATACAATGGTAACATCTCCTAAAATTTAGGGAACTGCTATTTTGGGACCTGAAAATGTGTCTGCGTCATTACCTCCGGTATGACTAGGGGAACATTTTATTACTCTGCCGCGAAGTCAATTGGGCAACCGGTTAGGATATTTTTAAGCAGCGAGCCCGAAACGGGAAAATGCTTGTAAATGCGCCAAGTGGCACATTTCTGTGCACTTGCCTCCTCAAGGAAGAAGTGGCGCTGAATTTTAAGCTGGGAGAGGCTCATTTTCAGATTTTGTCACAAGTTAAGAGCTATGGAGTGCTTCCTTTCCCTCCTATGTACAGTGCAGTGCGGTGTGGTGCCAGGAGTGATGCCCTGCACGCTACGCACTGCCCTCTCTCTCCCCTATGGCAGTATGTTATGCCCCACTAGTGGGCTTTTCATTTGACCAATGTACAGTTGTGTGGGTTCATGCGCGATTGCCTAGGCAAGAGCCTCTTGCACAAGTACTGGATTAGCTAGTGGCTAATCCCCCGCAGGTATAGGTGAATTCGGAGAGGTTTCACGCCAGAAATCTCGTTCGATTCAGAGGGCAAGTAGCCCTACAGGTGCGGGAGCTCGAGGACTTGCTACGGATGCGACCGGCACGCAAAACGGAGCCCGAAACAGTAAATTACAGCCTGCTGTGTATTTTTGCAGGTTTAGGGTTTTGGCCCTAAACGGTCCCTAATACCCCCAGGAGGTTCTGAGACGCGAGGGGACTGCTGTACAGGTGATCTGGCACATTTTCGGGGCTGAAAACAGAGAATTCAGCGTACTGCAGATTCTCGCCAGGTTTTGCAAAGTGCCCGTATGCGTCGGGAAAGTCATTCAATGCGTGGGAATACTGACTGTGAAGGGTCCTAGTACAGTTATGCTGCCGAAATCGGGCCGGAACAATTGAAATTCAGCCAAGCTTGTGTGGGGCAGCTTGTAGGGAACCACAGCGTTTATTCCCTCTGTTAAACAATAAAGAAATACCGAAAGGGGCGCCTAAATTAGGGGCCAATCTGGTGTCGGTCTACTCATACAGGTGCAATCTAGCAGCCTGTATCCCTCTCCCCTTTGTTGTGTCTTGAAAGTACAGGTAAAGTGGGCGACGAATTAAATGGGTGAAAGCAAATAAGGTTTAAGTCTAAAGTCTACCGCCCCTTTTGAAGTTAACAGGCCGGTTACATCAGGGCACGCGAGTGACGTTCTACTGAGGATCCCTTGGTACCACAAGAACTACTCCGTGGTTGACTATCGGGCCGAGAAAGCGACTTTGATAAAGGAAGGGCTTAGAGATTGTACTTTATGAACTTCAGTTTCTTACTCATTCTTTTGGGAGAGAACTGAACGATGGATAAAGGTTGAATATGTTTTGACCTGATCAAAAGAACGCCAAGATTTTTCTCCACGATTTTTCTCCACACTCATGTCGATTGCTTTTCAGAGGGCCTGAAGATCAAACCATTGATTTGATACCTGGAAGCACGCCACCGAACCGGCCACCTTACCGTGTGAGCCGAGTACAGAATGAAAAGATTATGAACCCACTGAAAGACCTCTTGGAAAAGGGTCTTGTCCAGCCTAGTACTTCACCGTATTGCTCTCCAGTGTTGTTGGTTTTGAAGAAAGACGGATCTTAGAGAATGTGCATCGATTATAGAACTCTCAACAAAATCACCATCAAGAACAGATTTCCGATTCCTAGGATCGATGATATACTCGACAGGTTACATGGATCCTCGTGCTTTAGCAAGATTGACTTGAAGAGTGGATATCCTCAGATCAGGATAGCGCTAGGAGATGTCTACAAGACAACTTTTCGGACGACTTTTGGGTTATTTGAGTTTTTGGTGATGCCTTTTGGCTTAACCAATGCTCCTGCGACATTTAACCAGTTTATGGACAAGATTTTTCAAGAGTACAGGCTATTTGTTGGCACTTTCTTTGACGACATCATTGTTTTCTCCAAGAATGAGGTAGAACACAGAGATCATCTGCTTCAAGTCTTTCAGGCATTACGAGATCACAAGTTAGTGATTAATGCAAAGAAAAGTGAATTTTTTCCTACCAGAGATACACTTTTTGGGACACATTGTGTCAGCAACAGCAGGAGTGCAAATGGACCCGGCCAAGATGGAGACTATCCATGATTGGCCCGATTTGAGGAATGTCCATGAAGTTGAAAGCTTCTTAGGACTGTGTTCGTACTACAAACAGTTCATTCGAAAGTTTGCAGAGGTTGCTTCCCCTTTGCATGTCTTGATACAGAAAGGAGTCTTTTTCTCGTGGGGATCCATAGAGGTGACTGCCTTTCAAACATTGAAAGAGAAATTGACTACAGGACCAGATTTGACTTTGTCGGACTTGCAGAAGTCATTTGAAGTATTTTGTGATGCTTATGGTCATAGTCTGGGTGCGGTCTTGATGCAAGAAGGCCATATCATAGCTTACGAGAGCCGTTTGTTCTCTAGGCCGGAGATGACAGCACAGATTTATGAGAATGCGGTTATCCATGCTCTTACTCAGTGGCGGCATTACCTACTCGGAGCGGATTTTACTGTCTTTACAGACCATCAGAGTTTGCGCTACTTCTTGTCACAAAAGCAACTTTCGGAAAAGCAGATGCGGTGGGCGAACATCTTGTCACAGTTCCACTTCCAGATTGTCCATGTACAGGGACAGAAGAATGTGGTGGCACATGCTTTGTCTCGGAAACCGTTGGTTCTGGCTATTTCCGCGATACATCATAGGAGCTTCGAGGATATGGTCGATCAATATGCCACGGATACAGATTTTGCAGATATTTTCACACGGATACGGGATGGGGAGACAGTAGCTGGATACTCCCTTCGGGAAGGCTACTTGATGAAAAAGACTATGTTGTGCATTACACAGCCTTTGAGGGAAAAGGTTTTGACTGAATGCCACTATCCACCTTTTACGGGTCACCGCGGCATTGCTACCACCATGAAAGGGGTAGAGAGAGACTTCTTTTGGCCGAGACTCAAAAAGGATGTGGAAGAGTTTGTGCGCAGTATGCCAGAAGGTCAAGTTTGACAGGCATAAGGCACAGGAATTGTTACAGCCTTTACCCATACCCACCCGCCCCTGGGAAAATATTGAAATGGATTTCATTTTTTATCTCCCAAGAACACAGAATGATCACGATGATTTTCCGATTACATGGCACGTTTGAGACGATTGTCTCCGACAGAGACCCAAATTTATGAGTTTGTTTTGGAAGGCAACTTGAGAGAACATTGGCACGCAGTTACAGTTCTCGTCATCGTTCCACTTGCAGACTGACGGGCAATCTAAGATTGCCAATTCAATGGTTTTAGATTTATTGAAGTCTTGTATCTCGGATCAGAAGACTCAATGGGAAAAGAACTTACCTTTGGTGGAATTTGCCTACAATAACAAGATACACTCTTCGACAGGGAAGACGCCATTTGAGATTGTTGAAAGTGTTGCGAAGGTTCCATCCTTCCTGAGCACGAAAGATTAGATATTTGAAACGGATGAATATTCGGAGATTTGGATACGGCTTTTGCCAAGGTTCGCGAGACTTTGCAGAAGTCTCAAGAACGACAGAAAAAGGCAGTGGATCGCCATCGTCGCGACTTGAAACTGAAGGAGGATGATTGGGTGCTCTTACTTTTGAGAAGGCACGCTTAAGAAAGAGAAAGGGAAAGAAGAGGCTTTTTCCAAAGCTTAGTATGCGATACTACGGACCTTTCCAGATTACTGAAAAGATAATTGATGTCTCCTTCCAATTGAAACTGCCAGATACTTGGAGGATTCACAATGCATTGCATGTGAGTCTCTTGAAACATGTTAAGGGTGATGTGCCTAATGATGGGGAGCCTGATGAGCAACCCGCAGTGGAAGAAAACGAAGAGACCCTTGTCCCTGAACAGATTTTGGCACATACAGATACGAAGAAAGGTAAAGTCCGAAGGCGGTTCTTGGTTAAGTTCAAGAACTTTCCTGCATTTGATGCGAAGTGGATGGAGGAGGAGGACCTAGCAGATACTCCTCGGATTGTGAAACTTTACCTCGATGTTTTGGTTTAGCATAGTCTACTCCAAACAGAACCCAGAAATTCAGCTTGGCCGAAGATCTGGTGCAGTGGGATGCACAAGAGGGGAGTTACTCAGCTCCTTTGTCAACAGATGCCTTGATTTTGATACTAAAGTCACTGATGTCTCTTTGAGCTTCAGGGATACTGACAGCTGACAGTATTCTGCTGGATGACTTTATGAAATAGAATTCCTGATTATGATACTAATTTGTTCTTGACTTCTTGTGAGTGCAAGAACTGATAGACGAAATGACTGCAGCATTTTGGTCTACTTGATCTCGAATAGACATGGTTGCAATAGGGGTTAGTCAATCGGAGGTCCCCATTGGACCTAGATGTGATTGCTAGCTACATTGCCGATAAATCATGGTCTAAGATCCGAATGAATGTTGAATGTCATGTGATGTCCTGTGATGTCGTTTGATGTGACTGTCGATTTGGTACATGTGCTAGATGTGTGTTCCTAGTACGTAGGTACTAACAGTCAGTGTCTGCTAAAACGGTTTATGGCTTTTGTCGGTTTTGCAGGCGTAATCGCGGTCGATTACAATGCTTTCAAGAAGGGGGTATGTCACAAAGTGATGATGTGGCTATGGACAAACCCTAATTTCAGGCTGAAACCCTAAAATCCCTGCAAACCCTAAAAACTGCCAAAAACCCTAATTTGCAGCAAACCCTAAATTCTGGCTGAAACCCTAATTTCTGTCAGCAAACCCTAATTTCTACCGGGGGTGCCACGTGGCAGCAGCAGTACGAAATTCCGTGATTTGCGGCAGAATCTGCGCTGAAGAAAAGCAGCTTTCTAGCCTACGCAATTGAGAAAGAGAGAGGATGCTTTTGCTTTCAGTGAAACTCTCAAAAAGAGAGCGAGAAAAAAGCCTTTTTGCTTTTTCTTTGGGACTCTCAGAGAAAGAGAGAAAGAGCAGTTGCTTTTGGGCTTTCAGAGCTTTTGATTTTGAAGTTTTTTGGGGCTCTGCTTTTGGGCATCCCTTGTAACCTTTAAATAAGTGGTGAGGGCTTCACTTCTCATAGCATCTGGACGCAGAGTCTGAGAGTGAAACCCTAGCCACTCTCTTGTACTTTGATCTGATTAATATAAAAAGAAATACCGAAAGGGGCGCCAGTCTTTGGGGCCAATATCTCTAGGCACGAAACTCCGCCGGGCCAGTGTACATCTATTGTGATCTGTGACTTGTTTTGAAGTGGTTATTTGGTGCTGTCGCGGTTGATTCTTGACGGAGTGTCCAAGTCTGTTACAAACCTCCTCCTCGTTCCTCCCAAATCCCTTGTGTCCAACAAATTTCCAGATTTCCCCCAAAGCAGGAGAGCTTCTCGGACAAACTTACCCCAAGCATAACTTGCTGCTCTGGTCACCGAATGACACACCATAACACACGGCTTGGAGCCCAAGTCCTCTCAATATTTCTAATTTCAATCATCAAGTTGGCCCAATTGCCTTTGTCGCATGCACCCGCAATCACCTTCTAAGTTGAGACGGCCCACTTCGGATGCTCATAACTCATGATGTACAAGTCCGATTCACGAGCTATAAAGCACGACTGAAAATATTCAATTAAAAACCATGTCTTGGGGACTCGAACAACCCCAAACATCAACGTTCAAGCTTGGCAAAATCACACCTTTGTACATGAATTTTTACATGGTCACTTCCAAGACTTGCAGGGCTATATACACATATATACATGAGGCTAGTGGGCAAGCTTTTTTGCATGACTTAGTGACTTTATGCAAAAAATGTCTGACATCGGGAATCTGCAATGCACTCCAACTTTAGACAACCATAACTTGTACACCGTGGCTCCGCTTGAGGAGCCTTCTGGATTGGCTCACATAGCTTCTCAAGCTTCACATCCCAAAGCAAAAATCTAGCACTTCGAACATCTTACATGCCATCCCATCTGGCTCATTTTGGAGCCCTTTAGACCTTCAAAAACCCATCAAGCATACACCACCGCTACCACCTACCTACCCAGGTTCTTCACACTTGCTTCAGCCCTCTATCCCACACCTGTCAGCACCCCTAGCACTGCACATCACATCTTTCAACATCGACCAACTTTGGTTGTACCAACGACATGCACAGGCAAGTCTCCAATTTCTCAAAGACCGTTTGTGAATTTAAAATCACGATCACTGATAATTTCGTCAAGCAGCCAATAACCGGTACCCATGTCACAAACTGCTGACGTGTCAAAGCCCTGCCAACTTGCAGATGCCGGCCGAGGGGCCTAAACCTTAAGAAGAAGTCCTACCAACTTATGGGGACCCAGTCCGATGGGGCCCCAGTGACATAAAGGAATTAAAATAAAGGAGAAGCCACCAACACACACACACACACACACACAAAAGCTAATGACATGGTAGTTGTACGGACGCTCCAGATTTTGCGCTGACAATGCTCACGTGGCAAATTTCCGCAAAACGCGCTGACAGTGCTGACATGGCAGTTGTACGGATTTCTGTGATTTATGCTGGCAACTTTTTGGCATTGCTTTTGGACCAGAAGCTTTTGAGTTTGAAGGCTTTTCATGTAAATTGCTTTTCATAGGCCAAGGGCCTTTAAATATATGCTAAGGGCTCATTCTTTGGCATGCTTCCTGGAGAAGGTGCAAAGTCTAGAGTACCGGCTTGTACTTTGATGATGCAATATAAAGAAATACCGAAAGGGGCGCCAAGGTTTGGGGCCAATACTCTCTCGGGTGGAATTCCGCCACTCCGCGTCGCGTGTCGTCTCTCTCTCTCTCAGTTCAGTTGTTATTGAAGTGCTAAAAGTCTGTTCAATCTGTTATTTTCTATTGGCACGTGGTGCCCGTCTTGTGACCATGGTGTCAGAGCATCAGTCGTGTGCTTTTCTGAAAGCATATCGGTCCTACCAAAGAGCAGACAAAGCAAACTAGAGACTAATGGAATTTTATTAGCCACTCCCACCCTTCATACATCGCGCATCAGACGCGCTCCCGTCTTCACCGCTCATGTCTTACAGGGCATAAGCCATAAAGGTCACTTGCAAGAGAAGGATCCAAAATTTGTTTCAAGCTGTTGTCTTTCTCAGAGGTAGTGCCATGCAGATGTTGATGTCTATAGCTCCCAAGCCGCACACTCCAAGAATATTTTTGCATGAAGTTATATGGTTTCTGACATCTTCCTTCGGAGTGCAACTTCTGGCAAAGTGGGGTATCCTGAAATGCTTACCATGGAAACCCTAGCAAATTATACCTTGAAATTTATCGACATCTCTTAGTAGATGTCTCTTCATGGGCAGATGAACTCGGAGGTCCAGTGCGATTGCTATCTTGGGACTATCATCGCCGCCAAAGAAACACTGTCGGTCCAAGAGCTAATGGACCATGCTGTGCTCAGCTACGACCTTATGGAATGAACCTAACCCTAATTTTTGGTGCCGGTTTCAGGATGAAAAGTCAGTCGACTTTTCGAGCTCGACTGATGTTGAGATTGCTTTTTAAGTTTAAAATCTCTTTGAGAACTTGTTTGGTGATCCTGTTTGGAATTTGATTGGAATTTGTTTGAAATTTGTTTGAAATGGATGGTATCTGTTTTGAACCTGTTATGGTGCCGATTTGAAATGTTTGACTCTGGGTTTAATATTGGTTTCATCGATTGGTGATTTTACTCCCGGGTGGAGTAGTGACATATGATGTTTGAGAATGCTTGCTCATTCATACTCATGGCCTGCACCCTGGTGGTTATTTGCGGGGGGAGTATTGAATGATTGAAAAGTGTTGTTTTTACTCATGGCCCGCACCCTTGTGGTTATTTACGGAGGGAGTATTGTTGTCGTCTACTCATGGCCCGGACCTGTATGGTTATTTACGGGGAGAGTATTTAGAAGTCTGAGCAGTGGTTACTCTCAGCACCTCCAAACGGCACAGACTGCGGTTTGGGGGGTGTTTGGTTGTAAAAGGCCTCTATATCTCATGGCCCGGACCTGGATGATTATTTGCGGGGGAGTGTTCATCGGCGGCTTTATGTTTCTACGTCTTGTAGCATGCATATATGAGCATTTGTGTTGCATTGTGATGTGCCAACCACTGAATATTCCTAATTGGATGAGATTGCCTCGGTATGTAATTTTAGTGCATCAAGACACCCGCGGAAGATCAGTGCGGTCTGGGTGTGATGGCTAATTTTACTACGTCGGAATATCAAGAGTTCCGATCTGGACAAAAGAAGAAGCCAACTCCTTGATCAGTAGAGCCGAAAGAAGAAGCTAACTCCTTAACAAAAAGAGCAAACTGATTGTCCCTCGGAATGTCCCTTGGAATGACCCTCGGAAATTTTTGAGCTAACTTTAGTTGTTTTGCAGATATGCTGTAATCGCGGACGATTACTTTCTTTCAAGAAGGGGGGATGTCACAAACTGCTAACGTGTCAAAGCCCTGAAGAATGAGCCAACTTGCAGATGCCGGCCGAGGGGCCTAAATCTTAAGAAGAACAAGTAACAGAAGAAGAAATCCTACCAACTTATGGGGACCCTGTCCGATGGGACCCCAGTGACACAAAGGAATTAAAATAAAGGAGAACCCACCAACACACACACAAAAGCTGATGACGTGGCAGTTATACGAACGCTCCAGATTTTGCGCTGACAGTGCTCACGTGGCAGATTTTCGCAAAACGCGCTGACAGTGCTCACGTGGCAGATTTACGCAAAACGCGCTGACAATGTTGACGTGGCAGTTGTACGGATTTCCGTGATTTATGCTGGCAGCTTTTTGGCATTGCTTTTGGACCAGAAGCTTTTGAGTTTGAAGGCTTTTCATGTAAACTGCTTTTCATAGGCCAAGGGCCTTTAATAATGTGCTAAGGGCTCATTCTTTGACATGCTTCCTCGAGAAACTGCAAAGTCTAGAGTACCAGCTTGTACTTTGATGATGCAATATAAAGAAATACCAAAAGGGGCGCCAAGGTTTGGGGCCAATACTCTCTGGGGTGGAATTCCGCCACTCCGCGTCGCGTGTCGTCTCTCTCTCAGTTCAGTTGTTAATGAAGTGCTAAAAGTCTGTTCAGTCTGTTATTTTCTATTGGCACGTGGTGCCCGTCTTGTGACAACCCACAACAAGGGAACACCATACGGAAGCCAAGGAGGACAGGCTCCAACAAGGGGTGAGGTGCCTAGAGGCTAGCAATGGCACAAGGAACAATAACATAAGGGCTGCCCACCAAGAGATCAAAGAAAAACACAGCCTCCCTTGGCTGAAAATGCAAGTCAAAATAGGGGATCTAGAGTAGCACGAAGACGCGCTGGAGAGGAAGGAGGGGAATGCTTGCAAGAAAGGCATACCAAGCGCGAAAGCGACCTCAACTCTATAAAAAGTTTTTGAAAGGAATTATTTTGAGCACTTGTAAAAAAAATTGTGATTTCTAAAGTTGCTTTTGGGGATTGCTTTTGGACCCGTGCATTAGGGCAGATCGGCCCACTGGACTGCGATTTTGTGATGAATCAGATGGAGAGTCTGGCTCTCCAAGAATGTAAACTACGACTACAGTCTAATGGAATAAAGAAATACCATGTGGGGCACCTAGTTGAGGGCAAATGTGAATCTCCACCACTCCATGCCTCTTGTCTACTGTGTGATGTTCTTTCTTTCAAGTGTCTGCAGTTTCGATTCAGTTTGGTATTATTGCAATAATTCACCGCCTCACCAGTGGCTTGCACGTTACACCATAGAACTATGGCTTCCTCCTTGTTTAGCTATGACCCATGCAAAGAATGTGTTGTAGCTACCTTCAGCTAAATGGCTTGCATTTACTCCTAGTGATGCTTTTTCCACCAAAAAGGGGGACTCATATGGCAGCTCTCTAATCTAGAGGTTTGATAGCCACATAGTTCTCCCATACATTTGTCTCTATAGCTCCCCCATAAAAGTTTCTACTTTGTCAAAGACTAGACCATTTCTTTCTACCAAGAGCTCGGAAAAAGCAAACTTGTACATACAGTGCCCTGAGTTACTTGGGCAGCTGGGAGCATTGTCTCATCGAGATACTGTACCATGCTCCAAGGCATACACAATGCCTTGATACCAATCCCGTGGCAGCTATGCCAAGAGGCAGTTTCAAGCTGTCATTTGAACCTGTCTTCAAGCTATATGTTCCAACACTCTCTCTCTCTCTCTCTCTCTCTCTCTCTCTCTCTCTCTCTCTCTCTCTCTCTCTCTCTCTCTCTCTCGTCGGCTAGATCTTTAAGGTCTCTTGGGATAGTTTCCTACGACGTTAAATCTCTCTTCTTCTCGTATGTGTGTGTGGGTGTGTGTGTGTGTGTGCGCGCGCGCTAATAAAAAGAGGAAAATGGTATAACCTTTCTATCACCCAAGTGTGGTAGATTTATTATGCAATTTCCCTCTTGAATAACAGGTCTTGAGCTCGACTCTCCTCGTCAGCTAGATCTTTAAGGTCTCTTGGGATAGTTTCCTACGACGTTAAATCTCTCTTCTTCTCTTCTTCTTCTCTCTCGTGTGGTAGATTGGTTATGTCATTTCCCTCTTGAATAACAGGTCTTGAGTTCAACTCTCGTCTGATAGATCTTTGAGGTCTCTTGGGATAGCTTCCTACGACGTTAAAATTCTCTTCTTCTTTTCTTCTCTCTCTCTCTCTCTCTCTCTCTCTCTCTCTCTCTCTCAGAGACCAGATATGTACCTTGTCTCCACCCCAATCGTGGATGACGATGCACATGAAAGAACGGCGTCCGATGCTGAGGCAGAGGAGAAAGCAACACTTCCTGTTGCGTCACGCTTTGTAATGGAGGGACGCTTTTTGCAACGGTGCCGAATGCGCAGAGAACGGTAGAAATGGCCGTCTAAGGAGAGGCGAGGAGGAAAAAGGCAGGAGGTGGTCTGGGCTGGGCAGGCAAAGCACGCCATTGAAACTTGTTCAAGCTTCAGCCATGTAGTCCAGCTGATTTGAGCATCGGGACGCCCATGCAACGCATTTCTATCCATAGATTGCAGCGCATTCACATTTTTAAAAATCTAAACAGAAAAGGCCCTAAATGCCGTGGGCAACCTCATACCCGCGGAATAAAACACTGGGTGCCTACTTTTCAGCATTGGACGCGGAGAAGCCTGAAACCACGACCCCACCTGCAAGACGTCAAGCAGCCTAGCCACAATTTGATGAGAGAAAATGTTTCACAGATTACATAAAATATTGTCCACACAGAGTGTGAACTGAACGTAGAAAGTAAAAGGCTCAAGTTGCCCGCTCTTGTGCGCAGTCTGAACACGCCCTTAGAGCGCTCTCCTATAACCTCCTAATCATCAGCTTATTAGGCAGAATCTTATGGAGATTCCTCCTCACCATCATCCAATGCTCTTTCCCTTTCAATAAAACAAGCTCGTCAGATTCAAACCCATGTATTGGAGAGTTCCGACTAACTTGGACTGATTTACACCACTTGGCCAGCCATGTGCATTTGTTCCGAGTCTTGAACACAAATTTTTTTCAAGAAAAGATCTAGGCTCCCCTAGTCGTGCATGTGCGCAATCCACAAGGTGTTGACATGTGCATACAAGCTCAGTCATGGGCCCCTATAGCATCACCAAAGATGCACTGCAAAACGGGCCCGCCCACAGGTCCTTCCACTCACACACCAAACCTCACTCTCCCTTTACCTTGCTTTAAAAAATGTGTAGTATTGCTTCCGCCTTCAGCGCCACCTCCGTCTACCCCTCCCTCACCTCTTGCTAGCGCCTCCACATCCATGCAAAGTACCCTCACGCCATCTCTCTTGGATGTCTTGTCTCACGTGCCCCAATCAACAACTTAGAAGATTCTCTCTTATTTTTTGATTTTTCAAAATTGGGGGGAGGGGGTGGGGTCTACTCGAAGACACTAAATATCTAAGGTGTCCCCATGTCTCCAAATGACTGGGTGATTGAAGGAGTCGTCATCAATTGCGGGCCAAGATCGCCATCAAATAAAGTTCCCCCTGACAATTTTGTTTGAGATTCTTGCTATATTTATAATAAAACTAGCAAACGTTAGGGAACCTAGTTAACATTTGGTGGTGGTGTTGGGGTGTAGCCACCTAACCTAAGAAAACGATGTACTAGTTTCGTCATCTTGAACTTCCTCTAGATCACTGTAGGATATATCTTCCATCCAACACATAGGTAGTAATTGGGTTTTCTATCTATGTTTAGGGATTTTAGAGTATTGTGATACGTGCCAAAGACCTTTAGAGTAGGATTGGACCAGTGGGATATGCTTTTGGGCTCTTTAGTGAGTTGGAGAGGTATTCAGTGAATCAGATACTTAAAGTGTGTTCATTTAGTTGTTTTGACACTTGTGCATATTGTTAGTTTTTTCATAGGAGTAGGATATGCAAACATAGCATTAGAGTTTTGAGCCACCCCTAATCCTTATCATTCTCATCAAAATCAGCCTCGGTGCATTTCAAATAATTATTTGAAGCTTGTGGCTCTAAACACTAATGTAAGTATTATGCATAAAGATTTACACTTGACAGAGACTTCATTGGTGAATGCATAACAAGCCTTGGTAATTAAAAATCCAAACATTTACAGTATTGCCATACTAAACAAGTAGGCAAACTTGGGCTTTGACCTTACACATTGGTTATACATCTTCTCTACATGTTGCATGCCAAGTTTAGGCCAATTGAACCATTAAATTGAGACCAATACCACAAATCAACGAAAAATGCAAACAAACCAAAAATCTTGAGGAATTGCTTCAATCAAGCTCCAAATTTTGAAACAAGGACATTACTGGACTCACCTTGCATATGGCAATTGTTGGCATAAGTTTGGTTAAAAATGGAGTCAAAGTTTAGTATCATGATACTAAACAAGTGGGCTATAAGTAGGGAGGTTGGGAGGAGATCATTATACAAGTCCACCCTTTGGTCTCACATTGGGTTCAGCGCCAAAAACAATTTGGGAAAGTGGGGCGTGGTCTCTCTACACTTGCATGCATGCACCGTGGGTATGGAGGCTTGGCAGGTGAGGATGAAGCAACACTTCACTGTGGACAAGCTCGCTTAGTAGAAGGGGAGGGCGAAATCAACCAACACCAAATTGCACGTAGCAAGGCTTGGCGAGTTTGCTCTGGGCAGGGGATGGTTTTTTGTCTCTTGCTCGCTGGCCTTCATGGTCTGTGAAGAGCACTGTAAGCTCTTCTTGCCTCCCTGTCCTGCCCGACATCGTTGGCTTCTACAACACACCATGTTTTCCCATTATGGGTGCCACATGTAGCCAATTAGGGTTTCAATTGTAACAATTGACCAAAGGAGGATACCCATGCTGCATACACCCCTAGGCTCTTCAACCATGATAAGCAAGGCAACAGAAGTAGAATCGCGAATAAGATGGTAGTACGTCCACTTCATCATTGTTTACGCTTCCGCAATAACATCGGCTAATATTTCCAACAATAATTGAGGTTGGTAGATGGGCTTCTGATTGTTGTATATGTATACAGTGGTCAACACTTTACATCATTGGCTCTATACACAAGGTCCATCCAATCCCAATGACGGTTTCTATAGGTGGCAAGTAGGCATCTCCTAGCTATCAAGCAATTGGTTCATGGGAAGACATGAATACATTAAGAGAGCCTCCATGCAGGTAATCTCTTGTGTTAACACCTTAGAAAATATAGTACAACTATTTTATGAAGATTCTCTCATGACTTAGTTGTGAATAGCATTCCAAATGCAGAAGATATGCTGCTTAATTGTTGCAACATTGATTATGTCTCTAGGAGTGGTGTATTCAGGGGTATGACCCAGCTAATATACAATCACTCAAGAGGTGTTAAGAGAGCACATTTGTACTTTCAAGGAACGAAGTCCGCAACCTACCAAGGGGTAGTGGACAAATTGAACTTTCTCCGTTGATTCCAAACACTTTTGACCATGATAGACTGTGTTTGTCAATGTTGGCTACTAGGTTGAGCAATTTTAATACAAAGTCTAACCAAGCAGTTTGACATTGCAGAAGCTAACCGAGGAGTTTGGATTGCAAAGGCAACACCCAGGGTTATGAATTTCTACTGCTTTATTTAGTGTTCAACATGTGTTTAGTATATTACCTCTTTAAGGTTGGTTTTATGGTAAGGCATCTCTCCAATTGTATCTTTTAGGTTTGCAAACTGCACATGACTATGTGTAAGTTATGTTCAACCTCCACGTATGCATGTGATTTGGTTTTTTTTTTTTTTTTTAGTATGCTTTGCTTGACTTTTTCAAGTCAGATGAATGCTGTAATGGAAATGGCCTATGAACTTTGAGAGTAACGGAATTAGGAAATTAGATGAAGCACTTTTGTGAGATTATGTCATAATAATCAATATCTAATTCTCCTAAATGATTTTCTCATATTAAACTGATCATTTAATGTGGGGAGGTACCATGGGAGAAAAAGCTAGAATATTGGTTAAGCTAGCAGACCAGCCATAGTAGGGATCCAAAGGAGGGAAAATAGGGATCAAAAAGGGGGGGCCATCTGCAAAACAGCCATGTGCAACAATGGGCTAAAAAGACCCTAAGGTTCAGCCCATTAAGACTTCCAAAATGCTAAGGTTCCAAAATTCAAAGGTTGTGTCCAAAGGTCAACCCTAGGGAAAATTGGATGCTTAGTGTGTGTACAAAAGTCTTCTTCAAAGCCTACAAAGGAGGGGGCGAGCCCATTTAGTAGGGGATGAGAGAGAAAGCCACACACACACACACACACACAGGCTCCCTTTACACAAAGGGAATTAGGGACACATGTCAGCTCCCTAGGTCAGATGCCCACAAGGTGTGCCCAATTCCTATTGGAAGACCCTTGAAGTGGACCAATGAGAATTAAGCTAGAGTAAATTTAGTTTAATAAATTTAAAAACATTTAATAAAAGAAACCAATGAGAATTAAGTCTCCTAGAAGACTATTGGGCAGTCTCCCAAGGGGTCCAATGAGCATTCAGGAGCCCAATGGCTTGCCTGATTCCTATTGGCCAGGAGGCAAATGGGTCCAATGAGAGTTTAGTTTAATTATTTAATTACCTAAAGCTCTCACAAAAGGGGAAAGGGGGACACATGTTAGAAGGCTATCACTTATGCTTCTTAACACCCATTGGCTTGACTTGGGGAGGTCCAATGAGGCAAAAGCCATACCAATTTAACAGGAAGGGCTCGCCCAAGAGAGAGAGAGGGGGCTGATTTTTGCTTGGCATTGACACACACACATTCACACTTGACCATGTGTGAAGAAAGAATACTCTATCTCCTCCCAAGCTTTAATGGAGAGCTCATCACCTACTCCAAGCTTGTGAGATAGAAGCCTACATCAACACTCTCTTGGCATGTGGATGCAAATCCAACCAAGAGCCAAACTTCAATGCATGCTCATCTTCTCTACCAAGCTAATTACTAAGCTAAGCTATGCTAATATGAGTGATTATGTGAGGAGATGTACATCTTTCTCGTAAGATACTCCTTCTTCCTCTCAATCTACTCTCATACCCTGCTAGCTCTCACCATCTTCGAAGGTGTGTGAGGTCTTGGGTCTGAGAACGGGGATAATTCAAGTTGTGTTTGTTAAGTGTTTTGCTTAGTGCATGAAGTTTCCATCTTCATTGCACTAGCTAGTCTTGAAGGAACACAAAGAATTGTATTGTACAATGTCTCTCTTGATGGGAGAAACCATAATACAAAGCCTTTTGGAGGGGGGACCGGCTCCATGCAAATCCGGTCCTCAACTGTTGTCAATAGCTTAATTTCTCTCTCTTTTGAAAGTATTGTTGATGCTATCTAACTAGGTGTTATGCTTTTTGTTGCTCTCTCCACCCAAGCACTCTTGTAATTCTCATTAGGAATCTATTCTAATGAAATGCCCACTATGTTCATGCTAATTTCCGCTACATATAAGTTATTAGGCCATTAAATGTTACATTGGTATCAGAGCTCAAGGTTTCTCTTTTCTTGCTCAAGAAGGGAGTTCCTCAAGATAGCTACAAATGGTTGGTATTATTAATTGCTTGTGAGTAAGTAGAATAGGGATTTTTCAGCCTTGCAGTGCGCCTACCTTCGTGCAGTTAACGGGGCATCACCGTCGAGAGCTATGGTCTTAATAGTGGAGTCCTACGGGGCTTGCCTACGGCTTAACCACTATTGAGCTATTAGAAGCTTGACAAGAGCCAGTGCTGTTTTGGTGTTGAAAGACCCTCTCTTCTATTCCTTGCAATTAATGGTATTCGAGCGGCGGGTACAGTAGCTTGAGTGCTTTTTCTAAAGGGGTAAAGAGGAGTAGCAACTAGGGCTTGAAGTGCCAAAGTACATCTAAAAAGTTTACACCTAAAAGTTGTTAGAATGGCTGACAATAGTAAAGAGAGTGAAATTAATGTTGATAACTTTGATTTTGCTCATGAGCAAGCTACTAATGATGCTTCAATGCTTATTAACTATCTTGTTTCTAGGCTTCAACAAGCCATGGGCAATCCATCTCTCCAAAGTGAAGTGCAACGGCAGCTCCGTGCTCACGGGATTCTTCAAGCTAATCACCATGACGAGAGAACACCAAGGAAGCCTCCTTGTGAGACTACCAAAAGAGGTCTCTCTCCGATTCGGGAAGAAGAAGAGAATCCTTATGAAGGGCTCAAGAATTTACTTCTTGATGATGCATCTCCTTCCCAAAGGAGAACTCAAGAGCCTCCAGCGAAGGAACGAGAAAGAAGCTAGTCTTTCGCCACCTCGGTGGAGATGGCTCCACGAAGACGGCGGGCTAAACGCTCTCCATCACCACCAAAGTGGAGAAGACCATCACACTCTTCTCCACGCCATAATTCAAAGAGGGATGATAAAAAGCAAGAGAAGAAAAAGGCGAGAAAGAGGACACCCTCTTCTCCATCTTCTTCATCCTCTTCCTCTTATGAAAGCTATGTTGAAGACGACAAAGATCAAGACAAGAAAAAGGCGAGAAAGAGGTCACCCTCTTCTCCACCTTCTTCAAGTGATGGTGCAACCTTTGAACCATCAAAAAGAAGAGGCCATAGGAAATCCTATGCCACATGGAAGAGGTCGTCCAAGTTGAAGAAATTCAAAGAGGGAGGGAAGAGCATCTCTTTCCTTACCTATGATGGTACCTTTGGTGCTACGGACAAAGTCTTGGCCTTTATCCAACAATTCGATGCGGCGTCTGGAGATGAGGGCTTCACGGAGTCCTCTAAGCTACGCCATGTAGCTATGCACTTTCAAAAGTCCGCCAGACAATGGTGGTATAGCCTACGAGCCAACGGTGAAGCTCCACGAACATGGAAAGCTTTAAGAGCTTCCATTATGAAGCAGTTTTTGGCCACCGATGCCAAAGACAAAGTACTCACCGAATGGCGAAGCTTAAAGCTCTCTCCCAATGAATCTATCCACAAATATGTAGACAAGTTTTGGGACCTACAACTCAAAGCCACTGTCTTCAAAAAGTTGGATTTTGGAGAGCAAAAGCAACAATTTTGTGCGGGCTTAACCGAAGAAATGGCGGAGTATGTCAACTCCCAAAGACCACGTACCATATCGGCGGTAATACACCACACTATGGTCGCCTCTCGAATCAATTTGCAAACGGGGGCAAAAAGAAATAATAAGCCCCCGGAAAACAAGGGTTCCAATGAGCCTAAGGGGAAGGACAATGTCCAAAAGTCTCCTAAGGGCAACTCCAACAAAGCTAAAGAGAAGGGAGTTTACAAAGGTAAGAATAAACTCTCTCCTGAAGAGCTTGAGCGTTATCCTAAGGATAACCGGTGTTTCAAGTGCGGCGAACAAGGGTATGCGTACCGCGCTTGTCCCCAAAAGAACAACCGCCAAGATCCTCCTAGAGCTTCCTTGGTTGAAATCCAAGAGGAGGAGACTCACCAAACTCACCACAAAGGATCTCCTCTATGCCATGCTTGGGGAAAGGTAAGAGAACATGATGCTTTTATTCTCTTTGACCCTGGTTCTACTCACAATTTTATATCTATAGAGTTGGCCACTATGCTAGGAATACAATCCTACGAGATGGGAGATGTCCTACCCGCAGACAATGCCTTCAAGGGGCAAGAAGCTTCAGTCACTCCCTTAATCGGGAAATTGAGGCTTCATGTCCAAGGCTATGTGGACAAAGAGGACTTCTTTATCTCTCCTCTCAAGCATGAGGATGTAATCCTAGGGGCACCATGGTTTGACCGCCTGGCTGCCGATGTTAAATTTCCTGAAAGGAGAATCTCCTTTAAGTTCAGGGAAAAAGACATGTATATAGATGCTAAGGAAATGGGTAACACCATCCCCATTGTACATACACCAGCTTTCAACAAGTCAATAAAGAGCTCTATTTACGTGTACATGATTTTTGTTAAAGACTCTCAAAATGAACCTAATGCTTTAGCAAAAGAAAATAAAAGCAACCAAAAGGAATTAGAGTTATCCAATTTTCTCAAGGCGTTTCAAGATGTTTTTATTGACGACATCCCTTGTGAGCTACCACCTAAACGAGGTAATGATGACCATGCAATTGAACTTCTTCCAGGAAATTCACCGCCTAATAAACCTCCTTATAGAGT
Source organism: Adiantum capillus-veneris (assembly GCF_014529385.1). Lineage (NCBI taxonomy): Eukaryota > Viridiplantae > Streptophyta > Polypodiopsida > Polypodiales > Pteridaceae > Adiantum > Adiantum capillus-veneris. The sequence continues at coordinate 113,945,063 of NC_140933.1, forward strand.
TTCTCAAGCTCAACAAGAGGAGATTATGCGGCAAGTGCATGAGTTAGTTGAGAAGGGTATGGTTAGGCCAAGCTCATCTCCATTTTGCTCACCTGTGCTATTAGTGCAAAAGAAAGACGGCACATATCGTATGTGTGTCAACTATAGAGCACTAAATAGGATCACTATCAAGAATAGGTTTCCCGTTCCACGGGTAGAAGACCTATTTGATAAGCTACAAGGATCGACCTACTTCAGTAGGGTTGACCTAGAAAGTGGCTATCATCAAATAAGGATAGTTGATCAAGACATTGTAAAGACCGCATTTCGTACTACATTTGGTCTTTACGAATACATTGTCATGCCTTTTGGCTTGACCAATGCACCAGCCACATTCAACCGCTTGATGGAGAGAAGCTGTTCAGGCCTCATCGAACCTTCACTGGAGTGTTCTTTGATGATATTATCATCTACTCTAATTCATTGGAGGAACACAAGCAACACCTCCAGGTAATATTGCAAGTTTTAAGAGAGAATAAACTTTATGCTAATCGAAAGAAAAGTGAATTTTTCTTGCAAGAGATTCAGTATTTAGGTCACATTATCTCTCAAGATGGCATCCAAATGGATCCATCCAAGTTAGAGGTAATAAAAGGATGGCCTAAACCAAGGAATCTTCATGAACTAAGAAGCTCCATAGGTATGTGTGCATACTATAGACGCTTCATAGAAAAGTTCTCACAAATTGCAAGACCATTACATGACCTAACAAAGAAAAGCGTTAGGTATACATGGTCTGCTGAGGAGAACAATGCTTTCGAAAAGCTTAAAGAAAAGCTTATCTCTCAACCTGTGCTTATACTACCGGATCTCTCAAAACCATTTGAGGTCCAATGCGATGCTTGAGGTCATTGCCTTGGAGCTGTTTTGCTCCAAGAAGGGCACGCCATAGGCTATGAGAGTCGAAGGCTTGTCATAATAATCAATATCTAATTCTCCTAAATGATTTTCTCATATTAAACTGATCATTTAATGTGGGGAGGTACCAGGGGAGAAAAAGCTAGAATATTGGTTAAGCTAGCAGACCGGCCAAAATAGGGATCCAAAGGAGGGAAAATAGGGATCAAAAAGGAGGGGCCATCTGCAAAACAGTCATGTGCAACAATGGGCTAAAAAGACCCTAAGGTTCAGCCCATTAAGACTTCCAAAATGCTAAGGTTCCAAAATTCAAAGGTTGTGTCCAAAGGTCAACCCTAGGGAAAATTGGATGCTTAGTGTGTGTACAAAAGTCTTCTTCAAAGCCTACAAAGGAGGGGGCGAGCCCATTTAGTAGGGGATGAGAGAGAAAGCCACACACACACACACACAGGCTCCCTTTACACAAAGGGAATTAGGGACACATGTCAGCTCCCTAGGTCAGATGCCCACAAGGTGTGCCCAATTCCTATTGGAAGACCCTTGAAGTGGACCAATGAGAATTAAGCTAGAGTAAATTTAGTTTAATTAATTTAAAAACATTTAATAAAAGAAACCAATGAGAATTAAGTCTCCTAGAAGACTATTGGGCAGTCTCCCAAGGGGTCCAATGAGCATTCAGGAGCCCAATGGCTTGCCTGATTCCTATTGGCCAGGAGGCAAATGGGTCCAATGAGAGTTTAGTTTAATTATTTAATTACCTAAAGCTCTCACAAAAGGGGAAAGGGGGACACATGTTAGAAGGCTATCACTTATGCTTCTTAACACCCATTGGCTTGACTTGGGGAGGTCCAATGAGGCAAAAGCCATACCAATTTAACAGGAAGGGCTTGCCCAAGAGAGAGAGAGGGGGCTGATTTTTGCTTGGCAATAACACACACACACTCACACTTGACCATGTGTGAAGAAAGAATACTCTATCTCCTCCCAAGCTTTAATGGAGAGCTCATCACCTACTCCAAGCTTGTGAGATAGAAGCCTACATCAACACTCTCTTGGCATGTGGATGCAAATCCAACCAAGAGCCAAGCTTCAATGCATGCTCATCTTCTCTACCAAGCTAATTACTAAGCTAAGCTATGCTAATATGAGTGATTATGTGAGGAGATGTACATCTTTCTCGTAAGATACTCCTTCTTCCTCTCAATCTACTCTCATACCCTGCTAGCTCTCACCATCTTCGAAGGTGTGTGAGGTCTTGGGTCTGAGAACGGGGATAATTCAAGTTGTGTTTGATTAAGTGTTTTGCTTAGTGCATGAAGCTTCCATCTTCATTGCACTAGCTAGTCTTGAAGGAACACAAAGAATTGCATTGTACAATGTCTCTCTTGATGGGAGAAACCATAATACAAAGCCTTTTGGAGGGGGGACCGGCTCCATGCAAATCCGGTCCTCAACTGTTGTCAATAGCTTAATTTCTCTCTCTTTTGAAAGTATTGTTGATGCTATCTAACTAGGTGTTATGCTTTTTGTTGCTCTCTCCACCCAAGCACTCTTGTAATTCTCATTAGGAATCTATTCTAATGAAATGCCCACTATGTTCATGCTAATTTCCGCTACACATAAGTTATTAGGCCATTAAATGTTACAGATTAATTTGTAAGCATAGCTGGTAAACTTAATTGATGGTAGCAACATAAACATGGTACTTAGTTAACTTGGCATGAACAATACTTTTGAAAGAGAGAGAGTTTAGAGAACATGACAACATTTGAGGACCGGATTCATACAGAGCCGGTCCCCCCTCCAATAAGCATTTGTATTATAGTTTCTCCCATCAAGAGAGACTTGGTACAATACAATCTTTGTGTTCCTTGTGACCTAGGTGATGCAATGGAGATGGAAAGCTTCATGCATCACAAGCATAACATAAACTTTGTAGAAAGCATTAACTATCCCAAGCCTTAGTCCCAAGGCCTCAAACACCCTCGAAGGTGGAGAGAGCTAGCGGGGAATGAGGATAGGGAAGAGGAAGAAGAAACATTCCATAGGAGAAAGAAATAGATTCCTCACTTATTATCACTCTTCTTGCTAGCATACATAATAGCATAGTAATGAATATGGAGAAGATGGCAAGCTTAAGCATTGAAGCATGGCTCTTGGTTGGAGTTGCATTCCATAGCCAAGAGTGTTGGTGTAGGCTCTCACTTCTCACAAGCTTGGAGAAGGAGGTGGAGTTCCTCAACTTTCACCAAGTGAGAATGATCCACAAAATGAGTGTGTGTGTGGTGTATACCTCCCAACACCCCCCTTGCTTGCTTGGGGTGAGTTCTAGCCTTTCCACATGCTTCAAGCTCATTGGACCCCTCTCCCCCTAGCCAATCACATACATCATGCATTCAAGTACATGGGTAGTCTTTGGACACGTGTCCTACTTATCCCTTAGAGAGAGAAAGAGCTTGAAAATATCTAGATATTTGTTGGATGTAACTAGAAGCTCATTGGACCCCTCTTTAGCCCAACCAATAGCATTCAAGCACACCATGTGGCTAAGCAAAAGGAGAGTCTGACATGTGTCCCATGTGCCCCTTGAGAAAAGGTGTGCCCTTTGGGTGAGTGGGAGGTTAAGTCAAAGATTCCCCTAACTTTAGGACTTTCCCCCTCCTTTGTAGGGTCTCTTTTTGACTCAAGCACCTTACCTCCCATGCATGGGAAGCTTCTCAAGCACCTTCCTCATTAAGTATGACAAGCACCTCAAGTACCTTAGTCATCAAGCATGAGAAGCACCTCAAGCACCTTAGTCATCAAGCACAACAAGCACCTCAAAAACCTTAGTCATCAAGCACGACAAGCACCTCAAGCATAGGTCGGGTTCCCACCTCAAGCTCACAGCCCTAGCTTGCCTAAGGTCAAAGGACTTTTAACACTAACCATTGGAGGTCTTTAATGAAGCTAACCCTAAGGTCTTTTAAGCTCCATTAGTTGCACTTTGCTCTTTGATAGGCTACCTCCTTTTGGACCCGTATTGAGATGTAACCATCTCTCCTCTTGGTCCCCTGCTGAGATAAGTCTAGAAGCACTTATTGCACATTGCTCTTTGGTAGACCATCTCCTTTTGGACCCATATTGAGATGCAACCATCTCTCATTTTGGTCCCCTATTGAGATAGGTCTAGAAGCACATGTTTCAATTCTAACTCTTGTTCCCGTTTATTTTGAAAGACATAAGGAACTGGAACATGCTCATCACCACCCAGCCATGCCCTATATAGACCCTTGGCCTGCTAAATATAGGGACCCCCTTGACTGCATGTCCGTCCTGGCCCTTGGCCGTGCCTGGTCCTACCCTTGGCATGACATTACTCCCCCCTTGGAGAAGTGTTTTCATCCTCGAAAACAAGAGTGATGATACATTAATGTTTTCTATAGTCGCGTCCTTCATGGATCCAGCTATTTGGTGACCGGAACACGGTTCAGCAGGAGGTTCAATGAAACCAAGAGTAACATCTTGATTTTTTCCATTATTGTCCATTTTCAACCAGCTTGTGTTACCAATTCCTATCCAATCATAGTGTGTAGACTCCATTTAGAACACACATGAGTATGCAAAACGAGTTATCACACAAATATGTAGCCTAAAGAGTACCTCTTTCCATGAAAGTAACTTGCTAACATAACTCATCAACCAAGTTTAAGCCCTTGACTTGTTTTCCAATTTTAGCAGTAAACAATCCCACCATAACTAGTGTTCAAGGTTGAGAACCTGACTTATACATGAAGAGACTAAACTTAGTCGCAAACATGAGTTAACTGATAGTAAGTAAACTCCAAGTAGAGCAATAAATGTTTATTAATTGGAGTGCTTGGTGCTAATGTACACACTTTGCATTTCTTTTAGCCCAAGATTACATTTTGTAATCTGTCTATCCCCTTGGATAACTGACAGTACTGAGGTGTGTTTCCCCCATGGTTTACAAACAGTCTTCCCAGATGACTGATAAATGGGAATCACAATATCGTATAACATTGCTGAGGAATCAACAATGTCTGGGATAACCATCGTGGTTAACTTGAAGAATCTACAAAAACCCAAGCCGAGCCATGACCTCTGTTGGTGATTAGTAGACCCAAAAGTAATCTCATAGAGATACTGCACACAGAGTGCAAAATGCTTCATAAGCAACAACTTAATGAATACGCATGCCATTCCAAATCAATCTTTGCTAAACACTAGGGCCCATAACACCTAGTGTGCATGCATTTAGCAAAAAACAGATTTGAACCTGTATATCCATGATTAGCTTTGCCAATACATATGGTGAATGTGATGCTCGTAGCACACATTAAAGAGGAATTAAATAGTTCAAAAAAGAATCTAAATACTGTTTGCTGCAATCATTTGCAAGCCTTGCTAAAACATTTGAACCATAATAGAAGGTGAAACATTAATCACTTCTAAGGACAAACAATGAAACTTTTTCATTAACAACTTAGAGCCTTGCTATATGTATAAACAACCATCTGTAATGTTTGTTTAGCAATACTTGTACCTGAACAAGTCATTCTAAGTATCCGATAATTTTTGGCCACGCAATTGCTCCTAGTACGTCGTGCTGAAAAAGGTCTAGAAAACAGACATGACCAGCACCTAGGGACTTTGTCGTGACACATATTTGAAATAGTGGGCACCAATGTCAGTCCCAGAGACTCATATTCGTCACATATGGAATATGTCTCAACTAAGGATGTCTGAAAAAAGAACATCCTACAAGTACAAGATATACTTGTGTGTGGAGGTAACTCTAAACACTCTGCAACAAGAGTGAAAGGGATCCTCATTCATTGCTCCACACTAGCTAAACCGAACTCCTTGAGTGCCTAGACCATGTTGTATCGCATGTGAAAACATGTGCCAAATCAAATCCGATAAGTGGATTCAACATAATGTACATTGGACACTACGGCCCAAAATACTTGTTCCGACCTACCCTTGGCATGGCCCTGGGGATTGAACTGAAAGTTCAGTTACCCGTATTCAAATGCACACGAGCACGTCTCCCACTTGTGAAAAAACCAAGCAACATTGCACTAGAAACCCTACGTGTTGCCTTCGCAATCCAAACCTGTTGCGTAGAATCTACGTAGTCAACCCCTTGGTAAGACCCTTTGTAGAAACTGCTCAACTAGCAGGTAACGGTAACCAACATAGTTAACCGTGTACAGAATGATGAGAATCAACTTGAAAAGTTGAATTTTTCCGCTACCGCGTGGTAGATTGCGAAATTCTTTCCTTGAAAGTATAACGGGAATAGATCAAACTGTGATCCTCAATGCCTATGGGGTGATTTAGTAAGCACCCGCGGGGTCTTACCCCAAAACAATGAGTCCATAGACACTCGTAGTGCTATAGAGAGAGCAGGAGATTCACACAAGTGGAAAGCCTAGCTCTTATGGACAGCCATGCTGTCGCAACGGTACGTTGCAGCTAAAATCCGTGGGCTGAGTTGAGTTTATGGTTATCAAAAACTCAACTCGAGTGTCGCACTGAAACCATGTCATGCAAAAATGACACCGTAAACATCCATAATGACAAGACTCTTACTTGTCCATTAACGTCGTTGTGTAGTCCAGTAAGTAGATCTATTCGATCTTAAGAACAATCACCCAAGGAATGCCAATAGTTGGGTCATACCCGAGATTTGACAATGACTCTTAGCCAGCATGTGTGGCTCATAGCCCTTATGGAAATTAGTGTTCAATCGACAAAACGATGAAGACTAATGTAGAGGGCATCTTGCCCAATTTCTAGCTGAGAGTTAGAACACCTTGGCTCATGTTCACTCCCAAACAAAACATGTATCAAAAACTGCATAGAAAGTTTTCATTATGTATGGAGAGAAATAAGAAAGAGAGAGAGAAAATGCTGGGCTGAGGAACTTTCCTTAAGTGACGACTTTGTATATGTTGTGCCCAATCTATGTGCTCTGACGCATCTTATGCTTGACTTGTAGCTTATCCTATAAGCATGCAACAATCTGCTTGTATAACGCTCTCATCGAGAGAGGGAACAGAAAACACAAGCCACAGCTTGACCCACTTACCATGTATGGGGTCGTGACTTTACAAAAATGACTTAATATGGCACTTTGCCTCTGAAATAAGTCCTAGCTTTAGGTTCCATGTAATGTCCTTGACAAGTGTCTGGTGTCGTAGTGGAAGCGTGTTTGAGGCGGTAGAATTAAATCCACCTAGCTAGCATGCCATGCATACATAAACTTAAGCCCTTGGCAAAAACAATGGTCTCAAACGTGAGAGAGAAAACCATAAGTGCCTTGCACAGTTTAAACTGGTAGGGATTCTGTGAGCTGAGATTCCCTATTTTTCCAGTTTCCCGAACTTGTGTGCCAATACCCTTGATGCCAAGTCATTGGGCAGTACCTTAGCACAAGGAAGAAGCCTTGCTTCATTGAAATTTGTCAAAGCACATTGCTTTACACAAAAGCAATAGTTTCCAATCAAAGATGTAAACATGGAAAAATAAGAAGATTGTAAAATTGGCTAACCTGGTTGTTGCTGTAACCAGTTGGCCCGATATTCCGTGGAAGAGAACTCGCTTAAAAATGGCTCATAGCCATATCTGCTGCATGAGTGGGAGCTGTCATATGGATAGATACATCCCTTGTATCATATACGTCCGTCTGTCACGTAATGAAAGAACCTGCAAGCATATTTTCAAGTCCGTCCCAAGTTTGCATGCGCATAGCATAGGCTGACCATGGGGAGTCGCAATGCAAGATGCATAAATAGAAGCCTTGCTTCACATAAGTTCGTCAAATGGATTGAGCTATCAAATGTCAGCTATTATCAAACCCTGCTTGATCAAAGCAACCTTTGCTTGACAAGTTGGCGTAGTGAAAATTCATATGGTGGTCGACATGGAATTCAGCTCATAGCTGTGGATGTCCATTATGCTTCATGTACCTATATTGCCTACTCCCTAGCAAGCTACAATGGCTTCGACATACTTATGTATCCAATGCATAAAGAGATAGGGACACATGTCCCTAGAACCTTGGTTGTATACCCCTTTTAGAATCGACCTTGTCGAGTAGGATACCATACTAAAAAACACAAAATCACCAATAAACTATTGCATAAACAAAGCATACCTGAGTAATGCAATATTGGGTGCAGACACTTCAAAATGCCTGTCAGCTTCTTGAAGTATAATAACGAGTTGGCCTTGCCAAATATTTTTACTGTACAAGCCATAAGCATGACTAGTACTTACCGTACTGCAACTAAATAAGTGACCAATTATTGCTCAGAGTCGGCCCTGTCGAGTACCAATTATTGCTGACAATTTGTGATTCTCGTCGTTTGGAGTAAAATCCCAATGTTGCGCATCATGTCATTCCTGTCGTGCTCTGTGCAAGCTCCATGGCTTAGATAGAAGGATGTTTGCAAGCATATTTGCCAAAACTGCCCCAAGTTTGCCACCCGATGCCTCATTCTCGTCTCGTAGCTTCCCGACCTTGTCGGACACCTAGCTTGTGCATTCAAAGTTCCTTGAATTTCGGTGCCGAATTGACATGCAAACATGCCATGAAAACCTTTATGTGGTTCTATTGCAACAACTGCGGAAAACGTGAACTGAGTGCTTTCGGCAATTTGCTATGCTTCACGGGATCAATGCGTCAAAAATCCTCGAATCAATGAGCATTATTGTCTTTGTTGAGCCACAACCTTAGATTTTGCAGCATCAACAATTCATGGCGCTGGTGGCATGTAATCCATGCATGCAAGGTTGCATGCCATGCTACATGGGTCCCTGCCCTTATTGAATGTGGGTGCCCCAAAATAGGGCAATTGTTTTAAACTTGAAATGCAAAATAACCAAAAAAAAAAAAAAACCTCATTGTTCACAGCGATGGTGGTGGGTAGCTGCACAGCGTTTGCAGGACGAAGGGAAACGAATTGTGATGCTCGCCGCGGTACGGCCTTATGACGTGAATCGTCTGGCATGGTGGCGCACACAGTTCAAGCCCACCCTCACGACGATTGGTGTAGGTCGAAACTCTTTCCTCCCTCACTGCAGGCGGCCTTGCACACGAGCCTTGACCTTCGACTTCCTCATCGTCTACTAAGCGGCCTTGCCCGCGTAGTTCTGCTGCATCTTCTTCTTCTCCTCATGCAAGACATGCAGCAACCTCTCCAATATGATGACCTCGCCCTCCATAACCCGCAAGAGAGAGAGAGAGAGAGGTTGCCTTGTTCTTTGATCGAGAGAGAGAGGCAGAGAGAGAGAGAGAGCGAGAGAGAGAGAGAGAGAGAGAGAGAGAGAGAGAGAGAGACAAGAGAAAAATCATGGAATTGATCTCCTTCCCCCCCCTCCATGGCTCCTCCTCCCTGGGCTCTGATACCAGTGAAAGACATAGGGAACTGGAACATGCTCATCACCACCGAGCCATGCCCTATATAGACCCTTGGCCTGCTAAATATAGGAACCCCCTTGACTGCATGTCCGTCCTGGTCCTTGGCCGTGCGTGGTCCTACCCTTGGCATGATACATTCTCCCACATTAAATGATCAATTTAATATGAGAAAATCATTTGGGTAAGCTAGATATTAGATTTTATGACATTACCTCTCTCTTGGAATCATAGTCGTCCTCGACTATGAGGTAGAGAAGATAAAGCCTAGTCATTAGTCAATGTTTCTTAGCGGGTAGAGGATCCCTTTTTACACTACGACATCATTCCAAGATGGATGACTAATCCATTTGGTACTTGGCAGACGTAGCTGCAACAAGCATGTCTGCTCTTTAGTCCATATCATACTTCCAAAGTAGAGTGACAAGTTCTACTTGGTATTTGGGAGACGTCGTCACCACAAACATGATCCTAAGCATGCATACTTCTTAAATCTGTGCACAATAAAAAGAGAACTAGTCTTATAAGACAAAAACATTTTTCATTTAAAATGCATTTTTATATGCTTACTCTAGTACAACATTGTAAGCATTGACAAGGTTTATATTATCCTTAAGCTAGGTTCCTTGCATCCATTTAGAATCTTTAAAAGGATAATTCTTTAACTTAATAAGATATCGTCAGATAATCTTATTGTTTCTTAATACCTTGTCTTCATGTCATAGGATGGACTCAGATTGAATTACTTCTTCTTGATCTTCGATTTTTGGAGGGTCTGCAACTATTGCTTCTTTTGATGGTGCTCCTTTGTAAGGCTTACGTAGGCTCTCATGGAAAGCATTGTGTATGAGCCAATGGTTGGGCAACTTTAATTGATAAGCCATCTCATTGATTGGCTTAAGAATTTAAAAATGACCATAGTATCTTTTAGCTAGTTTAGCATAATACTTTTCGTGGCCCGAAGGATTCTTGCCCATAGTATGCCTTAGATGAGCCTTCAGAAACTTTAGCAAGATCCAATCACTTTTCGTAAAGGCTAAGGCTCTTCTATGCTTATTAGCAGCAGCCTTTTTTGCCTTTGCTTTGAGATGGATATAACCTTTTTAATCTTTGGAAAAGATTCTTGTGAGTCTCGGCTATATTCATCAGCAGACAAAAATCTTCCCATGTAATTTAAGTAGTAAGGGACTTTTGGATCTTCCCTCTTTAACCTCGAAAGGTGCTTTCCCCATAGAAGTATGTACAATGTTATTGTACGCATACTCTATAAGAGGTAGGTACTTCTATCATTGAGAACGTTGATCTACTTCCATGACATAGGCTTTTAGTGATTCAAAAATTGTTAGATTAGTTATTTCACTTTGGTCATCCGTTTGTGGATGATACGCCGAAGAGAAATTTAATCTACTTCCTAGATTCCAAAAGAGACCCTTCTAGAAATTACTGGTCATTCTAGGATCTTTGTCCAACACTATGGATGTTGGAAATCCATGATGTTTGAAATTTGAGATCTGAAGAGGTTTGCCATTTGATGTCCCTTAATAGTCTTTTTGACAGACATAGAGTGTGTTTTCTTGTTAAGCCTGTCGACTGAAACAATCCAAGTTGATTCCCTCGATCAAATTTCAACTTTTGGTATATCACACATTTTGAAACATACTCTTGTATGTTTACTTTTTATGGTAGGCCAACATAAATACATTTCTACTCCTTGAAGAGTAGATTATGGATTCCCTCTTTGCCCCGCATAAGGAGAAGTATGGGATTCATACATGACTTTCTAATTGTATGGGTGAGTAACACATAGCCTATTGCCGTTTGGAAGATAACCATCCTTCAAGGTGAATTTTTCTTTTTTCTTCCCTAATGCAAAGGCTGTAATTACATACTTAAAGTTTCGGTTAGTAGCATACTCATCTATCATAAAAGATAGATCATTGTGAGTTGCTATAGATACCATATTTACCCTTGGTTGTTGTGAAAGTGCATCGACCACTTGATTGTGCTTGCCAACAACGTGAGCAATATGAAATTTAGATTGCAAAAGAAAATTTTTGCACCTCATTTTTTTGTTAGAGAGCTTGGTATGCATCATGAAGTTATTGAGGCTTTGTGATCCATTCGTAAGATGGATGGAGTCCCCAAGAGATAGTGTTTCCATGTGTTTAGGGCATATAGAATAGCTAGTAGCTCTTTTTTGTATTTGCCCAATACTCACTTATCGGAGTTGAGTCTTTGACTCTCATATGCTATGGCATGCCCTTCTTGAAGCAAAATAGCTCCAAGGCAATTACCACAAGCATCACATTGGACCTCAAATGGCTTTGAGAGATCTAATAGTGTGAGCACACGTTGAGAGATGAGATTCTCCTAAGCTTCTTCAAAAGATTCTTGCACTTTTGCAGTCCATGAATACTTAACGTTCTTTTTTGTTAAGTCATGTAATGGGCTTGCTATTAGCGAGAATTTTTTTAATGAAGCATCTATAGTATGCACACATACCTATGAAGCTTATTACCTCCTGTAGATTCCTTGGATTAGGCCATCCTTTTATTATCTTTAACTTTGTTGGATCCATACGGGTGCCATCTTAGAGATAATGTGACCTAAATATTGAATCTCTTGTAGGAAAAATTCACTTTTCTTTTGATTAATTAAAAGATGATTCTCTCTCACAACTTGAAAGATTACTTGGAGGTGTCGCTTGTACTCCTAAGAGAATTTGAATGGCTTGAAGATTTTTGTCCATCATGAGTTTGAATGCATCTGGAGCATTTGTCAGGCCAAAACTTGTAAATTATCAAATAGATCTTCTACCCGCGACACGAGAAATCTATTTTTGATAGGATCTTATTTAGTGCTCTATAGTCAACACACATGTGATATGTGTCGTCTTCCTTTTGCACTAAAAGCAATGGTGAACAAAATGGAGAGGAGCTAGACCTCACCATCCCTTTTTCCACCAATTCATGCACTTGCCTCATGATCTCCTCTTGTTGAGCATGTGAAAGTCAATAAGGAGGCTATTTTCCCCTGTCCTAGGCATTTCATCTGCTGATAACAAGGCACAAGTAGTCCTAGACCAATCCTCCGAGTGTTGCTTGCATCCGAGCGTCCATATTAGCACTTTGCTTTCTTGAGTAATTTCTGCGAACCTTGCCACCTCAAAACCTCCTTCAAACACACAGTGATTCCTTGTCTGCCATACATTATTTAAGAAGAAGTATCTGACGATTGAGTGCTGACGAGGAATGCAGGACTTCCTGAATTCTTGCCTCCAAGGAATAGGTCAGTCTTGAAGAAACTAATTTTCCATGTTCTTTGGACCCACTTGCATATTTTCCCTGTGAGGCCTTTAATAGTTGGGCAGTCCATGAATAGGTGGGCCATATCTTCACTAGCCATCATGATCCACAAGCATTGATCTGACCCAATCCCTCTCTCCTGAAACTTCACCCCCATCGGTAGGGCACCCCGAACCTTTGGCTTCCATATGTTCTCCATTACTTGCTCCCACCTTTCCTCCGGCCATTGCTTTTTCCATAGCTTGTTAAGGGGGCTAGACCAATTCTTCTTATGCATCATTGTCTGATAATTGCTTTTAGCATGGGGTTTCCATAAGAGACTGCTTCTGGGCCATTTCCAGGCATTCCAGTCAAACTCCGAATCACAGATTGGCATCACTAAATTTTCAAGCTCCTTCATCACTTTGTCATAATAATCAATATCTAATTCTCCTAAATGATTTTCTCATATTAAACTGATCATTTAATGTGGGGAAGGCCAGGGGAGAAAAAGCTAGAATATTGGTTAAGCTAGTAGACCGGCCACAGTAGGGATCCAAAGGAGGGAAAATAGGGATCCAAAGGGGGGGCCATCTGCAAAAGAGCCATGTGCAACAATGGGCTAAAACCACCCTAAGGTTCAGCCCATTAAGACTTCCAAAATGCTAAGGTTCCAAAATTCAAAGGCTGTGTCCAAAGGTCAACCCTAGGCAAAATTGGATGCTTTGTGTGTGCCCTAAAAGTCTTTGCACATCCCTACATGGGAGGGGGCGAGCCCTAAAGGTAGGGGATGAGATAGAAAGCCACACACACACACACACACACACACACACAGAGGCTCCCTTTACACAAAGGGAATGAGGGACACATGTCAGCTCCGTAGGCCAGATGCCCACAAGGTGTGCCCAATTTTTATTGGATGACTCTTGAAGTGGACCAATGAGAATTAAGCTAGAGTAAATCTAGTTTAATTAATTTAAAAATATTTAATAAAAGAAACCAATGAGAATTAAGTCTCCTAGAAGACTATTGGGCAGTCTCCCAAGGGGTCCAATGAGAATTCACGAGCCCCATGGCTTGCCTGATTCCTATTGGCCAGGAGGCAAAGGGGTCCAATCAGAGTTTAGTTTAATTATTTAATTACCTAAAGCTCTCACAAAAGGGGAAAGGGGGACACATGTCAGAAGGCTATCACTTATGCTGCTTAATTGTAATTGGCTTGACTTCGGGAGGGCCAATGAGGCTTCAGCAAGAGCAATTAGCAAGAGGGCTCACCCAAGATAGAGAGGGGGCTGATTTTTGCAACGCATTATCACACACACACTCACACAAGCTCATGTGTGAAGAAAGAGAAGACTATCTCTTCCCAAGCTTTAATGGAGAGCTCATCACCTACTCCAAGCTTGTGAGATAGAAGCCTACATCAACACTCTCTTGGCATGTGGATGCAAATCCAACCAAGAGCCAAGCTTCAATGCATGCTCATCTCCTCTACCAAGCTAATTACTAAGCTAAGCTATGCTACATATGAGTGATTATGTGAGGAGATGTACATCTTTCTCGTAAGATACTCCTTCTTCCTCTCAATCTACTCTCATACCCTGCTAGCTCTCACCATCTTCGAAGGTGTGTGAGGTCTTGGGTCTGAGAACGGGGATAATTCAAGTTGTGTTTGTTAAGTGTTTTGCTTAGTGCATGAAGTTTCCATCTTCATTGCACTAGCTAGTCTTGAAGGAACACAAAGAATTGTATTGTACAATGTCTCTCTTGATGGGAGAAACCATAATACAAAGCCTTTTGGAGGGGGGACCGGCTCCATGCAAATCCGGTCCTCAACTGTTGTCAATAGCTTAATTTCTCTCTCTTTTGAAAGTATTGTTGATGCTATCTAACTAGGTGTTATGCTTTTTGTTGCTCTCTCCACCCAAGCACTCTTGTAATTCTCATTAGGAATCTATTCTAATGAAATGCCCACTATGTTCATGCTAATTTCCACTACATATAAGTTATTAGGCCATTAAATGTTACATTGGTATCAGAGCTCAAGGTTTCTCTTTTCTTGCTCAAGAAGGGAGTTCCTCAAGATAGCTACAAATGGTTGGTATTATTAATTGCTTGTGAGTAAGTAGAATAGGGATTTTTCAGCCTTGCAGTGCGCCTACCTTCGTGCAGTTAACGGGGCATCACCGTCGAGAGCTATGGTCTTAATAGTGGAGTCCTACGGGGCTTGCCTACGGCTTAACCACTATTGAGCTATTAGAAGCTTGACAAGAGCCAGTGCTGTTTTGGTGTTGAAAGACCCTCTCTTCTATTCCTTGCAATTAATGGTATTCGAGCGGCGGGTACAGTAGCTTGAGTGCTTTTTCTAAAGGGGTAAAGAGGAGTAGCAACTAGGGCTTGAAGTGCCAAAGTACATCTAAAAAGTTTACACCTAAAAGTTGTTAGAATGGCTGACAATAGTAAAGAGAGTGAAATTAATGTTGATAACTTTGATTTTGCTCATGAGCAAGCTACTAATGATGCTTCAATGCTTGTTAACTATCTTGTTTCTAGGCTTCAACAAGCCATGGGCAATCCATCTCTCCAAAGTGAAGTGCAACGGCAGCTCCGTGCTCACGGGATTCTTCAAGCTAATCACCATGACGAGAGAACACCAAGGAAGCCTCCTTGTGAGACTACCAAAAGAGGTCTCTCTCCGATTCGGGAAGAAGAAGAGAATCCTTATGAAGGGCTCAAGAATTTACTTCTTGATGATGCATCTCCTTCCCAAAGGAGAACTCAAGAGCCTCCAGCGAAGGAACGAGAAAGAAGCTAGTCTTTCGCCACCTCGGTGGAGATGGCTCCACGAAGACGGCGGGCTAAACGCTCTCCATCACCACCAAAGTGGAGAAGACCATCACACTCTTCTCCACGCCATAATTCAAAGAGGGATGATAAAAAGCAAGAGAAGAAAAAGGCGAGAAAGAGGACACCCTCTTCTCCATCTTCTTCATCCTCTTCCTCTTATGAAAGCTATGTTGAAGATGACAAAGATCAAGACAAGAAAAAGGCGAGAAAGAGGTCACCCTCTTCTCCACCTTCTTCAAGTGATGGTCCAACCTTTGAACCATCAAAAAGAAGAGGCCATAGGAAATCCTATGCCACATGGAAGAGGTCGTCCAAGTTGAAGAAATTCAAAGAGGGAGGGAAGAGCATCTCTTTCCTTACCTATGATGGTACCTTTGGTGCTACGGACAAAGTCTTGGCCTTTATCCAACAATTCGATGCGGCGTCTGGAGATGAGGGCTTCACGGAGTCCTCTAAGCTACGCCATGTAGCTATGCACTTTCAAAAGTCCGCCAGACAATGGTGGTATAGCCTACGAGCCAACGGTGAAGCTCCACGAACATGGAAAGCTTTAAGAGCTTCCATTATGAAGCAGTTTTTGGCCACCGATGCCAAAGACAAAGTACTCACCGAATGGCGAAGCTTAAAGCTCTCTCCCAATGAATCTATCCACAAATATGTAGACAAGTTTTGGGACCTACAACTCAAAGCCACTGTCTTCAAAAAGTTGGATTTTGGAGAGCAAAAGCAACAATTTTGTGCGGGCTTAACCGAAGAAATGGCGGAGTATGTCAACTCCCAAAGACCACGTACCATATCGGCGGTAATACACCACACTATGGTCGCCTCTCGAATCAATTTGCAAACGGGGGCAAAAAGAAATAATAAGCCCCCGGAAAACAAGGGTTCCAATGAGCCTAAGGGGAAGGACAATGTCCAAAAGTCTCCTAAGGGCAACTCCAACAAAGCTAAAGAGAAGGGAGTTTACAAAGGTAAGAATAAACTCTCTCCTGAAGAGCTTGAGCGTTATCCTAAGGATAACCGGTGTTTCAAGTGCGGCGAACAAGGGTATGCGTACCGCGCTTGTCCCCAAAAGAACAACCGCCAAGATCCTCCTAGAGCTTCCTTGGTTGAAATCCAAGAGGAGGAGACTCACCAAACTCACCACAAAGGATCTCCTCTATGCCATGCTTGGGGAAAGGTAAGAGAACATGATGCTTTTATTCTCTTTGACCCTGGTTCTACTCACAATTTTATATCTATAGAGTTGGCCACTATGCTAGGAATACAATCCTACGAGATGGGAGATGTCCTACCCGCAGACAATGCCTTCAAGGGGCAAGAAGCTTCAGTCACTCCCTTAATCGGGAAATTGAGGCTTCATGTCCAAGGCTATGTGGACAAAGAGGACTTCTTTATCTCTCCTCTCAAGCATGAGGATGTAATCCTAGGGGCACCATGGTTTGACCGCCTGGCTGCCGATGTTAAATTTCCTGAAAGGAGAATCTCCTTTAAGTTCAGGGAAAAAGACATGTATATAGATGCTAAGGAAATGGGTAACACCATCCCCATTGTACATACACCAGCTTTCAACAAGTCAATAAAGAGCTCTATTTCCGTGTACATGATTTTTGTTAAAGACTCTCAAAATGAACCTAATGCTTTAGCAAAAGAAAATACACGTACACACACACACACACACACATTCACACACTTTTATAGATATGTGTATGTGTGTAAGCCAATGTCCATCCTTTTCTTGGCCGCAGCAACGCGGAAGTCACACACTAGTATTATTTATGGTAAAACAACTACACACACAAAAACACATCCCTTGAAATTAAAACGAAGATGTTGAGGTAAACACACAAACACAAACACAAACACAAACACACAAACACAATCTCTCTCTCTCGCTCTCTCTCTCTCTCTAAGAGAAGTGCATACGTGCTTACTTACGAACACATTGTTCCTTGTGCTCGCTTGTGGTTTAGGTATACCATTGGTTGATACCTTTGATAGGATTACAACTGGCAATATTATCAATTGCAGTGAAGTCTTAAGTTCATGCTCAATGTGTAAACCTTGATGGACTAACTATGATACAAAAAGAATAGGATGACTTTACAAATGAGTGTGAGATTGAGTAAGTAAAACTTTGGAGTTTAATGGATGGTTTTTGACTTATCTTTGTCTACATCTCATAAGAAAGCCCTAAGGGAAGAATACATGCTCCCCCTTGTTTTCCTCTCAAAATAGAAGCTTTTGTTAACCACTCTTGCATATTTTCTTCTCAAAATAGAAGCTTTTCTCAACCACTCTTGCATATAGCGATAAGATAAAGCTGAACCCCCGGGCTGTCCAAAGTTGTAGATCCGCCACAAACTCCCTATTGGATTGAGACAGCCAGGAAACTTATGGGACAGTGCAACAACAGTTGGAAAACCATTGACCTTCTGGTTACCAAATACCAACTCAATAGCTTGGAGGTCTTGCTTGTCCACAAAGTTGTAACATTTAATGGCCTAATAACTTATGTGTAGCGGAAATTAGCATGAACATAGTGGGCATTTCATTAGAATAGATTCCTAATGAGAATTACAAGCGTGCTTGGGTGGAGAGAGCAACAAAAAGCATAACACCTAGTTAGATAGCATCGATAATACTTTCAAAAGAGAGAGAAATTAAGCTATTGAAAACAGTTGAGAACCGGATTTTCATGGAGCCGGTCCCCCCTCCAAAAGACTTTGTATTATGGTTTCTCCCATTAAGAGAGACATTGTACAATACAATTCTTTGTGTTCCTTCAAGACTAGCTAGTGCAATGAAGATGGAAACTTCATGCACTAAGCAAAACACTTAACAAACACAACTTGAATTATCCTTGTTCTCAGACCCAAGACCTCACACACCTTCGAAGATGGTGAGAGCTAGCAGGGTATGAGAGTAGATTGAGAGGAAGAAGGAGTATCTTACGAGAAAGATGTACATCTCCTCACATAATCACTCATATGTAGCATAGCTTAGCTTAGTAATTAGCTTGGTAGAGGAGATGAGCATGCATTGAAGCTTGGCTCTTGGTTGGATTTGCATCCACATGCCAAGAGAGTGTTGATGCAGGCTTCTATCTCACAAGCTTGGAGTAGGTGATGAGTTCTCCATTAAAGCTTGGGAAGAGATAGTCTTCTCTTTCTTCACACATGAGCTTGTGTGAGTGTGTGTGTGATAATGCGTTGCAAAAATCAGCCCCCTCTCTATCTTGGGCGAGCCCTCTTGCTAATTGCTCTTGCTGAAGCCTCATTGGCCCTCCCCAAGTCAAGCCAATTACAATTAAGCAGCATAAGTGATAGCCTTCTGACATGTGTCCCCCTTTCCCCTTTTGTGAGAGCTTTAGGTAATTAAATAATTAAACTAAACTCTCACTAGACCCCTTTGCCTCCTGGCCAATAGGAATCAGGCAAGCCATGGGGCTCCTGAATGCTCATTGGGCCCCTTGGGAGACTGCCCAATAGTCTTCTAGGAGACTTAATTCTCATTGGTTTCTTTTATTAAATGTTTTTAAATTAATTAAACTATATTTACTCTAGCTTAATTCTCATTGGTCCACTTCAAAGGTCATCCAATAGAAATTGAGCACACCTTGTGGGCATCTGGCCTACGGAGCTGACATGTGTCCCTCATTCACTTTGTGTAAAGGGAGCCTGTGTGTGTGTGTGTGTGTGTGTGTGTGGCTTTCTCTCTCATCCCCTACCTTTAGGGCTCGCCCCCTCCCATGTAGGGATGTGCAAAGACTTTTAGGGCACACACAAAGCATCCAATTTTCCCTAGGGTTGACCTTTGGACACAACCTTTGAATTTTGGAACCTTAGCATTTTGGAAGTCTTAATGGGATGAACCTTAGGGTCTTTTTAGCCCATTGTTGCACATGGCTCTTTTGCAGATGGCCCCCCCTTTGGATCCCTATTTTCCCTGCTTTGGATCCCTACTGTGGCCAGTCTGCTAGCTTAACCAATATTCTAGCTTTTTCTCCCCTGGCCTTCCCCACATTAAATGATCAGTTTAATATGAGAAAATCATTTAGGAGAATTAGATATTGATTATTATGACATTACCTCTCTCTTGAAATCATAGTCGTCCTCGACTATGGTGTAGAGAAGATAAAGCATGTTCATGAGTCCTTTTCTTAGCGGGTAGAGGATCCCTATGTTACCCTACGACATCATTCCACAATGGATGACTAGTCCATTTGGCGCTTGAGAGCCTGAGACTGCCGCAAGCATGTCTGCACATTAGTCCTATCAGTCTTCCATAGTAGAGTGACAAGCTCTACTTGGTGTTTGGGAGACGTCGTCTCCGCAAACTTGATCTAAGCATGCATACTACTTTATTTTTGTGCACAAATAAAGAAAAAGAGAGTCTTATAAGACAAAAATTTTGTTCATTTTGAATATTTTGTACATTTGCTTACGCTTGGGAAGCATTGTAAGCATTGACAAGGTTTAGGTTATCCTTTAATTGTATGCCTTGCATCCATCTAGCATCTTCAAAAGGATAATTCTTAAACTTAATAAGATATCGTCGGATAGTCTTACCGCCTCTTAGTACCTTGTCTTCATGTCGGAGAATGGACTCGGGCTGCAGCACCTCTTCTTGGTCCTCGATCTCCGGTGGGTCTTCAATAGTTGGTTCTTGAGGTGGCTCTCCTTTGTAAGGCTTTAATAGGCTCACATGAAAAGCATTGTGTATGAGCCAATGATTGGGCAACTTGAGTTGATAGGCCATCTCATTGATTGGCCTAAGAATCTGAAAGGGACCATAGTACCTTTTTGCTAGTTTAGCATAGTACTTTTGGTGACCCGTAGTATTCTTGCCCGTTGTGTGCCTTAATCGAGCCTTGGGAAACTTTAACAAGACCCAATCGTTTTCTTTAAAGGCTTGGGCTCTTATGTGCTTGTCAGCAGCAGCCTTTTGCCTTTGCTGTGAGATAGAGATAGCATCCTTAATCTTTTGGAAAGATTCTTGTAGGTCTCGGCTATACTCATCTGCAGCGAAGATCTTCCCATGTACCTTAAATAGTAAGGGACTTTTTGATCTTCCCTCAATTACCTCGAAAGGTGCTTTTCCCGTGGAAGTATGTACAGTGTTATTGTAAGCATACTCCACTAAGGGTAAGTACTTCTCCCATTGGGATCTTTGATCTACTTCCGTTACATAGGCTTTTAGTAGATCGAGAATGGTTAGGTTAGCTATTTCACTTTGGCCATCAGTTTGTGGATGATAGGCCGAAGAGAAGTTTAGCCTTGTTCCTAAATTCTCAAAGAGACCCTTCCAAAAATTACTGGTCATTCTAGGATCTCTATCCGACACTATGGACATGGGCAAGCCATGGTACTTGAAAATTTTTGAAATAAAGAGGGTTGCCATTTGATGCGCTTTGATAGTCTTTTTGACAAGTATAAAATGAGCTTGTTTACTAAACCTGTCTACTATCGTCCATATTCCCGTATTCCCATGGATAGACTTAGGCAATCCAAAGATAAAATCCATGGATATGCTCTCCCATGGTGAATTAGGTATTGGCAAGGGTTGAAGCAATCCAAGTTGCTTCCCTCTATCAAATTTTGTCTTTTGGCATACCACACATTTGGAAACATACTCTTGTATGTTCACTTTCATGGTAGGCCAATAGAAATATGTTTCAATTCCCTTTAAGGTAGACTGAATCCCTCTATGCCCCGCATAAGGTGGAGCATGAGATTCATACATTACTTTCTCACGTAGTGAGTTAGTAACGCATAGTCTATTGCCATAGAGAAGATAACCATCTTGTAAAGTAAATGGTTCTTCTTTCTTCCCTAATGCAAGGGCTGAAATCACATCTCTAAAATCGGGATCAATAGCATACTCATCTATCATTGAAGATAGATCATTGTGAGTTGCTATGGAAACCGCATTCACTCTCGGCCGTCTTGAGAGTGCATCAGCTACTTGATTATGCTTGCCAGCAATGTGAGCAATATGAAAATGAAATTGCGAAAGGAAATTTGCCCACCTCATTTGTTTGTCGGAGAGCTTGGTCTGCGTCATGAAGTACTTAAGACTTTGGTGATCCGTTCGTAGAATGAAAGGAGTCCCCAATAAATAGTGCTTCCATGAATCTAAGGCATGTAGAACTGCAAGGAGTTCCTTTTCGTATATGCCTAGAGCTTGCTCAACAGGGTCGAGCCTTTGACTCTCATAGCCTATGGCGTGCCCTTCTTGGAGCAAAACAGCTCCAAGGCAATCACCACAAGCATCGCATTGGACCTCAAATGGTTTTAAGTGATCCGGTAGTGTAAGCACAGGTTGAGAGATAAGCTTTTCTTTAAGCTTTTCGAAAGCATTGTTCTCCTCAGCAGACCATGTATACCTAACGCTTTTCTTTGTTAGGTCATGTAATGGTCCTGCAATTTGTGAGAACTTTTCCATGCAGCGTCTATAGTATGCACACATGCCTATGAAGCTTCTTAGTTCATGAAGATTCCTTGGTTTAGGCCATCCTTTTATTACCTCTAACTTGGATGGATCCATTTGGATGCCATCTTGAGAGATAATGCAACCTAAATACTGAATCTCTTGCAAGAAAAATTCACTTTTCTTTCGATTAACATAAAGTTTATTCCCTCTTAAAACTTGAAATATTACCTGGAGGTGTTGCTTGTGTTCCTCCAATGAATTAGAGTAGATGATAATATCATCAAAGAACACTCCAGTGAAGGTTCGATGAAGCCTGAACAGCTTCTCCATCAAGCGGTTGAATGTGGCTGGTGCATTGGTCAAGCCAAAAGGCATGACAATGTATTCGTAAAGACCAAATGTAGTACGAAATGCGGTCTTTACAATGTCTTGATCAACTATCCTTATTTGATGATAGCCACTTTTTAGGTCAACCCTACTGAAGTAGGTCGATCCTTGTAGCTTATCAAATAGGTCTTCTACCTGTGGAATGGGAAATCTATTCTTGATAGTGATCCTATTTAGTGCTCTATAGTCGACACACATACGATATGTGCCGTCTTTCTTTTGCACTAATAGCACAGGTGAGCAAAATGGAGATGAGCTTGGCCTAACCATACCCTTCTCAACTAACTCATGCACTTGCCACATAATCTCCTCTTGTTGAGCTTGAGAAACTCTATATGGAGGTTTATTAGGCGGTGAACTTCCTGCAAGAAGTTCAATTGCATGGTCATCATTACCTCATTTAGGAGAAGCAAGGAGGGTGTACTTTCATTCCTGTAATCACTTTACAAAGATGGAAATTCCCCCTCTCTGTCTTGTTAAATCTTGAGATTAAGATTGAGCGAGTGGATTGTTCTTATGACAACAAAAACTATCTTCTTCTTCCTCCCTCCCTTTCTATCCCCCCCCCCCTTCTCTCTCTCTCTCTCTCTCTCTCTCTCTCTCTCTCTCTCTCTCTCTCTCTCTCTCTCTCTCTCTCTCTCTCTCTCTCTCTCTCTCTCTCTCTCTCTCGCGCGCGCACACACATACACACACACACAAAGTTTTGAGCTCAACACTTACCCGGTAGATCTCTAGGATCTCTCTTCGTGAATAGGATTTCCAAATGTCCATATCCCTCCCTCCCTCGATTCCTTCTGTAAGCTACCTCTTTAATGGAATGTATATATATAAAAACATAAATATGTACACAGACACAATTCTTATATGGTAATGATTACTTACCAAGGCATATGGAGATATATATATACACGTATGCATCTATATTTTTATACATGGCACTTGCACACGCAAGTTTGTGAACTATATTAGTTACATATAAGAAAGTGAAAAACTAATACCTATTCGTTAATGAAAAAAATAGAATATGTAGATAACATGCAAACTATGCATCACAATGATTCTTTGGGTGAGTACAAAACTGTGTATATACTACAACACATCAAGACCTTAATCACAATGCAAGAGTCAAATGTCTTGTTAGTCTATGCAAGAGTGTAATACACTTTCCACAAATACATTTATGCTCACAGGCAAGTGACGTGGTCTATATAAAGTTATACTTTGCTGGCAACCTCAAATGACAGGCTCAAAAGTTCAAAAGTTTGTAACTATGCTGATTCAATGGGTTACCAAGAACTATGCCGAATTCAACATAGTTACAAACTTTCCCACATAGTTCTACTATGCCTTCTTGCTCTGTTTACGTGACCATGGCAGAGGAATAGTTATCTATCAAATTAATTGATAACTATAGCCTTCATAGACGTAGTGTTCGGCATCATGTCCATGGACCCCATTATTTTATAGTGAGCTCTTGGTCTCTCTCTAATAAAAAGAGGAAAATGGTTAACCTTTCTATCACCCAAGTGTGGTAGATTGGTTATGCCATTTCCCTCTTGAATAAGAGGTGTTGAGTTCAACTCTCCTCGTCGGCTAGATATTTAAGGTCTCTTGGGATAGTTTCCTACGACATTAAAACTCTCTTCTTCTTCTTCTAAAAGCTCTTACATCATGATCAAATTGCGAACACAATTTCCAACAACAAAGTTGCACATGTCCCTACGTGGTTGAGTATAGACTCTCTCTCTCTCTCTCTCTCTCTCTCTTGCATGCATACACACACACACACACACACACACACAACTGGCTGTGGTTACATCTTAGCCTGCTTGGTTATGTTTAGGTGGAAATGACCTGCATAGCCGGTTACGACACTTTTAGGGGGGGCAACATAAACTTTAGTAATTTAAAGAGCATGCGTTTCTTCCCTCGTAGGTATACACACATAGCATAGTGGTTAGAGCAGCACCTCCAAGTGCGAGGTTATGGGTTTGAGTAGAGCATGTCTCTTTTGTTTGTTGACTTCTTGGTCAAAGGCTACCACCCGATTGTGTTTGACCGATAATCGGTAAGGATTACTTCGTCATGAGGGCAAGCAAGCCAAAACTTAAAGAAAAACGTGCACAACCACCAACACAGAAAACACCACCCACTATCAATTGATCACATGTCTCCCTTAATGTGCAACATACTCTACAACCATTACCACTACTTTGATAATTGTTGGAGTTTCCTTTATAATGTCCTCTCTTACTTACAAAACATATGGGCCTCTCTTACTTACAAAACATATGGGCCTCTCTTACTTACAAAACACATGCAGACTCAAAGATGGTCACTTTTACAACACACACAAATCGGATAACCATGCAGCTATAGTGATCTTTATGTGCTCCAAAATAACACAACGCAAATCAAAAGAGAACAGAATGCATGATACCACTATATATGATACATGAACAATAGCAGCAACATCCAAGCTTGCACTTGGTGATGGCAGTGTTGATACCACCTTGTGTCTTGTGTTCCTCTCTCTCTCTCTCTCTCTCTCTCTCTCTCTCTCTCTCTCTCTCTCTCTCTCTCTCTCTCTCTCTCTCTCTCTCTCTCTCTCTCTCTCTCTCTCTCTCTCACACACACACACACACACACACACACACATTTGCACAGTCGCAAAAATCTACATCTTGTCTTAGTGCATGGGCCTACGGGTAGAGCAGATTGAGACGGTGGGTGGGTAGTGCTTGCCACTTCTTGGCCAAGGAGCTGGTGAATGTAGGCAGTTAGAAGACCTTCTTCTCCTTCACCACTTTGTATTCCTACTTCCTCATCCCCGTCCTATTGCACCCCATGCTCTTTCTGTCACCAGCTGGGAACGCACGACTCATGAGCTTATCGTGCTGGACCTACATACAATAACTTCTGGCTAGTGCTAGGCTCAAGTGATCAGTGCCACCCTCCCCTGCATTACCTATTTAACCTCCCCATCATAACTTCCAGTAGCCTTCCTTTAGCCATATCTCGCACCAGACGCCAGTCTTATTCCCTACATGTATTACATGCATACTTAGACGCACGCGTACACACTCGCGCACACCCATTTTTCGCACACAGCCTTTTGGGTGGTTGACGGTGAGGGTGGGCCAAAAAAGTGCTTTACTGTTTGGATTCTCTCTCTCTCTCTCTCTCTCTCTCTCTCTCTCTCTCTCTCTCTCGCGCTATGGAGCTTTTGGGTGCAGCTCAAAATGATGTGCATACTGCTCAATTATTCAAGGGTGGGCGGGCAAGGAATTGTGCTATGGAGCTTTTGGGTGCAGCTCGAAATGATGCGCAGACTGCTCAATTATTCAAGGGTGGGTGGGCAAGGAAAGTGCAGATAGGGTGAGAAGAAGATGAGAGTCCTTGGTTGAGAGAAAGAGAGAGAGAGAGAGAGAGAGAGAGAGAGAGAGAGAGAGAGATTCATGTGTGGCTGTGTATCGACTGAGCCTTTTTAGCAACTAAGGAGATTTACTGTGGCAGCTCTCCAAAAGCTCATGTGCGAGAACTCTTAGCAAATGCAATTGAGGAGTGAGTGCAGAGGCCTAGGGGTGAAGCGGCCTAGATCATCTCTCTCTCTCTCTCTCTCTCTCTCTCTCTCTCTCACACACACACACACACACACACACACACACACACACACACACGTATGTCAAGTGCATGCTATGAAGGAGGTGGGGGGCGAGCGGCCATTATGATGTAGTCCGATGCAAGCCCCTCTCTCTCTCTCTCTCTCTCTCTCTCTCTCTCTCTCTCTCTCTCTCTCTCTCACACACACACACACACACACACACACACACACACACACACACGTCAAGTGCATGCTATGAAGGAGGTGGGGGGCGAGCGGCCATTATGATGTAGTCCGATGCAAGCCCCTCTCTCTCTCTCTCTCTCTCTCTCTCTCTCTCTCTCTCTCTCTCTCTCTCTCTATCTATGTATCTCATGAGCCTCTCGTCTAGAAGAACCCCTTTGTAATGTTTTGATTTCGGTCCCATGGGTCATATCTGACCTCCATGGACGATAATCCAATCTCTCTCTCTCTCTCTCTCTCTCTCTCTCTCTCTCTCTCTCTCTCTCTCTCTCTCTCTCTCTCTCTCTCTCACACACACACACACACACACACAATTTGAAAAAGTCCTCTCTGTCTCGCTGTAGGAGACCTCTCTACATGTCTCGCAAGCAGCTTGAAGCTCTCCCCGATCGAGGGTGGGGTAAAGGATCAGTCACTCTCTCATCAATATTCAACATGTAGGCTGCCAGGCGTGGAACGTTCCTAATTCCTTTCTATTTTATGCTATGAATATAAATATTATAAATAAGAAGAGTACAATTTTTTTTTACTTAACAAACCGAATTGACTCAGAAGTCTTTTCATTTTTCAAGATTTTATGTAAGGCCTTCTTTGATTCTTTGAAGTGAGCCAATGCATGACACGTGGATGCATTCTTTGGCCTTGAAAATTTTAAGCGGCATTATAAAGAGTATAGAAGACATAATTGAACTTTTTACATTCAAAAGACATCTAGCTTTAGAAAAAAGGAAATGATAAATACAAAAACAACTCAGTCTTAGAATTACTTTTGTACAATGTTTGTAAGAGGGCTCATTCCAGTATACAAATAACAGAAGAACTTCCCAAGCAGTAAGTGAAAGTGTAATCTAGTGTAGGACAACTTGCCAAAGCCAAAAAAAACTTTCCAAGATAAAATAGAGTCCTTACCTGCATCCATCCAAACAAGACAACAAATATGTTAGCCTTAAATGTGTTTTACAGGTATCAATGGACTATACTAGTTGTTATCCATGTTTATCTTACAAACTTTTTTTTAAACCTTACAAGCTAAGTCCATAGTATTTATGTAGACAAACGTTTTTCTCTCTCTTTAAGAAAAAAAAAAGGAACCCAAAGTTTCTAAGCAAAAAAAATTATATCATTATGATTAGAAGGCCATCACCCCTTCTAATCCAAGTGTCTGAATCCCCCCATTTATTATCTTAGTTTATCTTCCTAGATCAATAAAACCACCATCATATGAAGTTTATGAAAGAAGTTTTTTTTTTTTAATCCTTTTATATTTCCAATCAAGCCTTAAGCTAGTTAATGTTTGTTTTAAGTCAAGTATAGTTTAGGCCCATCATGGTACATGGAATCCAAATCTACCAGTTTGTATGTTACTTACCTTACACATCATTTTGGCCAATCTAGGTGGCAAGGCACCCTTGCTGAATCAAGCTAGACCACGAGTCTAATCATGAAAATTTAAAGGAATCATGTTTTTAAGTTTCCAATTCCTCATGTGAATGAAAAAAGATCCTTGTAATACTTTATCACGACAGTTTAGTAATATATCCAGTAATCGTAAGTAGTCGGGCCAAAAAAATCATCTACCACCCGTATGCGGCTGGGCCAAGCCTAGTTTCACCATAAATACAAAACCGCTAGTGCCTATGTAAACAACGATATGCAACATTTCAACCAAAATCTAGGAACAAAACCAGTAACGTCATGGAATGCAGTCATGGCAACCTCCCTTACCAATCAAAACAACGTCCAATATCAGTTTGCAACAACTCAGTCCCTTTATATTCACATAACCAACCTAAGCAATGGTAGGCAGTATACCAAATCAATTACCAAGCAACAAAGGGAGCAACATCTACCAGTGTGCATGAAGACAGTGCAATGTATTACCCTTAACCCAACGATAAAGAGATGACCAGGTACAACAATAGAGTGCCTCCAGGCCCAACTATCCAAAAAAACATTCAATAACAATGTGGAGAGAGTGGGAAAACACCACCCCATTCAAGCTCCCATATCTATCCAAAATACAAGGCCTATCAAGACTAAGATCAATAACCCATGCAAAAAGCAGTAGTATCAAGTCAACCTCCAAGCATATTAGTAAGCACCAGTAATATGTCTGGTCGTAACCGTTAGCCGGGCTAAGCGGGAGCAAACCAGTGAACAGTTTATCGAACAGTAGCCAGTAGGTAAGTTTCTTTATAAAAAAACCAAAGTTAAAGCGGCAGCAACTAGTAAGCCATACCCCAAACCACCTATATAGAAACCTCAAAAACTTTAGAATAGAAATTACGGGGAATCGATAGCAGCCAGAATCCCAGTAATGGGATTAAAGCTTTGCAAAAAACACCAATGTTCCTTATTATACTACTGTGTAAAAACCACTCAAGGTGCCATGCCATTAAAGCAACACAGTAATATTGCCCTAAAAACGTAGGTGCAAAATGAAAAACTTACAAGTAAAAGTAGTCGACCTGTGTTACTTGTGTTGTGAGCTCCATACTTCGGTGCAGTAGAGAAACAAACGAGCATTCCTATTTTATGCAAGCAAAAAGGAGCACAAACAAAGCTAAGTGAGGGGCAGAGTTGCGCCCTCACCTTTTAAATAGAGGAGGGAGGAAGGTCGCCATTACTGTATAGCACGCAGATCGTCATGAGTGGAGAGATCCCTAGCTGAGATGGTGAGGCCGCCTACAAAGTGTAAAGATGAAACTACCCTAGTGCCTTCACGGCCGAGTTAACCCGAGGTAGTACCACGACGTATCACTTATGCTTTAGAAGGGCCATGCCCCATGGTGGATACCATAGGAGGCAGTACCACGACGTATCACTTATGCTTTAGAAGGGCCATGCCCCATGGTGGATACCATAGGAGGCAGTACCACAACGTATCACTTATTCTTTAGAAGGGCCATGCCCCATGGTGGATACTATAGGAGGCATGTTTCAATAGAATCCAAGGTGCCAAATATGCTAGGGATTCATTAATATGTAGGTAATACAGTGTGTGTGTGTGTGTGTGAATATTAACCAAGGCAATAGACCGCCACCCCTTTTATTGACCAAAACATATCCCTTGTATTTCATAAGGGCCAAGTCCCATGGTGGAGACCCAATACAGTGAAGCTTAGGAAGTATGACCAATAGGTTAGGGGTTTTAAAGTAATATTGTGTGTGTGTGTGTGTGTGTGTGTGTGTGTGTGTGTGTGTGTGTGTGTGTGTGTGTGTGTGTGTGTGTACCCGCCCTGTCCCATGCACCAAACACAATGAGTCGATAGTAGGCCCATTGTGAATGGGCCTACTACCTTATTAGAGAAATGAGCTTTTCTCGGTTAAAGTGTAACCCAGGCTAGTCATGCTGAGTAAGAGATTGTATAATTTTGTTAACTATTTGGTTTCTACTAAAGGCGTTACGTCGGCAAAACTTTCCTATTAGTAGTTTTATATCTTCCCAGGCAAGGAGATAGTTGGAGGAGGAGTAGATGATGAAATAAAGCAGGCTGATACAAGAGCTAATTGTTGCTTTGTGAGGCCTATTACTATTTCTCTTAATGAACTCCAATGGTGGTAGTTTAAGAAGATCTCTTTTCCACACATACCTTAGGTCGTATCCTCCAACAGAAGGAACATGAAGGGAGATAGAAAGGTTAAGGAAATGTACCAAAGTGCAAAAAGCCCCATTGGGTGTTATGAACTCATGTAAATTAGTAGGTTCAATCCTTAGGCAATGAGGATATATAAGGCAGGTTTCCTCAAGGAAGGCTTTATTGTTGATGCTTAGTATGTCATCCATATATCTGTAAGTATGTCCGAACAATGAAAGTTTATCATTCCTACATTCCATGGCTTTGAGAAACCATTTGTACTCGAAGAAGGCCAAGTAAATGTTACACATAAGTGGGGAATAGGAGAACCCCATGGGGATGCCTAGGCATTCGTTTAAAAAAGTCCACCAAAAATGATAGTACAGTTATTAAGCAACCATGAGATGTAAAGACAAAGCTTCTCTTCATTGAAGTGTAAGGGGTGTACAGAGTAAGTCTTTTTTAACCACCTAGGTTTTTTGGAAAGTGATATGTAGAAAAGACTCTTCTTTCTTGCATTGGAGAAATCCATTTTAATTACCTTGGCTAGAACATTCTTAAGGCCAAGATCCCCATCAAGGCCCAATGTTTTCATAGCATTGTGTAATATCTGCTGAAAAAATGTGGAAGATTTGTTTAGGAAGGTTAAGAGAGACCTCAGTAGAGTTTTTGTTATCTAGAAGGGGTTGTACTGTATTTGTAGAAAGTCGTGGTAGATTTTCTGTTTAGAGGCACAAATAAGTTCTAACTCAGCTAATATTAGGTCAAGGCATAGAGTAATATCCTTGGTGATATTAGTAAAGATACCATTAGAAGCGTCAAATATGCATCTGAATTTATGTTTATGTATCTTATAGGTGGAAAAAAGTACTAGTAGTTTAGTGTCATATACAATATAGCCTAAATTCCCTAAGTGTCTTGAGATGCGACTGGTAACTATTTATAATAATGAAGAGTTAATTCTAATGAATTCTTTCCCAGACACCTGATCGTGGGCAGCATTCCAAGCTAGGTTTTTGCAAATAATAAGAGTGGGACAATTAGTGCTTTCATCAAGCCCGACTATGAACTACTTATTAGAATTTTTTTGAAATCAAGAGCAAGTTGTGATGTTAGCCAGGAGTTATCAGTGGATAACCAATTTCTAGAAATTTGTGATATTTTCTGAAAGAAGCATTCTTCGACCACTTTTGTTAAGTCTAGTAGGACTGTCTTCTCTAGTTGGAGAGAACTAACAAGGTCAGTTAGGCAGCTAAGTACAACTGATAAGGCGAGGTAAGGGTTTTTGGGAGAGTTAGGTATGTGATTGAGCCCATTGGCCAAGATTCTTTGTATTTTGATATTTTCAATAATGCTAAGATCACAAGTACAAACATGCATACCATATGTATCAAAGTTCTTGCAGAATGTGATAAATTGATAGCATGTACATTCGGGAACTGATTCATGCCAAAGAAAATCATTAGTATAAACCAAGTTTTTTATGGGTTGTTGATATATCCAACCAATGAGTACATTATCGAGCAATTTGTGATTGCCAAAAAGTAGGTCAAAGCACTCACAAAAAAGAGCTTTAGGTTGTATCCAATCGAGAAGTACATTGTGGAGAGACATTGTACGTAGATACACCCATGGTTTGGAGAAACAACCTTCGTCTGCAAGGGCTCGTAGTAACCTGCAATTCCACCAAGGATTACAATTCAAGAAAATTCCTGATGGGGGGAGTTTCTCCCTCTTCTCCTAGTGTAGCTACAAGCCTTTCCCGGTTGGAGGAAGAGCTAGGATTTAAAAAAGAAGTAAAAGAGTTGGGGGTAGTAAGAGAATTGGGTCTTTTCAGAGCAAGGGAACATCAATACATGGTTTGAGTAAGCTAGTGATGATCTTTACACCTTTGTAGTTAGCATAAGTGGTTAGGTAGATTCCCGGTTCATCAGATTTCAGTTCTTTCAAGATATCCAGCATTAATCCACGAAAGATGTTAAAGGCAATCAAAGCAATTAATTACTATCTGTTTAGCTTGGCCACCTAACCAAGAGCATATAAGGGAGAGGTGAAAATCCACTGGTTTTTCTGGGAAGAGTAGGTCAAGATGGTTGAGAATAAACCAAATGGCATGATCAAACCACATGTATGATGTTGGATTCGCAAAAGGCTTTAGGGTCAAGAAATCTGCAGGCACATTTAATATAGAGCCTAAAAACATTTCAAATGGATTCTGTGTAGAAGTTCGAGTTACTTTTAGCAAAATCCATGTTCCCTTTAGTACGGATGTAGATGCCAATATTGGACGGGCATTTAGAATGGTCAATGAGATTGAGGTTGAAGGGTGCTTTGATGAGCTCCCCTTTGTCAAGAAACTGTCCACCTTTTAAGATCTTGAGTCTACAGTCTTTGACAGTAGAGGCAGAGAGGTTGGCAAGGTACACCCAGGTTTCACTTACAATGGGTGCTAAGAAAGCCTTGTTGGGCAAGACCCAAAGCTGATGGTCCACCCCAAAAGACTCGATTTCAATCTGTCTAACATGTAAGAAAGGAAAAACTTTAGAGATTTTTGGCACCATTTCAAAACGGTTAGAGTCATTGAGGGAACAAAGATTATTCTGAAATTCTTTGACAGCTTCAAGAGTTGCACTATCCCTACAAAAGATACCACCAGTTTGAGGGATAGTAGGGGTAGCCAGGGTACAAACAAAAGATGGATTGAGGCCACACAACTTCCTTAAAAAGTTAGACAGATCAGCCCCAGAGGAAGAGAATAGGGCAAGCTCTTGTTGGTATTGTAAAGAGAGTATGGGAAGTTGGGCCATGTATTGGGCAATCAAATTCACCCCTTCCTTGGACTCCTTGTCTAAGGTAGCCAAAACTTTAACCCAATTAGTAAAAGATAACATGTGCAAGATAGACATTTTCTTGTTTGAGGTAAGAGCCGAGTCATATATTAGTTGAGAAGCATCCAAGCTGTTAATACATCTGAGGACAAGAGACATGGCCACAGAGAGGGACTCAGAGGTCAATTCCAATCCCTATGAGAGAGCAAGAGTCTGCAATATATCAAAAATGTTTAGTGAGGTTACGATTACTTACAGTAGTAAGTAATACAATCCTTGGCCTTTCTAGCAAGGAAGGGTCTGGTTCTAACTGCCAAAGCATTTTTTGGTACACGGTCTTTAAGGTACAACTTAATTTGCTCGAGAATCTTTGTATGATTCTCAGGGCTGTGTTTTAGACTCATGCGGACTGTCATTCTAAAGTTTTGTGGTCCTAAAAAGGAAATATATAAACATGAATATGATCAGTTACAGTAGATTGGACCTGCAAACCTTAAATCGGCAAAGTCAAAGACTATAATAGCCGTGAGCAGGAGATCGAAAAAATAGTCTATGAAGGACCACCTAACACCAGTCAACCAGTCAAGGGATTATAGAATGTGGGTCCATCCTAAAGCTAAGTTTCAGAATTAGTTTCCCATGCCAGCATCCAGATTTTTCTAGAAAGAAAAAACCTCATGTATAGGATGTGTGTGTAGCTGTTTTACCATAAATAATAAGACATAATTGAACTTTTTACATTCAGAAGACAACTAGCTTTAGAAAAAAGGAAATGATAAGTTCAAAAACAACTCAGTCTTATAATTATTTTTGTCAAAATGAAGCCTCATTCCAATATACAAATAACAGAAGAACTTCCCAAGCAATAAGTGAATGTGTAATCCAGTGTAGGACAGCTTGCCAAAGCCAAAAAAACTTTCCAAGATAAGATAGAGTCCTTACCTGCATCCATCCAAACAAGACAACAAATATGTTAGCCTTAAATGTGTTTTATAGGTATCAATGCACTATACCAATTGTTATCCATGTCCATCTTACAAAAAAAAAAAAAAAACCTTACAAGCTAAGTCCATAGTATTTATGTAGACAAATGTTTTTCTCTCTTTAAAAAAAAAACAAGAACCCAAAGTTTTTAAGCAAAAAAAATTATATCATTTTGATTAGAAGGCCATCACCCCTTCTAATTCAAGTGTCTGAATCCCCCCATTTATTATCTCAGTTTATCTTCCTAGATCAATAAAAGCACCATCATATGAAGTTTATGAAAGAAGCTTTTTTTTTAAATTCCTTTTATGTTTCCAATCAAGCCTTAAGCTAGTTAATGTTTGTTTTAAGTCGGGTATAGTTTAGGCCCATCATGGTACATGGAATCCAAATCCACTAGTTTGTATGTTTACTTACCTTACACATCATTTTGGCCAACCTAGGTGGCAAGGCGCCCTTGCTGAATCAAGCTAGACCACGAGTCTAACCATGACAAATCAAAGGAATCATGTTTTTAAGTTTCCAATTCCTCATGTGAATGAAAAAAGATCCTTGTAATACTTAATCACGACAGTTTAGTAATATATCCAGTAATTGTAAGTAGTCGGGCCAAAAAAATCCATCTACTACCCGTATGCAACTAGGCCAAGCCCAGTTTCACCATATATAAACCGCTACTGCCTATGTAAACAACGATGTGCAGCATTTCAACCAAAATCTAGGAACAGAACCAGTAACATCATGGAATGCAGTCAGGGCAACCTCCCTTACCAATCAAAACAATATCCAATATCAGTGCACAATAGTTCAGCCCCTTTATATTCACATAACCAACCTAAGCAGTGGTAGGCAGTATACCAAATCAATTACCAAGCAACAAAGGGAGCAACATCCGCCAGTGTGTATGAAGATAATGCAATGTATTACCCTTAACTCGACCATAAAGAGATGACAAGGTACATCAATAGCGTGCCCCCAGGCCCAACTATCCAAAAAATCATTCAATAATAGTGTGCAGAGAGTGGGAAAACACCACCCCTTTCAAGCTCCCATATCCATCCAAAACACAAGGCCTATCAAGACTAAGATCAATAACCCATACAAAAAGCAACAGTATCAAGCCAACCTCCAAGCATATTAGTAAGTACCAATAATATGTCTGGTCGTAGCCGAGCTAAGCAGCAACAAACCAGTGAACAATTTAGCAAACATTAGCCAGTAGGTAAGTTTCTTTATAAAAAAACCAGAGTTAAAGCGGCAGCAGCTAGTAAGCCATACCCCAAACCACTTTTATAGAAATCTCAAAACCTTTAGAACAAAAATTATGCGGAATTGATAACAACCAGAATCCCAATAATGGGATTAAAGCTTTGCAAAAAAAACCAATTTTTACTACTAAATTTGCTAGTATGGCTGACAAAGGAAAAGAGATTGAAATGAATGTTAATAGCTTTGATTTTGCTGATGAAAGAGAAACTAATGATGCCCCTATGCTTGTAAACTATCTTGTTTCTAGGCTTCAATAAGCCATGGGCAACCCATCCCTCCAAGGTGAAGTGCTACAGCAATTGTGCACCCACGGTGTTCTCCAAACTACCCATTAAGAAGAGAGAGTACCTAGGAAGGCTCTTGATGAGACTTCCAAAAGAGGTCTCTCTTCAATAAGGGAAGAAGAGGAGGATCCGTACAAAGGGCTCAAAAATCTACTACTCGATGACGCATCTCCCTCCCAAAGGAGAACCCAAGTTTCAACGGTAGATCCCCCACTGAAAGAACGAGAAAGAAGTGAGTCTCCTGCCACCTCGACGGAGATGGCTCCACAAAGCACAAATTGCACGACCATTACATGACCTAACCAAGACAAACATTAGGTATATATGGTCCACCAATGAGAACAATGCTTTCAAAAAGCTTAAAAAGAAGCTTGTCTCTCAACCTGTGCTTACACCACTGGATCTCTCAAAGCCATTTGAGGTCCAATGCGACGCTTATGGTGATTGCCTTGGAGCTGTTTTGCTCCAAGAAGGGCTCGCCATAGCCTATGAAAGTCGAAGGCTCGACCCTGTTGAGCAAGCTCTAGGCATATATGAGAAGGAACTCTTAGCAGTTCTACATGCTCTAGACTCATGGAAGCACTATTTATTGGGGACTCCTTTTATTCTGCAAAGAGTTCACCAAAGCCTTAAGTACTTCATGACGCAGACCAAGCTCTCCGACAAACAAATCAAGTGGGATAATTTACTTTCGCAATTTCATTTTCATATTGCTCACATTGTTGGCAAGCATAATCAAGTGGCTGATGCACTCTCAAGGCGACCGAGATTGAATGTGGTATCCATAGCAACTCACATTGATCTATTTTCTATGATAGATGAGTACGCTAACAATCCCGATTTTAGGAATGTGCCCTTGCACTAGGGAAGAAGGAAGAACCATGTACCCTACAAGATGGTTATCTTTTCTATGGCACTAAACTGTGCATTACTAGATCACTACGTCAGGAAGTAATGTATGAATCTCATGCTCTCCCTTATGCGGGGTATAGAGGGATTTAATCTACCCTGAAAGTGATAGAAACATATTTCTATTGGGTATGCCAAAAGATGAAATCTGATAGAGGGAAGCAACCTGGATTGCTTCGACCTTTCCCAATCCCTGATTCACCATGGGAGAGCATACCCATGAATTTTATCTTTGGATTGCCCAAGTCTATCCATAGGAATACACGAATATGGATGACAGTAGACAGGTTTAGCAAACAAGCACATTTCATACGTGTCAAAAAGACTATCAAGGCCCATCAAATGGCAACCCTCTTTATATCACAAATCTTCAAGTGCCATGGCTTGCCAATGTCTATAGTGTCAGATAGAGATCCTAGAATGACAAGTAACTTCTGGAAGGGTCTCTTTGAAAATTTAGGTACAAGGCTAAACTTCTCTTCGGCCTATCATCCCCGAAAGGATGGCCAAAGTGAAATAGCTAACCTAGCAATTCTTGATCTACTAAAAGCTTATTTCATAGAAGTAGATCAAAAGTCCCAATGGGAGAAGTACTTACCTTTAGTGGAGTATGCACTATGGTGGGAATGCTCTCTATCTTGGTCTAGTAGTTAATTTTCTTGGGTGTGGGGATGGGCATTAACAACCCACCCCCGACAGGTAGTTGTGACCTCCTACTACTTTGAGGTGCGCTTTGGTCATCTATTCTGGAGCTCTCCTCTCTTGGCCATCTAGATGGGATGAGATTACTCTTGGTGCAAATCAAGATCCCTTGTTGACTATGCTTTTGCACCTCCTTACCTGGTAAACATATAGCCCCCCTGACTCTGAGTTTGAATCTTTTTTTCCTTCCTCGAAATGGGGTATGGGATAGTATTCAGCCATGGCACCATGGTGCTAGTTGAGTACCTTTTCAAATAGGCATGTTGGAGGATTTTTGGATTGGAAAGTATGTGCACTTGACTGCCCTGCTAACCTAGCAGTGAGAAGAGGAAGTTGCCCAAATCTTAGGATTCCCTCTATAGCCATTTCTTCAAATGATATGGTAAGAAACCTTTTTTTGTTACTATTTTTCCCCTATTGGATAATACTACTCTTATGTGGTATTTATGTGGCCCATGCATGCTACAAATGTTGTTTCCCATGTTGTATGCGCATG
Organism: Adiantum capillus-veneris; assembly: GCF_014529385.1. Lineage (NCBI taxonomy): Eukaryota > Viridiplantae > Streptophyta > Polypodiopsida > Polypodiales > Pteridaceae > Adiantum > Adiantum capillus-veneris. The sequence continues at coordinate 113,982,238 of NC_140933.1, forward strand.
TTGACATGAGTGGAGGAGACATTTGGTAGCCACATGGCATGTTGGGACCTAGCATGGAGAGGGGAGCTCTAATTGTTATAATTGTGTAACCCAAGACTGTGCATCTATGGTATCACTTTTTTGTTTTAATAATAACATCTACTAGTTTTTGCAATAGTATTTTTGCTTACCAATTATTTGCACCAGTCTTGAAGAAGTAATTGTCATGCATGAACCATGCATGGAATTTTGTAAACAAAACTCATGTAAAGAGAAGTTTATACGTGTTTTTAAAGAGATTTGTATGTTTTTGTGATGATTCTATAGGAGGAGGAAGAGATGATAAAGAAGGAAGAAGATAATGCTTCTTCAAAGAGATGATTCTATAGGAGGAAGAAGAGATGATAAAGAAGGAAGAAGATAATGCTTCTTCAAAGAGATGACTTTATAGTCTATGTTTTTTATCATAGAAGGCCAAAATTTTTGGCTTGATAAGAGAAGGCCATTATGTTGGCATGATAAAAATTTCACCTTATTGATAAGATGATGTTTCATGATTGTACTTAGCTGCATCATAAGCTTTCATGATACAAAAAGCCCTATGGGGAGGTCAGTCATTTCGACCCTCAATACTGTGTCATCGCCCTCTATCAGGTACAACGGAATTGAAATGGTGAAGATCTAGTTTTACACTTCCACAATTTTGATGGGGTCCCAACCAACACTCTCAAGTGCCCCCCACACCATTTCCAATGTGGTATTTGCTTTAGATTGCATAAATGGAATACACACACAATGCAATACCTCAAGTGCATACTCTACTGACTCAAATAATGACAATTGCCATGGTAACTCCTCAAGATGAGGCACCTCCATTGCTTCACATTCAAAAAGGAGCAACCAGCATGCTCCTCAGTGGGGGCACCACAAAATGGAGAGGGGAATAGGGAACACACCCAGAACATGACATCAAAGCCTCACTATAGCTTACGGCTTTCACAACACCCCTATCCTCTCAAGATCACATTCAAAACAACCAAACCACATTACTAAACCACCAATTGCACACAAACCAATACACACATGCCCAACAAGATCACCATACCACACTCACACACCACCGTTTTTCATCTTGACCCTCTCAACACACACACCAATGCTCTATCTCACTCTCTCCACACATAGGCGTCGCCGGTTTGGGGGGCACACACATCCATTGCCGACACTATAGAACAAAGACAAGAGCATGAGAAAGAGAAGGGGGGAACAACACCACACAAGGAAATGTAGGCTTATTCTTCATTCAAAAAACCCTTTACATCAACACGATCACCAATCTATGGCTAGCTTGACAAAGGGAACACACCCTCGAGGCTTCTCCTTGTAGAAACCAATGGGACGAGCCCTGGTTGGCTCCCCTCTACACCAAAGACTCCACAATGCAAGAAAAACCACCACTTCCTCACTCTGCAAGTATCCACCTCTGGTGCAAAAAGAGCCAAAAGTCCTCTAGGTCTCTCAAGAAGACCCCTAAAAATGATGAAAAATCCCTTTTTATAGAGGCTCCTATTCATTTTTGGCAACTCTTTGCTCATTGGCACTTTAGGGCGCCCCATTTAGCAACCTTTGAAGGGTTTGACACCCTCTCAATGAACTTTTCACTACTCTCTCTCGCTACCTCTCATGATCTTAGGGGGGCACTAGCGCTAGCACTAGTGCTTCGTAGTCCTCAATAGAAAGAGGGGACCCCTTGTGACATCAAGCCCTTATGGGCCATCCAGGATTTCCGTTGGTGGCTACGTGCCCAAGACCGCCAAGGACCACCCGTGCATGCCATTGCGCACCAAAATCCACCATGCAGCATGGATCATGCACCACTGCATTCGGACGCCATAGCCACGCCAAGGATCTCTCTCTCTCTCTCTCTCTCTCTCTCTCTCTCTCTCTCTCTCTCTCTCTCTCTCTCTCTCTCTCTCTCTCTCTCTCTCTCTCTCACACACACACACACACACACACACACACACACACACACACACAATGGGGGGCCAACAGCCACCCCTTATCCCACGCTCATTTTTGTCATGCACTCACATGTGGGCTTAGTTTCCGTGCCACGTGGAATCCCCATAGCGGCCTACCCTTTTCTTGAGTTGAGAAAACCCACCAACCTTTCAGAAAAGTTTATTTTGTGCCACTTTAGACACTTTTTCCCTCTGCTCACAAACCCAATGTGCAAGCCATGAAGCCATGCCAAAAGTTTGTATTTCCAACCCCAAATCACCAGCTCCTTGCCACGCTTTTGCCATCCCAAGGCCGCAAACCAATGCCATGAAAACGGAGAAAAATCTTTTGACCCTGCCCCTCCATCAATTACACCCAAATTTGATTGGCTTTGTCTCGGCAACCATGACTCCAATGGATGATTTGTCGATTCTTCTCAGCTTCAGATGATGCATACCACCTTTGAGAACTTTAGCAAGGCTAAGAAAACTCCAGATGGCATGCCTATCGATGTAGTCAAATCATATCAAAAGTTGCCCCCTTGAAAACTTCAATTTGCCATAACTTGCTCATCTGATCTCCAATTGGCAATCCAAAAAGAACGGCCTGCACCACATCTTGAGCACTTTCAATATATCCAATGACAGCAGCTCTAACCATTTATCTCCACTTGCCATGTCCATCAAGGATCTACGAATAATTCCAACTTTGAACTGCCATATCTTTCACACCGTAGCTTCGTTTGAGGAGCCGTCTGGACTAGCTCATAGAGCATCTCAAACACCACATTACAAGGCACAATCTTGGCACTTTGGACACCTCAATTTGCCAACCTAATTGGCCCATTATGGAGTATTTTTGGCCTAGAAAACCTCACCAAGCATACATTTCCAAATCTCCTTCATTGCCCGAGGCCTTTATACCTACTTCAGCACTTTGCCATGCACCTGTAGACACCCATAGCATTGCCTTGCACTATTCACAGCACCGACCATATTTGGATGCACCAACGTGTAGTGTTCGTTGCCTCTGTAAAGGTTTTGGCAAGCTTCTCATAATCCAGCTGTGAACCCGCTGTGAAGGTGGGGTATTGGATCAGATCGCCAGAGATGTGAAAAGATCACACATGGCTGCCCTTTCCAGCTTATGAGCCTCAACTTCAGCCACCAATCAACATTCCTCTTGCTCCATTGCTTTTGCACGCTCTAAGTGGCATGCTTCCTCCACTTCCATATGCTCTTGTCATCGAGCTTTGTCTTGCCACATCATTATCTCCATTATCATGTGCATGATAGTATCCATGGGATTTGGTGGCAAAGAGGGAGGGGTAGGGGGAGGGATCATGGGAGGATCCGTAGGTGGAACTTGCATCTCCTTCTTGATTGGTGAAGGTCTCCATACCACTACGATTCTTGACCATTCAAGGATTTCTCCTCTTGGTTCAAGGAAGGTCACAGACTAATTTTTGGAAGACTATCTACCCACTCACCAATGCACCCCACATGCAACACCCAGTATACAATTGGTTGTTATATTTCAATGCTCAAGGCGCACGGTCCTACACGCAATGGCAGGCGTGCAATTCCAAGAGAGGGAGGAGTATACACCAAAGGGCTGCCAACACAACCAAAAACACAAGAGAGGGAAAAAAAAGACTTTTTAGGGATTAGTAGATTAGTGCAAAATCTTCAAAGCTCTAATACCAACGTCAAGTGTAATGGAATTTAAATGGTGAAGATCTAGTTTTACACTTCCACAATCCTTTACTTCTTTCCTTGCATTAGTGATTCCTTTTAGCTTGAATGATTGTTCCTTTTACCTTTCCCTGCAGAGGGGGAATGAAAGAGTGTGGTAGAGATGTGTAGAAAGAGAGAGAAGAGGAGAACAATGTCCAATGGGGTCCCAACCAAGCCTTCAAGGGCCCCCCACACCTTTGTCGATGTGGTATTTTCTTTAGATTGCATAAATGGAATGTACAGACAATGCAATATCTCAAGTACAAACTCTACTTACTCAAATGATGACAATCGCTATAGTAACTCCCCAAGATGAGGCACCTCCAGGGCTGATTTGATGCACCTTTGGATCCTTCTTGATGTGGGATTGCAGATGGCCACTAAGGGGCTGATTTGCACTCCCGATGTGAGAGGAATGAAGGGCTGAAAATGCATATCTTGATGATGGTGATGACGAACAAAAATGGAGGACTCGATGCTGGCAAGGGAATGGCTGAGGGGAGTGTTGGCAGATGAACCAGACGGGCGACCTTCTAGTCATCCACCTCTTCATGAAGCCATCAATTTTGTACTCCCCTTATTTTTTTGAGAAAAGCTTTGTAGATAAGAAAAACTCTGATTTTTTAGCCGGAGTGATTATTGAGCCCAACTTTAGTAAAATCTGAGCTGTAATGACTGAATATGATCTTTGAGCCTTGTAAGCCGGTCACTAGCCAAAAGAGCCCTAGGTATAAAACTCGTTTTTTTTTTAGTTTGAACATAACATTTGTATCTTTATCTAAAGTTTTTGAGAGTTTGAAACATACAACTAAGAGCGGATACTCTCAAGCAACTTGTGATCAATTTTTCTCAAGCTCTAGTAATCCAAATTTGTCTGCAACATTCCTTGTCGTGTGCTCTTTAATTTAAGTGTAACCATTCTCAATTTCATTATGGTTCGTGATAGCTGCTAAATTTGCTATTTTGAGTACATAAATGGTTGTTTTTTGACGTTTCCACCATAGGCGAGTGTTCCTCGACCATAGGAAGACCCTTCTGGATAGTTCTATTGTAGATTTTACAAGCTTGATCATAATGGATCATGATTTTGGTACCTTGTCTGATTGTAACTAGACTTGGTAGGATAGTGCTCCTAGACCTCTTAGAACTCCTTCTAAGGTTTCATTGCAATGGCATGACGATCGAGAGCGGAGAGACAGGACATAGGTAGATTTTCTAAGTAGAGAATGATAGATTTCATGAGTCAAATGATGCCACCAACAGTTTATTACAAAGGGCCTGTAGAAACTCATGGGAGAGAGCCAATAGCCTATACCACAGAGAAACCAGTATACAATGGACAAAAACACGGTTATGTTTATAGCAAACCAAAACTACAAGCTTAGAGGATATCCTCCTAGGATAGAACAACCAATGGGAGCGCCACCAGCTACCCAACCGGAAGCCCACCGGAAGGTCCATGCTATGATTGTGGAGGTAACCATTGGGCACGAGTTTGTCCACAAAAGAGCAAGAGAACTAAAATATTTGGATTTTGTGAGGGCCGTGGAAATGCACACCTTATCCAACATTGTGCAAAGAACCCTGAAAACATGAAAAAAGCAACTATGAATGTCATTCGGGTATTACCTTGTTCGAACGGATCTGAGTCAGAGCCGACAGTTCCTGTCAAAGTAGTGACTACAGCTCAAGCTCAAGAAGTAACTAAAAACACACTGCAATAGACGAGCCAAAACCTCCAAAAAAAATCAAGTTTGAAAGCTTATCAACAAAAATTATGAAAATGAAAGAGAGACAGAATGAAAGCAAAGAGGATGAGGGAAAAGTCGACCTAAGAGATAGAACTAAATCAAACAAGGGAACAACTCAAACATAAACAGGAGAATAAGGAGAAATTTAAGGGAGAAGAAGAGTCAAAAATAATATCGGGCGGTTTAGTCTTGCTTGAGAAAGTAAATGAGCATCTAGATGCCATGATGCAAGCCTATGAGGCAAGACTAAAGAACAATCAGACATTGGAACAAAAATTGTTGGCATATCCACATCCAAAAGTTGAAAGAAAATGGTTAGAAATGTGCAGAGAGCTCATAGAGATAGTCCAACCTCTAATGCAGCCCAAAATATTGAACATTCCTAAACAAGTAGGGGGCATGTACCTGAAAAAGAGGACAAAAACGCACCAAACAGAGACAAAACAGGCAAACCAACCAAGTCGAGAATTGAAGGACCGTTGGATACGAGGTTATTGCAAACACAACGGATGAGGCCAACTCTCACGAGATACAACCAATTCTTGAAGTGGATGAGTTGTGGCCACAATCCTTATGGGAGACAATCAAAAATAGGAAAGACGGCAGTGCCACGCTGCAGTCAGCACCAATCTCGAAGATCAACATGGACCATGAGATTTATCATGCAAATATACAGTCATTGTACGGAGATGCAGGGACACAAGTATCCGCAAAAAGCAAAACCAGAGACGTCAAGGACTATATCTTCTTTTGTAGGGGAATACAAGACAAAATCAGAGGTGAGGGTTGTGTCATCTCAATGGAGTCCAATTCCATAGATGATGGACACAAAGAGCCTACATGAACTAATGTCTCCTTCTATAAGATGCACCATCACTCTCGCATAACTTCTAAAGAACATACCACATTTATGGGGTCAAATGAGAAAAACTTGAAGATCCTTCCACATGATAAACCTGCATACGAAAACATTGATAAAACTCCATCCGAGAAACCAAAAACAAAACCTATACCAATGAATAAGGTGGGTGATTATTGTGAAGGAGAAGAAGGAAACACTACCTTACCACTTGAGTACAAGGGAGTAAAAACGATAGCCATACTTGATAGTGGGTCTAGGGTAACCATTGCTACAGAGGAAATCTGAGGGAAGTGGGGTAGATTAGCTCTCAAGAAGACACATATAAAGTTGCAACTAGCAAACATGTTTGTAAAAAGACCCTTGGGGATGCTTGAACAAACTATTGTATCTTCTTGTGGAATCAAGTACGAGCACACTTTTGCTATAGTAGACTTTGGAAAAAGCAACAACTTTGAGGTTATCTTGGGGTGACCTTTCATGCGTCAACTCAAAATGGTTCAAGATTGGGGCTATGACCACCTCTACTTGAGACACAAGGGTGTAACAACAAGGGTCAGCATAAAGGCCATAGTTATAGAGATGTAGATCAAACCCCAATGAAAGACTTTAATGTAACTATGAAATTTGGAACACAACTACCTACTTGGTTGATGAAACAAGCACATATTTGGATGTGTGAAGCATCTGAATATGGAAGCTTGAGAAAGGAGGATGTATCCTAGAGTGATCGATGGAGGATAAACACTACATAAAGGAGCCATTTCTAGAGGATTTATTTTAATCCTTTGGATGGGAGCAAATACTAGTGACTCTAATTGTTTGCATGAATGAGAAAACCCCCACAACATTTTGCAATAAATATGGTTACAACATAATGTTCTTCCAGATGGTAAATGCTATCTTGGAACCAGAAGAAGAAATTGAAGCAACAAAAACTCATGAAACGACCGATTGTAAATGAATAGTAGACAAAGTTTTTGTTCGGGATGTTAGTGATGAAAACGATCAGGAATGCCATAATTCACGGAGTGATGACTTAGGAAACGATATTGAAGATGAACTCTCGAGTATTTCAGAAAATGAAGACACACCAAAACAAGATGAGCCAATCTTCTATGAGTTTTCCAACCAAAAATTGAGGAGGCAACGAAGATACCAAACAAAATGAGAAAAAAAACAATGAAACCAACTTAAGAAACCAATGTCTCAATTGATGAGCAAAACGTAGTATCTCATGCTTGTGGGAGTAGATGATTGTGTCCAAGACAAAATCACCAAAAAACCGTTGAAGTTAGCGTCCCTATGGACAAACCTAAAAAGACAAAGCAACAAGAAACCTAAGGACACAGTGGAAACATCAACAAAAATGTCCAAAACTAAACAAAAATGTGAATATCAAAAGCTAAAATAGACATAGGCGACATAGATGGAAAGTGAAGAGGAGTCCAACACTGAAAATTTTGTCGCGCCCTCTCACTATAGAAATTACACCATCCAAGATAGATGGATTGTGGTTTAGGAACAATGAGGGAACTTAAAGAACCAAGAATATCGTATGATGGGCCGGAGAGTGCCAAGGGATTGACCTAGCTAAACCACGGGAAGAATCAAATCCGGTTTACATAGCCACGGATCTCATAGAAGAGGAAGAGCAGCTTTTAATATCTACTCTCAAACAGTATAGAAATGTGTTTTCTTGGCCGTACAAAGATCTCAACGGAGTGGACCCAAGCATATGTAAACACACAATACCCCTTAAGAGTGATGACAAACCATGCAGACAACGTCCATATACTTACAATGAAACATTTGCAAAGAAAATCAAAGAAGAGATAGACAAGCTTAAAAAGTCAAGAGTTTATCTATGAGATCGAGCACACAAAGTGGGTATCTTCACTCATAGTAGTGTCCAAAAAGAACAAAAAAAATTGAGTGTGTGTGAATCTCAAGCAGATAAATACTGCCATGATAAGAGACAACTATCCCTTACCCATCAATGATCGTGTGATTGAGAGAGTTGCAAGCAAGGAAGCTTACAGCTTTCTTGATGGCTTTTCAAGCTATAATCAACTCCTCACGATAAAGCCATATGATTAGCACAAAATTTCCTTTGCAATAGAATGGGATATATTTGCTTATAGGGTGATGCCCTTTGGCTTAATTAATGCACATGTCACATTCCAGAGGCTGATCATGAGTCAAGCATTCAAAAAATATCTAAGACAATTCTTAGAAATTTACATTGATGATTTGTGTGTGCATTCTTTATTGAGGAATGAACATGTTGAGCACTTGAAAAAGTTCTTTGAGAAGTGCAAGACTTTTCATATATGCTTGAACCCTGAAAAATGTGTCTTCATGGTAAGACAAGGGAAGATTTTAGGGCACACTATGTCTAAAAATGGCACAGATCTTGAGAAGATACAAGTTATTGTTTCTCTTCCAAGACCCACCAAAGTTAGAGAGATAGAAGCCTTTATGGGTCATTGCAGATACTACCTGAGGTTTATGTATATGTATACATTCATTGCAAAACCTCTTTATGCTCTCATCACAAAGTTCAAGTGGACTAAAGAATGTGACAATGCATTTCAATAGTTGAAGTAGAGATTGATTTCTGCCCCAATTTTGAAAGCTCTTGATTGGAATAAGATCTTCCATGTCCACGTAGATGCATCGGCATATGCAATCGGATGCATCTTAGCACAACTTGGAGAGAATAATATGGATTTTCCAATCTGTTACTCCAATAAACAACTCAATATTGTGAAGCAAAACTACACAACCATAGAAAGAGAAGGATTGGGAATTATCTACTCATTCAAAATTTTTAGACATTACCTTCTTGCAACAAATTTGTATTCTTGATAGATCACCAATCACTATTGTACTTAATGAACAAACCATGCAATATTGATCGTATTGTTCGACCTTCCATTATATTGCTAGAGTTTGATTTCATTGTAGTAGTCAAGAAAGAGACCACTCATTAAAGGGCGGACCATTTGTCTCACTAATTCATGGAGAAGAACCTCTTGGAATTGATGATGATCTGCTAAATCTATATCTTTTCGCTATACAAATTGTTCCAAGGTGGAGTGAACATGTAATATCATTGCTCACCATTGGTTCTTTACAGATTGAAAGGCATCCCCATCTATCCTTGAGCAAACACACTCGCTTATGCTAATAGTAGGACTCTTATATAAGCATGGAAATGATGGGATAATCAAGTTATGTGTAGAGCCATTAGAGAAAGAGCTGTATTTGAGGCAAGCACACGTATAAACAACATGAATTCATAATGCAAAAACATAGACATTTGAGAGACTGATGCGTCTTGGGGTGTATTGGTCTCGAAGTTTCCATGACTATGTTAGTTCATGAGATACGTGTGCATTCCAAATACCAATTGAACATGCTACGATATTTAGAGTAGCGGAAGCATCCAAGTGGGTTGAACTTACATTATTGTCTCTAGTACACGACAACAAAGGCTGAACAAAATCTTCCACAAACACAACATCATGTGAAACCAAGATATGCTTCATATGTGGATGGTATAGCCTGTAACCTTTGCTTTAAGTACTACAACAACAAAAATGCATTTGACAGCCTTATCATCCAATTTTTTGTGCTGCGTTTGTGGCACCAAAGCATAAGTCAAAGAACCAAAAATGCACAGGTGATCAATAGATGACTTTCTGTCATGCCATGATTCATATGGAGTCATAGACTGCAAAGATTTTGTAGAACACTTGTTAAGTACATATGTAGCATCCATGATGGCCTCAAGCCAAAAAAAATGTGGCAAAGCTTGACTCTTGACCATACATAGCGCCATCTCTGTAAGCGACTTGTTTTTCCTTTCAGCAACACCATTTTGTTGAGGTGTATACGGTACTGTATATTGGTGTTTTATCCCACGACTAGCCAGAAATGCATTAAACTCATGAGACATATACTCCCCCCCTCTATCTGAATGGAGGGTGTCCATATTACATTTAGAGAGATTTTCAGTCATAGCTAGAAATTGCTTGAAGCACATAAACACATTGGACTTAGCTTTAAGTGGATACACTCATGCATGACTCGAGTAATCATCAATGCAAGTCACAAAGTAAAGGTAATTTCCCACCAAGGACGGAGTTTGCATCACTATATGCACAAGCTGCAATCTGCATGTAGCCCTAACTAAACCGTCCTTTGGAAACTTTGAACGCTGCATTTTGCCCAAAATACAACCTTCACAAACATGCTTCACAGGTGCTTCAAGAGGGCGGCAAAGAAGTAACCACATCAAATGCTCAAAATGTGCATGCCAAAGTTTTGCATCTGAAACAGCCTTTGAATCCACAACTCCATTTGCAAAATTCTACCCACACTTGTCATACAAAGTGAGCTTATACAATCCACGACATAAAATGCCAGATGCAACAATTTCATCACCAAAATTGAGATCATGAACTGTACATCTTTCATCCACAAATTCCACAACAAGATTGAGTCTAGCAAGTGCAAATAGAGACAAAAGGTTTATTTTTATCCCACAAACATAAAGTTTATCAACAAGTGTGAAAGAACTGCCATTCACAGCAATTAGCACAATCTTTCCATCTCCCTTTACTGGATAAGAGGTTGTTGGCTTAAGTGATTGAATTTCCATGAGGAACATCCTTGAGGGAGGTAAAGAAGTCACATGAGGGGTAATGTGCTTTGTAGCACCACTGTCAAAGTACCACACACGAGCATCTACTACAACAATTGACATACATGCATCATGGATAGAAGGATCATCACTACACTTTGCACTAAAAGCCCATTTTGCATCCACATCAGTATCACAATCTCCTTTCACAAAAGACCCTACAATAGATGCACTTGTAGTGGAACCAACATCTTTCTTCTTAGCCTCTTTTGCCTTCAACTTAGGACACTGCTTGATCAAGTGATCATTAGCTTTACAATAATGGTAATGCATCTTCTTTTTGTCTTTTTCACCAGAATTCCCAAACGAAGTGCTGCCATCAAAAATTTACGAGCGGGTGATTTACCACTCTTAGAAGAACCATGAGAAGTGGCTACATTGTTGTTACCACTTTTCCTTTGATCAACAATAAAATCCTCTTCAACTTCACGTTTTTTAGACTTGCTTTTTCTTGAAAGTGACTTTTGCAATAGCAATGTGCATAATGCATCAAACTTGACAACTTCTGGATTTCCTTGGGTCATAAGTTTCCAAGTACCAGTAAAAGTCTAGTAAGAACCTGACAAAGCATCAAGAACAATTTGCACAAAGGAACTGTTAGAAATGACTTTGCCTGCAGAAATAAGTTGCTCATTAATATCCTTGATACCAACAAGGAGAGTGTCCATTTCATCTTCCTCATGCATAATTGTCGACTCCAGCTCTTTATGTAGCAATGCAATTTTAACCTCATTGCGACTGGATTGCGACTTACATAAAGACCATCCAAAATAAGTTGCTCATTAATATCCTTGATACCAACAAGGAGAGTGTCCATTTCATCTTCCTCATGCATAATTGTCGACTCCAGCTCTTTACGTAGCAATGCAATTTTAGCCTCATTGCAACTTGCATAAAGACCAGCCAGAATATCTCAAGCTTGTTTTTTAGATTAGCCGAGTGAATTGAGGAGTAATAGTGCTTTTTCACAAATAATGCAATCAATGCATGAGCCTATGCATCTCTAACATCCCAACAACAAGCTTGCTCAATCGTAGACAAAACAACTTTAGCAGCATTAAACCCAGGGCGTATAGCAATCTCACATCAATGCCATGCACAACCTTCCAAACACCCTTTGACACAAGAACATGTTGCATCATGTAAGCCTAGATTGGTTAATTATCCCCGTCCAATTTATCCTCAACAACAAGCATCTTGAACACAACTTTGTTGTTGTCAGCCATAGCAAATGCCTTTACATGATGTGAAAACTCTGTATTTGAGGTATTTCTCCCCTTGTATTTACCAAGAAGCTTACATCTTGGTCTTTGGCACCTAGTGCATAGCTAGAATAACAAAGAAAGTATCCTGATCTAGAGGCATTAAATGTTGGAGCTCTCGATTTTGTTGGCATTCATTTGGAGGTAAATGCTTCACTAGAAAATAATTTTTTTAATAAAAATTACATTGTTCCTAAACTCCTTGTTGTGTTTAACATGTGCTCTTTAAGGGGGTTGTAAAAACATCACTATCCACAAGCATCAAGCTAGGCTCTATTGGTTTCATTCTCACCTAACTAGGCTTACCCTTGGTTTTATGGGGTGTAATAGGATTGTTGATGTTGCAAAGTTGATTTATCTTTTATAAAACATTGACTTGGCGGTTTGCAACTCTGTATGACTTTTGGGTTTGATGGCAGTTATTGCTTGCTTGAAAAATGTAACTTGTTTATGAATCTTATGGTGCTCTAGATAATAACCATTAACGTTATCAGTTTTGATAAAAGATTATATTATTAGTAATTTAATATTGTTGACATATACCTAAATAATATAGCCTATTTATGTATCTCATTGAGCTCATGATAATATCCATTAATTGTCACATTACTGGTATAAGATGACCTTGATGAGTCTATATTGCTTTGGTTTTGGTTTGTTGAAACCTTACTCTAATGATACTAACCTAAGTGGTCTCTTCTCCCTTCTTATAAGATTGACCTTGACTTTGATGGGCTCTAACACTCCAATAAGAAGGAGGGTTGGGATGTAGTATGACAGGTGTTTACCTTATTTTTTCTCTAATGCTATTATATAGACTCTACAATCCTAACTGGTCTTAACCTCTTTTGAGATTAATTCTTGGGGAATTCACTCTATATAGAAAAGGGAATGCCACCTACAAGCAGACACTCTAAGAAAAAATCTTATTTACAACTTGTATTAGATAAATATGACCCCTCTTTTTATGCTCATACGGTGTAATATTAAAAAATATCATACCCTTGACTTAGTATATAAGAACTGACTCAAGTGACCAAGAGAAATCAAAGAAAGAATCTTTCTACAATAAAAAACTAATTGTTTTCTCACAATGGCATAATTTCCAAGAAGAAACAAAGCAGTTATTTGAAAATCATGTACTAAATAAAAATTCCTTTCAAAGAAACAACCTAGAGCTGATACAAAAAGGTGTTATTACCTTTTGCATCAACAAGAATATCGTCTCATTAGTTGGAGGATAAAGATGTTGCTTACTTGGGCAACCATTCTTGTAAGACACAATAGTTCCCTTCTTTTGCCGTGGCCCTCCCCCCCCACCCCCAAAACTTTGATTTCCTAATTTTTTTAAATTTAGGGGGCTTATTATTGTGGGCCTACCCCTAGCTTATACACTTATGTAACCTTTATAAAACCCTCCTCTCTTGCACTTATGTGGTGCGGTAAGTCTCCATAGTTGATAACCCAAGGATCGATTAGTATACCTACTCGTATTTTAATCAAAAAATTTGATAAATTGCATTTTTCTTGGCGTATACTAGCTAAAAATTGGTCTCTCTACTATTCTTTGAATCATCCCTTCTATTCTTTTGTGCTTGTTCATCTACCTTGAGTCTATCTGCTTGTAATAACGGATGCCGTTTTGACCTTGTTTTTGACGTTAGGTACTTCCCTTCTCTATAAATGTTGCATGTATTTACCTTCTTTCTGTACTTTTGATTCACTCGTTCTAATCTATCTTTGGTTTTTTTCTTTCAAGTGACCTTTTGCTTAAATATTGAATATGATGTATTCTTTTTTTAAACTTTGATGAATCCTTTGGAATAAACCTTGGCTTATCTTCTTGTACTTAGTTGGTTTTTTTTTTTTTTTTTGGCAGTACTCCCTCAAACTGGAGAGAGTTGAGATATATTACCAAAAAAAATACATAACGTCTCCATGCTCAACATGAGCCATGGAGACATCCAAAAGGAATTACAAAGAGCCCACTCAGTTCACCCAATGATAATTCAAAAAGCACTCCATGGGGTTTTACAAGGACCCCCAAACCTACAGAGATCACAACATAGCAAGATCGATCAAGAGGTTGCCAGAAGTACCATCGGGGCTGCCACTCCCAAATGGCATCCCCCTCCAGATGACACTACAATGGGTAGACAGGGAGCCACCCTCAACACATCCCATAACCAAGATAGGAGACAGACCAGAACGGAAGGAAGTAGAGCCGCAAATGTGGGGAGCCCTGACGCTCCATCACTAAGAACCAAAGAGATGAGCCGCAACACCAAGTCTGTGCATCATGCAACCAAAAACCACCAAGAACTAGGCCATTGAGGTGGGTCACGCACCTGTTGAAAGTAGAGAAGAAGGCCCACGACCGCCATGAGCAAGGGGGAGTTGCCACCACCGACCCCAATCCTCGTAGGCCGAGATCCCCAAGCACAAAGATCCACAGTCGCTGATTCTGCTTAAAACTGATCTGAGAGGGACGACCTCCACCCCTTTCAAAAATCAGGGGTCGACGAAGGGAGACCACAAGCAAGTGGGGAGGAGTCACCCGCCTGCCAAGGCGAGTCGCCCTCCAAAGCCAACTGCAGCACAACATCCAACACCACCGCCCTGAAATCGCCATGCCACAGTACCATCAATGAGCACCCCGGGCTCCATGGCCTCGCAGGCAGCAGCCCAGCAACGACGATGCTCCGAGAACCCTAGAATAAATTTTTCTTTTGTACTTAGTTGGTTTCTACCTTGGTTTTAAATGAGTTGGCTTTCACATATAGGGAATTTTTAGACCCTATGTGATTAGTTCACAAAGGGGGTGAGCCCAAAGCTTTGCAAAAAACTTTGAACTTCTTATAAGCCAAAGCCTTTGTGAAAAATCGATTGGATTTTCTTGCATAGGCACATAAGTCAGGTTGACCTCTCCTGCACATAGTCT
Source organism: Adiantum capillus-veneris (assembly GCF_014529385.1). Taxonomy (NCBI): domain Eukaryota; kingdom Viridiplantae; phylum Streptophyta; class Polypodiopsida; order Polypodiales; family Pteridaceae; genus Adiantum; species Adiantum capillus-veneris. Next base: position 113,997,478 of record NC_140933.1, read on the forward strand.
CTCCCTCACATAATGATGATGCACCTCTATGTGCTTTATGCAAGCATGGAATAATGGATTGTGGGCAAGTGCCAAAGCTCTTTAACTATCAAAAATATGTGGCAGCAGCAACAACACCCACGTCTCTTAAAAAAGATTTGAACCAAACACACTCAGCAATAGCTAAAAGCTACCTTGTGTTTAGCCTCACAACTAAAATTGACCATTGTATAATGCTTCTTGCTCTACCAAGATATGAATGGGCTTTTTGAGCATGAAACAAAAACCACTAGTGGATAATCATGTATCATAGAACCTACCCAATATGAGTTTGAAAAAGCATGTAACTTGGTGGCAATGATCCCCTTGGAAATAAAACAACCCAAGGTGTATAGTGCCACCTAACTAAAAAAAGATATACTTAGTTTTCTTTCAATGCATAGACCGTGGACTATGCATAAATTTTCTCACTTGTGAACATCTAGCCTCAAATTAATGCATACACAAATGAGGCAACCAAAAGCCCGATGATAGAATGCTTCAAACCTATCTCCACGGGAGTAGCAATAGACTTGCAATCCTCAAGACTAAATCTATGCAATAGTGTCTCGATATGCTTTGCTTAGCACGAGGCAATACCTCCATCAACTTGCTTAAATTGTATGCACAAATAAAGATACAAAATCACCAAATTTGACATCTCACAAGAGGCATTTAAATCAACCTTAATGTTGAAAATATGTCCCTCATTTGGTCTAGTGAGCAACATGTCATCAATACAGAGCACAATGATCACAAATACATCATCGACATGCTAGACATACAAAGTAATCTTAGTTAAACTATCCTAAAACCACGTGCAGCCAAGTAAGCATGATTCTTTTTATACCAAGCATGTGGAGCTTGCTTGAAACTAGACACATACTTCTAAACTTTCATACATTGTTTTTGTGCCCTTTTTGAACAGAACCATGAGGCTCTGATGCATACACTTCCTCATGAAAATCACCATTTTGTAACAAAATTGCAGAGAAATAGATTGCCATCATCAGTCACATAATTGAATATGATATTCCTAACTTCATGTTTAAGATATAATCAGATCTAAATACGAAGACAATCACATAACCATATGTAGAAAATGAGAGAGAGAGAGAGAGGGAGTGTCACATGCACATGGCTTTGTGTGCCTCTTGGACATGCTTCATCGACTCCCAGAGCCAGTTTTCCCCCTTCTTCCTAGATAGGAGTGTCTAGAATCCTAAGAGGATTAGTACCAGAAATTTTGTGAGCATATTTGCAGGACCTCTACGTCTGGACGAGTCCATTAGAGTAGGTTTTCTAGTCTTGGAACGCTCTTGCTTTATACATGCGTTCTAATAGATGTTATTATGCTATGCCCATTGAGCTTCCTTGTTAGCGGGTCGCCACAATCAGACGTCTGCATATAGCTGTCTGGCACTAACATAATGTCAACCTCAATAAGTGAATTTACGGAATGAAGTTATCTAAAGCACTACCAAATCTATCAGTCTCTACTCAGGCAATCTAACTATGTCCCGTCTCACCGCTCTTGATCGTCATGCCATTTTGGCTCTCAAATGAAGTCAAAATGCAATGAAACCTTAGGAGGAGTTCTAAAAGGTCTAGGGACACTATCCTACCATGTCTGGTTGCAATCCAACAAGGTACCAAAATCGCAATCCATGATGGTCAAGGTCTTGAAATCTGCAATAGATCTATCCAAAAAGGTCGCCCTATGGTCTAAGAACACTCTCCTATGGTTGAAACATAAAAAAACAACCATTTATGCACTCAAAATAGCATGTCATGAACCACAACAAAATTAAGAATGGTTACATTTAAATTAAAGAGCACATGACAAGGAACACAATGCAACTGTCAAGAAATGACTTTGGATTACCAAAGCTTGAGAAAAACCGATTACAAGTTTCTTGGGAGTAGTCTCTCTCAGTCTACGCTTCAAAATCTCCAAAACTTTAGATAAAGATACAAAGTTTATGTTCAAACTCAAAAATTTGAGTTTTATACCTAGGGCTCTCTTGGCCAGTGGACCGACTTACAAGGCTCAAATCTCATAATCAGTCATCACAACTCAGATTTTACAAAAGTTGGGCTCAGTAGTCAATCGGCTAAAAAATCAAAGTTTCTCTTATTTACAAAGCTTTTCTTGGAAAAATAAGGGGAGTACAAAATTGATGGCTTTATGAAGAGGTGATCGACTAGGAGGGTGCCCGCCTGGCTTATCTACCAACATTCCCCCCTTCCTAGCCATTGCACATGCTCGTGCAAACTTGGTCTTCAACTTGATCTGCACTTTGTCTTCAGTAGTTGAAGGTTCACTTCTCAAGGTCTTGGTGATTCTTATGAAATTTTCTACCATGAACACCATATCTGCTTGGACTACTAAATCTTTGAAGGGATCGTTCAGGATTGCACTCTGATAGGCAATGTGACGAGCCGGTAGATCCTTCATCATGGGGTTAAAGATGGTGGAGTCCATCTCAAAGAACCCGGTCATGAATGCCTCCTTGAATGTTTGCATGTAATATGAGGGCAAAAACATAACCTGGTCGTACATCCCCATGATGATATTTCTGTTCGAGACTTCTGTCTCCAGGTTCCAAGCTATGCCCTTTGTTCCTTCAAGGAACACTTGCCATGGATGTTTTGATGCTTCAATATCTTTAAATGTGGTGATGCAGGTTATGATCATCTTTGCTAGCTTCACCAGTATTTGGCATGTGAGATCGGGGACATCCCACATTTGTGTGACCACCGCTTGTAGCGTGTGTACCATGTACAACTCGGTTGGCAAGTAGTTGTTGATTGGTTTTGACAAGACAAGGTAGTTGCACACTGAGGGTCTTCTACTTTTCCAAGTATCTTAGTTGTCCCAGGATCTCCTCCTATTGCTTGGAAAAAAAGTTGGGTCAATCTTGAGATGTTGAGGTGCATTGCAATATATAGTTTCATTATATGGTCGCTTTTTGAACCACTTCTTGCACCATAGGCGTTGATTTGCTAAAATAGCCAACACCTAATCCGCTGACATTGGTACATCTTTGTAATCTCCTTTTTTGTTGGGCTCAAGTGCTAGGAGGAGCTTTGTCTTCCATACAAGGGCTTCTTGCTTCATCAACGACAAGGGGATCAGTTCGTGGCCGAAGTGCTATTCAAAACAATATCTGAGATAATGTCTTTAAGTTCATATGGTTGTTTAATCCTAGTTGTACTTCTAATTTAGATATATCATGTAGATTTGTTGTAAAGTTGTTTAAGATCTTTAGGAGGCTTGAAATTTAGATATATCATGTAGATTTGTTGTACCACAAATTTAAAAATATCATGTAATTCATTGTACTACTAATTTAGATATATTATTTAGATTCGTTGTGAAGTTGTTTAAGATCTTTAGGATTGACATATAATCAATTCCAAATTTCTCGATTCTTGTCATTACATCATAATTTTCTACCTTGCTATGTTTGATGAGTTTTTGCAAAGAGTCTTGTCAAGCTTGATCATCAACAAAGTAGCAGATTCCAAGACCTTCAGCTCATATAGCATCTACTCTTTGTGTGATGGGTTTGGAATCTCGGCTATTCACCTCTTGATTTCTTCTCTAGCATCTCCTTTGTGCCTTCAAAATCATGTAGCCCACCCTCAATAGATATACTTGGTAGATCTATTGGGGGTAGGTCTATCCGTGTGGTCAACTCTTCTTCAGAGATGTGGGCTTTCTCGTTTGATGAGATGTCAATTACTTCATAAGGTGCACCCTCCCACTCCTTTTGGGATCTTCTGCAAGGCATTTTGGTATCAGAAAATCAATTGGTTAGCTTCTAAAATTTATCAAAAGGTTATTGAAAAAGTCAAAAAATGCAAACTTGACCAAAAACTTGATCAAAACAAGTCCAAACTTGACCAAACTTCACCAATGCATCTAGGACAACTACAAGCATAGGTCATGTGGTTATAGATCAGATTTGGATTTGAGGTACATGGATCGCAATCCAGGTTGGAACACACTTTGGAGATCTGATGACACCATTTGATTAAGCATGTTGTGGTGATGCTATCGTTCAAAACTTTAAAAATTTGAATTAGTGGTTAGTAATTTATGCCAGTTCTTGGAAATTTTCCATAGACTTAGAGAAATTTGGCACTTTGGTTAGGGTTTTGAAATCCAAATGGCTTGAAACTTTGAGGTTAGTCTTTTCTTGACAAGTAGGACCTGATGGTGTGGTTTTGACTGTCTGGCAACTTTGATGACATGGCCAAATAATTCTTCTTACTAAGGGGAACACTCTTGTGAAAACATATTTGGATTTGGACTTCATTTACTATCCCAAATGAATCTTAATAATGCATGCAAATCTTGCAATTGATTTGATTGATACAGTTTTTTGTGCTAGTGTTTTGTTCATTTGGCAATCCACAGATGTTCTTGCATTGAAGAGGAGCATACCTGTAAAATTTGGTGAGGTGTGCGTGTTCGGTGTGGCTATAGCAAGCAATCCCCGACGGAGGACTCTAGGTCACAACCTCGCTCTCTCTCTCTCTCTCTCTCTCTCTCTCTCTCTCTCTCTCTCTCTCTCTCTCTCTCTCTCTCTCTCTCTCTCAAATTGTCTGACTGCAAATGAAGCTTGATTTGCCCATTTTGCCTATATGTGCCCAACTTACCCCGAATGCTAAATACATACTTACCTTGTCTGCTCTCTCATTTCCCATGGTATACCATTTGCAGATCAGACGGCTCATCATTAGGATGCTCGATCATTGATTGCTCTTGATTTTTGCCATTTTGGTCCGTCGTAAGTTGGTCTAAATTTTGACATGTGTCAAATCCTTCCATACTTGACATGCTCGAAACCCTTGCTTTGTAGATTTGGCGTTTGATTTCAAATATTGAATCCAACTTTCTTGGCTTTGTTCATTAATTTTTATCCTTATTAGGTTAAAAAAGAAAGAAAGTTATTGAAAATTATTATAACATGGCCAAAAATTTAGCCAAAATTATTCCTTACACTCATATGTACATACTCTCATTCTAAGCATCTTGTCCGTCAAAATTTGTCAATATGGCTCATTATTATGCTTGATAAGTGTCGCGAATTCTACTAAAAGAAAATAAAAAAAGCAAAAATTTAAGCAATAAAACAAACTTTATACACTATATACATGATCTTTTATCATCTTGCAGCTTGATATCTAGCAATTTACTGCTCTAACTATTGTTGCTCCTCCAGCTACTACTACTTTTCTCTTCTCATTCTGAGTCGTCTCGAATGAAGGTTTGTGCATTTTGCATGGGCACGAACAACGTGTCTATGCAAGGCCGTGGAATGTGTCCCTATCATGGTTATGGAAGAGATGTAATGGGTAGCGCTAATCTATGCAAGATGTGAGTACTGAATGGATTGTTCAATGGTTTGCGATGGCGAGGTTCCATCTAAACTGCATTATCCAAACAAAAGCTTTTGGAGATGGTACGCCCGCTCCTTGATTGTTGGTTTATTGAGAACTATTGGCAAGTTGTTGATGTGCCTGGTCTTTGCTTTGGGTACCCGCTTGTAGACTATTTTTGGAGACTGTGAAGATTGTTGCTGATTGATTTTTTGGGTCTCCATTGCCATGTCTGTTTTTTGTCAGTTGCTGACTTCTCTGATTTATATTTGGGAACCCATCTATACTGTGGTTGATTGGATGAAGAACTATTTTGTTGTATGGATTTTTGCCGCCAACAAGTATCATTGCTTCGAGTGATTCTTGGTCTACTTAAGCTTGGTTAGGCTGTTTTGTGAGGTCTGGTTTGAGAGGATTATTTTGGGTATCCATATCTGCTTTGATTGGGTTTCTATGATGGATTTATTTACCCAAACGTGTCGTACTTCCGTCTTATGGCAGTTTGCTAATTGTTGATGCCTAATGGTGCTTGGTGGCTCTTGTTGGTCTACTGGCTATACATTCCAAATGTGATCTGTCTATGCCAAAGGAGAGACGTACACAATGCCCTTAAGGTTGTACTTCAGAATGTTGTTTTGCTAGTCTGGAACTGCTTTGTATGTTCGCATCCATGAAACTCACAAGATGGTCTTTTCATTGAGATCATTGTCCGCCATGACATGAAACTGATGTGGACATTGGTGGCAATCACTGTTGATGAATACGTTGGCTTGACCTAAGCTGACCATTGTTTCCTTGTTGGCTGCTCTGAGCTTGATTTGATTTGGTGTCACTGTCTTGTCTGACAATTTGAGATATGTTGAATGCTTTATGTTGTTGACTCGTGCACTAGTATCCACGAGTGCACATTTTGTGGATCCATGTATAAGCTAAACATTGATTCACACATTTGTTCCTCCAAGCCAGTCTAGTTCAATTTTAATTGCTTTGATAGGAGGCGGTGGCGGTTCCAGTTGTCGAATTGGTGCAATGTTTTGTTATCCTTGCGCTTTATAATTCACAACCTTGCTTTCTCCTTTTCATGATCTTGAATGGTTTGAGCCTTTTGCTTTCGCTCTTTTGCTTGGTGAATCTTTTCCAACATGTCAGCAGTGAGAGGTAAATGGTATTTCTTTAATATGCAACCATTGATCTAACTAGGCATCTCCTCTTCCTCTAATGTTGCAAGTTTTACAGCATCACTAGCTGATATGTTGCTGATCACAAAGGGGCCATTACCTTGCTTTCTCAATTTCTTGGAGTGTTGCTTCAAGGTTTAGACTAAGACATAGTCTCCCTTTTGAAACTCGTTGTTTATCATGTGCTTGTCACGAAACTCTTGTATTTGTCTTTTTTGTGCATATATGGCTGCAACAGCCTTGAACCACAATTTGTCTAACTTGGTGAGTTGTTCAACCCTGCCTAACAACTCACGTCCCATCCATCCTAGGTCCTCTGCAACTTGTAGCGTAGGAATCAAGAATTCTAAGGGAAGTATGGCATTGGTCCCAAACACCAACTTGAAAGGTGTCATTCCCAGTGTCGTTTGGTATGCTACCCTATATGTCCATAGAGCTGAGTGTAGTTTTTGCTCCCAATCTGCTCTTGATTTCTTTACAATTTTGGTGAGCACTGTGCATAGAATTTTGTTTGTTCTCTCAGCTTGGCTGTTTGCTGAGGGTGATATGATGCCGGTGCAACCAAAGTGTGTTGACCATAGTAGAGGGCACAAGCACGTATGCATGGGCTAGCAGGTGCAGGCATGGGCAATGAAACATGTATGAAGTGCAAGTTTGGCAAGGGAGGTCCTAAAGTGTATGGTTGAAGTGCTTGAAATGTGGAGTGTGTCGGTCTTGACAAATCTACTACGGAGTCGTGGTTATCAAGATACGGGCATTTGAAGTTTCAGCGGGGGGACCGATTCTAAGCCTTTTTTTATTGCATTGGTAGATGTGTTATCTGGGAGTTTTTTGAGCTTGACCAAAATCTAGAAGATGCTATGCATCATATGGAGTTGGCTAGATTCAATTGCTCGTCAATTGAATTCTCGGACACCAAGATATTGAAGGTTGAAGTTGGCAACGTCGCTAGCCGGGTTGTGTTAAGTGTCTTTTCACCATTTTGGCGGCTTTGATTGGTGGTCTTAGCGGAGTCGAGAAGCATAAAGATTTGTAAGATTGAAGCTGAGAAGTGGGTCCACAGGTGGTGCTTTAAGGCTTGGCAACTGATTCACTAAGCAGGGAGTCATGATTGTCTGAAGGAAAAAATTTTGATTTTGAAAATTTTAAGTGTTGAGGCTTTTGGGGGGGCCGATGTGATTGCTCCATGTGGCTCGTCAATTTTCCCATATACAATGATGAGATGAGAGTGCAATAAGTGGTGTATAAGGGTTGGAGGGTGCACTATTTGGTGTGTAGCTCCCTTGGTGTGAGCGCTGCTCGCAACACCTTTGGGCGGCAGTAGGCGGGTTTTTCCCGGTCGATGACGACGCGCTACACAATGGCCATCGATGGCAGTTCAAGGACGATGGTGATGTGGCAGACTATGTAGGGCTTGATCTCCCACGATCCTTGGGCCCCAACATTTTTGAATGCAAGAAGCGAGAGGGGGGGCTCTCCCACTAGCGCTAGCGCTAGCACCTAGAGGGGGACTCTTCCCGCGGTGTAGCGACAGTGAGAGAGAAAGGAGAGAAGTCGAAAATGCCAACTAAGAGGCTGTTTCCCATGCAAATTGTTAAGTGGACAAGTATTCGGAGCTCATCTACTTGCTAAAAATGGACCGAGGCCCCTATAAGACCACTTTTTGTATTCATTTTTTGGGCTTTTTGTCCGATGATCCTGAGGATGCACCGTCAAGGGTGTGTGGAGCTTTTTGTTGAATGAAGTGAAGGATTTCCTGACAGTTTGTCTATCCCCCCACCCCCCTTTGTTTTCCTGGCAGTCTGTCTATCCCCACACCCCCCTTTGTTTTCTGTTGTGTCTCTTTGTGCGCGTGTCGATGTCGACGGATGTGTGTGCCTGCGGACCGCTTTGTGTGGTGCAAAGAGAGAGAGAGAGAGAGAGAGAGAGAGAGAGAGAGAGAGAGAGAGAGAGAGAAAGAGAGGTTTTTTGTGTTCGTCGATGGTCTGTGCGATAGAAGCTATGTGGATGTTGTGCGTGCATGTGTGTTTGGTCTTGGTGAGCGCATTGGCACATTAATTCGTATGCAGATAGTGATTTGTTGGTGTGAGAGTGTTGTTTGAAGGTGTTTTGCAAGAGGATAGAGGTGTTGTGGATGCCAAGTGCTATAAAGGCATTTTTGTGTGTGTCTGTTGGGTGTGTTCCCCATTCCCCCTCTCCAACACTGATTTCAAATGAAGCACCGTAACTTCTCGCAATAAATCATATTGTTCATGAAGTGAGTCCCTTGATCACTCACTATCTCAATCGAAAGCCCATATCGAGTGAAATGTTCTCATACAAGAATTGTATTGTCCTTCTGGCATCATTCTTTTTGCATCGCTTTGGCTTCTACCCATTTGGTCAAATAATCTGTGGCCACTATGATATATTGAGCATGCGTTCTATAAGCCGGTGGTGAGATAGGTCCAACAAAATCTATCCCCCATTTGGCAAATGCCCTTGCACCCATCATTGGTCTTAATTGAATTTTATTGCATCGCATGGGTGCTTTTGTACGTTGGAAATCGTCACATCATTTGATATATTGCTCAACATCCATTTATAGAGTTGGCCACTAGATCCTTGCAAGAAGTTCGCCTTTGTAGTTTTGTCTACCTAAAAGTGACCTCCTGTCGGTCTGGCATGTGCTTTTTCAAGAATTGATAAGTACTCACATTCCACGACACATATTTGCAAGTTGTTATCTATCCCTTCTAATAAAGGTGATTCTCTATTATGGCATAGTTTTTTGCTTCTCTCTCGATTGAGTGTTGTCTGGATTGGCTCATGTTAGCTGGCAAGACTCCTGTTTCAAGGTAATCCACAATGTATTCACGACATTTATGACAGTTTGTTGCCTCTTTTCAGTGGTGGAAACTCGAATGTAAATTCCAATGAGGCAAATGTACAGACTATGGGGTTTTTTGAAAATGCTACTAACTAGCCTATTTCTGATGCAGATGTACATGATGTACTTGATGTGGAAAGAACTGAGAATGATCAGGTTAGAGGTATGCCAAAATGGCCGGTGCATACTTTGCGTGATAGTAAATTGGATGCACCTTTGTCTAGTCGTACTCGTTCAAGCTCTCGCCATGCATCTTATGCATTAGATTGTTATACTTTGGTTGTTTCTAGGTTATGTGATGTAGAGGAACCTCTGTCTTTTAATGAAGCACATAATTTAGAAAATTGGATGGCTACCATGCAATCAGAATATGATGCACTTATACAAAATGACACATGGACTTTATGTGATTTGCCTCCTGGCAAAAGGCCATTGGTATGAAGTGGGTTTACAAGTTGAAATGCAAGCTGAATGGTGAGATTGATAACTATAAGGCTGTACTTGTTGCAAATGGCTATGCACATCAGAAAGACATAGATTATGAAGATACTTTTTCTCCCACTTTTTGTATGAATATAGGGTGCATTTTCTATGTGCATGGGCAACTTATTTTGGATGGGACATACATCAATCAGACATTGTTACTGCTTTCTTAAATGGTGACATATTTGAGGAAGTTTATGTAGCACAGCCTCGCGGTTTTGTCAAGAAAGGAAAAGAGGATAAAGTGTGCAAATGTGAGAAAGCTTTGTACAACTTGGAGAAAATGAAGAAGCTCAAGGCACGCAATAGAGAGTATGTATTGCTTAGTGTGCAAATGTAAGAAAGCTTTGTATGGGTTGAAGCAGTCTCCTCGTGCTTGGTATGAGAAAGCTGGCACTCATTCGATTAAACAAGGCTTTCATAACAGTCCAACGAAAAGCACTTTGTATGTAAAGCGTGAGGGTGATGTACTTCTCATTGTTGTTCTATATGTGGATGATTTGTTGATCACTGGCCCAAATGAGACACACATTGCTAAATTTAAGGTTGATTTGAATGCTAGTTTCAAGATGAAAGATTTGGTGTTGTTGCATCATTACTTAGGCGTACAGTTTAAGCAATGTGATGGTGGTATTGCCTTGTGTCAAACACGGTACACAGAGACATTGCTATGTAAATTTGGACTTCAGGATTGCAAGCCTATTGCCACTCCCATGGAGATAGGTTTGACTTCATCATGTTGGTGATCTTGCCGATGTCACTCTTTTCCAAACTATTGTTGGATGCCTTATTTATGTATGCAATACAAGGCCAGATATTCAATTTGCAGTCTCATAGGTCAACATATTTATGCATAGCCTAGGGTATAAGCATTGACAAGTTGTCAAGAGGATATTTCAATACTTGAGGGGCACTTTATATCTTGGTTTGTTTTATCCTAAGGAGGGATCATTATCGCCAGATTTACATGCCTTTTTAGACTCGGATTGGGCTGGTTGTTATGACACATAAGTGTCCATTAGTGGTTTTTGTTTCATGCTCGGCAGTTAATGCGTATCATGGTTGAGCAAGAAGCAACCTACTATGAACACTACCAGTTGTGAGGTTGAGTATAGGAAAATCTTCACAGCTACGATTGAATGTGTATGGCTCAGACGCCTTATGGTTGATTTGAGTGTTGGACATGACAGTGCTAGCATCATCTACACTGACAGTGAGAGCGCATTGGCAGTTGTGAGGAACCCAATTTTTCATGCTCGCACAAAGCACATTGAGGTGAATTATCACTATGTCAGGGAGATACCCTCAATAGGAGAGATCAACTTGGCTTATGTGCCAACATAAGGACAAACTTGCAGATATTTTCACAAAGGCCTTGTCTCGTGAGGATTTAGAAGCTTTCTAAAAGCTTTGGGCTTACTCCCCTTTGTGGATTGATCATGTCCTCAGGGCATGGCCCTTCCCTATACTCTATGTGCCAGCTCTAGTTCACCGCATCACTCCCAGGGGGGGATTTGTTACCGTACATATGTGGTAGTGATGTGTGTGAACACACTTAGGACCGTCGGGGCATTTTTTCCCTTGATAGAAGGTTTTCCCCCCCGTGCGTTGTATATACACCCATCACTCTAGGGCTAACTTACCTTTCCTTTGCACATTAAGCAACACATACTCTATGTGTTGCATGCCTTGAGCTTCTTCGTCTTCTCCAAGCTGTGTGTGTTTCCTTGCAAACCTATTTTCAACATTCATTACATATACAAGTTTTCCTCCACATTCGATTTCATCTATTCCATTATATTCTGCCATAGCAATTTGAATCTTCGAGTATCCATCCAAATACTATTAAAATCATTGTATTCAAACACACATTTTTCTTTGCTTTCTCATATGGCATTGTTCCTTGAACGTGGTAATAGGGTAGAGGAGCCAGTAAGTGGTTGGGCTCCAAAACCGAGTCAGAGTACCCCCAATAATAATACAACATTTTTTGTGGTATAGAGACACGACTAGATGCATTGTTGGCTAGGCTGAGCTGACATGCATTCAACTTATTGGTCAGATCATGCGTTCGATTCTTAGGCACGGGCATCTACCTTTAGGTGCGCATCCAGCCTTCGCTTTTGGTGCTTGTTTTTTTTACGTAGCGAGAAGAAGATGGGTGTTGTGCTCTCTGCACAATGCATCGTTTGCTGAACTGCTTCATTTGTGCATCATCTTCGTCTCCAACTTTTGAGTCCATTTCAGCGCTCAAAATTATCCACTAGAGTTCATGATTGAAGCACTCGAATCTTGTCCTCTCTATGCTGGCACTTCTACCCTATTCACCAAATTGTTTGGGTATCTCTTCATTTAATAAGAGCCTCACTTCTCCAACATTGTGAGGTCTAGGAAGTCCAAAGGCTCTAATCTTATTTTATCTTGAATTCTTAAACCAAATGCTTGAGATGGCTGTATATCCTTTCCTACACTTGTATCACGTACCTCATGGTTTTTGTGACGGATCAACCAATGATTTCATATCTTTCAACAAAGCTTGAGGAACAAATTTTTACAGTTTTATATTTTCTTGTAGATTGAGAAACCCTAAGATATCTCATTTATTCATCATCTCATTTAAAAATGTCACCCTTTCTTCAACATTTGACATATCAATGCCTAAAATGCTAGTGACATAATCCCTAGCTAGTTTCATTCTTTTTTTCCTTTGTCCAAAAGACTATATTAAATTGTGAATTCGTTTCATTGTTTAATTCTTACTCTCAATCCGATGGGTGTTTCTCTAAGAGTCTTCACATGTTTATTTAATTGTGAAAGTTTTGCTACTTCTGCTTCAAGTTCATTTATTCTTGATTCATTGACACATTGTGTATGCTTAAGATGAGACATATATGGGGGATGTTGGTTTTGTACATGAGTGATATTTGAACAATAACCCAATAAACCTTGAGTGCCATCCCCAACAAATCTAATCAAATCATGTACAAACTGAAATGTTGGATACCTTCCCGTCAATGGATCTATTGGGCAAATGCTTCCATTTATCCAAAGATCAGTGTGTTTCTTTCCTTCGTCGCAAAGTCTATTAGCTTCTTCAACATCTCTAAGAGCTCTTTTGCTTACACTCCTTTGTAGTTGCATACTCTTGGCTTAGCTTGATATTCATATGGAAGTTATGGTTCAAGGTGTCAATTGGAGAAGACATGAGAAGACAATATGGTAGAGCTTTGAGAGAGATAATAAAGAGTATAGATGAAGGTATGAGGAAGATCAATGATGAGGCAATTTTGAGCAAGCGAAAAACTCCAAAGAAAAAAAGGAAGAAGATGGAGAAAGCTATAAGAGGAAGAAGAGAAAAGAGGGGGAATTGATATTCAAAAGGTGAGTTGCCACAAAAACAATGGAGCTCTTAATGAACAAATTTTTTTTCACACAAATTACAAGAAAAATGAATCTTACTTCATTTGTAAAGATATACTTAAGGCTACGCGTTAAATGCAGCTGAAACTCCTCATTCTAATCTCAACAGCTATATTTGGAGCCGTTTTGACCACAAGACCTTTGCTAAATTAAACTTAGTCACTTTCTTACACGACCCTTTTTTTGCTCCTCTTTTGGCCCTAATGCAGCTATAGCCATGCAACCTTTGAAAGCTATGGTCATAGAGATCTACGTGGAGTCACTTTCTTACACAACCCTTTTTTGCTCCTCTTTGGCTCTAATGCAGCTGTAGCCATGCAACCTTTGAAAGCTATGGTCATAGAGATCTGCCACGCAACCTTTGAAAGCTACAATAATAGAGATATGATAGGTCATACTCTGGTAGAAGTTTGTGAAATTGATCTTGATTGAGGCATTTCTTCATGTCACTACTCATGTATTAGAACTTTTGATGGCATTCAGCTAGCACAATACCCAATTCATCCGCGGAGATACTCTCGCCTCACCATCACTCCATGGTTTGCATTTGGTAGCAACAAATCATGGAGCCGTTGAGGTTCCAGTCTCCATGCACGCCTTGTATCTCTTGTGAGATTTGGCAAAAGTGATGTACATGCTAGCATGAACTTGACTGTGTGAACCAGCTATATGGGAGCAGAGCAATAGACAAAGAGGGACAACTCAGAGGAAATGTGCTTCAAGGGCACGATTTGGGTAGAGGAAAAGGTGCAATGCAGGGAGCTAATGATAGCGGGCGAAGCTCATGGTAAGGGTATGACGTTCTAGACTTATCGTCAAGAGCATCATGGAGTCTGGACCCGAGATAGAGGGGAATTACAAGAGCCTATTCCGGGAGGCACTGTGGCCTGCAACAGCTCTATGAGGCAACATAAGAGAACCGAGTGTGGCGAACATGACAAAGGAGTAGCACACACATGCAGAAACATGAACGAGACACGAGGAAGGTGATAAAGGAGTTCACGGACTGGAAGAGTTGAATGCACATAGGGGTGTTCAACATCAAAAGCATGAGGGAGACGAAGGAGATGGGCAGCGGGCTATGATGTAGGGTTGGACCCATCAAAAGTTGTGGAGGCTCCTGGAATGTGGTGTTGGGGGCATCATAGGGATGTGGCAGCAGGTGTTGACAAGCTGAGTAGGAGCTGTGGACCAGTAGGGCAAGGCGGGTGCAGAGGTGTGGGGGGACAATGTGGAGCTCGAGGATGACAACACCAAGGGCGATGCATGGCTAGACAAAACCAAAGAGCAACAAGTAAGCTTTGGCAAGGTTGGTAGAATAGATGGACACCGGGCAGACTTTGGTGCAGACGGTAGATTAGGTCGTGGACTGCCGGGGGGCGAGGTCATTGGCAATGGACACACACACACACACACACACACACACACACACACACACACACACATATATATAGATAGATAGATAGATAGATAGAGAGAGAGAGAGAGAGAGAGAGAGAGAGAGAGAGAGAGAGAGAGAGAGAGAGAGAGAGAGAGAGAGAGAGAGAGAGAGAGAGAGAGGATGTTAGGGGAGGGAGCGGGAAAGAGGAAGAGAGAGAAAGAGAGTGAAATGTGGGGAGAGAGAGAAAGATCAAAAGCTTGAATTCAAGATCACTGTGGCTTCTCCATATCTCTCGACTCTCGAGCTTATGGAGATCATGGTCACGGTGCTTCATCATTTTTTTGAGAGCTTTCTTGCCACAATGAGCGCTCACTAACTTATTTGCCAATAAAAAAAGTATGCATTTTAAAAAATTAACCTCTCCTTTTTCATTAGCAAAAAGGAGAGGCATCCCATGGCAGTAAGTGACATGGGGGGCACGTGGGGGTGGGTAAGGGGATGAACGATGGAGGAGGGAGGGCACACATCCCGAGGTGGACATGCCCCCCCCAAAAAATGGTGGCTCCGGTGAGGAGCCCGGATTGGAACCCACGATCTCATGCCCCAACACCTTTTGAGGCTTGGGCTAACCACGTCGCCCATCCGCGTACATGTGAAATAATTGCCATTTTACATGGTGTTATAAACGATAAACCTGGGCTGGCCTAGAACTAAACCTGAACAGACCCCATGTCCGGGTTTAGTTCTTGGCTAGGTTTAGTTTTAACAAGTCCGGGTTTATTTTTAACAAGCCATCTACGGCACATATCACCTCGACGACCGCGGTGGAGTTCCCATACATTGATCCCCTCAACCCCCCTCTTAAATGCACCGTGTCACTTAGTCATGAGGGGGGCATCACTAAGGGCGGGTTCAGACGGATACGCCGACAAAAGCTTCAATTTTCAGACACTGCCAGGGCTTTGTTCACAAGAGGTGGAGGGCAACTCACCAACATCCAAAAAGCTGCAACGTGATGGTTTGACGTTGGCCTCTCTCGCCGTCGATAAAGGTTCGAACTCTCATCTTTGAGATCCACATTGAAAAGTGGGCGAAAGAGTCTAGTTTTCGGGGGGGGTGGGGGTCGCCCGATTTTTTGTGGGTCTGGAGAAGCGTAATTTTTTTTTCGCCCAATGTCCACATGACGCGTGGAACCACGCAACCTTCCACCGGGCGTGTGAACCCAACCTAAGGCCTCACTGGCCAAAAACGATACTTTTAGATGGACTCTTGAAATTAAATACATTTTTGTTATGTTTTGGTTTGGTGCCAAAAGGCGGCTCACCATCGTTTAGTATATAGAGATTCAACACTTAAGGGTTGGTGTGCTGGACGTGTTTGTTAAAGCCTTTGGAAGTTGGAGGACATTTTTCTTAAGACTTTGATTGTCTGGCTATGTATATGGAGGTTTCAATGAAAGGTTCATCTCATAGGTCCAAGGGCGTGGGGTGAAGTGGCGAGCAACGTGGGAACTGCCTTTCTGGATCATCATTTTGAAAAAGGGGGCAAATTTTTGAAAGTGGGTCATAATTTTTGATGGGAAATGCTGGAAGTATCTGCTGAGAGTAGGGTGTGAGGTCTCTCTCTCCGCCTGTGTGCGCCGCGCCTCTCTCTCTCTCTCTCTCTCTCTCAAACTAGTTTCTTTCACCCAAGGTCCACCCACATAGTGGCTCCCCCCTCCTCCTCTTCTTCAAACCCTCTACAGTGTGTGTGTGTGTGTGTGTGTGTGTGTGCGTATTTTAACAAATTGTTAAGAACCCATGACCGTCGAGCACTCTCGAGCGTGCAATTGTGCGTGTTTGCGGGCACTGTGAGGTTTAAGGAGCTTCTTTCTTCTCCATTTCCAGATCCGGGCTCCCTATCTCCCGGTAAGCATCCACGCAGCTCTTCAAGAGGTTCGTTTCAATCAAGCAATGGTGAATGACTGTGCATATTGTAATTTACGGTAATTTCTGTTTTGAAATTCTCAAATCTTTAGTAAAGCAATATTCAGATCTCTGCGTCTTAGATGTTCTGAAGACTGTGTGTATGCTTGTGGCCGTGTATGCATGTATAGTTCCTTGTACGTACAGCTTCAAGCTCCCCAAAACCCATTTAGGGTGCAGCATTACAAATTCTGCAAGTGATTTTAAGTAAAAGCGCATGCATGCATAGTGTCTCCAACCCTAGCAATCTGATACTATCGATCCTTTACTGCATAAGTATCGATCTGTGATGGGCCTTCTTCTATTTCATTACTGCATACCTTCTGTTTAATTAGAAGCAACCACTTAATCTCAATTTCTATCTGCGTGAAATTTGATTTTGTATCAAAAAGGCATCTTTCAAAGATTCCATTCCGCACCTCTTTAGCATCCTTGCCTTGTTCATTCAGAGTTTCTGGGTAACCACACGAGTGCAGTTAGCCGAGCTGAAACAAAGATCAATGAAAACCTGGCATGCTCACTGATCAGGGATTAAAGCTCAGTGAGCTTGATCATTATTCAAAGCACAAATTTTCAGTATGCAGAAATGGATCTTCACATGCCACAGTTCAATTCGTTGTACAGAAAATTGTGGGCTGTTTAGAAGTGCCTTTAACTTACCACTTTGCAGGTTATGCAGGGATATAGTGATGAGGTTTAGAGTATCCGGTCGAGTTTAAGCTGCTCGTGAAGAATCTCAAGATTCATTTACTCTGTTGCTGAGAATCAATAGCTAGGACTACGTCCAAGATACACACTGATTGACATATCTTTGAGGGCATGGAAAATGGAAGCTCTTCTGCTCAAGATGTTGGGGATGGTGTTCAAGGAAATGGACCCGCTGTTTTACTTGACAGTGTGACCAATCTGGTATCTCTTGATGAAGAGCCTGACAAGAAGGATTCAGAAGTTTTGACAGCACAGGTAAAAGAGTTGTCCAATCATGAGTATCCTGTATCAGAGGTTCCCCTTGATTCATCTTCGCAATCTTCTCAAGAGAACCCTAAGAATTCTTCAGAGCCTGTAAATGAGGACCAAGAGCATGAAGGCCTTGCATCAAGTCAAGAGAAAGAAGGAAAGGTACCTTGTCTAAAAAAGCATCCACACAGTGCTAACCATGGAAAGACGGACACAAAGGTACTTATTTGCTGGGCACGTTCAATTTGTATAGTCCTTTCAATAATCTGTGTGGCTTTAGTGCATAGCTTGCATGATTTTTTTCTCACACAGGCTTTACCAGTATCTTTGAAGAAGAAAACGGAGCGGTCAGTGAATGCTGGGGCGGTTTCTAGTCCTGGAGCTTCAGAGTCAGCATCTAGTGTTTCTCGAGTTAGGACTCTACATGCGAATGTGAAGGCTGCAGGATCCGTGAATAAAACCATTTCAAAGGAGAAAGGGTTGGAAAGCTCTTTGGATGCCAAAGCAACAAACACAATCTCATCAGTGAGGCAGCCGCGCAGTGGTGTAAGAAGCTCACACTCAAATTTCACCGTTCCACAGCCATTTGCTCTTGCAACAGATAAAAGGGCTTCCTTGGGAGGTCACAGCTCAGAAGTCCAGCCTCTTGGAAGATCAAAGAGCTTCCAGGTTTGTAACTTAAGTACATATCTTGTAACAGGATGGTCATCCATTGCTTCCTTGTATGTCCTTTAGCAAACAAGCTAATTCTGTTTGCAGGCCTCTAGGAAAGACGAGAAGAAGCACTTGTCTGACAAAATTGAGAGTCCAAGGTAAGCCATGCCATTGCTCTCAGTGATTTTGTTTGCAGTTACAATGATCAAACAGACGATTGTTTTGCCTGAAGTGGCATTTTTATGTTGTGCCACAAGTGCATGCCACGGTAGTAATGTGTAGTAAAAAACGCTGCCAATCTTCACATGTCATTTTTCAATCAAGTTGATCTCAAACTTTCAAAGCTAAAATCTGTCTATTTAACTGCATGGCTACTGTTTCGGTTATGGCCATGGTTTTGGATACGGTTATGGTTCTACTCATGGTTCTGGTTACGGTGATGATTTTCTTATGGTCATGGTAGGGAAGTGCTCGGGAGAGCATGTTTCTTGTGGGTCAGCTGTTGTCCATCGAGAATCGGGTCATTTTGTTCTTCATTGTTAGATGATTAGATCAGGGCTCGGTTAGCCTTGGTACAACAGGTAGGCAGCTGGAATCCACGTACTTCAAAGAGGAGAGGGTACTCTGTACATGAGGTTTGGCCATGCTTGTCGTTTAGACTACAGAGGAGGCAACTGCTTTGGCATATTTGGTGAGAAGCTGTTAAGATTCTTTTCCCGCTACTCTTTCCTAGAGGATAATTGTCTCTAATGGTGGTTGTGCCTTTTTCTAAGGTTCAAGTCCAGTCTGATTAAGTGGGATCTTATAATTGGGCTGCAAAATTGCTCCAGTCAGATTGAGCTTCCCGAATCAAAGTCCATCAAGCATATTGCCAGATTGTAATTAGCCAAAGGCCACTTTAGTGCAGCTTAAATGTGCTATTTGGGTAAAAGGAGTCTTCAAGGATGCTTAAGAAAGTAGAATTTTCGAGTCTTTAGGTGTTGAACTGTGTAGGTCAAATCACCCTGCACGGGCCAATGTGTTGCCAATCCAGTTAGCTTATGAAGTTTATATTGGGGTCAATGTACACTTCGGTGCCCCATATGCTTGTTCTTTACAGCTGGTAGCAAACAATCTTGTATGTGAAAAGCAGCTCACAGCTGGATACCCAACGCACTTTTTAATCCTAGACAAAGTTGCACATGCCTAACAATGCTACAATGCTGACTAGCTGTCATTGTTACTTGCTAAATTGCTCTAGTGTATGGAGAAAGAAAGATTTTAATCCAGTGCCTTCAAAAGAAGGGCAAGGGGGCCACTCCTAAGGTCCATATTACTGGGCATTTAATAGCCAAATATACTTTTTGTTTAAGGTTTCTGTACTATTGAAGTGAATAAACGGGTCTCCATTTCAAGTGGAGTTTGTGTTTTGCTTGGGGCTAATCAGAAATCTTCACTCAACATGTAATTGCAGGCATATTGAAGGCCTTAGTATTGAGAAGGCGCAAGCGCTGCAGCTTAAGGCAGGGGCAAACTTTAGCTTCAATAGTGATGTACGGGCAGAGAGGAGGAAAGAGGTACAGAAGTTGAACTCCAATCTAGCTCTATCCAAAACACACATTAGGTTCACCTCAAGATCTGAGAGAGTGGCCGTCAAATCCGTCACGTATTCTAATCATTTTTTAAGTGCTGATTGGAGGATGTTTGATGAGCTGTGTGTCTACATATCCGACATTGCCAGATTTGTAGCCAGGAAGGGTAGTGTTTGTTAGAGGAATCGCTGTTGACATACTCGAATCTTGACTTTTCAGTTCAACTCAAAACTGGAGGAGAGGCTTACGGCAAAAGAGGTGGCAAGTAAACAAGCTCAGGCAAAGACAAAGGTATGACTCAGTAACAGTATGCTAAACCACTTCGCATTTGGATAAGTTTCTTTCTGTGAAGGATTTAATTTCACGAGTTCTTTGTCCTGAGTGCATGCGGTACTAAAAGAAATTGTATTTGCTCTGAAATTATTTAGTGATTAAATTTGTGATGTAGCCATGCTTAGATCTACTATTTCTGGTTTAACTATAGTATGTCTGAGTTTTATAATTATTCTGTCTGAACAAAACATTTATTTTGAAAAAGTCTACTTGTGTACCAACCTGCATTTTGGAGGTGTGTGTGCACTGATGTGCTTTGATGCGGTATGCGGAAGTCTGTTATAATTTAGGCCACTTGATGCACAACTCATGTAGGAGGAAATTGATGCTGAAATAAAGGAGCTTCGCAAGAGCCTTTCTTTCAAAGCTACTCCAATGCCATCATTTTATCAAGAAACACCACCGCCAAAGCTGGAGATCAAGAAGGTGAGAGGAAGAATTAAATCAGTAGGAGCGTGTTTTTGGCAAAGCTATTACGTCTTATATAAGTCGCAAGGATCAGGGTTCTTCCTCTCAAGAATTTTAGTTCTATTCTGGTATGGTCACTGGCTAATTTTTTTTATATTGTACAGATACCTCCCACACGTCCAAAATCACCAAGGTTGGGTAGGAAATGCAACAACACAGGGGCATCTTGTGATGTCAAGTCAGAAGGCATACCATGTGCCCTTGACAGTGAGCAAAATCTGCTGGATAATGACTCTAATGCTGAGTCTTTGTTGGTGCCAAAGCCTCTGGAGACTAAAAAGAAAAAAGCTCCTCTTATAACCTCTGTTTCAAAAGCAAAGGGGACTATGCCTCCATCGATCAAAACCTCCAAAGTGCTGGAGGATGAAGCGGGTTCTCTGAAAGACCAGTTGACTATTGAGCACACAGTTGATGAGAAAATAGATGAGGGTCTTACCCATGCAAATATGGATGGAATTGTGCTGGGGAAACAAACTGACTCTGCAAGTATGGTCGAGAAACTTGATGTAGGAGAGCATATTGGGACACTGCCAGCTACTGACAGCACCAAAGATCCACAGAAGAAAAAAAGGGATGTCAATCCTTCAACTGATGTCACATCCAGTGGCAGTGTAATGAAGACAAAGCCCACCAACAAAGTCAATGCGCATGCAAACAGCTCATTGAGCAAGGCAGCTCATCAGGAGGTAAAAGAGCAGGGAGCAAACGCGGTGAAAAAGAAGCAAGCCAGCACTTCTGCTCCTAGTGGTGGACCGTCAAAAAATGTGCAAACAGGCAAGGCAGCCATCAAACATGCGACTGCAGTTGGCCAAGAGCTACCACCGGTATCAGCAAATGTGACCGTTGCTTACTGAGATAGCTCAATGTCACAAACCCACATCACCAAGAATTATGAGAAAGCTGACAGAGATATTGGTAGTTTGGTGGTGTTGCTGAAGAGTCCAAGTGAGGCTACATAGTTAGTTATTAAAGAGAGTGCTGTGTTCCTTGTGCGGTTGTTTTTCCAGAGAGTAGTCGCATCTCGAGTCATAAGGCAGAGCTCTTACAGGTCTTCATTCTTTTTCCTTCTAGTAATTCTTTATAATAAATCACCTTGACAATGGTGTATGTTGGAATGGGGTATCAAATTTTTTGATTTTTTTCACTGGCTTGCAGGGAAACAACTCTCATGCTGTGTCCATTTCATTGTTTTGTTATGTGCATTCCTCGCCCGTGCAAAGTTTCGTTGCAATCTGACACTATTTAGTATCTCACAGAAGTAGAGAATTGATATGCTTTTTTTTTCTCCTAACTCTCTCTCTTCCAGTTAACATGCCAACCTTGGCTAGATGTTAATATATGCTGGGAACAATTGAGGTATTCGTTCCTGGCGTTGTGTGTCAGCTGGAGCGAAACACTGGTCCCATGCATTTGACTCAATTTATGCGGGACTCTCTTTCCCTTTCCCCATTCCCTTCTTTTTGGGTCATCATTTTGTAAAGAACATATCTGAAGTCTCAATGTCATCAGTGTATCTGCACATCGGCCTGCTGGGAGTGTGATTGGACTGAATTTGTTAGTGAAAGGTGGCCAATGTTGTCAGGGGCCACCCCTGCATGACGAGAGCACAAAGAAAGTGCCTATGTTCTCTCAGCAAAATCGTCTGTGTGGAGGAAGGCATAAGAGGATAGATGCACCATTTCTCTGTATCCGGAGTCACAAGGGTTCTCATGGTTTGCCCTTGTCTTAATCAAAGGCCATAAAAACATTTGGGACTATAGTATGATTGCCTCTTTATTTATGGTGTAACTTTGCTTCTAGATGACAGCGGCATACTAGGAAGAACGGCTTGAGCCATCATAAATCACCTGTGTGAGAGAGAGAGAGAGAGAGAGAGAGAGAGAGAGAGAGACGCACCAAAGTAGGCTACATTGTTCCAAGTTGGGGTAGGCTTTGGTGTAGAAAGAGCAGAATTGTGTGTGTGAAATGAAATGTTATATTAACGTCTTCAAGAGATTGTGAGACCAAAAAGGTACAACTGATACAATGTCGGAGTATACAAAGTACAAAGAGCTGGAAAAAGTTGAAGCTGAAACAAAATAGGCAGGTGGGGTGGAGTGAGGGTTGATATAATGGGTTAGAGCTGATGGATACACATCACTAGTGATCCAAATGCAAATGAGATACAAATCATTAGAGGTAGGTTGGTCAAGCTCAAATGAGATCCCTCATCGATTGTTGTTGAATCTCATCAGTATCCTCCATGGTCAATACTTTGACTGGTCTTCTCGCAACAGTGACGTGTAGTGTAGCTTTGTCTCTGCTCTAGGCAACATAAATGACATCCTAGTCTTTGTTGGTACCCCTTGAAATCCGCTAGTCTCAATTTGAAGATAATGTGAGGATGTGCGAATTTGCCCAACAGCACACCATATTCCATGAGATAAGTGTGTATTCATGTATGCAAGCCTAGTCACAAGACTGGCCTCCGTGAGTTGGAGAAGATGCTCTCTGTAGAAAGCTATCTTCGTGCCCCACTCCTGTGCCGGTTGTATCCATGTGTTCTTGGTGTCTAGCTGAATTAAATTTTGATGTATGAGTCTGGTGATCTTTGTTTGTGTGAGACATAGGGAGGGTGTATCCAAGAAGTACTAGAATGGAGGCTATTTATCCACGCTGAAACCGTGACTGAAACCATGGAGTCATCTGTCCATACCAACATAATATGTCACCTTGCAGTGCTAGTCGTTGGGATGACTCTAAGGCTAGTCGAGCGTATTTGTCTTTGGGAAGGTCCCATACACTGTGTTTAAAGGATATTGATCTAGTCAATGCCTCGACCATGAGGGGTGAGGCAACTAGCTCGACTTAGATAATCTCATGTGGCATTGAGTCCTTATTCCGAATCATCCAAGAAATCATAGACCAGAGGTCTCTCCATACATCTCCATCCATTTGTGCTGCCAGATTTGCCATGGTGGTCTACTAAGGGTCCCCATATTTGAACTATGTAAAGCATAGCTGAAGCCACTAGAGTGTCAAAAAGCTAGAGCTTTGTTCGTGGTTCTAGAAACTGAATTTGCGAGCACATCCTCTTCAATCCTCCTAACGTTGCATAGGCTCTTGTCAATCTGGTCTCTGCTGCTCTCCTACATGAAAACACCTGTTACCATATACATGTGGTAGTGATGTGTGTGAACACACTAGGACCGTTGGGACATTTTTTCCCTCCTTAGGAGGGTTTTTTCCCCGTGCATTGTATATATGCCCATCACTCTAGGGCTATCTATCTTTCCATTGCACACTAAGTAATACACTCTCTATTGTGTGCCTTGAGCTTCTTTCATCTTCTCCAAGCCGTGTACGTTTCTTTACAACCCTAATTTTAACAATTGGTATCATAGCAGGTTGCGTCCTCTTGGGCTTAGTCGTCAGTTGCTCCAACACATGTTTGCTCACTTTCTCCAATTTCAGTGAGCTTTGGCAAATTCGCAGGTCTACAAAAATTTCAGGTAAGTTCGTGGAGCTTATTCTGCTCAGATTTTTGATTCGGGTTCATTTCGGCCTTCGTTTCCACTACATGTACTGCACAGGCTATTTCGTCATTTTGTGCAAAATTTTCGTCAGTGCCCTTTTTTGCATAACATGTGCCTTATAGTCTTCTACGGTTTGTGCTATATAGCACGTGTTGTTCTTGCTTCGTTTCTCCTCTTTTTGGGCAGTTTTCACATTAAGTACAACATTTACCATGGCTGACAATAACATAGATGTGTTCAAGATGTTTGTTGCTGATGACAGATTGGATGGGGACAATTACCCTATGTGGGCTAACATGATGCAACATGTTCTTGTGTCAAAGGGCGTATGGAATATTGTGCAGGGCATTGATGTACGTCATGGTTCTGAGGATATAGGCGATGTTGAAGATGTGGCAGGTCTTGTTGCAAGGATTGTTGCTATTAGAGTTGTTTTGTCTCCGCTAGAACAATCTCGTTGGGATATAAAGGATTTGTAGGCTCATACATTGATTGCGTTGTCTATGAAGCGCATTATTGTTCCTCACATTCGTTCAACAAAATCTGCAAAATAGGCTTAGGATATTTTGGCTTGTGTTTATGCAAGTCGCAATGAGGCTAAAGTTGGTTTGGTGCGTAAAGAGCTGGAGTCGAAGATTATGCATGAGGAAGATGATATGGACACTTTCCTTGCTGGTGTCAAGGATATCAATGAGCAACTTATTCCTATAGGTGAAGTCATTTTAAACAGTTCCCTTGTGCAGACTGTTCTTGATGCTTTACCAGATTCTTACTAGACTTTTGCTAGTACTTGGAGACTTATGACCCAAGGAAATCCTGAAGTTGTCAAGTTTGATACATTATGCACATTTTTGTTGCAAGAGTCACTTTCCAGAAAAAAGAGGACTAAACAGCGTGCAGTTGAACATGCTTTTATTGCTTCTCAAAGAAAGGGTAGTAACACCAATGCAGCCACTTCTTATGGTTTTGCTGCGAGTGGCAAAACTTCTATTCCCAATGCTTCTGCTGACAGCACCGTCTAGCAATTCCGGTGATAAAGGCAAAAAGAAGACGCGTTACCATTATTGTAAAGCTAATGATCACTTGATCAAGCAGTGTCCTAAGTTGAAGGCCAAAGAGGCTAAGAAGAAAGAGGGTGGTTCTACTGCAAATGCTCGTTCCACTACAAATGCAGCCATCATTGAGTCTTCTGTAAAAGGAGACTGTGATGCTGATGTTGATGCAGAATGGGCTTTTAGTGCAGAGTGCACTTACAATCCTGCTGTCCATGATGCATGCATATCAGTTTTGCTGCAGATTCACATGTGGTATTTCGACAGTGGTGCTACAAAGCACATTACCTCACATTGTGAATTGGTTACCTCTCTCGAGTCCGTCCCTCATGGGAATTCAGTCACTTGTGCAAACAATGCTTCTTATCCGGTTTAGGGAGTTGGAAAGATTGTGCTTGCTGTTGCAAATGGAAGTTCTTTCATACTTGTTGATGCACTTTATATACCTAGGATCAAGAAGAATCTTTTGTCTGTATCTGCACTTGCTAGACTTGGACTTGTAGTTAAATTTGTGGATGACAGATGTACAGTTCACGATCTCAGTTTTGGTGATGAAATTGTTGCATCTGGGCTTTTGTGATGTGGGCTCTATAAGCTCACTTTGTATGACAAGTGTGGATAAAATTTTGCAAATGCAGTTGCTGATTCAAGGGCTATTTCAGATGCAAAACTTTGGCATGCACGTTTTGGTCATCTGAATTTTGCCAGTTTGCTACGTTTGCAGAAATTTGGTATGGTTGGTTCTTTGCCACCTCTTGAAGCACGTGTCAAACATGTTTGTGAAGGCTGTATTTTGGGTAAGATGCAACGTTCGAAGTTTCCAAAGGATGGTTTAGTTAGGGCCACATGCAGGTTGCAGCTTGTGCATAGTGATGTTTGTGGGCCCATGCAAACTCCGTCCTTGGGCAATTACCTTACTTCGTGACTTTCATTGATGATTAATCCAGGCATGCATGTGTATTTCCGCTTAAAGCAAAGTCAGAAGTTTTAATGTGCTTCAAACAATTTTTGGCTATGGCTTAAAATGTCTTGAAATGTACTATGGACACCCTCTGTTCCGATCAAGGGAGAGAGTATATGTCTCATGAATTTAATGCATTTTTGGCTAGTCGTGGGATAAAACACCAATGTACCGTGCCGTATACACCTCAACAAAATGGTGTTGCTGACAGGAAAAACAGGTCACTTACGGAAATGGCACGATGTACGGTCAAAAGTCAAGCTTTGTCGCATTCTTTTTGGCTTGAGGCCATCATGTGTGCCACTTATGTACTAAATTGGTATCCTACGAAAGCTTTGTAGTGTATTACTCCATATGAAGC
Source organism: Adiantum capillus-veneris (assembly GCF_014529385.1). Taxonomy (NCBI): domain Eukaryota; kingdom Viridiplantae; phylum Streptophyta; class Polypodiopsida; order Polypodiales; family Pteridaceae; genus Adiantum; species Adiantum capillus-veneris. Next base: position 114,024,054 of record NC_140933.1, read on the forward strand.
ATGGCATGACAGAAAGCCTTCTATTGAGCACATGCGTGTTTTTGACACAAACACAACGCACAAAATTGGATGATAAGGCTGTCAAATGTATTTTTGTTGGTTATAGTGTTGAAAGCAAGGTTACAGGTTGTATCATTCGTAAACAAAGCGTATTCTGGTTCCACGGGATGTAGTGTTTGTGGAAGATTTTGTTTAGCCCTTGTTGTCATGTACTAGAGACAGTAATGTAAGCTCACATGACATTTATGACACTTTGTTGCCTCTTTTCAGTGGTGGAAATACGAATGTAAATTCCAATGAGGCAAATGTACAGCCTAGGGGGGTTTTTGAAAATGTTACAGATCAACCTATTACTAATGTAGATGTACATGATGTACTTGATGAGGAAAGGGATAAAAATGAGCAGGCTAGAGGTATGCCAAAATGGCTGGTGCATACATTGCGTGACAGTAAATTGGATGCACCTTTGTTTAGTCGTACTCGTTCAAGCTCTCGCCATGCATCTTATGCATCAGATTGTTATGCTTTGGCTGTGTCTAGCTTACATGATGTTGAGGAACGTCTGTCTTTTGATGAAACACATAATTCAGAAGATCTGATTGCTGCCATACAATCAGAATATGATGTACTTATAGAAAATGACACATGGACTTTATGTGATTTGCCTCCTGGCAAAAAGGCCATTGGTACGAAGTGGGTTTACAAGTTGAAATGCAAGCCGGATGGTGAGATCGATGGCCATAAGGCTCGACTTGTTGTAAAGGGTTATGCACAACAAAAAGGCATAGATTATGAAGAGACTTTTGCTCCCACTTGTCGTATGACTACTGTGCGTTTTCTATGTGCATTGGCAACTCATTTTGGTTGTGATGTACATCAATTAGACATTGTTACTGCTTTCTAGAATGGTGACATTTTTGAGGAAGCTTATGTAAGACAGCCTCGCGGTTTTGTCAAGAAAGGACAAGAGGACAAAGTGTGCAGATGTAAGAAGGCTTTGTATGAGTTGAAGCAATCTCCTCGTCCTTGGTATGAGAAAGCTAACACTCATTGGTCAAACAAGTCCTTTGTAACAATCCAACAGAAAGCACATTGTATGTAAAGCGTGAGGGTGATGTACTTCTCATTGTGGTTCTTTATGTTGATGAGTTGCTGATCAGTGGACCCAATGAGAGACATATTGCTGAATTTAAGACTGATTTGAATGCTACTTTCAAGATGAAAGATTTGGGGCTATTGCATCATTACTTGGGTATACAGTTTAAGCAGTGTGATGGTGGTATTGCCTCGTGTCAGAAAAGTTACATATAGAGACATTACTATGTAAGTTTGGACTTGAGGATTGCAAACCTATTGCCACTCCCATGGAAACAGGTTTGAAGTTGAGTCTACATGATGCTGGTGATCCTATTGATGTCACTCTTTACCAAATTGCTTTTGGTTGCCTCATTGATGTATGCAACACGAGGCCGGATATTTAGTTTGCAGTCTCACAGGTCAGCAAATTTATGCATAGCTGAGGGTCTAAACATTGGCAGGCTGTCAAGAAGATTTTCTGCTACCTTTGTGGCACTTTACATCTTGGCTTGTTTTATCCCAAGGGGGGGATCATTACCGCCAGACTTACATGCTTTTTCGAACTCAGATTGGGTTGGTTGTTTTGACACGAGAGTGTCCACTAGTAGTTTTTGTGTCATGCTTGGCAGTTCATGTATATCATGGTTGAGCAAGATGCACCCTATTGTGGCTACTTCTAGTTGTGAGGCTGAGTACAGGTCAATCTTCACAGCTACGGTTGAGTGTGTATGGCTCAGACGCCTTATGGTTGATTTGGGTGTTGGACAGGACACTGACAGTTAGAGCGCATTGGCAGTTACGAGGAACCTAGTTTTTCATGCTCGCACAAAGCACATTGAGGTGCATTACCATTATGTCAGGGAGAGGCTCTCAGTAGGAGAGATCAGCTTGGCTTATGTGTCAACACAAGACAACCTTGCAGGTCTTTTCATAAAGGCAATGTCTCATGAGAAGCTCGAAGCTTTCTGCAAAGCTTTGGGCTTGCTCCCCTTTGTGGACTGATCATGTCCTCAACGCATGGCACTTCCCTTCACTCATGTGCCAGCTCTTGTTCACCGCATCATTCCAGGGGGGATTTGTTACCATATACATGTGGTAGTGATGTGTGTGAACACACTATGACCACCGGGGCATTTTTTCCCTCTTTAGGAGGTTTTTTCCCCGTGCATCGTATATACTCCCATCACTCTAGGGCTATCTATCTTTCCATTGGATACTAAGTAAGACACTCTCTATTGTGTGCCTCGAGCTTCCTTCATCTTCTCCAAGCTGTGTGTGTTTCTCTGCAACCCTAATTCCAACAACAATGGACCATTGAAGACTACCCCAAGATAGGTGTATGCATGTGTGTAGTTCTAGTAACTGATTTTGTGAGCACATCCTCTCTAATCCTCCCAAGGCTGCATAGGCTCTCGTCAGTCAAGGCTGCATAGGCTCTCGTCAGTTTGGTATCTGTTGCTCTCCTCAATGAAAAAAATGGCCCATTGAAGACTACCCCAAGATAGGTATATGCATCTGTGTACTCCATTGTCTCTTGGCCATACGTAAATGTGGGTGCTGACCTCCTGAACCATTGTGATGTGGTGTTGAACACCATAACCTTGGTTTTTCCAAGGTTGATAGAAAATCCACTATCATGGGTAAATGTGTGCAAAGCATCCAAAGACCCTGCATCCCCTCCGGAGAGTCGAAAATCAACACAATATCATTAGCGTATAACATCGAAATCCATGTCCCTACTGGTTGAGCACCTTTGTCTCCCTCTCGCTTTACATTGTCTGAAAACTCATCCACATACATCCCAAAGAGAGTTAGAGATAGGCGGAATCCTTGCTTCACCCCAATAGCGGAGTGGACCATGTCAGACGTACCCTCAGTAGTGCGTGCCCGCCCTACCATTGTCTCGTATAAAGCCAAGATCCCCCATATCATCTTTGTGGGCACACCAATGTCCTGTAGTTTACGTATAAGTCTGGCTCTATGCATTGTCAAAAGCTTTGCGGAAATTCACAAAGCAACAATAGATCTATCATAGGACTTTCCCCATTGTGCCAACGGAAAAGAACAGACTGAACAACTTTAAGCACTTCAAATAACAGTTGAACAGAAAGAGATGCACGACACACAAAACGGGGAGTGACAAAGTTCCACCCCAAGAGAGCACTGGCCCCAAATGTTGGCGTCCCTTTTGGTATTCCTTTATATTGCTTGAAATCCATACAACTGCCACGTCATAGACATAGAAACATAAAGGCGCCGATGAACACTCCTCCCGCATAACCTAACAAGGTCAGGGCCAGGAGATATTCAACGATTCCCTCATCACTCCTCCCGCATAACCTAAAAAGGTCCGGTCCGGGAGATATAGAGGCCTTTTAGAATCAAACACCCCCCCAGACCGCAATGTGCGTCGTTTGGAGGTGCTGAGAGTAACCACTACTCAGACTTCTTAATACTCCCCCTGTAATAACCATCCAGGCCTGGGCCGTGAGTAAAAACATCACTTCTTAAACATTTAATACTCCCCCCGCAAATAACCACAAGGGCCTGCGCCATGAGTATGAACAAGCACTCTCAAACATCATTTCTTACTACACCTGGGAGTAAAACTCACCAATCATTGAAACCAGTATTAACCAGAGTCAAATAATTCAAATCGGCAACAAAATATGTTCAAAACAGGTACCATCAAACAAATTCCAAACAAGTTCTCAAACATAACTCAAACTTAAAAAGCAATCTCGACCTGAGTCGAGCTCGAAAAGACGACTATCTTTCCATCCTGAAACTTGCACTAAAATTAGGGTTAGATTTTTTGCATAAGGTAGCCGATTGCAACATGGTCCATAAGTGCTTGAATAGTCGAAACAAGCCTCGACAGACAGTGTACTATGGTGTTGATGGTAATCCAAGATATACCAATCACACTGGTTCTCCAAGGTATTTAGCTCGGGAAGAGATACCTGATGACAGATGTCGAGAAATGTCAAGTTGTAATCTGCAAGGGTTTCCGTGGCAAGCATTTCAGGATACCCTACTTTGTCAAAAGTTGCTAGAGACCATATAACTTTGGGAATTTTTTTTCTTGAAAGCTTGTCAAGTCCTTGGAGTGTGTGGCTTGGTAGTTATAGACATCCACCAGTGCATGGCACTGCCTCTGAGAAAAACGACAGCTCGAAAAAAAGTTTTGATCCTTCTCTGCAAGTGACCTTTATGGCTTATGCTTTGTAAGATAGAGCGATGAAGATGGGAGTGACTAGTAATTCAAGGGTCAGGACATGAAGATGCTTCAAATAAAATTCCAGTAGATCTTGGAAGCGTTGGTTTTCTCTGTCTGCTCTTTGGTAGGACCTGTATGCTTTAAGAAAGGCACACGCATGAAGCTTCGATACCATTGTCACGGGGGGACGGGTCCCATCGTGCCAACGAAAAAGAACAGATTGAACTGCTAGGAGATGAGGCTATGGTGGGTGCCACCTGCTTGCAAGCCATGGCGAGGTGAGGAAACAATAGAACGAGCGAGAGAGGAGAGACTCAACACACCAATAAAACAAAGCACGCTATACTTGATTATTATTGCCTTTGTAAAAACTTTACAATATATAGCAAAAGTGCCATGCACACTTCGAAATTTAGCTGAAGCTTCATCTCCATGCTTCAAGGGAGTGTTTCCATGGGCTGACACACTAAATCTGGGCTTGAAACCTAACAATCCCCCCCTCAAGCCCAAACTAGATAGACCCTCTCATGATACCTCGAGTTTTTGGTGTACCCGTCAACCATGAGTTTTAGATTTTCTTACAACCAAGGATTTCTGGTGTATCCATAACTTGGTGCTATGACAATAAACCCCTCCTTGAACAGATAGGGTGTAGGTCAAAAAATTAGCTACCAATAAATGGAGTTTTTGGTTCACTGCCAAACCTTGGATTTAAGGTGTACCCAGTAACCTCATGAGAAGCGGACAAAAATGGGATGAGAACAAAAAATGGTATTTTGGAAGGTCTTACCACTCATGTGTGGCAGTGTCTAACCCGGACAAATATGTATAATGCCATGATTGACCACAAACAAGCTAAAAGAAGGCTTTGACTGAAAAGTGTATGATGGTTTTGACAATAGACAAAAGATGACAAATCTATGACACTAAACTGGCAAAAGAGTTTGTGAAATTATGTACCGCAATCTCAAAGCAGATCTCCATGTGTAGCATTTGTTGATGTACCAAAAGCTCAAAGCAAAGTGTTGAAAACGTCATCAGGGGCTTTCTTATCACATAAGCTATGAATTTGGATTTACCTGCTTGCTCTTCTTTGGCATCACTATCCAAAACCAAGTTGCTAACCAGTAGATTAAAGTTAGCTTCAACATCCTCACCGTGAGACAAGAATCTTTGCGAACAATTGTCTTTGTAGTGCTTTGATACTCTCTGCTATGTAGGGTCGACATCAAAATCACCTAGAAGACCAAGGGGATAGCATATTGAAATGCTATAAGGAGTGCCAGCCATGATCTTTGCAAGATAGCGTTTTGATAAGCATGCCAACATACTCGCAACAAATTCACCCTCCATCAAACTTGTCAATCTTTGATGCCATGCGTGAATCTTCAACTTCAAATGCTTCATGGTAAAGTGTCTGCATATAAGTACTTGAAACATCATCATGGATCCGGACTTGGATCACAATACTTCAAATACTTTGAAGTTGAACTCGAAACTTTGTGATTTGTACGATGTGAAGTCCAATTATAATTAAGCAAATTGTTGTATATCTCCTTTTCAATGTATAAGGAGTGCATTGTTGTAGGAGGTGTTTGAAAAACTGCTCATGTACAAGCAATGCTTTGCAACATCGTTTTGAGAAGCTAGGCCTTTCACCACCCAAAGTCTCCACTTAATGCTACAAACAACATTTTGAAACGCCGTTTATGACTGCCATTACCAAGTCTGTTGGCGCAAAGTTTTGAAACGCCTACGTCCTCCACCTGTGGATGCCTACCTCCTGACGACCCGTGTTTCGATATGCTGCAGAGGCAAGGCCTAGGCTCTGCAAGGACCACACAGTGCGCGTCTTGAGAAGTACCACTGCCTGCTAGGCTCTGATACCAGTGCTAGGAGATGAGGCTATGGTGGGTGCCACTTGCTGCAAGCCATGGCGAGCAAGGAAACAACATAACGAGCGAGAGAGGAGAGACTCAGCAAAGCAAATAAAACAAAGCACGCTATACTTGATTATTATTGCCTTTGTAAAAACCTTACAATATATAGCAAAAGTGCCATGCACACTTCTAAAAGTAACTGAAGCTTCATCTGCATGCTTCAAGGGAGTGTTCCCATGGGCTGACACATTATATCTGGGCTTGAAACCTAACATGAACAACTTTAATCACTTCAAATACAACTAAACTGAAAGAGATGCACGACACACAAGACGGGGAGTGGGAGAGTTTCACCCCAAGAGAGCACTGGCCCCAAAGTTGGCGTCCCTTTTGGCTAGACTCTGTACCTTCTCCATGAAGCATGCCAGAGAATGAGCCCGGTTTGGCTCATAAAGGCTCTTGGCCATGAAAAATAGTTACATGAAAAGCTTTCAAACTGAAAAGCATTTGATCCCAGAAACTGGATTAAAAAGCTGCCAACACATTTCATGAAAATCCGTACAACTTCCATGTTAGCACAGCTTGCGCATATTGCGGAAATCCGTAGTGGTTTGCCACGTTAGCATGTTAGTGAAGAATTTGGAAATCCATATAACTACCACATCACCATCACTCCACGCTAGTCTTATGGGTGCTTTACTTTAATCCCTTTAGTCACTTGAGCCCCATTGAACGGGGTCCCATAGGTTGGTGGGAACTTCTTTTGTTGCTTCTGCTTCTTAGGGTTTAGGCTCCTTGACCGAGATCTGCAGGTAAGCTCCGTTCTCCAATGGCTTGACACGTCGGCAGTTTGTGACAAGATCCTCATGCCATGGTGTGTACCCTCCTCAATCATAGCTCTGAGTGTCAAATCTAGTCAAGAGTGGAGAAACCTCTTCTCAACCCTGCCTGCCCTTATGCTCATATGCCCTTTCTCTCTGCCCATTTACTCAGCTTCTTCTCAAGAGAAGATGCATACAGCCTCTAGCCAAAGCGTGACAAAAAATGATGGTGCGATAATTTTTGAGAATTATGGGATCACTTGACTTGAAAATAGGCACAATAGTGGACATACTCCAAGTCTCAGGAAAATCCTCATACATGGCTCGATTAGACATCATAGCAAGAAGCTCTGCAAGCATATCTCTGGCATGGATGAAGTGCTCTACTACAAGACCTTCATGATCATGTGCTCTCCTTGTCTTCATCCTCTCAATGGATTTCCTTACCCTCTCAACAATAAAGAAAGTACATGTCTTAGGACATGTCTCCGATGGGTCTGGCAAAGGTGGCTGCCCTAATGTTGTGTAGAGAGATGTGGCATATTCCCCCCATATCTCTATGGAGGTGATGGCTGGTGGTGGTGAATGCTCATGGAATAGTCTCCATGCCTCGCTTGAGTCCCGACTCATAAACAACTTATGGCTATGAGCCTTGACTCATAAACAACTTATATAGATCCCGCTCTAGCTAAGATATATAAGCCCTCTTCTTTTGTTGATCTAGCCGACGAAAGACAATTCGTGACTATCTATGTGTGGTAATCCCCATGATGACCTCCCTCTGCAATTTGATCCTCGTCTCTCTACGCTCAACATCATACCATTTGTTCTGGGGCATGCTCCCAGATCGTCTCTGTGTAGACTGACTATGGGGATATGCCTCTGATGCTGCATCATGGAGCGTCTCTGTCAGTATCTGAGTGAGCTCATCTAGTGGGACCGTCCTGGCTTTTGAGTGCATAGCTGCATGTATATCTCATCTATGTACATGGAGTCTGTCTCCCTCGTGAAGGTATACGGAGTGTGTGTGGAGACCTCTCCTAGTGGAGCTGTGCTGAACTAGAATGTGAGAGTGAAAGACAAGATAGCATGATCAACTGCTACTCCAACTGGCCTAGTGTCCACTATGAAATCTTGAAAGAATGGAACGAGACATGGCTGGCCATAACATAATCCACTGTGCTAGCCCCATGTTGGTGTGGAAAACATGTGAAACCTCCCAATGTAGGAAGTCTCTGTAGGCCATTCAAAATGGGCAATCCATGTGTAGTCCCCATATCTATCATCTACCATACTCAGTGTGCTCCTCATCCTATGATAGTCTGGATAAGCCCATCTTTGTACCATCAAGCTCCCTAAGGATCTCCTTTGAAGTATCATATAAGACTGTCTGATGATGGGATGCCCTAGCATTGAAGTCCCCTAGTATGATAATGTCATCATCCTTGGAAAACTCCCATATGTTATCATCCAAGATAGAAAAGGGGGGAATGTCCTCTAGGTGGTGCATATACTTACGTACTAGGAGGGAAATAACAAATAGCAATGTAGAGATATCGACCTGTCTCTGCCTTCAATCTCCCACATGTACCTAGCTTGCTCATCCTTGCTTGCTATATGTATCAATGGCTACAACTCCTTCCTGAATAAAATTGCCACTCCCCTCGAGCCTCCTCTTCGAGCTCTAATTGGATCTCCTATCTGCAAGCTGTCTCCCATCTATATCTTCTCACCTGTGTCATGGACTACCCAGGAACCTGATGTGTCTCAGAATAGAAAATGATGTCCCTCCCAGTGAAACTATCTACATCAAGGAGTAGAGATCCATTATAGTTCTAGGCGGCCACCTTTAGTTTAGTCCCATAGGTCCCGCACCGTCATGTGGAGTGTCACTCCATTATCATGACCCTCCCATCTCTATAAAAAGCAGTCTTCCCTTTTTCCCTTGCCGCTCTAATCTCTGGCATTATCTCCTTCATATGAGCAATCTGCGAGAGTGTGAGGTTGTCCCCAAGAAAAATACCCTTCCAGAGAGGGGAAGCGGAGGATAAGCGCTCTTTCCTTGGAAGTTTTCCTTGCTTTCACTTTTCTTGTTACCTACTCGCCAAGCCTTTGTATGCGCTGGCGTGCTAACCCCCATCATGAACATGAGTTCGTTTACCTCTTCCTCAACATTATCTTGGTCTTTGAGTTCGGTAATCCTCACATGTAAGGAATGCACATGCCTCCTTTGCTCCTATGCTAGTGTCAAATTAATGATGGTGGTTGTGGGGGTTGATTCTTTGCCTTTTTTGGTGACCTCAATCCATTTCTTTGCCTCATCCGCTTTCTTTTGAGTTTTGGTAATTATGTCCACCCAAGAAGTAATCATTTCTTTGTTTTGCTCCTCCCCTTCTTTGATGACCCACGCTTGCTCGTTTATGGTGTTGAGCTCTTCCATTACGATGGTTAAAGTTCCCCTTCTTCGAGTGCACTTTGTGAGCGCACCTCTTGTAGCTTCTCCTTGAGTCGTGCAATCTCCTCATGTTGGGCTGTCACCCGTTCCTCAAGTATCATTATCGTGCCTAGGAGGTTGGAGTTAATTTTGGTGCCTAGTATCTTTATTGTGCCTAGGAGGTTGCAATTGATTTTGGTGATGGTCACTTGCATTTCCTCTTTGCATTTTTGGATGGCATCTTCAAGGGCGTCGTCCTTGTCATTTTGTTTCCTCATGGCCACTTGTTCTATTTGTGCGCTTGTTTCACAGTTTGTGTAATTCCTCTGAACCATACAATGGCATTTACCACATTATGCATACATTTTGATCCTGACTATACATACATTCACCCCTTTTTCGCAAAATATATGCCTCTGTGCTGTACTTGCTACTGAAATGGCCAAAACCCTGACTGACTTTGGCTTGCTGCTGACTTTGCTGCGAACCCTAAATTGCCAGTCGTACTCGATGACCACGCTTACCAGGCATTCGCCGTCAACATCCTACACAATAGTCGGGGAGAGAGAGAGAGAGAGAGAGAGAGAGAGAGAGAGAGAGAGGTTACTTCTTTCCCCATGCAACAAAAACAAGTGAGAGAGGGAGAAAGAGACAGAGAGTGAGAGGGTGCGAGAGAATGGTGATAAGAGGGAGGGAGAAGTTGCTTTAATTCTTCTATGCAATTTTTGAATCAACGCTCATCTAAGCTTTCCATAAGGTATGCATGTGATAGTGAGAGCTTTTCTTAGTCTTTGTTATAGCCCAATCGTCTCTCTCTCTCTCTCTCTCTCTCTCTCTCCCCCCCCCCCCCCCCCCCCCCCCAAAACAAAAAGAAAAAGCGAACATGATGCGTTCGGCTTGCATAAGGAGGCACCACGAACCCCACGTAGTCATGACGTCTTTGGTGCAGGCTGTAGGCCACAACAAAATCCTCCAGGTCAGCTGTTGGCAGCCTTTGCAACGCTCATCAATGTCTCGGGAAGGGGGGCTGCTAATTGTAGCCATCCATCTCCTGTCTCTTGCAGAACTTAGCTCTGTAGCCACGATGCACACAACGTTAGCGCTGGTAATCTAACCGCCATGCAAGCCAATGATTGCCTCCTAGATCAGCAAGAAAAATGTCACCTGCTTGCGACGCCTCAGCCCTCATCGTCAGCTTGGCAAGAATCGTTTTTCAGCTGCCACATTAGCATGCAAAATTCAAAATATGCCTGTCCGCTTCATGACTGTCATTGTCTACAGGTAGGTGTGCTGGCCGACCTCTCCCATGACCATTGATGGCTGGGAATGGTCGTGCATAGACCGTTCCCATAATTAGCGCTCCCGACCTCGTCGAGCTCTGTCAGTCGCCCTAATTAGTGGAAATGGTAAGTGGCTGAAGGGGGGTCCTCCATTACGGTACGACCTTTGAGCTTGTCTATAGGGGCATGGCGTTTTCTTTTTCGCAAAAACCGTCTCCATGTGCGCTACATCTCTCTCTCCGTCTCTCGCTCTCTCTCACTCACGTGTAGCACCTTTCTGTGCAAACGTTGTTAACTTGGCAAACAACTCCACCCGTTAGTAGGTAGGTAGTAGTAGTCTGTGTCCACGATTCTATATTTTTATTTTTATTCATTCATTGAAGATTCTCTGAATTCAACATTGGAAACCCATATATCCAATATCCTCTAACCCTCTAAAAGGGGAATGGAGAAACATGTTGAAGTTTTTCTCATAGCCAACCCAACATCCAGGTGGTTGTGACATGGCTTCCAAAAACATATTAAAAAAAGGGAAAATTACCAAAATACCCCTCTAATTTGTGGAAATTCCCAAAATACCCCCAATATTTTGTCATAAATTCCCAAAATACCCTTCAAATTTTCCAGAATTCCCAAAATACCTCTAGTTGAGAGATTAAATTTCTTCAAAGATTAAAAAATTTGTAGCTTTTCATAAGAAGACTCATTGCTTATCAATATAAGATGCTAAATCCAAAATTTGAGTTGATTATGTAGGCTTTAATGATGAATTGCTTCATTATCTTTAGACATAATCGCTTTTTTTTTTTTTTGCGAGGTAATTGTGACAAATTACATTCTAAGCACGCAAAGCGGATCTCAATTGCCAAAAGGAGTAAAGATTAAAAAATCTTGGACAATCCAACCAAAATAGATAAAAGGGTATTTTGGGAATTTCCACAAATTAGAGGGGTATTTTGGTAATTTTTCCTAATAAAAAACTATTTTGCAGCAACCGGCTCCCATCGTCCTTACCCTCGTCCGCACTGCTGCTGCTGCATATAGCTCTCATGGCCTTGGCTCGGTTGCATCGCCCTGCCTCCCCCTTGCGGGTCGCCACCTACCTGAGAGCGATCTGCGGCACCATTTCCCCCTCTAACTCGTCGCTTTGCCAAGGCGGATCTTCATTTATTCTTAGTGATAATAAAACATTAAAAAAGATTGTTAGCACATTAGCAATGTCTCTATGTAACTTTTCTGACACAAGGCAATACCACCATCACATTGCTTAAACTGTATACCCAAGTAATGATGCAACAGCCCCAAATCTTTCATCTTGAAAGTAGCATTCAAATCAGCCTTAAATTCAGCAATATGTCTCTCATTTGGTCCAGTGATAAGCAAATCATCGAGATAAAAAACGGCAATGAGAAGTACATCACCCTCACGCTTTACATACAATGTGCTTCCCGTTGGACTGTTACGAAAGCCTTGTTTGACCAAATGAGTGTCAGCTTTCTCATACCAAGCACGAGGACATCGCTTCAACCCATACAAAGCCTTCTTACTTCTGCACACTTTATCCTCTTGACCTTTCTTGACATAACCACGAGGCTGCGTTACATAAACTTCCTCAAATATGTCACCATGCAAGAAAGCAGTAACAATGTCTGATTGATGTACATCCCAACAAAAATGAGCTGCCAATGCACATAGAAAACGCACAGTAGTCATACGACACGTGGGAGCAAAAGTCTCTTCATAATCTATGCCTTTTTGCTGTGCATAACCCTTTGCAACAAGCCGAGTCTTATGGCGATCGATCTCACCATTCGGCTTGCGTTTCAACTTGTAAATCCACTTCGTACCAATGGCCTGTTTGCCAGAGGAAAATCACATAAAGTCCAAGTGTCATTTTCTATAAGTGCATCATATTCCGATTGCATGGCAGCAATCCAATCTCCTGAATTCTGTGTTTCATCAAAAGACAGAGGTTCCTTAACATCATGTAAGCTAGACACAGCCAAAGCATAACAATTTGATGCATAAGATGCATGGCGAGAGCCTGAACGAGTACGACTAGACAAAGGTGCATCCAATTTACTGTTAAGAAATGTATGCACCAGCCATTTTGGCATACCTCTAGCCAGCTCATTTTCAGCCCTTCCTCATCAAGTACATCATGTACATCTGCATCAGTAATAGGCTGATCTGTAACATTTTCAGAAACCCCCATAGGCTGTACATTTGCCTCATTGGAATTTACATTCGTATTTCCACCACTGAAAAGAGGCAACAAAGTCTCATAAATGTCCTGTGAGCTTCCATTATTGTCTCTAGTACATGACAGCAAGGGCTGAACAGAATCTTTCACAGACACTACATCCTTTGAAACCAGAATACACTTTGTTTGCGGATGATACAACCTTTGCTTTCAGCACTATAACCAACGAAAATACATTTGACAACCTTATCATCGAATTTTCTGCGCTGTGTTTGTGGCACCAAAGCATATGCCAAACAGCCAAAAACACGCATGTGCTCAATAGAAGTCTTTCTATCATGCCATGCTTCATATGGAGTAATAGACTACAAAGATTTCGTAGGACACCTGTTTAGTACACAAGTGGCACACATGATGGCCTCAAGCCAAAAAGAATGCGGCAAAGCTTGACTTTTGACCATACATTGTGCCATTTTCGTAATTGATCTGTTTTTCCTCTGAGGAACACTAGTTTTCTGAGGTATATAAGGCACTGTACATTGGTGTTTTATCCCACGACTAGCCAGAAACGCATTAAATTCATGAGACATATACTCCCCCCCTCGATTGGAACAGAGGGTGTGTCCATAGTACATTTCGAGACATTTTTATCCATAGCCAGAAATTGTTTGAAGCACATAAAAACTTTGGATTTCGCTTTAAGTGGAAATACCCATGCATGCCTGGAGTAATCATCAATGAAATTCACGAAGTAAAGGTAATTGCCCAAGGACGGAGTTTGCATGGGCCTACAAACATCACTATGCACAAGCTTCAACCTGCATGTGGCCCTAATTGTATCATCCTTTGGAAACTTCAAACACTACATCTTACCCAAAATACAGCCTTTAAAAACATGCTTGACAGGTGCTTCAAGAGGCGGCAAAGAAGCAACCATATGAGATTTCTACAAATGCAGCAAACTGGCAAAATTCAGATGACCAAAACATGCATGCCAAAGTTTTGCATCTGAAATAGCTCTTGAATCAGCAACTGCATTTGCAAAAATTTGTCCACACTTTTCATACAAAGTGAGCTTATACATCCCAATGGCAGAAAAGCCCATATGCGACAATTTCATCACCAAAATTGAGATCATGAACAATGTATCTGTCATCCACAAATTTGACTACAAGTCCAAGTCTAGAAAGTGCAGATATAGACAAAAGATTCTTCTTGATCCCAGGTACATAAAGTGAATCAACAAGTGTGAAAGAACTGCCATTTGCAGAAGTAAGCACAATCTTTTCAACTCCCTGAACCGGATAAGAGGCATTGTTGGCACAAGTGACTGAATTCCCATGAGGGACAGACTCGAGAGAGGTGAACAATTCACGATGTGAGGTAATGTGCTTTGTAGCACCATTGTCAAAATACCACACAAGTGAATCTACAGCAATTGACATGCATGCATCATGGACAACATGATTGTAAGTGCACTCTGCACTAAAAGCCCATTCTGCATCAACATCAACATCACAGTCTCCTTTCATAGAAGACTCAACAATGGCTACATTTGTAGTAGAACCAGCATTTGTAGTGGAACCACCCTCTTTCTTCTTAGCCTCTTTGGCCTTCAACTTAGGACACTACTTGATCAAGTGATCATTAGCTTTACAATAATGGCAACACGTCTTCTTTTTGCCCTTATCACCAGAATTTCCAGACAAATTGCTGCCAACAGAAGCATTAGGAACATAATATTTGCCACTCGCAACAGAACCATAAGAAGTGGCTGCATTGCTGTTACCACCCTTTTGTTTGAGAAGCAATAAAAGCCTATTCAATTGCACGTTGCCTAGTGTTGTTTTTTGTGAAAAGTGACTCTTGCAACAGCAATGTGCATAATGCATCAAACTTGACAACTTCAAGATTTCCTTGGGTCATAAGTCTCCAAGTACTAGCAAAAGTCTAGTAAGAATTTGGTAGGGCATCAAGAATAGTCTGCACAAGGGATTTGTCTGGAATGACTTCACTTGCAGAAATAAGTTGCTCATTGATATCCTTGACACCAGCAAGGAAAGTTCCCATATCATCTTCCTCATGCATAATCTTTGACTCTAGCTCTTTACGTAGCAAAGCATTTTTAGCCTCATCGTGACTTGCATAAAGGCCAACCAAAATATCCCAAGCGTGTTTTGCATATTTTGTTGAAGGAATGTGAGGAACAATGGTGTGCTTCATAGACAACGCAATCAATGCATGAGCATGTGCATCCTTTACATCCCAACGAGATATTTCTATCGTAGGCAAAACAACTCTAATAGCAGCAATCCTTGCAGCAAGACCTGCCACATCCTCAACCTCGCCTACATCCTCAAAACCAGGATGTACATCAATAGCGTGCACAATGTTCTAGACGCCCTTTGGCACAAGAACATGTTGCATCATGTAAGCCCACATAGGGTAATTGTCCCCATCCAATCTGTCCTCAACAGCAAACATCTTGAACACATATGTGTTGTTGTCAGCCATGGTAAATGCTGCACCTGATGTAAAATTGCCCGAAAAGAGAAGAAACAAAGCAGGAACAATACGTGCTATATAACACAAACCGTAGAAGACTGTAAGGGATCTGCTATGCAATAAACGACACTGAAAAAAATTCTGCACAAAATGATGAAATAGCCTGTGCAGTACTGTCTGTAGTGGAAACGGAGGCCGAAATGAGCCCGAATTAAAAATTTGAGCACACTGATTTCTATGAGCTCCCTCGAAATTTTTGTCGACCTGTGAATGCTCGCTAAAGCTCACAAAAATTTGAGAAAGTGAGCAGCGTGTGCTGAAGCTACTGGCGACTGAGCCCAGGAGGACGCAACCTGCTCTGATACCAATTGTTGGAATTAGGGTTGCAGGAAAACACACACAGCTTGGAGAAGACGAAGGAAGCTCAAGGCACACAATAGAGAGTGTGTTACTTAGTGTGAAATGGAAAGATGGATTGGCCTAGAGTGATGGACATATATACAATGCACGGGGGAAAAAACCTCCTAGAGAGCGAAAAAATGCCCCGGTGGTTCTAGTGTGTTTACACACATCACTACAACATGTATATGGTAACATGAATATCTTGCTAAACACAAAGGTACCTTTTAGTTTATCTAGGAGGTCATCTACACGGAAAATAGGGTGGAGGTTGTTCACAGCCCTATAGTCAATGCACATTCTAAATGATTTTAACTTTTTTCTGGACAAGTAGGACGAGAGTGCCAAAAGGAGAGGAGCTAAGTCTAATAAGTCCTTTTTTCTAGGAGGTCAGAGACTTGTCATTGAATCTCATGTTGGTGCATGGGACTGTGACAATATGGTGCACGATGCGGTGATTGGCTTTCAAGGATGATTTCTATTGTGTGGTCTATGTCGCCTCGAGAGGTAGGTGAGTGAGGTGGGTAATTGTGAACAAAACAATCATTATATGCATGCAAAAAATTTTGTTTTTGAGGAGAGAGGGATTGATGCTCTTCCTCAACCTCTGTCACATATACCGTATACGCTTTGTTTTCTTTCTTAAACGCACATTTAACTTGACTGTGTGAAAGGAGTGGGTGTGTCTCAAGTTTGGGGTTTCTTGTGAGGGTGACGTTTTGACCATTAAATGTGAAGTACATTGTGTGCATCTTGTAGTCAATTTTGGGGTTATGTTCATGACAAAAAGGCATACCTAAAAATCACGTCCATGGATTGGTAGTGGTGCAACGAGAAAATTACGTTTTCGGGTGTATGCACCTAAATGATTGTAACATCATTAACCATGTAAATACCATTAAAACGCGTTTTGGAATGCACTCTTCACAAAAATAGAATCATGTGTGTTGCCATCATCGTGCAAAAGAGAAAATGTTGTATCGTGTATAGAAGCATTCATGCACAACGAAGAGTGTATAGTAATAGGAGTACCTATTACATCGGTAGAGTCTAGATCGACAGGTGGAGGATTGATGGTCAAGCCATTGTAGAGTTTCGTATTCATGTGAAGATGGTGAAGCTGGGCCACATGATTGGGGCATTGGTAGTTGACAGGGCAGTTGTCCATGACATGGCCAATCTTGTGACAATGATGACACACTAAGTGAGGACAAGGTGTAGTGGTGGGTGCAGTAGATGGATGTGCAAAATTGTGAGGTGGTTGCTCAAATGTAGGGCATTGTACACCAGGGTTAAAGATAGTGCGTGGAGGTGGTGTATTACGTGGAGCAGTCAAAGCCCGTGCAGATGTGAAATTGCGAGTGCACAATGTCTGATAATTATTGGGGTTATACCTGCGATTATTATTGAAGTGCAAAAGAATGTTGAAAGGAGGTCATTGATGTCCTGGTGGATTAACTTGTAGCATATCTGTGATTGAATAGATCTCCTTTTCAACATCAAGTGCATAAGAAATTGTCTCCTAGAGAGATGCTGGCTTCAAAGAACGGAACTTGGATTGAATACCATCTTGAAGGCCATCTTCATACTTGATTTGGAGCATATCTTTGGAAACATCCTCCATCATGCACAGGAGTAGTAGATGTTGCCAAAATCTATCAGTGTATCGGCTCACTGTCTCACCTTCGATCCAAGAGAAAGCAGACTAGGCACGTCGAGCCTGCAAGTGGAATTGGGGTGGGAGAGAGTTGTGATCGATTTGTTCTTGAAATTCGAGCCAAGTGGTTGGACGTTGTGCGTTGTTGCATGTGATGTTCCACCAGAGCGATGCCTTACCGATAATGTGGTTTGTGGCACACTTGATCTTGTCCTTCTTGTAAAAGGATTCGTTAGCAAAATAATCATCAAATTGGCTAAGCCAACAAAGGACCATGTTACCAATTTTGTGGCCATCATAGCGGGAGAAAGTAAAAGCATGGAGATTAATTTTCTAGTCTTTACGATCCGCTTGGTTGTCAAAAGTGGCCTTGAGAATTTTTGCAAGTCGTTCGTCGCTGAGCTCTATGCCTCGTTCACGTTTTTCATGTTCTGCAAGTTGGTGTTGGAGCTCTTATACATCTTGTTGTAAAAGCTCAATCTCTTGCTTGGTAGGAAGTGGATGAAGAAGAAGAGAAGCGTTGTTTGGAATAATGTAGTACTTCAAAAGGGCGTGACGATATCCACAACATCTTAGTTGTATGTAAGGCAAGGTGAATTTGGCTTGTGAATTTGCCTCTTCTCCGAGTAGCTTCAAAGAAGATTTCTTCTTCTTGAATTTGCGGTGATTAGCGAGCTGGCCTCGTCTTTAATTTGTGTCAATTAGTGGCAATGAAATAGGGGTAACCATCAGATCTTCAAAGAGATGCCCGAGTTTAAAGAAGAAGGAGAAGAAGCTAGACTGACTATTGTTGCATAGCTAGATGAGGAGAGGGAGAAAAGGACCATAGTGGAGAAGCGAAAGAGGGGAAACTTAAATTCGAAGAAATATTTACACATCCTTGCAAAAAAGGTCCCATAATGACTTGTTAATGTGTATATAGAGAGTTAAATAAATATATTTGAACATACCCTAATGTCTGATCTCGTTAGAGCACACACTGAGACAGCACTATCTTCACCCACCAGCCACAACTTGCGAGCAATAGAAGCTTGTCACTAGAAAGAGGAGAGAGTCCTAAGAGCGCTGCCAACTCAAAGGAGGAGAGACCTTGTGTGTATTTGCTGTGCTGGTTGGTAAAGTCGTAATGAGATGGTGGGTGCAGGTCAATCGTGCATGCAATGGCCAATGCAACCAGAGGAGAGAAGGGATGTAGTGGGTGATTAATGGGCTGGGCCTCCATGGATAGGAGGATTGAAAAATGGAGAGAGAGATAGTGGTTGGTAGTGAATTGCATGGCGGGTGTGAGTTCACTGATGAGAAGTGGGTGAAGGTGCAAAAAAATTTAATTTTTTTTTGACCAGTTTTGTGTTTTCTCCCTCTTTGTACACACTAGTTATACATTAATCCGCTAACAATTGGACTGTTCTACATGTGTGTGCCCCTAATTAGAGGATTGTTAATCACTCTTGAGAAATAGATATTACCAAAATTTCATGAAGATTTGAGTGATTTTTAGTGTGTAATTAAGGAAAATTTCACAAATTATCTCCTCTAATTATTCACTAATGGCATGTGCATTTAATGCCACACATTGATAAATCTTTAATTTGATGCGTTATCATTGATCTCGTTCATTTAATTTTGTTGAAATGGAAGCTACACATAAGATTTTATGTCGGTGTGTGTAAGTCAAAGCGGTTTTGAAAGAGCGCACGCACGCGCGCGCGCGCACACACACACACACACACACACACACACACACACACACACACACACACACACACACACACACACACACACACACACACACACACACACACACACACACACACACACACCGGTGGAGTTGTCGCTTGAAGTGGAAATTTGATGCGATTATTAACATAATGTGGTGCATTTGTCCACTCAAATGTTGATCTATTTGTAGGTTTTCATTAGAGATTAATTGCATCAAATTCGTGCAAATCTAGGTTCAATTTGTGTGCCTATGTGTAGGCTGAGTGCGCACATTCAAGTGCACATTATGGCTTACTTGGTGCCAATTTGATTTGAAAAAAAAGAGTTACTTGATTCTGTTATGATGATCATGGATCAGTTTTGATTGCCAAAATTGCACCGCAATGCTCGCCAATTTTTGGTAGAATTGTGTGTGCACTAATCAACGATTTTGTGCTTAATTGTGGTAGTGTGTGCACAGATAATTAAACCAATAATTGGTGAAAAATTATTATGTAATTGGTTGCATTGCAAAGTCCAAGTTGTGGTAATCAAGTGTATGTGCAAATATTTGCCTAATTGCATTGTTAATTTTGTTACTTTTTTTAATCAAAATTAGACAAAAAAGAGGCAAGAAACGGTCAAATTTTCATTGGTTTGATTGTCAAATGCATTAGAAAGTGATGTCGGTTGTGATCTTGATGTGTTAAGTGCTGGAAATTGTGTAGAAAGGGTTGCATAAATTTTTTCTAGAGGTAATTTTTTGGCTAATTTTTGTAAATTTTTAGCATTTTTGCTGATTGATTACCTAAAATTACTAATTTTTATCCCAAAAATAATGAAAATAAAAAAATTCGATGAAAATTATCAATTCAAAGCATGCTATACCACTGTATGAGTTTTTTCTAATTTTTAAGCTATTTTTGGATTTTTTGGGTGTAATTGTTGAATCTTGGGCAATTTTTTTAAAACTTTTTTTTAGCATTTTTTGGAATATTGTTTAAAAATATAAAAATAAAAATACACATATATCCCCACCCCATAGTACACCTATGTTTTCCCACTTTTTTTATTTTTTGATAATTTTTTGTTGTTGATATTTTTTATTTTTCTCTATTTATAATTTTTATTTGTGTTTTTTCTTTTGACATGTTGATTTTTTATTTGTGTCACAAAAACAAATCCCCTCATAAAAATCATTTTCAAACCCAAAAATAATTAAAAGATACAAAAAAGAAAAACAAAACAAACCCAAAAAACAAAAAAAAAGACACAAACACACCCTTTCACACCTACCCACACACACACACACATAGTTCACTCACCCACCCACTCTCACACACTCGCGAGAATGCACACCTACACACACGCACAAAAAGACCCAAAAAAACGTCTCTCTCTCTCTCTCTCTCTCTCTCTCTCTCTCTCTCTCTCTCTCTCTCTCTCTCTCTCTCTCTCTCTCTCTCTCTCTCTCTCTCTCTCTCTCTCTCTCTCTCTCTCTCTCTCTCTCTCTCTCTCTCTCTCTCTCTCTCTCTCTCTCTCTTCGTTCTTTTCCTGCACGCCAGGCTCTAGGCTCCGTCTTCCCTTGATTAGCATTGACGCCGGATCCCTCCATGATCTGCGATGCCATTGAGTTTTGTTTAAGTTTAGCTTTTTAAATTTCATTTCATTTCACTCCATTCCATTTCATTTCCAACTCATTGCATTTTATTTCATTGAGTTTCGATTTCATCGAGTTTTGTTTAAGTTTAGCTTTTTAAATTTCATTTCATTTCACTCCATTCCATTTCATTTCCAACTCATTGCATTTTATTTCATTTCCATTTCATTGATATTGTATTTATTTATATAAAGAAAAACAGAGAATAAAAAACCAAAAAATCATTAAAAAAACAAAAAAATAAGTAAGAAGAAAAAAAAACAATCCAAAAAAAAGATTTTAAAAATACAAAAAAAGAGAAAAAGACTCCAAATATTTTTAAAGAGAATTTAGAAAATAAAAAAGAGAAATTAAAAAAAACACACAAGAAAATCACAAAAACTAAAAAATTAAAAACATCATATTTTCAAAAATACCAACAAATATTAATAAAAAAGCATAAAATTCCAAAAAAATAAAAAATTTAAATTAAAAAAATTGTTCAAAAAAAGAAAAAAAATCCTTAAAAATTTAGAAAATCAATATAATTTAAAAAATTTATAAATACTCTAAGAAAAATTACAAAAACATAGAAAAACCTAATAAAACAAAAAAAATTGCGTTTGATTTTCTTTTATTTTTTGTTTGAGTTTTCTCTGTAAATTTTGGTTTTATTCATTTTATTTTTATTTTGCATTTGAATGTTGTTTTTCTTTGTAATAATTTTTATTAAAAAAAAATTTAGAAGATCAAAAAATGGAAAAAAATTTGCATTTCTCTTCCTGTACCCTAGATCTCGTACATGCACTTTTTACTCACATTTAAGCACAATTAAACACGCTTAAAGTAGGTAAAACACATAGAGATTAGTTTTGCCCAGATTCACCCGATTTGACAGAGCACGCGAACTTGTGAGTGACTATTGTTATGTAGGATTGACCACAAGTCACCCGCATGGCGGTTTATTTAGATTAATCACGTTGAGCATTTGTGCATACTGAGGTTGACTTAGATGATGACCATGGCCCCTAGCCGCTCCGATGCAGTATTGTTACGTTTGGTAGGAGAGTACGATGGGCTTTTATGTTATCGTGATCGACCTAGTCGTCCTCGCTGTGATGATATTGCTCTATATTATGTGAGGCTTCCCTCTCATGACCATTCTGCTCTTGCTTTCCAGATGCTTAGATCTAGTGCACACGCTACGATGCGTGATCATCTCATGGATTTCATAGAGGTACTCTACCGAGTCTAGAGGATACAATCAAGACAAGAGATTATAACAACATCTTCTGAGGATACTATCGACACACGATCCCAGTCAGTGACCATTTAGTTACGACGGATGCACGAGAGTATGTTATATGCCGATGAGTAAGATTGCATGTATTCTAGAGAGTCATGGATGCTTGTCCTAGAGCCTCAGGTAGATTTTGGTACATCCATGGGTAGTAGGACCTATGTCGATCTTGATGGTCGGAGCACATACACGATGATTTTTGGTCTTCCATACAGACTTACCCCTAACCCTAGGTCACCTATTCCTAGTGCCATAGCCGAGCTAGAGCCAGTGTCTACTCATACAGTGAGATCACTGCGTAGAGCACCTCCAGGATTTCCATCTAGACTCATTGTATCACATGACACCATAGATGATTCCAGATCTAGGTTGATACCGGAGATTGACGCGTCTCTTGAGCAGTTATCATCGCGATATCTATGGATGGAGATTGCAATGAGCTTGAGACCACGATCCTCACAAACACCATCCAAAGTCACCCTTGACACGACAAGTGCCACACAACTAATCATATCGAGAGTAGAGCTACCACGTGCTATTGACATTAGAGAATTCAATGCACGACCCATTGAGCCACCATGGACGATGCCACCACATTGTGTATCCATGAGAGAGCATCCACGACCCTTGATAATAGTGCCTACCATACATTTTCTTACAGAGGCTGTTGCGACCACACCAACTTTCAGAGACATTCCATGATCACATGACCATGATAGAGTTCTGTCACACGAGATTACAGCTTTGATGAGTGACATAAGTCCTATGATGAGCAATGAGCTGCACACACTAGCTATTTCGTTAGCCATAGATAGACCCATGCTAGTCTTGTGTGGTGATTAGAGAGGATTATGTATATTTCATGATCTGAGCCGGACGAGTTTCTTTCAAAAACTTAAGGGCTTAGTTCAAGATAATCCCACACATAAGCTAGTGTGAGTTACACCTAGGCCAAGACTATCAGGATCCTTTAGAGATGAGTATCACGCGATGTTCTTTCCGATGCTTGAGATAGACTTATAGAGCATAGAGCCTCTATATGACTACGAGTCTCTAGATACACATACTCATCCTACACTGGTAGAGCTGCATAGAATTGAGCATACACCGACATATGTTGATGATTGTGGACATAGATATACACGAGAGTCTAGCACACCTTGCGAATCACCTCTGAGTGTGAGAACCATGCTATTGTTCAACTGAGATCCTCGAGAGCGAGTATATAGAGGTAGTGATCATGCCATCTATGTGTTGAACGTAGGATTGCAATATACACCACAACCAGTGCTAGATACAACATGCTATAGAGCTAGACTACCTATGATAGTTCCCACCTAGTTAGGTCATAGACCACCTCCTAGAATGATGAGTGATTATGTTCCTTTGTGAGGGATTCCTAGGAATATGCCACGAGATGTAGCTCTAAAGCCTAGCCTACCACCACAGAGTGAGCCTCATTGTTATGAGACTGGCCCCATTGAGTTGACAGATGTTGCTCATCACTTTGATGCATAGCAAAGTGACACACCATCGAGTGATTCACACAAATGTTGCCACACAGGCATATATTACTATTGAGACACGACCACATTCCTTCATCCTTAAGCAGGTAGATATGACTTGTAAGACACTATCACTTCAAGTTCCTATAGACCACATTGACGAGACCATTGTAGAGGCCACACCATAGATATCAGAGTCATTAGAGCCTAGTTTAGCCTCTAGACCCCAATGTATTTCTACTTTAGCAGGGCACACGCAGGATGCTAGTCATAGCTTGACTCATAGAGCTTACCATAGGACTAGACTTGTTTATGTTCCCCACAAAAAGAGCTTCATGATAGATGTTTGTCTCGTGAAGACACACTTGTGTGGATAGCAAGCCATAGAGAACATGAGGGTACACCACAGGGATGGATAGCTTCTAGACAGTCATGAGAGACACATGGATTTTATGAGGGGCATAGACATGTTTGGGTTCCTAGAGGTTGGGTAGTAGCACACTCCATGATGAGTACTCATAGCTCTTTTACACTTCCTAGAGCAAATACATTATAGCATACATGTCTACTAGAGCATATACATTATAGCATACATGTCTACTAGAGGGACCATGATAGGATATGAGACATTCACACAACAACGATAGTGGCCATCTTCTACGAGACGGTCTAGACCTAGAGTTAGCCCAACTAGATAGTCACGACCACATGTGAGGAGAGCCCGGAAAACTTTTGTTGAGATACCGTGGACATTGAAGATCTGGCTACCAAAGAGCCAACCACCTATCACACCATAGATTGATACGATCCCTAGTTCATTTGAGATTTCTAGTGACCACACTATTGACTTAGATCTTGGAAAGAGTCAGTCTTTGAGGGATCTTGAGCCACATAGTTCATTGACCATACAATCAAATGCTGATGTCATCCCTAGACCCATTACCTGTGCCACAAATTTTACCATTCACATGGAGCTAGGTGCTAGCCATCTGATGACCATTAAACAAAGAGCTAGGATATTGTAGAGTTAATTTTTTGGGGAGAGTTCTCTTATCCCTCCTAGTTGCATTAGACTCTTGACTTGTGCAGATTGATTATGGTGTACTAGACACATGCACATATACTAGAGACACTTTTTTTCCATTGGGTTTTTTCCCGCTAGGCATCTAGGTATGAGACCTTAATATATGATTTGTTTTTATTTGCATTTAGGTAATAAAACTTTCATTTCTATGCTGACACACCTTTCTCGGTGGTAGTGTTTTTTTGATGAGAATAGATGCAACCAAAGAGGGGTTGGAAAAGGGGTTCTAGAGAGAGAAAATCACTTTTTGACTGAGGACTACTTTTGGGAGGACTTTGGATAGTTAAAAATGATGTTTCAAAAGTTTTTGAAAAAAATTGAATTTTAGGGTTTTTTTGTGCATGTTTTGACTTTTGGAGGTCAATTTTGTTTTTTGACCATAAAATAGGTTTAGGGGGGTTTTAAGAAGATAAGATTTGAGTTTTGAAAATTTTGAAAAAATTCAAAATTTTGGAATTTTTCCAAAATCGGATGAAAAAGGAGGGAAGTTGGAGGTTCCAGGTGCCCCCGTCCACATCCCTCCCCCACTCCCCACCTTCTGACTAGGTAAGAGGCTATTGAGAAGTGTAAGACTACTTTGTCCCCCTACTTTTTTGAGGGCATAGAGTGTGTCCACCACCCTCTTTTCATTGGTTGGTCTCTAACCTTAATTCCAAAGGGTTCCTAGAGGGTTCATATTTTTCCTAATGGCGTATGATGTCTATCACCTCAGATTTCAGATATGTTTCTATTCTAAGTTCCCCTTATTATCAGCAACTTGTACATGTGTTTACATCAAAATTTAAAGCTCAAAAGTGTTCACAAACACACGTTTTTACTTTTTCCAGTCACAACCACTCCATCTTTTGGCTTTTGGTCCCCAACCTATGCCAAAACCCGAGTGAAGGTGTTACTAGTGTATAATGACCCTTTTGAACACACTGGTACATTCAATTCTCACAGCTTTGGTCTCTTTTTAGCCCTTGAGATATCATACGCGTATGATGTCTAACTTTGCAGATTTAAAATTTATTTGAACCATCCCAAATGTCTTCTTATGTTCTCAACAACCCTCAGCCATGCAGAACTTTTTTGTGAACGTTGCATTATTTCGACTAGATTTCAATGCAAATAAACAAATCAAGGAAATATTTATTGATGGACAACTCTAGATCGAGATCAAATCATCTACCTAAAGCTACTCCTAAACATAAAAATGGGATTTTGCAATTGCAATTGTGAGTTGAGACACATTTAACTGCCACACACTGACTAGCTAATGCTTTTATTACCTCATCAACCACTCAAACACCAAAACATATACAAATCTAAACTAAAAACCATCTACATGGGCAACCCAAGCAAGACACATTCTCCCTAGCACCTCTATATGGATCCTAGCTATACTGAGGTATAAAGAATACTCTGGCAATCTAGAGGGACTCTCACCTCATAGGATTGGTCTAAGGTCACCTACCTAGGGCTCTCGTCCCCGACAGCGGTGCCAATGTTGGTGGATACACTGCAAGCGGTCACTAGCATAGTGAGAATAAAACCAACAACTCTATGCCAGCTAATGACGAAGCTTAGCCCATAGGCACATGGAAACAAGAAGATAGATGTCAAGCACCTTCTCAACCTTCTAAGACAATCTCTACTCGAGGAAATCAAATCTAAACGTTTTATGCACTAGTAAAAGCAATTCAAGATGCTCATGCTATTGGAAACTAGACCAAATGCATTTGAAAAGTCACAAAACTCATAGGACACACTCTCCTCATCAAGAGATCATTAACCTATGGAATCTGACTGGATATCCTACCTCAAACCACCTCGTGCGACAATCGCGTATAATGATAGGTAGCAAAATGCAGGTCACCACTTTTTGTTTTATCTGGTCCTCATCCATAGCTCTACTTACCTCCGTGAACCCATAGGTATAAATTAATCACCAAACGGATACACGGTTTGCAAGAAAACTCACCCGAAAGCTCGTAGGATCTCGCTTCGTGAGATGACACCAGAATCATGCAAGCTTGGCGTTGGATTAAAGTTCGAGCTATTGCGAACGCATGAGCGGTGTTGCTTTCACAATGGAAGTTTTGTAGAGCGCGTAGGGAAGAGAAGAACTCTCTCTCTCTCTCTCTCTCTCACACACACACACACACACACAACGCACAATAAACTTGGGATTTGATTAATTCAAAAGTTGGTTTAGGGTTACAAAAATTGGCTTATATACAATTCCTCCTTAGAGGCTTGTTCCCACAAAGAACATTGGCCGCTCAAACATTATTAAAAATGTCATTCCGCTTCCAAAATAATGATACAAAAAATTGGGAAAAGCTCCTTCAGTGTTTGGCCGTCAAAAGGGTTTTGCATTCAAAGCAAGCACTAAAATGCACAATCAAATACCAAGCCCAAATTTTAATGCACACTCTCCATCAAGCATGTATGCATCATCAATGTAGCTCTCAAATGAAGCCCATATGCATGCCAAAAGCATTTTTCATTCAATGAAAGTGCCACACTATAACATGCAGAAGACAAATTATTAGCAGAAATAAGGTCATTTGTGCATAGACACAATCATAGCATACCATCAGTGTGTCCACACCATGCTCTTACATAGCATTTATGGCATACATAGGCAAAAAAAGAGAGGGTGCTAAACAAAAGATAAATTTGATGACAAGTATTACTCTCTTTTTGATTTATTATGAGTTGGTTAGCTCTAGCCCATAAGATTGATGCATTTTGAAGAACACACTTGAGTTAGAGAAGATAAGTCAACTCATAATGGAAAAATGTAATGGCTCATGAACTCAATACCCAAAACGAACCTCAAAGTTCACCTCAAATGTAATGGCTCATGAACTCAATACCTCAACGAACCTCAAAGTTCCCTTCTAAAATATGTTAGTGCACAAATGCATTTTTCATATACCTCAAGCATTACAAAAACTTATGCTCAATCATGCCTCTCAAATATCAATGCAATCCATTTTGGGATCTCATGTCATGACACAATAGTTACATCTCAATTAATGTTTCTGTGTTCTCATGTAGCAATTATACAAAGCAATGTACAATCAAAGAAAACATGTATAACGGCTATGTGTTAGCCAAATATCAAAATACATTACAGATTGCCCCCTTTGATAGCCAATGAAATCATCATTGTCATTTTTCTTAAGTGGTCAATGAAACTATGATTTTAGTCACAAATGCCAATATCTCAAAGCTAGAGCCAAATATCCCACATCATTTATGAATTTCATGGAAAAACTTTCAAATCATCATAATGAAAAATTTTAGACGCACATGCTCTCATTGTGAAAGCCAAATATTCAAAATTTCCATTAGTTTGTGATGTCCAATACCAATTTAAAACTCACACAAGTTGCTTTGTGCCAGAAGCCTGCTATTTTTTCACAAATTTCAAGTGTCTCCTTTTTTTATAAATTTCTCATTCGACAATGTCAAACCGGCTCATGGTCTATGCACACTTATCTTCTCGAAGATTGGGAAAAGCTCCTGTGGGAACTCCCCTTATTTTAAAAACAATGTTTTTCTTATATTAAGTCGGCTGGACAGAGAACGAGGTAGATAGGAAAGAGTGGGTTGGTGTGTGTTTTTATTGATAGTCTACAATGCGAGATATTCGTAAGCATGTGGCCAGAATACAGCTCGGTGTAGCCAAAGCAGGTGTGGGTGAATGAGTGCATGTGTGTGTACGTTCGCAGGAGTGAGTGAGCAACGTGAGGAGATCCATTGGATGGGTCACGGGTGTATATGCTTGCAAACATTGTATCTAGCAGTGCCATCTAAAGGAATTTGAGTGTGTGAATTTGTGCAAAATGAGGCCAAAAGGGCATTCTTCAACAACGGCAAGTGGGGCGGGTCGTGTTGCATGCAATGATCATGCAAGGATAGGGGCACAAGGTCATGGAGATCCACTTGTAGTAGAGTCAACAAGATTTACGATGGGTTGTGTGCCATGTGGCCTGATGTAGTGGGCCGGTTATTAGTGCTCAACAGTAGCAACACGGCTCTGGCTCTGTCAACACTGGCAAGTGGAGCACGGCTAACCCCGCATGGTGCAGCCTATGGTGCAGTGCCTGAACACATGGCGTGTGTGAGTGTGTTGTATTAGAGTGGACAACAATAGCATGGTGGTCCCATTTTGAGAGATAATCAGAGCGATTGAGAGAGAAAGAGAGTGTGTGTGTGTGGGTATGTGTTGTGGTGGGACATGTCGAGCCAAAGGCGGAAAAGGTGGACCAACAGATTGTCAAGATTGGAGGGGCCACGGATGGCGGGTGTAATAGGAGCTAAAAGTAGAGAGAGAGAGAGAGAGTGTGTGTGTGTGTGTGTGTTTTTGTGATGAAGTAGCAACAATGAGTTGTTTGCGTGTGTGGTCGTAGGAGCAAGGCCATGATCAAAGAATAGCCATGATTAGCGAGGCAAGTGGCTGGGTTGGAATTTTGAACCAAGGGCTGTGCCCAATGGTGAGCACGTTCCACAAGGGGATTCGGGTAGTGGGGCCAAAAAAGTGCCATTAGCAGCCAACCAACAACAAAGAGTGTCTGTGCGCACTAAATGTGATCCTGAGGGAGTTGGAGCATTGATTTCAATGTGAGATATGATTCGTTCATAGCACAAATAAGGGTGAGAAGGGCCACAACATGTAATATCATAGGGTCGTTTTTCTTTTTTCTAAAAATTCACTAAGAGCATGTTCACACTTAAAACAACATTGAGTGCATACACAATTTCCATTAAGCATGAATGATTTCTTAGTATCATGCTCATCCACAAATCAAACTATAATCCCAAACTTATGTTGTCATCGACGAATGAAAACATATAAGCTTTGATGTTCAAGCATGCACATAGAACTTTATCGTTCAATTTTATACCGCCTTCATGCAATTGATTGGCATGCAAGAACAAGATTAAGGTCATATTTCTCTTATAAAAAACGCCATGATAATCTCCTTCTTTTTGGCCTCAATCAAACTTTCATGCCCTAGTCTTGACCCTATTGATAGTGTACACACATAAATAGTGAAAATTGAAGCACAATGCCCCTACATATTTCTTCCAACTGGACATCATTGGGCCATAAGATTTTTTGTATTCATGCACAAAATTGGTTTGGAATACATCAATTCATGCACACAAGATGAGTAACCAAATCTTCTTTGGCCCATCCAAATCCAATTTGTCAATCATTGCAAGATAATTTCCTCATATTCAATGGGCCTAATCATCCAAACCCATTGGGGTTTTTCATTTTGGTTTGTATGCCCATACATATTCGATTACAACAACACATAGGCACACATCCAATGCAAAAAATTTACCCTATCCAATCAATTTGGTTACATCAACTCATGGTATTTCAAGAAATAATTCTCAACTATGTGTAATTGAGTCATCCCAATTCAATCAATCATACGCACACCAATCTTTAGGTATTTTAATCATCACAATGAGTAACTTAGACCAATCATTCGTCCCTAATTTGGATATCAAATGCCATTGAGTAGGCACACACACACACACACCCGAATCTAGACCAAAATTGTATGCAAAAAATACATCAAACGCACATTGCAATGCACACTTGATCAAGCATTAGCAAATACATGCATGCTCATTTAAAAAAAAAAAAGGATCCTAATTAGACCTAATCAAGCAATGCACACACTCAAAAATTAAGCACAAAGTTTTAAATTTGGCTCAATTGGCAATGCAATTAGTCATATCCATAATGCTTGCACACAAATTTGATGCACATTTCACAATCAAAAAGCATTTGGGTGCCTCGATTGACCATCAACCATGGAAAATCAAGTGGTCTTGAATGGACACACACACTCAAATTTTTGCCCAATTTCTTGGCAAATAGGCTTATCCAATGATTGAATTTGCCTAACATAAACATAAATTGCATGATTGTAAACTCATATATCATCGATTCCATCAATTTCTATGCATGCATACACTCAAGTGAGGTGCACACGCACTTGAATTTTATGGCAGTTTTTCCCCCTCTTTGGTGCATTACACACACATGAATTCTTGTTGAAAATCAAGATTAAACTTGACACACACATCATTCATTATTCAAAATGGAACATTAATTTCACTCCAATTTAATAACAAAATGAAGGTGACTTGATTTACACACCTAATTTTAGAAAGTGATTAGCACACATTGGAGTAATATTAAGAAATCTATTGTTCAATTGAGCAAATTAACGCACTTACGTTATCAACACATTTCAAGATATTTATTGCTCCACGCGATGATTCCACCTTGCACAAACATGTGTGGCTCTTCCAATTTTGGCCCACAAATTGACCATTGTAGGCCAGAAATCAACCATTCAAATCAATAGATTAGGCATGGATTAGCACAAAAAACTCGATAAAAGTGTTGATTCCACCTCTTATAAGGGGATTGAACATACATTACACATCAATGTTAGCGGTTAGGTTAGTAAAGTTGGTCAGAAATTAGTAAAAATTAGCATGGAAATGAAGCAAAATTAGTAATGGTTAGTGAGAATTTAGTGAAATTGGGGGTGGAATTTGGGGTTTGGGGTATTCACAACTAAAAAAGTAGCTTCAATTACTTGCACACTCATCATCAA
The DNA here is from genome assembly GCF_014529385.1 of Adiantum capillus-veneris. Lineage (NCBI taxonomy): Eukaryota > Viridiplantae > Streptophyta > Polypodiopsida > Polypodiales > Pteridaceae > Adiantum > Adiantum capillus-veneris. Next base: position 114,055,400 of record NC_140933.1, read on the forward strand.
ATTGCACTAATTTGAGTGTCACACACTCAAAAATTGACGAAATTAGTAGAAAAATTACTCTATTCTTAACATCCTCTTCTCACTAGCTTAGGATTTTGATCCCCGATAGTGGCACCAAATTTAGGGAGGTGTTGTAGCAATGGCCTAATTGCAACCCACACAAAATTATCATATTCGTGGATCGACAACCCGACTAGCGCTTTGAGGCACGAGCATCATAGAATGCATCGAAATAGAGGATTCAAGGGATCCTTCTATCTATCATAGAGAGAAGCCATGCAAGGGGATTCCTCTAATCAGCCACACATTCCTACTTACTAATCACTTGCACACAATCAGGTGATTGAAATTAACCTCTCACATCAATCACCCTAATCACAACTCCTAATCACACAACTACACAACATGCAATTAACATACCTACTCCACATTAGTGTGGCCATTCCGGTCCATCCCCTCAATGAGACTACATATGCACACACACTAACCACACACCTTGTAGAGAGAGATAAAGAGAAGGAAGGCATAGCCCTCGCACACCATGGCCAATGGTGTGGATAGAAGAGATTAACTCAAAAAGGGATTAGAGATCTAACAACACACTAATACAATCTCACTTCACATAATCAAAGACTAATAAGAAAGAAAGTGAAATTGATTATTATCCCATGAGACTCATGACCATCCACTCTAAAAAGAAGAGAGCTCACCCAAGAATGACTTCTCATTTAGCATAGGGATCTTTTATAGTTTTGGGCTTCAAGACCTTCAACTATGGGATAAAGTTGAGCCCTTTTAGCCTAAGCTTATACAATTTGGAGCTCCTAAATGATCCCAATATACAATGTGAATAGAAAATATTATGCACATCAACAGCACATCCTCAGCTTGGTGCATATCAGTGTAGAATGTGATAGCCACTTCTAACACCTTGCTTGCATGTATATACACAAAATTTAAGGGAATTTCTTCCCTTTTGTCATTTCAGAGCAAGCAACTACCAAAATGTACACGTGTATGTACATGCGATGAATTTTTTCTTGTTGAATGGGCTAAACCTAAGAAAATCAAGATTTAAAAGTGGATATCAACTCCCTAAAGCATAAGCTTTGGATTTGTAAGTTTTTAGTGACTTTTGAGTATGTACACCGATAGGTATGTACTAGATAGTCTAAATAATCAAGTTTAGTATGGTTTTGACATGTATTGGTCATTCAAAAGTGAAGTTTAGGCGTTTCTTGGTGGCAAAACTCTCTTATGTTTTCTTACTAAATAAAGTCCAATTTGAAATCTAAAAGCGCTTTCGAGATGTCCCAGTCAACATCATTATTGTGATCCAGTATGGGAGTTCTCATATTGTCTCTCATTGGCTGAAAACTCACTACATGCATTGGTGTTGGTGTAGGCAACACACTTATGTTTGTAGGCTTTTTCCAAGTGTTTCAAAATTGACATTCCCATAAATTTTTATCTTCGGACTTCCACTTCAGGGACTAGATCAAAAACATTAAAGTACTTGTCCAAGTACGTGGACTCCTCTACCCAAAGAGTGTACTCTCTTCCTTGAAGACATATAATATTTTAGTCTTCTTGAGGGTTATTATTCTTGAATTTTTCATTTGAAGTACTGATGTCTCTTGTCTAGATTCTCCTTAAATTATATGTCCATGCTCTCATTCTCAAGGTAAAATCTCTTGACCTGTAGAGAGCATGTGGGATTATGCCCTGCCTTTATGGGATGTGGAGGTACTTCTTCAAGTTCCTTTCTGCTTTGCACTTCCATTGCCCCTAATGATTGACCAAAATTGTCTACAATCTGTAAGTCATCAACTATAAAATACTATGTTCCATCTTTTCCTATGAAAGTATCATTTAAATAAACACCCACACGTGGTGGCATATTAAATTCAACATATGGTGATCCTTAACTCTCACGAAACAAAGCTTCCCATAAGACTCCATGTAGACCTTGAATTTTTGGATAAGATGACTTTTTAGCCTTGGGAAGGGTCAATCCCTACTATGCTACGTTCATTGACTTCTCCAACGTTCAAGTATTCTTCAAATGCCACTTCTAAAGAAGTTTCAAAAGAGGAAGCTACAGTGCACTCTTTCGTGATGATTAAGAGCACTCTAAATGGCACTTCCCTAAAGCCTCCAATTTGACAAACTATGAGACAAATGAGTGCTACTATATGAAAAGATATCAATGACCATAAAATTGCATGGTAGAGTAGCATATCAAACAACTGCCACACCACCTAGATACACACCAGCCAGCAAAATGGAGAGACAAAGGCCGATGCTAAAATAGTAGCCACCATTACCTGGAGAAGCACACACTCATATGAGTACATGAATTGGGCACACAAGGGAGTGGTAGAACTAAGTACTCAATGTGGTGAGAAATATTCATATGGATATGAGGAGTACTCGATAGAGAAAGGGTATCCAGAACCTACTTGTACTATGTTTTCACAAGAATTGATACCACAAACCCTATGGCTAGTGGACAACACTACTTAACGGACAAGCAAACTTTGTTGTTCAATAGCAATAAAAGGTAGAAAGGCCCAAAATGAGATTAAGGCAAGAGGACAAGCTATAAGGAGGATGCTACAAATGTCAAAGAGATCATTGGGTAGGGATTGTCCATTGAACAAGAATCCTACAAAAACATTGTACAAAACTAGGGGCACTAGTGCTGATAATATATTGCCCTTGAGTTTTGTATGTTGGTGGTTGTATTTGACCCACAAAGTCTATACCCCACTTAGCAAATGCACGTTCTCCTAGCATAGGTCACAATGGCATACTATCAATTCTTGTTGGCACCTTTGCTTTGCTGACATGAATCACATCATCGAAAAAATTCTTTGGAATTAACATCAAACCACCAGATGCCTACCATCAATATAGCCTTGGCCGTGGTTTCATGGTATAAATGGCCTCTTGCAAGAGCCGTGTGTGCTGCTTTAGGATAGAAAGATACTCCTCTTAATTGGCAGATAGTCTAAGTTTTTTGTCCTTTCCTCATAGATAGAGTTGATTCCCAATCATTGCATAGTTGGTTGCTTTATTATCTATTTCTCTTCGTCATCATTTACTCATGTCTTAAGGGAATGTTTTGTTGGTCAGATATTCCACCAGATATTTACTCCATTGTGGTGTCAATGAAATTTAAAATAACATGGAATGGGGTATGGTGGATTCTTCCTTACATTGAGAGTAGCTATTCACATAATCATGAACGTCTTTTTTCATGGTAGGCCAATAAACCCCAAGCCAAGTCAATTGTTGTATGATTTGGTCTTTTGCAAAAATGCATTCCTGCCACCACAATATGAGCTTGGCTCAAGTAAGTTGCTTGTTCTTCTGGGTTGAAGCACAAAAGCAAAATTCCATCCTTGTTCTTACGATGTACTCTTCCAGCTAGCAATTGATATAGAGTTGATTTCTCCATCAATCGTGGTGTAATAGGAAGTGGTATTTGGGAATCTACTTGCACTATGGTCATTAGGGACACTATGTGTTCCAACCATCTAAAAATCATTCCACAAAGAGCAGATAAGCATCTGGTAAATCATCATCTACCCTCTTTGGTGCTTCCCCTGAGGGGATCCTTGACAGATGATCTGCTCTTTGGTGCATGATGCCCTTTTTGACTATCGTTGTAAAGTCAAATTTAAGTAGGATGATGAACCATCTTACTATTTTTCATGTATTGCACAACTTGTTCATCAAATAGAGTAAGGCTTGATGATCCACAAAAAAGACAAACATGTTAGCTAACAAGCAATGTCAAAATTTCTTGACTGCGTACACCATTCCAAGAACTTTCCTCTCAGTGTTAGTGTAATTCTTTTCTCATAGACATCCAATGAACATAGGATTCTACATGTATGTATTTCATGATGAATATGTATACATCCTATGGCCTTAGGGCCATAGGATGATCTATGTAGATGTTTTGTGATGAGTGTGTATTCATACTATGGCTTTAGGGCCATAGAATGCTATATGTATGTGTTTCATGCTGAGTATATATACGCCCTATGGCCTTAGGGACATAGGATGCTATACGTAGGTGTTTTGTGATGAGTATGTATACATCCTATGGTCTTAGGCCATAGGATACTATATGTAGGTGTTTCATGATGAGAATATGTATATCCTATGGACTTAGGCCATAGGATGCTATATATAGGTGTTTCATGATGAGAATATATATATTCTATGGACTTAGGGCCATAGGGCTCTATATGTAGGTGTTCTATGATGAATTTGTATACAACATAGGATGTTATATGTCGGTGTTTTATGATGAGTATATATACATCCTATGGCCTTAGGGCCACATACACTATATCTAGGTGTTTCATGATGATTATATACATCCTATGGACTTAAGGTGATAACATGTTATATTTATGTGTTTCATGATAAGTATATATAGACCCTATGAACTTAGGACCATAGGGCTCTATATAGAGGTGTTTCATGATGAATATATATACATCCTATGGCCTTTAGGCCATAGGGTGCTCTATATAGGTGTTTCATGATGAATAGTATATATACATCCTACTGGATTAGGGCCATAGGGTTCTATCTATAGGTGTTTCATGATGAGTATACTAATACATCCTATGCACTTAGGGGCATAGGGTGTTCTATATAGGTGAAACAAAGAGTGTCACATAACCATGACCGAAGGTCCATAGAAGGCCAAGAAGGGCAAGCAAAATGCTCTTTGTTAGGCATCACAAAGACAAATCCTATGGACCTAGGTCAATGTGCTCATGTTGCATGCACAAATATAAACACATTTTTGTTCACAATTGTATGTTTTTGTCATATGTGTGATTTACGCTTGGATCCATAAAGGTGTAAAGGTGTTTTTAACGCCAGCCAACACGTATACAGATACGTAACAATTGCACGCTTGAATATGCAGGTGCAATTGTGTCGCAAGTGACATAAATGAAGAGTACACATATATAAAGAACAAATACGCACTAGTATAATTGCATGTGCGTGTATACCCATAATGTTTTTGAAAAGATGCATATTTTGTTGAATAATTATACATCTATATTAAATATTAGTGCATTTACATGCCACACATTCAAATAAAAAAGACAACCCAATAGATCAAATTTTAAAACAAAATTCAAAAATTCAAAATTTTAAAACTTTAAAAATTATTTTTTTTGAAAATTTTGAAGTCTTTTATAGGGTTGCCCCAAACTTTGGTATAATGGGGTTTAAGCTTCAAACCCCTTGATTGAAATTGTGCAAAAAAATAACGCACATTTTTCGAGCAAGAATCTATTATTCTAGCTATTTTAAATGTTTTTTTACTATGCAATTTTCAGCCCTCAAGTTTGAATTTACTTCATGGGTATTGTTCCACTAGTAGTGTTGAGATATGGACACTAAACAAATCTTGTGCCAACATTTTTGGAAAACAAGAATTGTTTTTTCCAAAAAGCTCTCAAAATTTCAGAGCTGAAATCAGCTATGTCTCATAGTGAGAAAACGCCTTAAACTCTGGCAATTTCACTTGCAACAAGCCAAAGCATGTTAGCAGCCCCTAAATTCAAACTTTGAAATTTTAATTTTAACCTAACCATATCTCTCTCCCCAAAAAACTTTTGTTGTGTTTTCCTCTTTCACTCTCTCCCATTTTCTTACACATAGCTTGCACAGATCTGTGCTTCCCTCTCTCTCTTCCTACACACACATCATTTCCATCATCAATGTGGTTGTTCCCTCTCTCTCTTTGCAAAGACGTGCAATGGCAAAGAGACTGTTTATTTGCACTGGTCTGCATGCGACCGTCATCGTCTCCTCCAATACACAAATCTGCAATTGTGCCACCACCACCATCGTCGTTGCCACCGCCGCCACAACCACTTTCCATACGTCCCTTTTCCTTTCTTCTCTTTGTACAAATTTGTGTTGGTAGTTTGGCACAAATTGCTCTTCATCTGTGCTCAAATTGCTCCCCGATTTTTTGGGTTGAGGTGACTCTCTCAGCCTCCCTCTCCCATGCTTCACTGAGCTTCCTCTCCAACGCTTATCCATTTAGAATCCCGATTCAAGAACGCTCATAGATATCATCGTTAAACTTGCTCTTTTCTAATTACGTTTAAATTACATTCTAGTTACTTTCTAACTAGGTTCTAGATTGAATCAAATTCATCTCTCTTGTAGCTCAAAAGAAAAGAAAAACAGAAAACTCTAAAATAAGAAAAACAAAAGAAACAAAATCCATCGCTATGGATACCTGCAATGAATAGAGGGTGACGTTGATGCAGCCAAAGTTGGTCCGTGTTGGGAAATGTACAATGCAACGCTGTGTATGCTGACAGGTGTATGGTAAAGGGCTAAAGCGGGTATAAACGCCCTGGGTAGGGTAGAGGCAGCGAAAATGTATGCGCCAGGGGGACCTACAAAGTGGGATGATTGGGATGGAAAGTCAAGGTGTTAAAAATGTGGAAAATGTATATGAGAATGTAGTGCTTGATATGCTCTAGAAGCCCATCCAGACGGCTTGTCAAATGGAGCCATGGTATGAAAGTTCTGCCAGTTTAAAGCAAGAAGGTCTTGAAGATATCCAAGGATAGGATAGGTGATGACGTGTGGTTAGAGCTGAGGGTAAGTAGATAGATGTGTGGAGCTTGAGTTGTGGAGCATGCTGATCTTCTCAGATTGTTAATCAGAGCTGCAGAGAGAAAGATATGGGCAGTTGAATGTTTGTCATAGACTCGTTATGGGCCAACTTGCCCACATTGGGGAAGTGTGCCTGTGGAGAGATTTTGGGCCTCGACTGGGTTCTAGAATTTCATATGCACTGCATGGAGTTAGCCAGAGTTTGCGGCTTGCCAACTGGAGTCAGGCGCATTGAGATGCGCCCACTTCAAATTGACAGACAATCGCGGCAAGGGGACGAACTTGATTTTTTTTTCACTTTTGCGACTTGCCATTGAAGGGTGTGAAGTGGTCGGAATGCGACAAAGCTCTCAAGTTTGAAGTTGGAAAGGATGTGGCTTAAAGAGAGGGGAGTTCAGCCAACTCAAGCAAACAGGGCACTAGCGGCAAAGGAGGCTTGTGTTAAGACTTTTCCTTGGCTATCTATATATTCTAAATGTAAAGAGGAGGATGAGCTAGAGTTTTTTCTCATGAGTCACACGAAAGGTCCAAAAAGGAAAAGGGAACAAAAGAAAAGCCTTGGATGAAAAGGAAGCAATAGCCCCCGGAGCTATTGCTTAAAAAAAAAAAGCTTTTTTTCCCTTGTTGAGGATAAGGTGCAGTGAAAAAAAGGACAAGGCAGCGGTTTCAAAAAAAGGAAAGAGCTTTTTTTTTTTGCAAGAAAGGGGAATTGGGTAGAAAAGAAAGGGGGAAGATTTCTGCGCTCGATGGTTGAAGTGGACATGGGATGTTGATGTGGAGCATCTCGAAATGGCAAGGGCTTTGGAAGAGAAAGAGCCAACGAAGGTTACCAAGAGGAGAAGCTATTGACAAAGTGAAGCTAGTGGTGAATTTTCTCGTCGAGGTGGGTACCAACGGGAGTCGAGTTTGGAGGGAGGCATGTGCCCCTCTATATGAAGTGGTGATGGCCGTGGCGCATCCAAGAGCAAACCATATAGATCATGTACATGGGTTTTTTCTTTGAAGGAGAATCTGTCATTTTCGGTTTTTGGCTTCATCTCTCTCCCCTTCCCCTCTTTCTTCTTTGCTCGTCTCTAAGGTGTGTAGCGTGTGCGCCCCTCCCCGGACCCCGGTGTGTGTGAGAGAAAAAGGAAGAGTTGGAAGCAGGCAAGATCGGTGTGATCATTGCCTAGCAACTGTGCAGGTTGTGTGTGTGTGTTGGGAGAAGTACAGGGGAGGCCTTGCTAGTGTGATTTTCTTTTTTTGAAGGTGTTTTTGAGGCGACAGGTGTAATGTGAATACCCTGAGCTATATAGGGGCCGTTGGTTGTGTGTCAGGTGTGTTCTGCATTCCCCCTCTCCATCTTCTGGTGCCCCCACCAAGGAGCACACTGATTGCTCCTATGAGTCCGTGATTCAAAATGTCGTAGAGTGCTGGTCCGATTTTCTATGGTGATGAAGATGCAAACAAATGATTGCTGGATTTTGAGTTGTTCATGCTGTCATTGCAAATGTAGAGTGAAGAAGAGAAGGTGCAAACAGTGCTGTTCGTGCTGCACGGTAATGCAAAGGTATGGTTTGATGGTTTGGAAGCTAGAGGCAAGCATAATTGGGTTGATTTTTGAGAGCAGTTTTTGATCCAATTTTGCAAGGTGGTTTCCGCCGTTGAAGCAGATGCAAAGATGAAGGGTCTATGACACGATGTGGGTTAAAACTTTGATGCTTTTGTGAATAAGTTGTAGGATTAGACCCATGGTTGTAGGCCATGGTTTTAGAGGACCAATTTTTTTTGAATTTTTTGATCCTATTCTGACCCACCCATAGTCCACATGATTCTATCATAGGTTTTTTGTTACCTTGTACATATTATGACCTTCATGGTTCATACGAGCTCTTGTATATACTTGGTTTTTTTGTGTATTATATCACATGTACATTTTGAATAAAGCTAGCTTGTTTATTGCTTGATCATTGCAATTCAAAATGAGTGCAAAGTTTTCTTTGCTTTAAGTAAGTGATAAGTTGAACGTATAAACAAAAAAGATATTTATTTAGTTCTACTAATCTCCACTACTTGATCACATGGTAACACTCACAGAAATAGCTTTACACAAAACTATTATTAAAGCAAGTCCAACTCCATACCTTCAAGGGAGAAGGAACCAACTTAGAGCGCAACGTAGAAGCATGTCTTGATGCTATGGATGACTTCTTCCTAGTTGCGGGGACTACCCAAGAGAATTAGGCAATTTCAGGTATATTCCATCTCATTGGATATGCCAAACTTTGGTGTAAACAACATTGTAGAGATAATCCCACCAATAGCCCATCCTTGGAAAAGATGAAGCAGGCAGTCAAAGAATGCTACCTTCCTCCTGCACACTAGGCTATTACGATGAATGAGTTTTTCAATTTATGTCAAGTAGGGCTCTCATTGAAGGAGTATTACACCAAATTTGTGTCCTTACAATGCGATGCTCCCCAGATGATAATGGAGCAGTAGATTGCTCGTTTTTGTTAAGGTCTCAACAAACCCTTGAGTACACACCTTGAAGCTATGAGGCCTACCTCAATTCAAGATATGTAATAAGAAACCAAGGGCTCATTTAGTTAAGGCTAGTAGATTTATGATGGGTTTACGCAGGGGAAACAAATCTATATAATTAAACTAAGCAAAGTTGAATACTAAGAGACCGATCAACTTCCAGGGTCACTTTAGGAATTTTCACATGTATTTCCAGAGGATCTCTTGTATTTACCTCCCCCAATGGATATAGATCACGAGATAGAAACCTTTTCGAGTAGTGAACCATGACTAAAATAATAGCTTCAAAAACTTATCGACTAGGGGTTCATCCGACTAAGTACTTCACCATGGGGAGCACCCGTTTTATTCCAAATGAAGAAGGATGGATCCCTACACCTTTTCTTAGATTATCGAGGTCTGTTGGCGGGTACGTCGCGAGCGGGCGCTAGAATAGAGAGAACTAAATCAACAACTCTATGTCAGCCGAGGGTGAAGCTTAACCCGTAGGCGTATGGAAACAAGAAGATGGGTGTCAACCACCTTCTTGACCTTCTAAGACAATCTCTAATCGGGGAAATCAAATCTAAGCATTCTTATGCACTAGTGAAAGCAATCCAACCTACGATGCTCATGCTATCCGAATCTAGACCAAATGCATTCAAAAGGTCAGGAAAGTCACAAGATATACTCTCCTTATCACAAGATCAATACCCTATGGATCGTGACTTGATATCTGACCTCCAACTACCTCTTGCAAAAATCGCGTATAAAAACAGGCATCAAATAACAGATTTCCATTTTTTATTGCACTTGGTCCTAGTGCGTAGTCCTACTCTCCGTGAATCCATAGGTGCAAAGAACTCACCAAATGGACACCCGGTTTGCAAGAAAACTCACCCAAAAGCTTGTAGGAGCTCACTTCGTGTTGTAGTCAAAATCACACACTCTTGGCATTGAATAGAAGCCCTCACCATTGTTAGCACAATGGTGGTGTTGCTTTAGCAAAGGACCTTCCATAGCGCGCGCAGGGAAGAGAAGAAGTCACACACTCTCTCTCTCTCTCTCTCTCTCTCTCTCTCTCTCTCTCTCTCTCTCAGACACAACGCACAGTGAAAACCCAATTGATTAATTCAAAAGTTGCATTTAGGGTTACAAAAATTGACTTATATACATTTCTCCTTAGAGGCTTGTTCCCACAAAATCTAATGGCTGCTGAAATATTACAAAAAGTATCATTCCGCTTTAAAAAATAATGATACAATGTATTGGGGAAACTTCTTCTGTGTTCTGCCATCAACACTCCCCCCTTTCGTATCCATGTCGTCCTTGACATGAATGATATTTCTCTCTTGCTTCAGTGAAAGCTGTCTTGCTGTCAGTGGAAGCCTGGTGGTTTTAGCAGCTTTAGGTACAATTTGTACCTTATATTCCCCAAAGTGACCGCTGGGCCGAATATTTTGGTATTCATACGTAAAGAAACCCGTGTAGAGAGCTTCCTCAAAAGCTTGCATGTGTTAGCTGGGCAGAAACACGATTCTCTGATACAGTAAATGTAAAGCCTCTAGAGATGGCTATTTTGACAAATCATATGTCATTGCAGTGATAGTGTTGCCCGTTGATATGAGTGTAGAATCTGTGGCTTTGGAAGGTGCGCACACTTCAATGCAAGTCAATAATGTTTTGCAAATTTTTTTGATCATGATGCATGTCAAGTCTAGAGAGCCAACAAAAATCTTAATGGTTTCCTTCAGGGTTTTTACCATATAAGAGACACATATTCTCTCTCCTTCCTTGGGTGGTGGCATAGAAGGGTAGTTAAGCCAATTTAGATGTTGCTTTATGATTCTGAAATGATTTTTCCAAGTGCGGACACGAGGGACTGGGAAAAATAAGAGGTCATCTCTGATGATCTTTAGGGCCTCCACCAAGTATTTCAGAAATCCTGGGTACTTTAGGAGCCGGGTTTTTCTCCATCTTGGTTGAGAGTCCACCACTTTAGCTGCAATCTCTGTATTCTTGACATCTCCTTCATAGATTGGCTCTGTAGCTTTTGCTTCAACACTTTTCTTTATTATTATCACCTCATACTTTAGGAGAGGATATGTGAGTGTGGGTTGCATCCATTTCTCCCTAAGCACATTTGCGGCTAGCCCTTGGACTCCTACAGAATGTATTCCCATTCCAAGGCTGCCTTGTGGTCTTCTACTATGGTCTTTTCTATCAAAAGTTGGAGGCGTGTCTCCTCCTTTGCGGTCAGTGATTGTGTTTCTTCTACCACAATATCCACTTGTTCTTCCTGGTGATGCTACATATCTTCAGCACCCTCAGGAATTTCCATGAGTTCATCTCTGGCATTTATCTTTGATTCACTGGGCCCTAGTTCTGATTCCTGTGTCCTTGAGTCTGCTATCTCCTTCTGTAAGTCTATGATCTATCGTTGCATCAGTGTATCGTGTTTAGTAGCCTCTTCTACTACGTTAACGATCATCTCTTGCAATGTTGCCAAATTCTTTTGGAGTTCTTCATGTTCTTTCTGGAGAGCTTGGTGTTCTGCTTTCATTTTTTCTTTGGTAGCTGGAGACCCTTCTGCCATATGCATTTGCTGTCTTTTTTCTAGCCGTAATTCCTTTTGTAGGGTGGTGATTTGTGCTTGCAAGGCTTGTATAACTTGAGTATCTGCCCTTGCACTTGTTCGCACCGCCCTTGGTGTTGCCCTCAATCTTTTGATTGTCACGTCCTGGAGCTCTAATTTTTCTTTTAGCTCCAACACTTTGTCTTTTGCTGCTTCTAACTCATCTTCAACCTTATCTTTTTACTCTTGGAGAGTCTTGACTACTCTTGAGACCTCTACCATCTCTAGTGTGAGAGTGTCTCATTCGCTCTCAACCTCCCTTATTGTAGCAGTGAGAGTTTTGAGCTCCTTCTCTGCTTCCTTGGCTTTACATGGGTATATTGTACCAAGTTTGAGAGGTTATCATGTTCCATTTTCACGTTATCATCCCTGGTATGCAACATACTATTCTCTTCAGCAATGGTAAGAGACCGCGTCCTGACTCTATCCAGTATTTGATAGGCGGCTCTTGTGTCATCTTCATTTGTTGCTACCAAGTTTCTAGCTATTGTCCTATTGATAGGGCTAGCCAATGGAACCTAATGACATGAATTGATCATTACTCCTACAGGTGGTACTCTCCACGGGCTGGCCAATGGTCTCGATTGAGGCACTTGAGGGACGTGAACCAACCCTAGCACTCCAGGCTGTGGGGAGTATCTTTCTGGAGCTACTCTTTGTGTCTCTTGGTCTGCATTTCTCTCTTCACATTTATCAGCTTTGTCCTGACCTGTGGGGAGATCTTTTCTCTCATGTTTCTCATTTGCAGCCCATGGTGGATTAGGAGTTCCGTAAACAATTGTTGAAGCCTCTGCCATAGTGTATCCGACTTGAATGAGGTCTTTATATGTGTTTCTTTCATCTTTATCCTTATCCCCAGGTGCAGGTGTGGCCTCTTCTGTTGCTCTTGGTGATGACTATGGTTTGGGTGTAGAGGGTTTTGGACTTGGAGGAGAGGTGGCAGAGTTTGGTGGTGAAGGTGGTGTTTCAACTTTTGTCCTCTTGCCCTCTTGATCCTTCTTCACTAGTGTTTTCAACATTTCCTTCACCTTTTTCTTGATGTCTTGCACCTCCTCCATTGTGAAAGGCTCTAAGTTTTGCTGCTCAAGCACTCTTTCCGTCTCTTCATAAGCCTGTATGTAATGATCAAACTGGTGCTCTAGTGGTCTAGAGGAGCTTCCCTTGACTTTTACCGGGTCTAACACCTAGTATTCTTCAAAATCTCCCTTTAGTGCTCTTTTTGCTATGAACTACTCAATCAACCTCTCAATCCAAGTGGCTTTTTGGATGTGTGTTTCCTTGGGTTTGGATTCCTTGGCCGTTGCTACTTTTCCTTTCTTCCTTGGTGGCTCCATAGTCTCTTCTTCAGGCACAGTTTCTAATCTTCTTCTTAGTCTTGTGGTGGCTGGTGGGTCTGTTGCACTCACTGGCTCATCTTCAATATCCGTATTTAGTTTGAACCAATCATTCTATGTTGGTGGCTCTAGCCACTGTCCTTCAACACCGATTGCTTCATATGCAATCTTTGTCAAGGTTTCCCCTCCTCCAATGTACTTAGGCTTTTCCATGCCCATGCAGATATTGGGCGTAGTTCACTTCTTTGGGTATGCTGATTTTCAATGCCTAGGTGACAGTTGTTTCCACTTCATGGGAGAAGTGGTGTATTTTTGTGGCCTCTGCAAACGTGGAAGTATTGGTTGTAGAGCTTGCATATCTTTGTAGCTCTTGGGTCCAGCAGGTCTTCAAATGTTTGATTAAGCTTATTTTGGGCGTAGACCTTTACTTTGTCTCTTCTTTCCCAAATTGAGATTCCCTTATTATGGATCCCAAGTGCATCTTCTATGGTTTGAGGTGTGATCAAAGTTTTTGTCTTCTAGCCATCTAAGGCCATGATCACTGCCTTGCCGTCTTTTTGATTCGCATTGACTAGCTCATGGAATCTCTGAACATCCACACTTGCTGGTGGTACTGTGCAAAAGTTATGGAGGTCTGCTCTTTCTAGCTGGTTGAGGGTTTCTTCTTGGTTTGCCAATTCTAACATCTCTCGTGGATTCATTGGGATATTCTCTGTGTTGCCTTGTGGGTCTTTGAAAGTGCCCTGATATACTGCCACTCCTTCCTTTTCTAATGTAGCCTCATCTACGTAGGCCTTAGCTGGCTTGAGAGTCTCCCCTGGCAGTGTGTAGGGATCACTAGCCATAATAATGTCCTTTATAGACATTCTTTTCTTCCTTGCTGGTGATTTACTGGTCTCCATAGATCCTGCAGACACTTCAAGTGCGAAAGTTAGCTAATCTTGCACTTTCTCAGTTTCTAGCTGTTCAAATGACTTTTAAATTGAAAAACACGCCAATTAGGACCTAAGGGTGCAGTGCATATGGTCATGATTGCTTTTGGGTTTAGATTGATCTTGGGGGTTCACCATTCAGTACCCCCCTATATAACGTGCATTCGCAGGGTATTAAAAAAAACCCGCTTGTAACATTTCTAAATGAATAAAATGACCCCTTCTTTAAGGATTTTTTTTCAAAGTTGAATATAAGACCCCCTTATTTTAACATATCTGTATTAAATTGCCTAATTTTTTCACATTTTAAAACCCCTCCTTTCGAACTCACGTTATACATTAACATGATTACATAGTGCACCCCCCGAGAGATTGATGCTGTGAGACATTATACGCGTATAATGTAGTGCTCAAAACAGAATGATATTTTACATGTGCATAGCTCTCATCATGTACTTCATGATTATATGCCTGGATTTCAATTTCAATGTCATCTGGGCAAGCTATGACCACCAGAATTCCCTGCAAGCTTGAAGCTAGATTTTGGCATAGTTTTGAGTATATGAGGCTCAAATGGGATGAAATGAGGTAGATGCTCGCATAATCATGTTGTGGAGGCTTAGATGGATTGAAGTTAATCTTCAGGTTCATTTCCAATTCAATGAGACATCATTGAATTGGAAACATCATACGTATATGATGTCTATTCTGTCAATGAGACATCATACGTATATGATGTCTATTCTGTCAGGTCTGAAGTGTAAGTGGTCATTGGCATGGTATATCCTCCTATGATATTAGAATTTGATTTTGGATTCTCCTCCTACACCTGGAGCCAAATTTTAGTTATGGAGCTTTAGATTCCGATATTGGCGTTAAGATAGGTAAAAAGCCATAGAATTTGATGTGACTCGAGCTTTGGGTTAATATTGTTGGGATAAAGGCCTTAGAAGTGGAAATTTTGCCCAAAACTGTCATTTGGCAGCTGGGAGACATTATACGCGTATAAAGTCTTCATAGACTTTTCTGGCTTAGACTTCCTCCGTAGCTTCCTTTGGTAACTGGGACTCCCTTCATCTACTCTGATTATTATTTGGAGGTGGGTTAATTGGATGGGGCCTAGAATACTCCTTTGGAGGGATTTTTTGATTTTTTATCTCCCATTGGTCATAACCTAGCCCAAACTTGCCCAATTTGAAGGTATGAATTGTATACAAAAAGGTTCACAAGCATGTGCTAAGAATTTCTTGGTTTGGCCTCTACATAATAGTTTAGACATTATACGCGTATAAAGTCTCCTGATGCAAAACAACATGAAATTCCACAGGCAGCTTGTGTATGGCTTGTGTAAGGTGTCCTTGACCTCTGATATGAATTTGAACTTGTGAATTGTGTAAAAAGGCTTCAAGAGGTGTCATCACTCATGATTCCGTTCTTTTGAGTGAATGAAGGTCAAAACACATCCATTTGTGATTAATTTGTGTTGGGGGACTCACGATGATGTGTTCAAAGAGCTAGAGGCTTCAAAACCAAGATAGTCTGTCATGTTAGGGTTGGTAGATACGCGTATAATGTCTATTTAAGGATTCTTGGCCCAGACTTGTTGCTAAGGTTGATCATGATGTATATATGGCTTTTATAGGTGTACTCATGAAATTGGATAAGTGCTTTTGATCTCAAGGCCATTAAAACAGTATCTGATGTGAATAGTGATAAAAAGTTCCCAATTTTGTCCAAACTTGGGGTAGAGGTGAGGTGTGATAGGCTTAAAAAATCTGGATGGTCAAAATGTTGGTAGCACTTCTCTGTGAAAAAATTAGACTTTATACGCGTATAATATCTATTTTTGAAAAATGCATTTTTGAGCATAGGCATGTGATATTTAGGCCATGTTTATGCTGTGTATAAAATTTTACATGATTTGAAGCCCTTTTGATAAGTCTCAAGCCAAAAATGAAATTAGGCTAAGACTTTGTATTTTTTGGCTCTTGGGTACCTTTATTGGCTCAAAATATGATGAAATCTTATGTACTCCATGTAAAGGGTATGCAGAATGGTTTGGTGAAGTCATGTAAGTGTTTCTTGTGCCAAATCTGTCTCTGAGACATCATACACGTATGATGTCTTCAATGATAAAAACACGTATGATGTCTTCAATGATAAAAACTGGTTTTGATGCCTTGAGGTGTTTTGAGATTGTGCCCTAAACTTGCTAGCTGATTTTCACTTTAAAAAGTCAGTTGTTTAGTTTTGAAACTCCATTCTTGGCATTTCAGTCTCTGAAATAGATTTCTTCATTGTGGACGTGTTTTTGCAAAGATTCTTCTTGATCTTTAATTCCCCCACATGTGGGTGCTGTTGGGCACCCTGCTATGGCCATGATGAATCATTTGAACTCATAGATGCCCTTTTTGGCGATTTGTCGCTCAAATAGCATCTTTTGCTAAGGAGACTATCGACGACAATTTTTCTTGGAGTTTGACCTTACATGTTGGTTGTTGATGATATGTCGATGACGCCTTTGAAGTTTGGTGGCAAACAGACACCTAGCTCGATCATGAGGCCCAAATGATGCTTTGTGGTTCCGAAGCCTTGCCCAATGTTTTTTTTGATGATCGATTTGGGTGGAGGTTCTCTTGGCTTATCAACATTCTTGAGACGTATCTTCTCATGAAGTTTCGCATCGTTTCGACGATTCTTTCTCGATCAGTCTGTGTAGTGCCCGAAGAGGTTAGGGTTTTTCCGGTTGACCTAAACCCGCATTGGAGGTCATAGAGGTGTTCTTTTAGGTTAGGATTAAACCCTCGTCAAGTCTTGTAGCAACCAGTTGGGTAGTTGATGCGTTACGTGCCCTTTTCAGTTTCTTCCCCACGAAGCCACATTGCCGTTTTTCAAAAAAATTTGCGGCAAAGAGAGTGTAGAATAAAAAAAGCTCATGGTAATGAGTCTACCTCTCATATTTTGCGCCGATCGGTGTGTTGTGTGCATCGTAGGGTGTCACAGAAGATCCGATCGCTCTTGGTCTCTCAAGCTCACTCTCACTTGTGAATAGAGAAAATGAGCTATTAAGTGGGCCCAAAGAAACTTATATGAGGGTTCCTTGGACCACTTTTTACCAAATTTGACATGTGCTCCTATCTTGTTGTGAAATGTACTTTAGGCTCAATTTTTTTTTCATTTGGATTCCCGTTGCTCTGTTTTCAAAAACATTATCATTTAGACAAAAAATCGACCAGTTTGGCTTTCCACAACTTTTCACATATTTGCACCCCGTCTTCACCATACGCTGTCAATCACTTATTGATCACTCCTATATTTTTCTTTTGTCCCCATGTCGTCATTTCACCTACTTTCTCCATTTTTCTTTGTTTTTTGCTTTAAAAAAATCAAAAATAAAGAAAAATATCTAACTTGACTTGGAAATTATCGAAAAATTAAGATAATTAGATAATAGCATAACAAACCACTATATATATCCATCTGTAGTATTTTTGGCCGGATTGCTACATTTTCTCACTTTTTTTTTGTGAAAACTATGATTTTCATATATATACATACACCTAGAGGCTCATCTTGGTGTTTGTCATCTGTCATCTATTATTACACAATATTCAAGGGCATATCTACTCGGTTTTACCAAAATACTCGTAATTAATGCAAAAACCCATAAAATCAAGAAAAACAGTGCCCTTTGTTCACTTATAACGTGTCGGTTCCTCCCCCCTTCCTAGTCGAAGTCCTCCTAGACAAGAGTGTTGCGCCCTCGGGCATGTGATGTGTATGGGACTTAGAAAAGTGCTAATGTTGGCCATGTAATGTGGCCCTATATACATACTCAAGCGATGCATGGAAAAATTAATGTTGTGCACGAGGAAGGTATAAGCCTAATGCTTATTGGCAGTCGATGTTGAAGCTTTGTATGGAATTATGCTCCTGGTGAAGTTGTTTAAACAATAAGACCTCTAGTATTCTTGCTCTTTCTTTGATGGTCAATAGACTTTGTGAAGCGGCCAGGCTACTCATTGTTTTTGGATCCGTGATTGTTCTTTGCTTAGGTTTCCAAATCTGAACTTTGGGTATTAGTCGACTGGAACTTGCCGTTGTTTCTTTGTGGAAATTGTGTATTGGCAATTCTTGAGGTTGTTGCTTTTGATTCTAGAGTCTTGTATGCTGGCTTTGAACTATGAGTAACTTCTTTCGTACCCATATCTATTTTTGGCAAGAGTTTGGTTTTGGCTTCCTATTTGTATGAGACGTCATTGGAGAGCTACCTGCAATTTTTGGTTGCTCCTCCTTGGCCGCTTGATCCTTCCTGACCCAAATCTGCTTGATAGCTTTGTTGTACATACTATGTTGTTTTTGTTGGGATGTTCTTTGGTGACTTCTGTTCTCTGGATTATGATATATCGTGCTCCCATTGTAGACTAGAGTTTTTGCCTTATGGACTTGCTCTTCCTGCCTTGAATTGTTCTTTGGAATCCATTGCTGGACAATGGGTGCTTGTAAGGGCTGCTTTCCTTTGTCCGCCGTTTGCGGTACTGATTGTTTGTTTGTAGCTCTTGTAGAGAAAGGAACTTGCTGTTTTTTTGAATTAGATTGTATAGTCACAGTGTTTTGACTCCATTCAGATTGTACATTATAACTTCTTTGCCAAGGTTTCCCTAGCAATAAGGAAGGTTGTGTGTGCGTATCTTCTACCACATAGAATTTATGTGGATATACCTGTTGGTTGACTTGTACTATAAGCATTGTCCATCCCAGTACCTTAATTGAATGTTTTGAATAACTGTGGAGTTTGTGTTCTATCTCCTGTAATTAATTGTCAAGTTGAAGCTGCTTGTAAAGGATGTAGGAGATCAAGTTCCCTTGAGCTCCCGAATCAAGCATCGTTGTGGCATTCACTTGATTGTGTCCTATTTTGTCATCGATTTTGGGCTCTTGTATGGTCTCATTGTCAAAGTCCATGAATTGAATTGCATTTATATTCAAAAGGTGGTCCATGTTGTTGTTGCCGTCGAAGAAGCTTCCTTTTTGCTATCCTTTCCTTGGCCTCTGCTTGAGCTTTTGCAACAATTTTCACTTTTGTGTGCATCCGTTTCTTTGCGTGATGGATTTTTTGGAGCATATTTGGGGTTAGTGGTAGATGAAATCTTTTTAGTCGACAACCACTAATGGGTAGAATCATGTTAAATATGTTGTCCCGGATAGTGCTAGCTACATGTGCTTGTTAGCATATACTGAAAACAGATGCGCAAGTCCTTTGAATTTCAAATGTTCCATAAAAATTTATTTTCCCTCCTCATGTGCTTTTGTTTTCAGTTACTGAAGACGACGTGGGGAGTCTCTCTCTCTCTCTCTCTCTCTCTCTCTCTCTCTCTCTCTCTCTCTCTCTCTCTCTCTCTCTCTTTCGTTCCTTGCGTCGGACATCCTGCCTCAAAGATGAGTTGTCAAAGCTGAGCAATGGAGAACCAATAGCCAACATTATTGCCACTAGCTCCTATGTTGGGTGATGGTAAGAAAATCTTATGTGTAGCCCAGTAGCCCACCCACTCCAAATGAAGTCATTGGTTTTGTTGGTCACATCTATAGTTTTGTGAGGGAATTTGTTCCTAGTATGTGTGTATTACAACATCAAGTGTTGACAGCTATACATTTAAGTGATTTTAAGTAAGTAACATATTATGCACGTCTACAGTTCTCATGAAAAACTCGAAGAGAGCCACTACAGGCAATGGAATACAACTCCCAAGATCCAGCTCTTTCTATAATCAGGGAATATGAGAGAGTAATAAAGAGGAAACAACGGCAGCAGAAACAAATGAAATTTGAGCGACAATATCATGCCCTCAATGATGAGGAGAAAAAGAAAATCTCCTCTGAGATTGTGAGATCTTTCAAGAGTAGGACTGAAGGTTTTAGTACAGAAGAAAAGTGGGAAATCTAGAATCTTGTTGCTCAACATCCGCATGTTCGGGTCATCCATGATGAGTCTTTTGAGGAGGAGGCTGCTGTACAGACAACAATTGTCTCCAATGTCCATAGCACACTGGCTACAGTCAAGCAGCCAGCTTCCAATAAGGACTTGTTTTTGAAGAATGTAGCATTGCAAATGATGTTGAATTTAAAGGAAAACATGCCTATTCCAAAAATTACCAGGCTCCTAAATGTCAATCATCGCACCTTGCACAAGGCGAGATCACGACAGGCAAAGCCTGGTGTTGATGGTCAATTGTTTTCATTGGTTGCATGTCATAGCCTATCACAAATGAAATTAAGAAATTGGTCTACACATTTTGGAAAGTGGAGACTCGCGCTTCACCGAACAAGAAGGATGTTTGTCGAAAGAGGATGGGGATGAAAAGGTACATAGAACACCCTGTGCACCTCCTAGACGAGCCTCAAGTGATCAATCGAATACTTGTACCATAACTTATGCATTTTATGCATTGCATCTCTAGTGCATAGTAACTTGTATATGTTGATCAATAGCATACTAATCTATAGACTTTTGCAAGTTAGCATATGGACTATGTTAGTTAGCATATTGACTCTGGTAGTTAGCATATGGAGTATGCTAGTTAGAATGACTTGGGTTCTAAATAGAATACAGAGCTAGTTGTTAACACAATATGTATGCTAATTAACATACCTGGTATGCTAATTAACATACCTAGTATGCTAGTTACATATCTAGTATGCTCAATTGCATGATAAGTACGCTGTCTAACAGAAAGTGATTATGCTAGTTAGCATATGGAGTTTGCTAGGTAGCATATGGAGTATACTAGCTAGCAGGCATTGAGTTCTAAATAGCATACATAGTTAGTTGGTCAACAAGTTCTAAATAGCATACAGAGCTAGTTGGTTAACACAATATGTATGCTAATTAACATACCTGGTATGCTAGTTAACATACCTAGTATGCTAGTTACATACCTAATATGCTCAACTGCATGATAAGTCTGTTGTCTAACAGAAAGTGATTATGTTAGTTAGCATATGGAGTTTGCTAGGTAGCATATGAAGTATGTTAGTTAGCAGGCATTGAGTTCTAAATAGCATACAGAGTTAGTTGGTCAACACAAAAGGTATGCAAATTAACACCACTTATTCTAGGTAACACCTAGTATGCTCACTAGCATGATGGGTATGCTATTTAAGACAATGGTTATGCTAGTTAGAACTAGCAGGTGGGCTGGGTATGCTAGTTAGCATATGGAGTATGCTAGTTAGCATACATTGTGTTCTACCTAGCATACAGAGTTAGCTAGTCAGCACAAGATGTATGCTAATTAACATCATTTTTGCTAGTTAGCACCTAGTATGCTCAATAGCATGATGGGTGTCCTAATGCGTATACTAGTTAGCATAGTGAGTATGATAGTTAGCATATGGACTATGCTAGTATGCAATGGAATGTGCTAGTTAGCATATGGACTATGCTAGTATGCAATGGAATGTGCTAGTTAGCATATGGACTATGCTAGTATGCAATGAACTGTGCTAGTTAGCATATGGACTGTACTAGTTAGCATACGGAGTATGCTAGTTAGCATGCCTTGGGTTCTATTTAGCATACAAAGCTAGTTGGTTAACACAATATGTGTGCTAATTAACATACCTAGTATGCCAATTAACATACCTAGTATGCTAGTTACATACCTAGTATGCTCAATTGCATGATAAGTATGCTGTATAACAGAAAGTGATTATACTAGTTAGCACATGAAGTTTCCTAGGTAGCATATGGAGTATGCTAGTTAGCAGGCATTGAGTTCTAAATAGCATACAGAGTTAGTTGGTCACCACAAAATGTATGCAAGTTAACACCACTTATGCTAGTTAACACCTAGTATGCTCACTAGCATGATGGGTATGCTATTTAAGACAAGGGTTATGCTAATTAGAACTAGCAGCTGGGTTGGGTATGCTAGTTAGAATATGGAGTATGTTGGTTAGCATATGGAGTATGCTAGTTAGCATACCTTGTGTTCTACCTAACATATAGAGTTAGCTAGTTAGCACAAGATGTATGCTAATTAACATAATTTTTGCTAGTTAACACCTTGTATGCTCAACAGCATGATGGGTGTCCTAATGAGTATGATAGTTAGCATATGGTATGTGCTAGTTAGCATGCTTAGTGCTCTACCTAAAATATAGAGTCACCTGGTAAACACAAGATATATGCTAATTAGCACTCTTTATGCTAGTTAACATACGTTGTTGCATGCACAGTAGGATGTTGATTGTGCTATTCAACACTATGATTTGTTTTCATGAAAATGCTGGATGTCCTAGTTAGCAATCTAAATACTGATCATCATTTGGATGTTTCAGATTGAGTTTTTTCGTAGACTCAAGAAAAAACATCAAGATTGTAAGATTATCATGAGAATGTTTGAGATGTTGAAGCCATTCTTTTGTAGGCGGCTGAAGGATAGATACACATGCTGTTGTGAATACCATGTGTAAATCTCCTTTTTGAAGGACACACTGAACCACATGCACTCTCGTGATTTTGTGCTGCATAGAGCAGGTTGTGATTGTATATGTAGTTTATGTGTCCCAGGTGAGAACATTAGCAAGGGTTGCTTGGCTTCACATCACATGTTCAAAGGTGTCGCACATATATGGGAGTCTATTCTCTATCCAAAGCCCCTAGATGAAGTTTTCCATAGAAGGGAATCCTTGATGGGAGATTGTTTGACATGTGGAGTGAATAGGTTGGAATTATGCTGCTTGGAGATAGCAAAGCTAGGTAATAGTATTAATGTGAAAGTATTTGCATATGTACAGGCACAAGACAAGCAGGGAAATAGTAACAAAAGAAAAGATCTTTTGCACAAAGAAATGCAGTGCTCGGAGTTTCTTCAATTCTTGAAGACCAAGTTGGAGCTCTTTATCACTCATAACTATGTGGTGCAATGGCAAGGACAACAATTCAAGGATTGTCTTCTTCGGTTTCCCGACGATGTCGTCATGTCATTTGTTGATTTTGCAGAGAATTATGCCTTCAAGGAACAAAATGAGATTCAGTCAGTGCATTGGCAGTCTAGTCAAGTAACCATTTTTGTACACATAACGTACTATCGCAGGGTAGGGGAGGTAGTCAAAACCATCCACTTCTTCATATCAGATGACAAGGTGCATGACGCGTTGTTCATGCAACACTGCTTCATGCTACACCGTGACTGGTTACAACAAGAGGGTGTCACTCCTAAGAAACATTGGGTGTGGTCTAATGGTGCGGCCTTGCAGTTCAAGGGAGCCACGCCTCTTTACTTCGTTGCAAGATATGGTGGACTCACAGAGATGGGGATGAGCTGGTTCTTCTTTGGATCAAGGCACGACAAGGGAGAGCATGATGGTACAGGAGTAGTTGTGAAAAGAACCTTGACCCATGAACAACTAAAACCTAATGGATCTATTTTGTGGTGTGCAGCTGATGTGGTTGCTTATTTCCAAGTCAACCTGTCTCGCAGGGAGCACCTTCACACTATCCTTCAAAAGAAAGATAATGTGCCCGTGTGTTCATGGAGGTTAAAGAGGGGGAAGTGAACAGGGAGGTGAAGTGGAATTGTGCCACTGTGGGAAAAACTCTCTCTTTGCATGCTTTTCTTGATTACAATCTTGGGGATCCAACTTCCCTTGCAACAAGAGACTTGGCATGCTTCTGTGATGCATGCATGCATGAAAGATGGAATCGCTGCGTCAATAAAGCTCACGTGCAGCCTTGGGATTATCATACTCTACTGCCATTACTTGATGAGGCTGTGTCAGATTCCGAGCCGAAAGATGAAGCAGCCGCCTATGATGACTTCACATACGAAGGTCATCATGATGTGTTAAGTAGCACTCTATGTACTGGCGACACATTTGCTGTAAATCCAGATGCTTTGACCAACGTCGAGGATGTGGATTTCTACTTGGTCAAATGTGTTGTAGTAAAGGAGAAGGTGGAGAAGCCTCAATGAGTGGGGCAATGCAATTGATAGAGGCTCATATGTTGTGTAAGGTCTATTTTACGAGCAATTGGATGCATATACCTTCAAGCTAGAACACAAGCATCCCATCGTCCACGTACTTTCACATCTGGTACGATGTATCAAAATACCCATGGAGCACATCCCAAGGATACGGAAGGTGATACCCAAAAAGCTATGAAGCAATCTATAATAGCATGCCCTTCAACTTTTAAGTTGTAACCATTGCATCTTCAATATACTTCTTGCTCGGAGATAATGCAGTTTTATCAAAAACTTGGGTATCTTCTGTCTCTTGTGTCTTTTGTGTGCTTTGTGTATACATGGCTTTGGTGTCTAGAGAGATTATTGGTACAACCTATCTCATTAAACCTAGAGGATTTGAGCTCATCAAGAAAATGTATAACTCTAGAGAGGTGATCAAACAAGCTCAAAGTCCGCCTCCTTTGGTGTCTTACAATTTACGCTTTTTACAAGAGGACTCCATATGGTTTGGGCAGGTAGCCCACAAATATAAATGGAAATTGTAAAAGAAGGCACACCCAGCTTATACGAAAGGCACCAGGGTTTGGAAAGATGTGCACAAAGAAGGCCAGTAGCTTGCACAATATGATAATAAGAAGGTATGCTAATTGTGTTTTGTGGGGATGCTAGTTAGCATAAATGGTATGCTAATTAGCATATTGTTTATGCTAGTTAGCATAAACAATGTGCTAATTAGAATACCTTTTACTGGTTTTCAAGGAGAAGAGATGGCAGCTTCCTATATACTATGTATGTTAATGCTACTTAGCATAAACTTATATATGCTAGCTAGCATAAACAGTATGCTAATGAGCATAACTTTGCTGGTTTTCAAGGAGAAGAGATGACAGCTTTCTGTATATTGTGTATGCTAATTAGTATACTATGCTATGAGTGGAATGCTAATTAGCATACTATTGTAAGGTCCCCAAACCCGTCGACACCAAAAGCGGGATGGTACCATTGATAGGTCTCTAGGCCTACTAAAGTCAGAGTCCTTAAGTAGGAAAAATTCCAAGGAATTCACCCTTACCATTGACAATGGTTTAGGTTTATAGCCCTAGAAAGAGACCTAGTCCTGTCTCGCAGGGGAAACGGGACCAAAAAAGAAAATAATTTCCGGCCCTATAACTTCATCATTCAGATTATGGTTTCCTTAGCCAACACTTTTTCCCCCCTAACATATGTGAGGGCACAGCCGTTGGTGGATTCCTCGTCCAAGTGAAGAAGTTTCTAAACGTTTTAGTGCGTGGGAATGGATAGTTACCTGACTAATCAGGTCCACCCGTCCATGATTGACAACCTCAGTCAATCCCCACTTACCACCCCGCACTCACACATGATTTCGGTGTTACTTTTTTACTACCACATTCTTTTCACAATTAAAACAATGATTCCCTTTAACTTTCACAATTAGATTTTATTAAGACAACCTTTGAAAACAGTATTGAAGACATTCTTTCAGCAAACAAACATCTTTAGACTTAAGACAAGGTACTATCATTCTGAAATATCTCTGACCAGTACTGGCTTGTCTCAAGACCACCTATACAGGGGTGAAAAAAACGGCACCCATTCCTTATTTATAAAAACCAGGGTAGAAAAGGCCATCACCCAAAGTCCGTGCGTCCATACGCCAACCGGTTGCCCATACAACCGGGCGGTTCCTCTAGGATAAACTTGAAATCTTAAGTAATATCCACAAACACAAACAAGCACGGGGTAAAGTCTCCACGTGCGATGAGAAAACCGACTCATCCATGGCAGAATCGCCATCATTGCTCATTACATGGAGTAAAATATTTTCAAGGAATCAGAGGTGTCTTGAGACAAGCTGTTTTAAGGATGGTCAAACATTTCTTTCCTAGGTCAATCAGCCATAACCCAATCATTTATTTCCTATTTACAATCATTCCTCGTTGATTTCGTGGAAGTTAGCTTCCGTTTACATCCAATTTATCCTTCCTAAGCTTATGTATGCAATGCTAACTTAAAAATGAACTTTAAAAGATTTTAAGTGAACAAAATAGAAATCCACTTGGGACTGCTTGTCCATGTGCTGTTGGATGGGAGCCCGTAGACTTTCCTCCATTGGCCTATGGCTAGGCCTAGCCTCATGGTCATTAGTGGCTTTATTTCTTTTGCTGCTAACATCTTCTTCCTCGGTAAGAGGATTTCCCCTGGTTCTCTTTAGAGCCATGTCGACAGCCTTATAAAAAGACTTAATCGATTAGAAGTTTAATTGAATAATATATTTTTTTTCCTTTTTACAAAAAAAAAGGATTTTTGGAGTAAGTAGGTATCCTTGATAGTTAATTGGATGAGATATTCCTCCTGTAACTTCTTTGTACTATGAGTAATTTCCGGTAATTACCATTTAATTAGGGAAGCCCTTTAACTAGGTTTATCCTTAGTCTATATTCCATTTTAACCTTAGTAAATTATAAATTTCTATCGGCTAATGGATTACTCACCCTAAATTATAATTAGATATGTTCTATCTTTAGGAATTTTCATAAATTTGATTTATAACCTTTCCCTACTATACTTATGATTTAATTTAGGCAAAATTTGCTGATAGTAATTTGTTATACCAACCATTTATGTTGAGGTAATTTTCTCACCCTTTAATAGTGATTTTGGATCTCGGGTATCTATTTGGTAATTAGATAAATTCATTGACTAATTTTCTTTCTCTATTTTATACGCAAAATCGATAATGAAGATAAATATTTAAACAATTTATTTGAGGTTGGGGTATTTATCACGGATTCCTCAAGGTGTATTCTACCTTTGGTAATTATATCAAAGGTTTTTGGATTAATTTATTATTTTCCCCTTTTATTGTCCCCTAAAAATAATGTAATTTTAAGGCGATAATTAGGTAAACTAATTATATGAGGGTAACATAAATATCACAAGTTCACTAAGGTGTGATTAACCTCTGATAAATAACTCAGAGCATTTAAAATCAATTTACTAATTTCTCCCTTTTTATTTGTCCTAAAAATAGTGTAATTTTACTAATATAATTATATAGATTAATTATCTAAAAATAACATAATTATCACGGGTTTCCTAACATGTAATTAACCTCTCATAATTAACTCAAAACATTTTGAATCAATTTGCTAATTTCTCCCTTTTAATTTATTCTAAAAATAAAGTAATTCTCCTAAAATGATTAGGTACATTAACTATTTGAGATTAACATAATTATCACAGATTTTCTAGCCTATAATTAATATCTGATAAATAACTCAAAGCATTTTGAATCAATTTGCTAATTTTTCTCTTTTAATTTGTCTTAAAAATAGAGTAATTCTGTTAAAATAACTAGATAAATTAATTATCTCAGATTAATATAATTATCATGGGTTCTCTATCATGTAACTAACCTCTAATAAATAACTCAAAGCATTTTGAATCAATTTGCAAATTTCTCGCTTTTAATTTGTCTTAAAAATAGAGTAATTCTGCTAAAATAATTAGATAAATTAATTATCTAAGTTCAACATAATTATCACGAGCTTTGTAATATGTAATTAACCTCTGATGAATAACTCAAATCATTTTGAATCAATTTGCTAATTTTTACCTTTTTATTTGTCCTAGAAACAGAGTAATTCTGCTAAAATATTTAGGTAAATTAGTTATCTGAGATGAAGATAATTATCATCAATTTTCTAACATGTAATTAACCTTTAATAAATAACTCAAAGCATTTTGAATCAATTTGCTAATTTTCTTCTTTTTATTTGTCTTAAAAACAGAGTAATTCTTCTAGAATAATAAGAAAAATTAATTATATGAAATTAACATAATTTGAAAGGCTTTCTTAACATGTAATTAACCTCTGATAAATAACTCAAAGCATTTGGAATCAATTTGTTAATTTTTTTCTTTTAAATTGTCTTAAAAATAGAGTAATTCTGCTAAAATAATTAGATAAATTAATTATCTGAAGTTAACATAATTATCACGGGTTTCCTAACATGTATTAGTCTCTAATAAATGACTCAAAGCATTTTGAATCAATTTGCTAATTTCTCCCTTTTAATTTGTCCTAAAAACAGAGTAATTCTGCTAAAATAACTCGACAAATTAATTATCTGAATTTAACATAATTATCACGGGTTCTGTTTCATGTAATTAATCTCTGATAAATAAATCAAAGCATTTTGAATCAATTTGATTATTTTCTTCTTTATTTTTCTCTAAAAATCAGTGTAATTCTGCTTAATTAATTATGAAAATTACTCAGAAAATTATAAGATAATTTTTGTAGCTTATCGATAGTCTAATGCAGCTCGGATAATTATCTCAACTTAATCTAACTTAATTAATATATTTTCCATTAATTTATGGTTAATATGGATAATGTCAGCCCTATTATGATATAATAATTAATTACTTTAATATCCCTAAGCTTAATTACAACAATCAACAGATAATATTTAATGAAGAGAGGATTTTTGAGTATACATAGGATTAATCTTTAATTTATTAAGAAAATAGGTTAATCTAGCTTTGCTAATTAAGAAGGATTTGGCTAATTACCGTTTAATGTAATCAACTAGAGCTTGATCTCTAGTGATTTCTGCGTAGCAGTCTCTCTAGATGAGAGAGAGTGTGTCAAGGCTCTGAGTCTAAATTTTTATGAAGGAAAGAGGGTCTTTTTATAGTTTTTATGGGCCCTAGGCTGTTCCTGGCAGATTTTGACACCCCAAGCAGGCCCCCAGCTTCAAGATGGCTCCAACTGCTGCTATTTCAGTCTCTTGCAAGTTCCCCCCAGCTCCACATTGTCCCCAAAGCTTCCAGAATCAATTTTGGTTGATTTTACTGATTTCTAATGACGAAAATTGGAATATCAGTTAATTCTAGAACCTTAGGATAAGAAAGTCTTTGTTAATAATAATTATTGAAACCATCCAATTTTTATTGACTAATTGAATTCCTAGTGAAACCTTTCAAGGCCCGTAACTTCTCCAGTTTTTATGGGTTTCTAATTCTGAAAATTACTAACCATAGTAAAGCTCTGCTTATGATTCCAAAAATACTAATATCAGCCATGATTGAATAATTCAACAATGGTTTTTAATTTAATTTTACAATCTTTGTACAATTTTTAAGGTTTCAGAAATGGAAAACCTTACAATCACCCCAACTTAAGGAATTGAGATGTCCTCATCTCAATTGAAATTGGGAAAATCTTTGCGAAGTGATACTTCATCCTCCCAGGTGGCGTCTTCAGTAGGGTAGTCTTTCCATTTTACTAAATGTTCTCTGATAACTCTGTTTTGTAGACTCCTTTCCCTAGTGTCGAGAATACAATCGGGTTGAAGTTCAAGAATTCCCTGCTTCTGCATCACAATTTGTTCGTCATCTAGAGTGTGATTGGGATTTGGGATGTAGGGTTTTAGAAGATTGATATGGAATACATTATGGACCTTGAGGTGCTCATGTAATTTTAGTTTGTAAGCTTGATCACTGATTACTTTAATCACTTCATAAGGTCCACAATATATGGGGCTTAGTTTTTTGTATTTTCCCAAAGATAAAGTGCTTCTCTTTGGCCGTATCCTAAGGAATACTTTATCCCCTTGTTTGAAAAACCGATCAGACCGTTTTTTATCAGCATATTGTTTTTGGCGGTCCTTGGCTGCCTGAATGTCTTGTCTTATGGCTTTGGTTTGGGCATCCATCTCCTCCAACATTTGCTTTGAAGCTTCTACTCTTGTAGTAGGGTCAGAAAAGTTTAGGGGTGATATACATTCATGCCCATAAAGAGCATTAAATGGTGAAATCGCAATGCTTTTATGAAAGGATGGTTATAGGCGAATTCCACCAAAGGAAGGAATTGGATCCATTTCCGGGGTTCTCTACTACAGTAGGCTCTAAGGATGTCTTCAATAACTTGATTCGCTCTTTTCGTCTGTCCGTCTGTCTGAGGGTGATAGGATGTACTGA
The DNA here is from genome assembly GCF_014529385.1 of Adiantum capillus-veneris. Lineage (NCBI taxonomy): Eukaryota > Viridiplantae > Streptophyta > Polypodiopsida > Polypodiales > Pteridaceae > Adiantum > Adiantum capillus-veneris. The sequence continues at coordinate 114,085,461 of NC_140933.1, forward strand.
AACATAGCTGGGTACCTAAGGATTCAAATAAAGCTTTCCAAAATTTTGAAGTGAATTTTGCATCTCTGTCACTGACTATTCTCTTAGGAAGTCCATGTAATCTGAAGATCTCTTTGATAAAGAGACGGCTTATGTCTGATGTAGTGTAAGTTGTTTTTACAGGCATCAAATGGGATACTTTAGTCAACATATCCACTACCACCATAATGGAGTCGTAACCCCCTTGAACAGTGGGATGATCTGCTACAATATCCATGCTAATGAGTTCCCACTTCATTTGAGGAATGTCTAGAGGTTGAAGTTTTCCTGGCATCATTACTCGTTCAACCTTAATCCTTTGACAGGAAAGACATTGTCTGATGTAGCGAAGTATATCTCCTTTCATTCTTGGCCAGAAATAGCTTTTCCTTATGGCATTAAGGGTCTTTGCATAACCAGGATGGCCGGCAAATGGAGCGTTGCGTCCTTCATAAAGGATTAACTCCTTTAATGTTGGATTCTTAGGAATGTAAAGCCGATACTTATAATAAAGAAGCCCATCCTCAAGTGAATAATCCTTGATTCTGTCTTTCTCTTTCTCTTTTAGGTCCTGTTGATTGATAACCTGTAGAAGTTTTTGATAATCCTTATCTTCCAGGGAAGCTTCCTTAACCTTGTTTAGGATTGGATTGTCGACTATGGAAATAGCCCCAAGAAAAACTTTACGGCGGCTAAGAGCGTCAGCAACCACATTCTCTTTCCCTGGTTTATACTTTATTTCAAAATCATATTCCTGTAAGAGTTCTATCCATCTTCTCTGCCTCATGTTGAGTGTTGCTTGTGAGAAAATCCATTTCAAACTCTGATGATCGGGAATTAATTGGAACTTCACTCCTAGAAGATAGTGCCTCTAGAGTTTTAGAGCATGGATGACATCTAGGAGTTCCAGATCATGAGTTGGATAATTCAGCTTGTGGATTCTTAATTTTTGAGAAGTAAAGGCGACTGATCTGCCTTCTTGGTTTAAGGCTCCTCCTATAGCAAGACCGTTGGCATTTGTTACTACTTCAAACTCTTCAGTGAAGTCAGGAAGTTTGAGTACAGGGGCTGATTTTGTTTTAGTTTGAGGAAACAATCCTCCTATTCTTTTTCCCATGTAAGTTTGGCTGTCTTTTTAAGTAACTGCATCAAGGGTGCGGCGATGACTGCATAATCTTTGACAAAGATTCTATACCATCCTGTAATGCCCAAAAATCATCGAATCTCACTGACCGTTTTGGGTTGTGGCCAGTCTATTATATCCTTAATCTTTGCGGGGTCTACTGAAATTCCTTCAGGGGTTTATTATAAAACCAAAATAACTAACTTCGGGCATGAAAAACACACATTTACTCATCTTGGCATATAACTGATGTTGGCGTAGAAGATGAAGTACTTTACGTACATGGCCTTCATGCTCTTTTTTATCCTTGGAATATACCAGGATATCGTCGAAAAACACCAACACAAAATCATCCAGATATTCTCTAAATATATCCTGCATGAGACGGTTAAAAGTAGCCGGAGCATTCGTAAGACCAAAAGGCATCACGATGAACTCATAATGCCCATACCGGGTGTTGAAAGCAGTTTTGTAAATATCTGCCTCCTTAATCCGGATTTGATGGTAACCTGATTTGAGATCAATTTTTGTGAATACTTTGGCTCCATGTAATCTATCAAGCAATTCATTGATGCGAGGAATAGGATACTTATTCTTTACTGAAACCTGGTTAAGTCCCCTATAATCGATGCAAAGATGCAAAGATCCATCCTTCTTCTTTTGGAATAGAACATGCACTCCCCAAGGTGAAATGCTTGGTCTTATGAATCCTTGTTCAATAAGCTGACGAAGCTGTTCTTTTAATTCAATAGCTTCAAGGAGGGACATTTTGTAGGGTCTTTTTGAAATTGGTTCACTACCTGGAAAGGTCCGAAGTGTTTCTGCCCACTTGAGTCTTTTCAGATTGAGTGTCAACCCTTCTACCTGTCCCGCATCAATCAGGAAAATTCCGCCAAACTGTGACCAGCTGATTCCCCATGTAGGAGGAGGGGAAAACATTACACCTAATAATTGCATGATGCTCTTGCGAAGTACAAAGTTGTTGGAGCTGCAAGAAGCCTCGAACATGATGTTGAAAATCACAAACTTTTGGTAAGCTTGGTGGATATTTTCCTGTATTGAAGGGAAATTCTCATTTCACAATATACCATAATTAAAAAATGCAATATAACTTGGGCCTATTTTTTCAACTTTTACCCTTCTAAGATCAGGATCCTAGTAAACCATGCTTTGATACCACTTGTAAGGTCCCCAAACCCGTCAACACCAAAAACGGGATGATACCATTGACAGGTCTCTAGGCCTACTAAAGTCAGAGTCCTTAAGTAAGAAAAATTCCAGGGAATTCACCCTTACCATTGACAATGGTTTAGGTTTATAGCCCTAGAAAGAGACCTAGTCTTGTCTTGCAAGGGAAACGGGACCAAAAAAGAAAATAATTTCCGGCCCTATAACTTCATCATTCAGATTAAGGTTCTAGAATGAATTGATATTCCAATTTTCATCATTAGAAATTAGTAAAATCAATCAAAATCGATTCTGGAAGCTGTGGGGGCAGTGTGGAGTTGAGGGGAACCTACTTGAGACTGAAATAGAAGCAGTTGGCGCCATCTTGAAGCTGGGGGTCTGTTTGGGGTGTCAAAACCTGCCAGGAACAACCCGGGAGCCCAGAAAAACTATAAAAAGACCCCCTTTTCTTCATAAAAATTAGACTTGGAGCCTTGACACACTCTCTCTCATCTAGAGAGACCGCTACACAGAAATCACTAGAGATCAAACTCTAGTTGATTAAATTAAACGGTAATTAGCCTAATCCTTCTTAATTAGCAAAGCTGGATTAACCTATTTTTTTAATAAATTAAAGATTAATCCTATGTATACTAAAAAATTCTCTCTTAATTAAATATTCTTTGCTGATTGTTGTAATTAAGCTTAGGGATATTAAGCTAAGTAATTATTATATCATCATAGGACTGAACTTATTTATATTAACCATAAATTAATATAAAATATATTAATTAAGTATGGATTAAGTTGAGATAATTATCAGAGTTACATTAGACTATCATTAAGCTAGAAAAATTATCTTATAATGTTTTGAGTAATTTTTCTAATTAATTAAGGATAATTACACTGTTTTTTAGAGAAAACTAAAGGGTAAAATAATCAGATTGATTCAAAATGCTTTGAGTTATTTATCAGAGATTAATTACATGTAAGAAAAGCCATTATATTTATGCTAACTTTAGATAATTAATTTACCTAATTATTTTAGCAGAATTACTCAGTTTTTAGGACAAATTAAAAGGTGGAAATTAGCAAACTGATTCAAAATGCTTTGAGTTATTTATCAGAGGTTAATTATATGTTAGGGAACCTGTGATAATTATGTTAACTTCAGATAATTAATTTAAATAATTATTTTAGCAGAATTACTTTGTTCTTAAGACCAAAAATTAGCAAATTGATTCAAAATGCTTTGAGTTATTTATTAGAGGTTAAATACGTGTTAGAAAACTTGTGATAATTATGTTAATTTCAAATAATTAATTTACCTAATTATTTTAGCATAATTACTTTGTTTTAAGACAAATAAAAAGGGGGAAATTAGCAAATTGATTCAAAATATTGTGAGTTATTTATCAGAGGTTAATTACATGTTATGGAACCTGTGATAATTATGTTCATCTTGGATAAATAAATTACCTAAATATTTTAGCAAAATTACAGTGTTTTTAAGACAAATTAAAAGGGGAAAATTAGCAAATTGATTCAAAATGTTTTGAGTTATTTATCAGAGGTTAATTACATGTTAGAGAACTCGTGATAATTATATTAATTTCAGATAACTAATTTACCTAATTATTTTAGCAAAAGTATTCTGTTTTTAAGATAAATAAAAAGGGAAAAATTAGCAAATTGATTCAAAATGCTTTGAGTTATTTATCAAGGGTTAATTACATGTTAGGGAACTCGTGATAATTATGTTCATCTCAAATAATTAATATACCTAAATACTTTAGAAGAATTACTTTGTTTTTAGAATAAATTAAAAGGGAAAAATTAGCAAATTCATTCAAAATGCTTTGAGTTATTTATCAGAGGTTAATTACATGTTAGGGATAATTATGTTAAACTCAAATAATTAATTTACCTAATTATTCTAGCAAAATTACTCTATTTTTAGAACAAAATAAAAGGGAAAAATTAGCAAATTGATTCAAAATGCTTTGAGTTATTTATCAGAGGTTAATTACATGTTAAGGAACCCATGATAATTATGTTAATCTCAAATAATTAATTTACCTAATTATTTTAGTAAAATTACCCTATTTTTAGGACAAATTAAAAGGAAAAAATTAGCAAATTGATTCAAAATGCTTTGAGTTATTTATCAGAGCTTAATTATAGGCTACTCTACGTATGATAATTATGTTAATCTCAGATAATTAATGTACCTAAATATTTTAGCAGAATTATTCTCTTCTTAGGATAAATTAAAAGGGGAACCCGTTATAATTATGTTAACTTCAAATAATCCATTTATATAATTATATTAGCAAAATTAAACTATTTTTAGGACAAATAAAAAGGGAGAAATTAGTAAATTGATTTTAAATGCTTTGAGTTATTTATCAGAGATTAATCACACCTTAGTGAATCCGTGATAATTATGTTAACTTCAAATAGTCCATTTATATAATTATATTAGCAAAATTACACTATTTTTAGGACAAATAAAAAGAGAGAAATTAGTAAATTGATTTTAAATGCTTTGAGTTATTTATCAGAGGTTAAACACACCTTAGTGAATTCGTGATAATTATGTTACACTCAGATAATTAGTTTACGTAATTATCTTCTTAAAATTACATTATTTTTAGGAAAAAATAAAAAAGAAAAAATAATAAATTAATGCAAAAACCTTTGATATAATTCCTAGAGGTAGAACACACCTTGAGGAATCCGTGATAAATGCCCCAATCTCAGATAAATAGTTTAAATATTTATCTTCATTAAAAGTAACCGATTTTGCGTATAAAATAGAGAAAGAAAATTAGTAAATGAATTTATCTAATTACCAAATAAATACCTGAGATCCAAAATCACTATTGAAGGGTGGGAAAATTACCTCAGCATAAATGGTTGGTATAACAAATTACTACCAGCAAAATTGTGCTTAAATTAGACCATAAGTATAGTAGGAAAAGGTCATAAATAAAATTTATAAAAATTTCTAAAGATAGAATATATCCAATTATAATTTAGGGTGAGTAGTCCATTAGCCGATAGAAATTTATAATTTACTAAGGTTAAAATGGAATATAGACTAAGGATAAACCTAGTTAAAGGACTTCCCTAATTAAATGGTAATTATGGAAAATTACTCGTAGTACAAAGAAGTTACAGGAGGAATATCTCATTCAATTAACTATCAAGGATACCTACTTACTCCAAAAATCCTTATTTTTGGCTAAAAAGAAAAAAAAAGATTATTCAATTAAATTTCTAATCGATTAAGTCTTTTTATAAGGCTGTCGACATGGCTCCAAAGAGAACCAGGGGAAATCCTCTTACCGAGAAAGAGGATGTTAGCAAAAAAAGAAATAAAGCCACTAATGACCATGAGGCTGGGCCTAGCCATAGGCCAACGGAGAAAAGTCTACAGGTTCCCGCCCAACAACACATGGATGAGCAATCTCAGGTGGATTTCTATTTTGTTCACTTAAAATCTTTTAAAGTTCATTTTTAAGTTAGCATTGCATACGTAAGGTTAGGAAGGATAAACTGGCTGTAAACGGAAGGTAACTTTCACGAGATCAACTAGCAATGATTGTAAATAGGAAGGAAATGATTGGGTTATGACTGATTGACCTAGGAAAGAAATGTTTGACCATCCTTAAGACAACTTGTCTCAAGACACCTCCGATTCCTTGGAAATATAATACTCTAGGTAATGAGTAATGATGGCGATTCTGTCATGGATGAGTTGGTTTCCTCAGCGCACGTGGAGTCTTTACCCCGTGCTTGTTTGTGTTTGTGGATATTACTTAAGATTTCAAGTTTATCCTAGAGAAACCGCCCGGTTGTATGGTAAACCGGTTGGCGTATGGGCGCCCGGACTTTGGGTGATGGCTTTTTCCACCCCGGTTTTTATAAATAAGGAATGGGTGCCGTTTTTTTCACCCCTGTATAGGTGGTCTTAAGACAAGCGAGTACTGGTCAGAGATATTTCAGAATGACAGTACCTTGTCTTAAGTCTAAAGATGTTTGTTTGCTGAAAGAATGTCTTCAATACTGTTTTCAAAGGTTGTCTTAATAAAATCCAGTTGTGAAAGTTAAAAGGAATCATTGTCTTAATTGTGAAAAGAATGTGGTAGTAATTAAATAACACAGAGTGTGAGTGCGGGTTGGTAAGTGGGGATTGACTAAGGTTGTCAATCATGGACGGGTGGACTTGATTAGTCAGGTAACTATCAATTCCCGTGCACTAAAACTTTTAGAAACTTCTTCACTGGGACGAGGAATCCACCAACGGCTGTGCCCTCACATATGTTAGGGGGAAAAAAGCGTTGGCTAAGGAAACCATAGGATATAAAGTCTTTGTTAATAATAATTACTGAAACCATCCAATTTTTATTAACTAATTGAATTCCTAGTGAAACCTTTCAGGGCCCGTAACGTCTCCAGTTTTTATCGGATTCTGATTCTGAGAATTACTAACCTAGTAAAGCTCTACTTATGATCCCAGAAATACCAATATTAGCCATGATTGAATCATTTAACAATGGTTTTTAATTTAATTTTACAATATTTGTACAATTTTTAAGGTTTCAGAAACTGGAAACCTTACAATTATTTATGTCAACTGGCATAAACAGTATGTTAATTAGCATACCCTTGCTGGTTTAGATGAGAAGAGATGGCAGATTTCTGTATATTGTGTATGCTAATTAGCATACCTTTGCTAGTTTCAAGGAGAAGAGATGGCAGCTTTCACCTCACCGTGTATTCTAATTAGCATACTATTTATGCTAATTAGCATCCTTTGCTGGTTTTAAGGAGAAGAGATGACAACTTTCTGTATACTGTGTGTTCTAATTAGCATAATATGCTGTGAGTGAAAGTTAGCACAAACAAAAATGCACAGCATGCTAATTGAAGGTATGCTAATTAGCATATTGTTTATGCCATTTGGCATAAACAGTATGCTAACTATAATAAGCATATCTTTGTTGGTTTCAAGGAGAAGAGATGACATCTCTCTGCATCCTGTGTATGCTAATTAGCATACTGTTTATGCCAATTGGCATTCTGTGGGTATGCTAATTAGCATAAGTAACTGGCATAAATAGTATGCTAATTAGCATCATTTTGCTGGTTTCAAGGAGAAGGGATGGCAGCTTTCTGTATACTGTGTATGCTTATTAGCATACTATACTAAGTGGAAGTTAGCGAAAAAAAAAATGTACAGTATGCCAATTGAAGGTATGCTAATTAGCATGCTGTCTATGCTAGTAGGCATAGACAGTATGCTAATTAGCATACCTTTGCTGGTTTTAAGGAGAAGAGATAACAGCTCTCTGTATACTGTGTATGCTAATAAGCATACCATTATGCTAATTAGCATACTGTATGCTGGTTTCAAGAAGGGATGGCAACTTTCTATATACTATGTATGCTAATTAGCATACTATGTTGTGAGTGGAAGTTAGCAAAAACAAAAATCCACGGTATGCTAATTGAAGGAATTCTAATTAGCATACCATGTATGCTAAGTAACATATTGTTTATGCCAGTTGGCATAGACCGTATGCTAATTAGCATACTGTTTATGCATGTTGGCATAGACAGTATGCTAATTAACATTACCATTGTTGGTTTCAATGAGAAAACATGGCAGCTTCTTGTATACTGTATATGCTAATTAGCATACTATGGTATGCTATGAGTGGAAGTTAGCACAAAAAAAATTGTGCAGTATGCTAGTTAGAATGTATTCTAATTAGCTATTGTGGTTATGCTAATTAGCATACATGATATGCTAATCAGCATACTGTTTCTGCTAGGGCACAAACAGCCTGCTAACTACATTATGCTAATTAGCATACCTTTGTTGATTTCCAATGAGAATGTATACAATTTCAATGTTTACAAGACAAAAAAGAATGCCAACAATACACATAGTATTGTCTTCAAAAAAAGAACATTACAGGATCTCATCATTACTATCTGCAGTGAATGTCGGAATAGTTATAAACATTGGAAAGGCAATTTAAAAATTTCCCTCATAATGTTACAAAACTGCAGAGAGCCTCCTACTCTGGATAAGATCGTGGTTTAGCGCGCTTGTACACTCGCTTTTGCCCAATGTCTGTTTGCTTCTTTGTTTGCTGAGCTTTTGGGTATTGCTCTCTTTCTTCTTCTTGCTGAGCTTTTGGTTCTTGCAACTCTCTTTTTGATGCTTCTTGCTGCTACTTCTCTAATTTTTCCCTATGTAGCCTCTCTCTCTTATGTCTTTCAGCTTCTTCATTAGCCTCCCTTAGTCTCCTACGCATAGCTCCTTACGTTGGGCCTCATTGCGCTTTTGCATTTTTGATGTTAGATTCCTAATCACTTCTTGTGAAAACAAATCTGGGGCGGTATCAAACACATTTTTAGCTGTATACACTGCACGATTCTCTAATTGCAGTCATAGGAACAACCAGTTGCTCAAAGTATCCATCAAGAAGTTTTGCCGTTGTTCTTTGGTCTAGTCCTCTATCTTAGGAGTAATAAGCCAACTTTATTTAGGGTTCTGGTGCACTTTGTACATACTATCGTCAATAACTAGACTAGTTTGGGTCCCAAAGTTGCAGTTCTTCCAAAACAATCTTAAATCCTTCAAGAATACAGGCTTATTATATATTCGCGAAGGTTGGCCACTACAACGATTCTGTGAGAAAACACCTCTTAGCTTAACCCGCTGCTCTTTGAATATTGTTTTTAATATTGCATTCACTTTAGGTGCCATGCTGGTGCTCCATTTATACACATGGAAAAATCAAGGGCATTAATCCAAAAATTTGTGGTTGTCTTTGCGACAAAATACATACCTCCTATCTTGTACTTGATCATTTCCCCTGCATGTTTAGGGGGAATGTCACCGTGCATTGGCTCTACAACTTGAACAAGCAAGCGATTTAAATCAAGAACCAAAGCGCACCCTCGTTTGGCAATGGATTTGGCACGCATATTAGGTCTAGCAGTGCATACCACTCAACAAAAATAACTTCCTCTGAGGGATGAACATAACTAAAGTACTAAAGAATTTTTGTTAAGCGTTAAGATAGCTAGCCAAGCGCTTCTCAATCTCGGTTTTTTCTTTTTGTAGATGTCTCGCCTTGGCAATATGCCGCTTTCGTATGGTTTTTCATGCAATGGAATAATTCAAATCATGCAGGGCAACTAACTGCAGTTTATCTTGCCCTGTGATACAGAAATGGTATTGAATAAAAACATCATAAAGGACAAGCAAAAACTAATGAATTGTTGCATAGTAAAATAATATTGAAAAGAGTTTCTCCATTATAAATATCCAGAGAGATACATGCCACAAGGTGTGGAGCTTGCTAATGCTACATAACTTGGACACAACAGGGAACCTATTCAGCATAATTTCTTGCAAGCACGTGAGCGAATGGATTTCTTTTTACCTTTGTTGCACGTTCGTTTATGTCATCCAGGGTGCTCAAAGGGATAGCACAAATCTTGTCCCTAGGATCTTCCAAAATCTATTCTAGGCCACCTTTTCTCTTTAATTTCACTTTGTTTACAAAACCCTGCACGATGCTGTCGTCATTAGTGTCTTGTGCAATCAATCCACTGTCAACCCTAAAACCTTCCTCTTGAGCACTCCTACCTTCGTCTTGCACACTCCTAACCGTTTCCTCTGAGATGCTTGTTTGATCATCTGTAGGGGGCTTGGGTTTGTGATGAGTAATAATGCTAAAATATTCATCATTATCATCTGTTTCTTTACCATCTGCAGTAGCCTCATGCGCTATCACATGTTGTGGAATTACATCTTCTCTTTCATGCTTTATATCCAGCTCATCACATTCATCATTATAGAGCTTCTCTTCTATCCTTTGATTGGAAAGTGTCTTGTAAGGTTCGCATCCTGCATCATTGATACCTGTGTATTCCATTCACCTGTGAATTTTTGTTGATACCATTATGATTGCTTGTATGCATAGTGTGACAAGTAGCACTCCATGTATGGTAGGCATCTATATCCTATAGACATTCATATTGTCTATGATAACTATGCTAGCTAGTATACAAAGTGTGCTAACCACCATGATCAATATGCTAGCTAGCATACAAAATATGCTAACAAGGAAGTGTGAATATAGTGTGTATGCTAACTAGCAGAGCATGTATGCTAATTAGCGTACATAAAATGTTAATAGGCAAAATTGTGTGTATGCTAATGGTATGCTTATTAGTGATGGTGTGCTAATTAGCATACATGCTATGTTAATTAGCATACATAATTGTATGCTAATTATCATACCATGTATGCTAGCATAGATGGTATGCTAACTAGACAATAAGTTACGCTAGCTAACATAATGTCTCTACTAATTAGCATACCATCTTTGCTGGTTAGCATACTGTGCATGCTAACTAAAATACACATTATGGTAACTAGCAAAGAGGTATGCTAACTAGCATACACATTATGCTAGCTAGCATAGAGGTATGCTAACAAGCATACACATTATGCTAGCTAGCAAAGAAGGTATGCTAATTAGCACACCATCACTAATAAACATACCATTAGCATACACTATTGCTTGTTGTCCCATTGCGTACCACTCCTATACACTCTGTAAAAGTGTTCATAGCTATCTTGCATAGGGCAGTTGGGATGAAGAAGCCTTGTATCATCCTACTTATCCGCATGAGCAACTGCAATTGACTATCGTAGGCGTGCATTTTTGCTTCTTGCACCTCCACGTTAATCTATAAACCAATCAAAACAGAAGCATGGTAAGTACATAGGATAGTCATGCACATACTCAAAAGATAAGGTTCAATCACAAAAACCATCGGCACTTACATGAAGACAGGTTATGTCAATATCAACAGCAGTGGGGGTGTCCTCACTGTGAGGAAACCCCAAACCATCCAATGTCTCTTTTAGTGTCTCGATCTTTACCTTGATCTCTATTTCTCTCCTTGCATCCACACTGTCAGTGAGGCCTAAACACTGCAATTCATTCTCAGCATCATGAAGCTTATGTCTCATAGAAAGTACTACAGGGCTGACCATATCATGGTTTGCTTCCAGAACCCTCGCAGCTTCAAGCTCCTAACCCGCATTCTTGAGCTACTGTTTAGCATCCTACAATCAATTTCTGAGATGGTCAGTTGCACTCCTGATGTGCTGCAAATCCTAGAGCCCAAAATATGACAGGCTTGCTGTCACTTTGTGAGAGTTGTTAAAATAGAGAGGAATGTTGCCCTGGAAGCAAAAACAACATTCGGAGCTACTTGGCCAGCGCAATCGTTCTTTGTTTCCATGGAATCCTCCTCTATTTTTTGACTTGAGGGGTGGGTATTACGCACCCTCCACTTTTCAACATGGGCATTGTAGTATCATTTTTCTCAATGGTGCTACAAATGTTGGACAACAAACTCAACCCAATTGAACCGCATGATTCAGCCACTTGCAATTGCCACTGGACTGAATTGTTTTACAAAACCCTTCGCAAAAGTCAAATTAGTTTCCATGTTGGTGGGGGCCTTTTGGTACACCCTGTAGTACAGTTGAAGTACTTGGTCGTACATGTCGCTATGAATGCTACTGCAGTTGAAGTGATATTTGCTGCGATCCTTCAACTCTCTAAATACATTGAACCACTCCACATCTGTAATCTGCTCCCACTTCACCAATTTGGGGTCGACACCATCCATGGAGAGGCCATGGACAACATTAAACTCTTCTTCTGTTACACAAAAATTTTCCTGCAGTGGGATGTTCAACTTAGGAGCTTTCCATCGGCCTGCACACCACACAGGATTATAAGATTAAAACCTTACAGACCCCACTAGAATAGGTCTGTCAAGTAATTTCTACACAAGCAAGTGCGTGGTCTCTCCTTACATGCAATCATCTAAGCATGCACCTTGAATGCCTAAGGCAATGCACAAGCACCTGATCAGTGTGAGAGAATCCACAACAAGATTGCAACCAGGGGCTACTGCAAAAACAAGCATATAAGTTGAATGCATAGTCCTCTGTGTTGATTGAAGCATATGCTTAGCAACACAATTTTCTCATTGGTGAGAGGATTCACAGATTAGTAGTCTGGGCATGCTGGAGAAATGTGTCATGCTTTGCTTGATTTACAACTTCCAAATGTGGCCACCTCATTGAAGAGAGAGAGAGAGAGAGAGAGAGAGAGAGAGAGAGAGAGAGAGAGAGAGAGAGAGAGAGAGAGAGAGAGAGAGAGAGAGAGAGAGAGAGAGAGTACCCGAGTCCTGCTTCCCCTTCCCTGCATGCATGTACTTTGACATTAGGGATCCTTGGGAATTAGAAGCCTTCAATATTTTGCAAGGTGGAGGAGGAGCAACAAAACCTTTGCCCCTTGACATCCTTCTTGGTGGAGTACTGTCAAGATTGTTGTCAGAGGTGGATGGATTTAGTGGTGATCTATCCTCCACTTGGGCTGACTGTTGGCCTCCGACTGCAGACCTGCTTGCAGCTCGCATTCGCTTTCCTCCCTCTCTCTGGCCTGTGGCCCCTGCGCCGTGCTTCCCTCCATTCTTCATGACTACACCAACTACCTCAATGTAACAATTGAGCTTAACTGTGTGAGATTTTAAAAATATTATGATTCATTTTTCTGAAGTCCAAGTATACACTTTATATAGTTCATGATGATGGCCCACACACTTGAAAAGACATGACTGTTTTTATTCCTACAAGATGTGCTTGTTGGCATATGTTAACTAGCACAAGAAGCATGACATGTTAACATGCTTTCACCCTAATCCAGCTAGGCATTGCTTCCCCATCCATAGTAGCAAGCTTGACGGCCCCACTTGGTGATAAGTCTTTGATCACAAAGGGTCATGTCCCTCACGATTTAAGTTTCTTTGCATGTTGTTTTAACATGTAAACCAAGACATAATGGCCTGTTTTGAATTTTTTGGAGCGTACATCCTTATCAAAAAATTCTTTTTGCCTTCGTTTTTGTGCGTAGAGAGAAGCTACTGCTTTCAAGAGAAGCTCATCTAGCTTTTCAAGGTCATCTATTTGAAGACATTTCATGACCTTTCCACTCTAGACATTTTGTTGCTCTTAGTGTTGGGATAAAGAATTCCATAGGCAGTATAACATTAATTCCAAAAACCATGTTGTACGGTGTTGTGCCTATCAATGTTTTTTTAAAGCAATTCTATTTGCCCATAAAGTTGAATGTAGCTTCTGATCCCAATCCGTTCTAGACTCTGATACTATCTTAGTTAAGATTGTGCATAGAGTCTTCTTTGTAGCTTCTGCTTGGCCATTACCCTATGGGTGATAGGGAGATGACTTCTTATGAACTATCATGAAGTCTTCAAGAAGATTTTTGATTATCTCATTTATGAAATATGTGCCTCGATCACACTGAAAATTTCTATAGGTAGACCATATCTAACAAAGACATTTTCGTATAGAAATTGTGTTGAAATCCTGGGATCAACCTTTTGTGTAGATTTAGCTTCTACTCATTTGGTCAGATAACATGTGGCTATGATGATGTACTGGGCATGTGTTTTGTAAGCAGGGGGTGAGATTGGTCCTACAAAGTCTATTCCCCACTTGGCAAAATCTCTGGCTCTCATCATTGGTTGTAAGGGCATCTCATCTCGCTTTATTGGTACGTTGGTTTGTTTGACAAAACTCACATCGTTTTGTATATTTGTTTGCGACCATATGTAATGTTGGCCACCATATTCCCGAGGTGAGGATAATTTTTGCTGTCTTTTCCCTTGAGAAATGGCCCCTACTAATCCCTCCATATGCTTGTTCCAGGATTGGAATGTACATGTTCTCTATTGCACACAGCTTAAGTTGGTTATCCTTTCCCCTTTTATAGCGCTGATTTTCAGTCAGAGTGAAATCATGAGCTTCTATTTCTATCGTTCTCTATCATGCTTTCATTATATTTTCAGGAAACGTCCGTTTTCCCAATTAGTCAACAATGTATTGACTCCATTTTGGTGTAAGTGTTAGCTGAAACAATGTCGTATGCTTGATGGGTGGGCTTGATCTGCATTTGGTGCAGCTAGTTACATAATCATGAACATCAATGCGCATAGTCGGCAATACACTCCTAATTGTCGTGGTCGTTGGAAAGTTTTTGTGGCTAAACAATGAAAAGTTAATGCCTGATTATGCACTTCCAGAAAATATGTTTTGTATTCCTCAAGGTTTACGCACACTCTTAGGATGCCGTCAGAGCCTAAATTATATAAACGTCCTTCAATCAACTGAAAGTTCTTAGCTTGGAAAATTGTTCTTCATTTAAGGTCTAGGTCCATTTTGTCAAACTCCCCGCCCTGTGATAGTAGCTTGATGATCTCTTGGGACCACTTAGGTACCATTTCTATATTGAAGAGATATGCATCTGGGAGATCATCATCCACACCCTCTGGATAATCTCCATTAGGTAATTGAGAGAGGTGGTTTGCTCAAAGATGTGTCTTCCCCTTTTTAACCACTACTGTAAAGTCAAAAACTCTAGTAATATGATGAACCATCTTAAGATTCACCCGATGTTGCATGGTTTGTTGATAAGGTATAAAAGGGCTTGAGGGTCTGTGAAAAACACAAACTTATTTGCGAGGAGATAATGCCAAAATTTCTTAATGGCATAAATCATTCCAAGACCCTCTCTCTCATTGGTTGTGTAATTATTTTTATCATTGTTTAGTTGTCGGTTGGAATAGTTGACTGGGAAATCCATGGTTCCCTCCCTTGGTTGAGCCAGAATACATCCGATAGCAAACGCAGATGCATCTATATGGACGTGAAGAATTTTTCCCAATTAGGTGCTCGTAGCATTGGAGCGGATACAAGGTCATCTTTTAATGTCTTAAATGATTCCTCACACTCATCTACCCATTCAAAGATCACTATAAGTCTATACAGTGGTTGTGCAATAATTGCATACATGTGTATGAACCTTTCGTAATAACCACAATGTCCCATGAAGCAATGTACTTTCTTTGCATTGATTGACTTAGGCATTTTGATAATTACCTTAATCTTATCCAAATCTGTGAAAATGCCATGTTCCGAGACAATATGCCCCAAGATTCGTCCTTGTCCTACCATGAAAACACATTTTTTTTTGGATTAAGGCAAATCCCATTAGGAAGGGAATGGGGTGTAGAAGGGCATCTTTATTTGCCATGATATTAAAAATGAGGTTAGGGAATGGGCAAATGGGTGGGTGCCATGTGTGCAAGAATGGTGGGTATGTAAGAGGGGTGTAAGAGTGGTCAAAGAATGCACTTTTCCCCCCCAAAAAGGAAGGGGGAGATTTTATGATTTTTGGCCTTCCATCACTTTCACATACATTCTCCGATCTGAGCAGAGATTATAGATCTGCAATCTACACATTGAGCTCTTTCCATAGATATGTTACTTGGTATGGTTTTATCCATTAGATTTTAAATTTTATTTTGGCGGGAAAATTTGAATTCAAATAAACTAGTCATTTTGCACGTTTGAATTCAAAAAGTATCCTTTGATTAGTTTCTTAATACTAAAGGTTTGACTCCCTTAAACTGCCAAATAAAGAGGCCCTCCTAGACCCTCCTAATGCTATATGTCTTGCATTTCTCAAATTATTTTCTGAGGTGTTCTGCATGTTCCTCTCTTTGCAAAGAGTGTACACATAGGTCATCCATATAGATTTACAAGAAATTCCTCAAGTACTCCTTGAAGGCATGGGCCATCAATCTTTGAAATGTGGTAGGTACATTTGTCAACCCAAATGGCATGAACCTATGAAAATATGTCCCATTCTGTGGCAAATGCCATTTTATATTGGTCCTTGGGTGTAATTGCATGTTGATTGTAACCAGAGAACCCATCCAAGAAGGAATATGCACGCTTTTTTGCCACTCGTTCAAGGATGTGCTCTGTAATTGGTAAGGGATAGTTATCCCTTATTGTGGCTACATTGACTGTTTTGAGGTTGACACACACTCGGAGTTTACCATTCTTTTTGGGTACAACAACGATTGGAGATACCAATCTGTGTGTTCTATCTCATAGATAAACTCCACTTCTTTCAATTTATCAATCTCTTCCTTGAGACGCTTAGCAAAGGTATCATTGTACGTGTATGGTCTTTGTCTGCTAGGTTTCACATCGGGTTTTGAAGGGATAGTATGCTGACATACTCTCAGATCCACTCCATTTAAATCCTTGTAAGACCATACAAATACATCCTTATATTCCTAAAGAAGGATGAAAAGCTCCTCTTCCTCTTCTTGGCTCAGGTAGGTGGCTATATAGACGGGTTGTGGTTTCTCTCTAGGTCCTGCTATGTCTACTTCCTTTGCATCTTCTGGCCCACCATAAAACTCTTTCTCCCGTCATTTGCTTCTAGGATGTGTTAGCACTATCTTTTGGTCTTGAATATTGAACTTTATAATGGGATGGTATACTCCTCATCTGGTTTTTCCTATTATCTTTCTCATCCTCTTTTTTGTCAGCTTCCGTTGTCCATACTCGGAGTCTTCTTGAGCTATTGGTACCTTTTCTTACATTCAAGTTTCATCAATTTGGTTCTTCTAATTTTTTTGATTCTCTTTATGTTATTTTGGATTTAGTTTCCACCTTCAACGTCTAAGTTTGTTTTTTTACATCCCTAGGATTGTCTTTTGTCCTTGGGTCTCGATCTCGAGAGAACTGGGCTGATATTTGTTTTTGATGTAGTGTCGACCTTCACCAAAGATAAAAATTCCGTTTTGTTTTTCATGTTGGGCATTAAGTTATCTCTTGCCTTGTGCGCCCCCTTTTTCTTTCTATAATGTGCTTGACGTCTAGGTTTTTGATTTGGAAAATCGTCAAACCTTACATCAGGTATTACTTCTTCTAGCTCATTGGGGTTGTCAGAACATTCATTATCTGCATCATCATCTTGTTCAAGATGACCTGTAAAATCTTGGAACAACTCCTCATCTATTTCTTGCTTATTTTTTATTTTTCTTGATTAACCTCAGATTTGGTAATCATCACCTTCTAATAACTCAACCATGTAGTATGGAACCACATCATAACCATCTTGGTCACAAAACTTAGTCGTCGGTCCCTCTGCAATAGCACACACATCTAAAGTTTCTAGAATATGTATCCATTCTAAAGGTTCTAAGGACTCTTCTGGAAAAGGTTCCGGAATGTATTTTGTATCCTCAATTGCTATGTCTAGAATACATTTTTCTTTTTTTAGGCTTCCACAATTGGATGCCCCACACATCCATAACTCCTTTGGTTTATCTAGCCAGTTTGGGAGTTCTAACCCTGCTATTGTATCAGAATCAAACTCCTATATTCAGGTTTGTCCACATCTTTGTAGCTATGGTATTTAACACTAGAATGGTAACCTAACAGGACATAAAAGTGTCCCTTCAGGGTTTTGGGAAAAAATTCCAAAACCATAGTAAATACACTCATTTTGAAAAATCCTTTCATGAGCTTATAGTTCAATAACTACTACATATGGAAAAAATAAGAAACTTGTAATTTTTCTCATCCCTTGGTCACTACAAGCCTCCAAAGTTGATGGACCAATGCATTTTGCCCAAAACAACAATTTCTTACGGTTGATTGCATATAAATAAGAGTGGGGATTTTTCTAGGACCTGAGATAAAATGCCCTGTTAACTTCAATGGGTTGGTAACCAAAACATATGGTTGGTTTTACCTCACTAAATTTTTTTTGGGCAAAAAAAAAGGTACAAAAAGTTACATTTTTGCCATTTTGCGGACCTATCATCAAAGTTTCTATAGTCACGCTCAATAAAGATACTATATACATGTTTTCTTAGTTCCCTTTGGGGATTTGGATTCAAAAGGAGCCATGGAGCATGTCAAAAGGATAATGGATCTCTTACAATTGGAACCTTGGGGGCAATGATAAAGTGCTAAATACAGCAAACATGAAAAAACTGGGTTTAGCATTATGACCTCTAGAAACCCATAGAAACTACTCAATATCTAGCCAAGTTTGTAGTCTATGATTAGATATGGTTACTACCTACAAAATACACACAATTGGCCTAAGAAACTAGCAATATTGAGAAAGTTATACTTGCTACTCTAAAATGTATCGTATTCTTCAGCAATCAAAAAACTCAACCATCATCATATACTATGCTATATAGCATATTAGGTCCCCCAAAACTCAAGGAAGATTAGCTTTATGTTATAAATTACACTTACACAATCAAAATTGAATTTGGATATCAAGAAAGCCACCAAAAAATCATAAAAGTGCTAATTTTGGCCAAAAAACAGGATTATGCAATTCTTGTAAATTGGTCATAACTTTCAATTTTAACACTTAGCTCTCCCTACAAGCATCAAAACATGTTGAGAACTATGAAGGCCTAACCTCTAGCCGTCTAAACCTCACGAACATAAAGTTTAGTGTGGTATAGTTGCCAAAAATTGAAAAAAAGACAAAAACAGGACCCGTTTTTTCACACAGTTTAGGTTCGAAAATGTTGTGCAAGAGTAAGGTTAATGGTGAGATCGATACTCCAAAAAAAATGCTAAGTTTTTTTCAGCTCATAAGGCAACTTTGTGGATATATAGCACCTAGAAAGTCATTTTCATACTCTTCAAATAATTCAAGCAAAATGGTCACTTAACAGGACACAAAAGTGTCCAAGGACATAAAAGTGTCCTGTTTACCATTCTAGTGTTAAGGTTTATTCTCATAGTAGTCTCCATGTGTGTGAGGTGTATGTAATTATAGCCCCAATCTTGGAGCATTTTTAATTGTCGCATGAATGGTTGCCAAAGTATTATATCATAATTATTTTTCTTGTCAAAATCCACTATCACAAAGGTATGCTCATATTCAATTCCTCAAGACGTAACAACTACCTTTTCTAGGAGCCCTATGGGTCTCTCCATATAACTATCAGCCAGTTTTGCAGCTTCATCTTGGTGGTTTTCAAAGCTGGTTTTTTCCATTTTCCATACATCCTTTGTAGCGATGGCCACACCAACTCCACTGTCAAGAATTGCCATGGTGGTGACACCTTCTAATTCAACTGGGAGCGTGATATTGCCATCTTCCCGTTCACAATATTCGCCTACCTTGTTTAAGGGTATTGGTTGCATGTTTACTTGAGGTTTTTCTAATTCCTTGATTCCTTCTTGCATTTGTGAATTCGGATCCCTTACTCTAATCTTTTCGAGACATTTTCCTACCGTATTCCACATATTAGGTCTTATTCTAAGAAGCTAGGTGAGAGTAATGGTACAAGTCATTGGAGTTGATAAGAGTGTTACCCTGGGAGTCCATACCCTTCCTTGTAGAGATTTTTTGTGATGGCACAACTTTCACATCGACTTTTCTTCATACTCTCCCATACATGAGGGTAAAGTTTTTAGAGATGTACAAGTTGGCTATCCCAAGATTTCACAGATCCCTTGTCTCCCCAATAAAAGTGCATCTGAAGGTCTGCTTGAGGTCTTGCCTCAAATTCTTCAATAGGAGGAAGAAAGTCATCTTCTCCCGTAGTGTTTTTGTTAACTCTTTGGCTTAGTTCATTTGCCTCATTTGCTTCCCTTATTTGCCTCCAAAGCTCATTTAGACCCTCATCGCTTTTATACAGTTTAGGTGTGATAGGTTGAAAACCTTCTGATGTTAGGTCTGTTGTGTTCAACACTATCCCCGATTTCTCAATTGAATGTTCAGGTTCCAATTTAGTTTCTGGACTAACAGTTAATTATTCTGATTCATGTGTTGGAGGGAGGGTGGTACTAGAAGTTCTACTCCTCCACTTGTTTCCTTGAAGTTGGTTCGAGTAAGAGTTGTGCAATTTGGATCATCTTTTGACACATTTCTAGTCTCTGTTTTTCTAACTCAGCATAGGGATATGTCATTCATTTTTGTTCCTGAGTTTGATCGATTTTAACCCTTGAGTCATATGCTTTCAAGAGTGCGTCTAGATGTTCGTTTACTTTCTCTACTAGCATAGATATGCCTGATACTGCACTTTCTGATTTCCCTTTCTTCTCAAGCTCTATATCTATTGGTGTTTCTAGTCTGTGTTTGGTTTGTTGTAATTCTTCCATTATGACATTTTGTTCTCTTTCTTTCCTCACTTCTACGCGTGCTTTTCTAACTTTCCATATGTTTTGTTGGCTTTTTCATTCAATGCTAGGTGTTTTATGTCATGGTTCTTCATTTTCAAGTCTCCCTTTCTCTTTTTGTGCCTGAGCTCTTGTGATGACGTGTAATATAGGTATTATTGTTTCATTTTCGGGACCACTGCTTGAAGGGATAACCTTCAAAATGTTTATGGTTTCTTTAACCACTTTGTTTGAATTTTTTGGACAATCGGCAATCAAATGAGTGATGTTGCAATCTGGACAATATGCATTGACCCAGACTATTTCCGTATAAGGACAGTCTTTCATAAGATGGTCACCCCCACATTTATAGCATGGTCCCAATGGTTGTCGTGGAACTCCTTGAGCACCCTTCTGTTGTTAAGCAGATCTTGGTCCATTGAAACCTCCATTGGCTATGAAAAAAAAGGTTCTCTCATGCAAACTATATCTACTTTCTCCAACAGCCTGTTTCGTTGTTGGTGGTCCAATATTGCCAATCATGCTCCATGGTTCCGACGTTCTCGGCTCTTCTGGTGGGTAGTATTGTGGGAAAGCCATTGTTCCACTTGGATCTTCATAATAAATAGGGACAGGCACTAAGGCTTGTTCCTCTAGTACTTCCATAGTGGGTGTATATCTCACCCCTATTGGTCTTGTTCCTAGAAGTGGTGGTTGTTGCCCTAAGACTGGCTGTGGTCGTTCGACCCCCACCGGCCCTGTAAAATTTCTTGCATTATATCTAGGCACTGGTGGTACTTGACACGGTGCTACTTGCAATCAATAGTGCACCACTTTAATGGCTTAGCTTGTGTATTGGAAAATGGGCTATTCCTCTTTAGCACCTCCTCTATTAGTTGCTCTTGATTTACTCCTGGTTCATTTTGTTGTACTATCTTCCCAAACTTTGATCCCTTTTGTTGAGATGAATCATCATCATCTCTGTCTCTTAGATCTCAATCTCTATAGATCTCGCAATTATCTACCAGGAACAAAGCCTCTTTGGTTAATTCATTTAGAGTGGGGCTTTTCTTCATATGCAAGTCCTTTTGAAGGTCTGCATTTCTCAGGCCTTGGATAAATATCAACATCAGTCTAGATTGAGTAGGTAGTTCTTGCATTAGGCAGAACTTTACGTATCGTTTCAGCCGTAGGGCTGCCTTCCTGACAGATTCTCCCTCTTTCTGTTTAAACTTGTGGATTTGAGAGATAGTATTGTGGGCTATCCCTCTTTGAGATAATTCTTCCACAAACTTGCCAAAAACTTCTTGGATGGTGTCAAAATCTTGTCTTTCAACAGAATCAAACCAGGTGGCAGCGTCCTCCTCTCAGGTGAGTCCAAATCCAATAAATTGTGTATCGAAGTCTCTAATCTCTTCTCCTCGGATCACTCTCAAGAATGTTGCCACGTGATCTCTAGGATCCTCTTCTCTTGAATACCTTTTGTGTACCCATTTTTGAACTTGAGAAGGTCTAACACGTCTTTGTTCCACCATTCTGGCTGTGGAATCTCCTCTTCCTTCTTGCCTCACACAGGGTCTTGTTCATGTCTTAATCTTCTATCAACTGCTCTCCCCGTCCCATATCCTCTATATGACCTTTCAACAGGTGGTTCCAGTTCAAACCCTCTTTCGGTTTTGATTCTCTCCACATACGAGAATCCTAATGTGGTCGGCATCGTTGTTGCTCCTTTGCTTTCCTTGGGATAAGAATAAGAATAAGTTGGCATGGATGAGACTATAGGGGTCACATATGATCTGTTTGTAATAGGGTCTTTACCTCTATAGAACTCATGTTCCCTTGTCACTGTGGGTTGCAACCATGATTGCAACATTTCAGGATTTGTGTTGAGATACAAAGGAAAAACTTGCTGTTCTGGCTTGCCTGGCTCGGATTCTGCTTGCATCCTCTATTTTCTCAAAGGGATTGGTAGATTTATGGGGGGTAGGGTTTAGTCCTTGAGTGGCAGCGAGGTCTGTTGGAATTACTCTAGTGGCTATCAATATTGCTGCATTTGCTTTCTCTATCAACATCATTATACTCTCGTCCATATTTGTCAATATATAGTATGAGACTCCCTTCACCTGACTCTCACCTTATTGTCAAACACTAGGGTGGCATTAGGAAGGTCTAATAGAGGAGGTATTTTGGTGATTTCAAAAACCATCTTCCCCTTTACCACATTATCCCCATCCGTGTTGTAGTTCTCTGGATCCTTAACAATAAGGTAATGTGTTCCTTCCTCATCACAAAATCTATCCCCATCATCCTATGCTAGAAGGGGATCCACTCCTTTTGCTGGTTTTTCCTCAATACATATGCTTTTTCGTCCCCTTTCATCAGCATATACCAGAGCCCCATGGGTATTTGGCCCTTCTAAGTAAAGGGTTGTAAACCTCAATGTCCGAGGAGGGTTCTTAGAGGTTCTCCCTCCTTCTCCTTGGATTGGTCAGTTAATTGCGGTGTTATGGTCCGTCATGAGATTAAAAGATTGTTCGGAGGAGGTGTCGATTCCACTACCATCTTCTATGATTGGTGCTAGAGGATCTATTCTAGCTTGGGTCACACTCTCCTCTATAGACACTATGCTGACCTAATATCCTTGTGATTTTTGGTCTCTTTGGAGGCTTCTTCCTGATCTTAAATACATAAATCCCTTAACACACCACTACAAATCCAAACCTTTTACCTTTAGATTTTTCTCTTTCATGTCTTACGCTAGCTATTTCAGCTCTCCAATTGATTGATTGCACTTTCGAGTGGTCTGGACTTGTTGGACTTTGTTGCTGGCCATCTGTACAAAAGTTTAGACTCTGCAAATCTTTTTCAGTGGTGATTCTCACTTTAGTAACATCCAGTATTGATTAGTAAGAACATATGATTATTTGCCGTCCAAAGTTTGCTTTGAAAGGGTTGGTTCCTTGTATAATTTATTCTCATCGAATTGACTAGTGAAATGTGTTATTAGAGTTATGTGGAACACCATGGCAAGCTTAATTTTAATCAAATGGCTCTAAAAACGGCCCTGAGACTTTATACGTGTATAATGTTTATCTGACAAGAATAACAATATTTCTTCTCTACCAAGCATGCAACTCTCAAAAGCTTTCAAAATGATAATTGAACCATTTTTGTGCAAGTTACAATCTGATGCAGACTGATTTTGGATCTTTTTCTGTTCTTTGGCACTTACTGGCTCAAATGCTTTCCAAATTGAATGCAATCACGACGGCTGTTGGATTCTAAGGTCCCTTAGAATGCAAGGATATGCCCAAGTTTCTCTTTTGAAGTCAACGGGATTAAAAAGACATTATATGCATATAAAGTCTTTTCAACCAGATTGAAGAGGTTTCTGCAAGTTTATGTTGAAAATAGTGTTCTCTTACCCCATGTGTAGTCTGAACTTCAAATAACGGTCAATAACATCAAAAACACATTATACGCATATAAGGTTTTTTTAAAGCCAATTGACATGAAACTTGCTCTAGAGGTAGCCCAACACTTAGGGACTTCACATATAATTTCTGACTTGAGTTTGAAATCAAGTTTGTTCAAGTTTGGATTGTTTCATGGTCTTTTCAAGATCAAATTTTGGTCCAATTGCAATGAAATTTAAGCTACGGACTTTCCCAAGGCTTTAGGAAACTTTGGGCGTATACATTTGTTCAATTTGAGTGTATTCTGGGCTAAAACACATTATACGAGTATAATGTCTTTTTGACCAGAATGAACTTAAATTTCAGCCCAAGGTTCTTTTTTGTGTGTACACAAAGCATATGTGCTCAAAATCAAGTTTTGATGCCAATGCCTCACGAGTTCACCAGTTTTCTTTGTTTTTGGCTAGAATTTGCAAAATTCTCTCCAGATGTCAAGTTGGCTGACCAAATGGTGTGGAGTCTTGTAGTCAAGCTTATAGACACCTCCCAAATGGCTTAGTGATAACAAACATGCAGGATAATGCCCAAATCTATGTTGGAGACATTATACGCGTATAATGTCTCCTATCTCAGAATTCAGATTTGTTTCTATCCTAAGTTTTCCTATTTATCAGCAACATGTACATGTGTTCACAACAAAATTTAAAGCTCAAAAGTGCTTACAAACACAAGTTTTTGCTTTTTTCTGTCACAACCACTCCGAGTTTTCGCTTTGGTCCCTAATTTTATGACAAAATTTCCCACTCAAGGTGTTCTTAGGGTATAAATACTCTTTTGAACACTATGGCACATTTAGTTTCCACAAGTTTGGTCTCTTTTTAGCCTTGGAGACTTTATGTGTGTATAAGGTCTAGCCTTGCAGAATTTGAATTTTTATGTGAAGAGCCCTTTCTAATGCCTTCTTATGCCCTCATCAACACTTAGTAATGCTAAACATTTTTATGAACTTTGTTTTGAATTGTTTCAACTAAGAATCAATAATTAATCAAAATTTCAATGCAACCAATCAACTCGAGCAAATTTTCATTGATGGACAGCTCTAGATCAAGATCAAATCATCTACCTAAAGCTACTCCTAAACATAAAAAATGGGAATTTGCAATTGAGTAGATCAGCACTTAACTGACACACACGTACTAGCCAATGCCTTTATCACCTCTTCAACCACTCAAACACACAAACCATTACAATTCTAAACTAACACCATCAACATGGGTGACCAAGGCAAGACACACGGTTCCTAGCACCTCTCTATAGGTCCTAACTAAACTAAGATAGAAACAAATACTCTGGCAAGTCAGAGGAACTCTCACCTCATAGGATTATTCCAAGGTCACCTACCTAGGGCTTTGGCCCCCGACAATAGCACCAATGTTGGTGGGTACGCCGCGAGTGGACGTTAGAATAGCGAGAACAAAACCAACAACTCTATGTCGGCCGAGGGCAAAGCTTAACCCATAGGCGCATGGAAACAAGAACACCTTCTTGACCTTCTAAGACAATCTCTAATCGAGGAAATCAAATCTGAAACCGTTCTTATGCACTAGTGAAAGCAATCCAACCTACAATGCTCATGCTATCCGAATATAGGAGAAATGCATTCGAAAGGTCATGAAACTCACAAGATATACTCTCCTTATCAGGAGATCAATACCCTATGGATTGTGACTCGATATCCGACCTCCAACTACCTCTTGTGACAATTGCGTATAAAGACAAACAGAAAATTACAGATTACTGTTTTGTGTTTCACTTGGTCCTAGTGTATCCTACTCTCCATGAGTCCATAGGTGCAAAGAACTCACCAAACGGACACCCGGTTTGCAAGAAAACTCACCCGGAAGCTTGTAGGAGCTCACTTCGGGTCGTAGTCGGAATCACACACTCTTGGTGTTGAATAGAATTCCTCACTGTTTCTAACACAATGGTGGTGTTGCTTTAGGAATGGACCTTTTGTAGTGCGTGTAGGGAAGAGAAGAAATCTCTCTCTCTCTCTCTCTCTCTCTCTCTCTCTCTCTCTCTCTCTCTCTCTCTCTCTCTCTCTCTCTCTCTCTCTCTCTCTCAGACACAACGCACAATGAAAATCCAATTGATTTATTCAAAAGTTGCGTTTAGGGTTACAAAAATTGACTCATATACATTCCTCCTTAGAAGCTTGTTCCCACAAAATCTAATGGCTGCTCAAATATTACAAAAAGTATCATTCCACTTCAAAAAATAATAATACAACGTATTGGGAAAAATTCTTGTGTGTTCCGCCATCAACAAGGTCTTAATCAGGTGTGCAAAGAATAAGTACCCAATTCCTCATATTGACAAGCTATTGGATAGATTACATGGGGCTGAAATATTTATAAAAAATGATATTTTAGATAAGGATACCATCAAATCCAGATCAAGGAAGTAGGCATTTACAAAACTACATTCAACACTCGATACGGGCACTATGAGTTCATAGTAATGTCCTTTGGTCTTACTAATGCTGCGACACTTTTAATCGGCTCATGTAGGATATGTGTTGGGAATATCGCGATGATCTTTTACTGGTATTCTTTGATGAAATACTGATCTATTGCAAATATGGAAAGGAGCATGAAGATCTTTTATGAAAAGTGTTGAGTCTCCTTTGCCAACATTAATTATATCCCAAGATGAGCATTTTTTTTTTCTTTACCACTAAAGCCAGCTACCTTGGATTTATCATATCTTCTAAAGGGATCTCAATAGACCCTGCAAAGGTTAAGGATATAGTGCAATGGCCACACTCCAAGTCTGTCAGAGAGATTCAAGGTTTCTTGGATATAATAGGATGGTACAAAATATTCATCAAGGACTATGCGCTCGTCGTTGCACCCTTGACTCAACTACCAAAGAAATCATCCAGGCTTACATGGGAGAAAGATCAAGAATTTTTTTTTCTAACAACTAAAGCAATACTCGACCTCTAATTTTGTGCTCAAAATACCTGATTTGTCTCAAGACTGTGAAGTAGCAACACATATGCTAGTGGACTTGCCGTAGGTGGAGTCTTAACACATGCAGGCTGACCAGTCGCCTTCACCTCCCAAAATTAAAGATTTATGAGTTGAACTACCGAGCTCATGATCTAGAACTTTTGGATGTCTGTCATTCATTCTCTCAATTTGCGGAGACATTATCTTTTGCAACGTCAGTTTTAGCTAATCCCCGATCACCAAAGTCTAAAAAGGATCTTCACTCAACCAATGCTTAATATGAGGCAAAGATGATGGATAGAGATTTTGCAGAAATATGATTTCCAATAAACTACAAACCAGGTGAGGGAAGTGTGGTTGCAGCTATTACCCCTAGCAGAAAAGCCTTCATTGGGTCCATCTGCATGGCCAACAATCCAATATTGGATAAGGTTATGGAATGTTCACGCTCAAGATAAATCTTATCTTTAGATTCTACAGAGATCCTTGGTCAAGGGAGCACAATGGAAAAAGAAATATCACTAGTTAAGGACTATTCTATAGAGGATGGGATTCTTTGCTACAAGCATTGACTCTACATTCCTAATAATTCCTCCCTAAAGGAGTTAGTTCTTCGTGAAGGACATGGTACCCCAGTAGTAGGACACCTTGGATATGAAAAAACTCTTAATGCCTTGAGAAAATGTTACTTTTGGGCATGAATGAAGGGAGACGTACTTTGTTACACCAGACAGTGTCTTTCTTCTCAAACGAACAAGGTTGAACGTGTGATGATGCTAGGAAAGATTCTACCCTTAGACTCACCTCAAATGAAGTAGGAGTTTATTAGCATGGACTTTGTCATTGGTCTTCACGGTTCAAGGAGGTTATGACTCCCTGATGGTAGTTGTAGATATGCTCACCAATATCTCACCTAATACCAGTAATGACCACTTATATAGCATCAGATGTAATTGGTTTCTTTGTGAAAGATATGTTTAGACTTCATGGGATTTCAAAAAGAATTATAAGTGAAAGTGATGTAAAGTCTACTTCCAAGTTTTGGAAGGCTCTATTTGAAGCTTTAGGAACACAACTATGTTTTAGTTTGGCATATCATCCTCTGCAGATCGATGGATAGACAGAATGGGTGAATCAAGTAATTGAAGACATCCTCCAAGATTATTGGAGTAGAGAACCCCACAAGTGGATTCAATTTCTTTCTTTTGTGGAATTTTCTTATAAGTCTTCCTTCCATAGAAGCATTGGGAAGTCGCCTTTCAACGCTCTCTATGGGCATGAATGTATATCACCCTTGAACTTCTCTAATCCCACTATAAGGGTAGAGGCTTGAAAGAGAATGCTAGAATAAATGGAAGCACAAACCAAGGCCATACAGTAAGATATATAGGTTGCTAAGGATTGTCAAAATCACTATGCTAGCGAGAAGCGCTCAAATCAAATCTTTAAGCAGGGCGATGAAATATTTCTTCGAGTTTGATCTAAAAGAAGCAATCTATCCTCAGGGAAATTCAAAAAGCTTAGTCCTAGGTATTGTGGTCCTTCAAAAATAATCAAAGTGCTTAGTGACCAATCTCATAAACCGAAGCTACCTAAACACATCAAAGTTCATGATGTATTCCATATCAGCCTTCTAAAGCCTTGCATCCCAGATCCCAATCATGTCTTTGATGATGAACAAATTGTAATGAAAAAGAATCTAAAAATCAATGAGAACTTCTCCAAAAACAATAAAACTTGGTATTTTTAGAATCTTGATCGGGGGAATCACTCTATATACAAAACGGGACGCCACCTGCGAGCGGACAACTTTGATAAAACCCCTATATATGACTCATATTAGGGAATATGACCCCCCTTTCTACTCTTATACAACAATCCATGCAGAAAACTATCATACCCGTATCTTACATATAAAATTTAGGTCTTACATGATCTAGTTGAGTAGGACTAGTCAAAGAGTGTGTAGCAAAAAGACTGGCAACGTACTAAGGAACCACCTCTATTGATAACTAGATGTACCCTCAATGTGTCTTAGTTAGACTTTCAAACTATGTGCTCGTTCAGCCTACACTCTAGCTACTCGTCCAATTTTGATCCATCTAAACTACTCAAAAACCATGGTTATAAAGTTTTGTTAGGTTCTTTGTGTAGATTTGCATCCATACAAACTCTTTATTGACTCACAAGTTTGAGGGCAGAATCTTTTGGGAAGCCATGATTTTTAAATACAAAAACTTCCTCTCATGTTTCCCTTTCCTCACGTCCCCCCCCCCCCCCCCCCCCCCCCCCCCCCGCCTCCCCCAAGAAATATGATACGGCCTCCCTTGTTTTTAAGCTTGGGAGATAAATTAATGGGGACCTACCCCTGACTTCTACGCTTATGTAACTTGTAAAAAAAATCCCTTCCCCTGCACTTACATGGTGCGGTAAGTTCTCCATGGTGAATCCCTCGGAAATCTTAAGCACCACATTACTTCAAGCAGAAATGTTTTGAAGCAGATCCGGACAAAGGTAGACCTATGAATCCTTATTAGAAGTTTTTACAGGTACTTTAATTCATAGAAATAATTGAAGAGTTTAGTAATTATTAAAGCACATGGTTTTTCACATGGCCTACTAGATATTTTTCCACATGGACCAAATATTTCCTGTTAAAACAAAAAATTGACCTGAAGATAGCAGATTTGAAAATTAAAGTGAGGTAGGTAGTACTAGGGAGGTCCACATGATGGACTTGCTACAATTAGTATTCGCAACAAGGGGTGCCCTCTATAGTTGAGAGACTCCTTGGGATGCGAGAAACTACCAATTACTCGCCTTGTGTGCGATAAAAACCTATAAATAGGCCCTAATTTTCATAGTTTTATTTAGACTTAGACACCTTGGCCAATTCCTTTT
The DNA here is from genome assembly GCF_014529385.1 of Adiantum capillus-veneris. Lineage (NCBI taxonomy): Eukaryota > Viridiplantae > Streptophyta > Polypodiopsida > Polypodiales > Pteridaceae > Adiantum > Adiantum capillus-veneris. The sequence goes on from NC_140933.1 coordinate 114,115,236, forward strand.
AGCATAGAGAGACTCTACACAAAAGTCACTAGAGAGTAAGAACTCTAATTGATTCAACAAGGTAAGTAACACTAATCTCGTTACATTACTGAAATACATATTAATTTATGTTTAATTTTTTAATTATACTATTAATTAAAAAATACTAAACCTCTCTCTATCATTAAATACACTCTTATATCTTATTATACTATTTAACACTTGATCTCTCATTATGGTTAGTAATCTCATTAATTATTAAACTATATTAGGATTGAAATTACTTAATATTGATTTTACTTAACAAAAAATATACCAATTAAACTTAGAAGTTAGTGAAATAATTTTCAAATAAATATTATAGTGCTAAAAAATTGTGATAATTATCTCATAATTATATAATTATTTTTGCTAATTACTATTGCTTAAATTCTCTTTTTTTAGATGAACAAGATAACTAGTTAATTAGCTTAGAAGTTAGTGAGATAATCTTTAGAGAAGGCTTAGAGTGTTAGAAACCCTTGATAATTATCTCATAATTAGATAATTAGTTTTTTAAATAAAGATTTCTTAAACTCTTTGTCTTTAACCAAAAACTAACCAAGATAATTAGTAAATTAGCTTAGAAATTAATGATAATTTTGAGAGATAGTAAAAGTGTTCAAAACTGATGATAATTATCTTTTAATTATTCAATTATATTTTATAATTAATATTTTTAGAATATTATTTTTGGTAAAAAGGTAAAGAGAGTAACTAGAAAATTCACTTAGAAATTTCTAAGAAAATATATAGAGATATAAAATCTATTAGGAAATCAGGATAGATAGATCTCCATGAGATAATTACTATAATAATAATTGTTAAGCCTAGAAAAGCTATTTTTGACCTTAAAAATTAGAAATCAACTAAGAAAATTATAGGATAATTATTAGAGCTTAAGAAACTTACGAGGAAGGTAGGATAAAAATATACTACTCATATAAGAATTTACAAAATTAATATGTCAAAAAAATCATTATTTTTTACTACAAATTAAAGAGAAAAGCTAGCAGATTAATTATTCAAAGTTAGGTATGGATTGTTATAGTTAAATAAAGGTAGCAAGAACCTCTAAGAATGATATCACACCACACAAAACTAATTATAATACTATAATCCAACAAATAGCATGAGGTTCTTAGAAAAATGAAATTAAGGCAATTGATAGAAATACATTATGAAAACTCTACGGTAATTTGAATTCTTGATACTTTTCCTAATGGTTCGATATCCATGGCTCCAAAAAGAACTTGCTCAAATCCATAAACCAAAGCAACACCAAGAGCGCCAGGGCCACACAGGACCACGAGGATGGTTTGAGTAGCAATCCAATGTATGAGAGTGTTCGTGCCCCCAAGCCACATTAGATTCTTGATCAGTAACCTGTGGATCTTGGTTATAAATTAAGCTCATAAGTAGCTAAAAAGCTTTTAAAGTTATAACATCAAATCTGTTAAAGAGTGGAGAGGTAAGTATGAATTATTGAACTGGCCAAAATGGAAGGGTATCTTCAAAGAAACATCATGAATTTTTTTGTAAACTAGGAAAGAAATGTTTGGGTTAGCCTAGTTGAGTAGGAAAGAATTGATTGATCATACTTAAGACAACTTGTCTTAAGACAACTCTAATTCCTTGAAATATTTTCCCTTCAAGTGATGAGAAATGATGGATTTTCAGCTTTTGATAAGCCCGTTACCCCCATGTACAAAGAGGATTTACTCCGTGCATGTGTATGTTTGTGTATATCTTAGAATACTGTTTTTTAATCTTATGAGAACAACCCGGTTGTATGGGCAATTGGTTTGATATATGGACACTCCAAACTTTCGGTGACGTCTTTTGCACCCTATCTATGAATAAGGAAGGGTGCCATTTTTCACCCATATATGGTGTGCTTGAGACAAGTTGAGTACGGGTTAAAATTTTTAAGGATTATTCTAAGTGATCGTACCTTGTCTTAAGTTTAAAGATGTTTATTTGTTAAATAATGCTTTTCAGTACAGTTTTCAATAATTGTTTTAAGGAATTATTGTTACTGGAAATTAAACGAAACCATTATTTGAAGTGCTAAAGAATGTGGTAGTAATTAAAGAATAGAGAAGTATGTGTGAGTGTGAGGTGGTAAGTGGGATTGACTAAGGTTGTTAATTATGAACAGGTGAACATGATTGGTTAGGTAACTATCCATCCACATGCATTAACGCTAGAAGACTTCTTCAGTGGAAGAGGAGTCCACCTACGATTGTGCCCTTACTCACGTAGAGGAAAAAAAGCATTGGACGAGGATACCTTAGCCATCTGTAGAAGTTATAGAGACGAAACAGGTTTGAAGCTTTTAGCTTTTGTCTCGTTTTTTCTTGCGAGAGAGGACTAGGTCTTTTTCTAGGGCTATAGTCCAAAGCCATTGCCAATGGCAAAAGTCTACTCCCCAGATTCTTCTTACCTTAAGACTTTAGAGATGGACGTTTGGTTAAATTTTGAAAAAAACCATTTTTTAGAAGCTTTTTATGATTTATAGTGCTTTTTTTGCAAAAAAAAAAAACCCGATCCTTAATCTATGAGTCTCAAGGAAGCTATGGTTCAATTTGTAAAAAATTGCTTTTCGAATGCTTTTCACGTTATTGTTAGCTTTTCATTATTTCTAGTGCTTTTTAGTGAAAAGTACGCTCGCTTTCTTATTTTGGTGGAGGAGAGGAACCCGTAGTTCAATTTTAGGAAATTTTACTTTTTATGCTATTTTTAGCTTTTCATGCTTTTTATCATTTTTGAAAATCAACGTGCTTTTTAGGATGACCTAAGTATAAAAATATTATTTTAGTCACGATCGGGTTTAAAAATGATCCCGAAGAAAAAACAAAATTAAACTGGATTTATTTTTATAAAAAGCGGCACCATAAATATGTTGAGGCAATACGAGAAATTCATAATTATGTCAGATCATCAAAGTGCAACATAGTCTAGTCACGATCACTTTTAGTTACCAAGATATTGTCCAATTAGTCAGTTTTTAGTGTAAAAGATTGAAGAAAAATTTGAGAGTTGACTACCAAAAGCAAAGGCCATGTTTTTAGCAAACTTGACAAAAATATGGGGGTATTCTAGACTAAGTGGTAGCGCTATTGGCTTGGGACTCAGTCCAGCTTGGCAGAACACTTATAAATTGGCATATAGTGCTCAGTTTTCAGTGTCGACAGTTGCCTCTACTATCGCATAAAATTACATATCTATTATATGGAGTGGTGTAAGATCTCCATCACCAGCTCCATAAGATCTTCTCTCTCATTCTTGGGAAGAAGAAGAAGGAGAACATTCTCTCCCTACTTGGTTGCTTACTATCTCATCCTCTTTTCATGGTGTAATCGTTCTTCAACGGCTTCGTGGTGAAAACCTCTATGTAGCTCTCATCATCGCTCTCTTGTGGCAAAGCAAGAAGATTCTCGACTGCCCATAATAAATCCTAAAGTAAGGTAAGAAGCTCAAACTCCATAGCCACCATCTCTTTCTCTCTCTACTCCGTTTTTTGAGTAACTTCCCTCTCGGTGGTTGCTTTTTTGTTTACGAGGGCATGTATGGACTTGCTGGGTGAGTGTGAGATTGCTCCATGTTTGTTTCATCATTTTTAGTATTCTGATTTATGCACACAATGTGTTTATGGTCACGTGTGTACATAAAAAGCCCTTTTTGTTTCACGTCACATAGGCGGTAGAAACATTGTTTTGGTTCTATCTCCCAAACCGCTATGAATTAGGTCAAAACCTTTAAACCAGAGATTAAAAACATCATTTAGAACATTTTATCCATTGGGTGTAATGTAAAAATTCCTCACGAGCTAAGAATCATGGTAAAAAAAGAACTTGTTGCCCACGACACTTGGTCAAAATTTTGGACCCCAAGCTCCTTGAAGAATCACCATATAGACTCATTGGTTGAGCAAACCCACTTAGAAAAATCAAAACCTTGATTAAACTTGCTGATGAATGTATTTAGGTCTCTGTGATCACTTCATAAGTGTGAGTTATTAGCAATTCCATGTACGGGTTCACGGGGGGTTCACCTACGTGTGCAGGGGTGCTACAAAGGGGGAGTACCATATGACATCGTGAGTTGGATGAGTTGTTCATATATGATATTATGGTTTGTTTTGGAAAGTTCATTTCAAGTGTTTGATGTCCATAAACTTAAATGGGGCTATATGGTTAGCCAATCCAAACCGTACGGGCATATATAAATAAAGTGGCTTTCTTTTCGTGTTCCCGTTTGTTGCATGAGTCTCATGTGGGCAAAGTGATTTGATAAGGTTTTAATCTATATTATGAAGTTGAGATTGATGCATTGGTGTGAGGTTAAATACTTTCATGTGAGTGTTATCCATGCACCCAAAAATAGTAAAAAGTTATTTTTCACATATATATGATGTGATGGTCTATGGTTGATCAAAGTGACATGGCAGTTTTGCATCATGTTTATGTAAATGGAATGATTTCATACAATGTATGGAATCTCACGGATATAGATGTGGACACCTCATGTACATGTGTATGTTGCTTTCCACACTTATAGGTCAAGACTAGCTTTATGGGCTAGAGGATAAGGCACGGCCATAGTGTATCACTTATGCATGATTAGATATTGTCAATATTGGATTTTGATATCATGATAAGTTGCTAGTCAGATTAATTTTATGCATAGAAATTTCATGTCTTAAGGGCCATGTGTATTGGCTCAGTTGACTACAATGGATATGTGAAACTCCAAGTGTGGGAGTCGGTTCAGTACGGAATATGGTTTATGGTCAAGGGTTGAGATCCCTCATGGTTGTGATTTTGATTGCGAAAGCCAATGTGGCTCTTTGGTTTTTTTGGGGGATATGGTTGTGGTACCAAAATGCTGCCGAAATTTTTTCATCCATGTTATGTGCTAAAGTGGTTTAGTAGGATTGGATGTGCATCACCTTGAGTTGGGTGGAGTTCTCACCCATGTGAGGTGATTTGATTATGGTTTGGATTGGAACATGAAGTGGTTTTGATCGTTTATAGTGGACATGTAAGGATAGAGACCTGTATAGTATGACTACTTGGAAAAGATTGTTTGTGCATATGGAAGATGCTATTGTGATTGGACTCATGTTTTATGTTTCTCATGGCAGCATCACTACAAGAATAGGATTAGCTACATCACTTAGCCATACAAAAAAGGGTCCATGACCTAGAGCTTGTTTGGATAGGGGATGTTGCCTAGGTCTTGTTTTTTGTTGGACTCATCTACATGGTTAGTGCATCGGGGGTTGAATGACCTACACAGATAACACACCAGGATCTTGCCTTGGATTTGCCTAAATAACTGATGTTTGGCATCGAAGAGGCATGGTGCCTAAACTTGTATGGTTGGTGTTGATACACTACCACCTACTAGTATTTGGGATCCTTTCAAATCTTGGGTTCATGTGGGGAGGAAAAGTAGCCTCAACCTATGTATGGCTCAAGTAGGTTGGAGGTGTTGTGAAGTGAAATTCTCTTTGTTCGTAGTAGAGTGGAAGTGGATGGATAGACCGGTCGATCCCTACACACGGTCTGGTGCTTTGCTAGTCATTTTATATTTTTAATGTTATGGTGTACCTCAAGACTACTACATGCTCAACCCATGCAGTAATTGTAATAAAATAGGACATCCACCTTTCAGATGCTTCAAGAAAGACCAAGAAGAAGATCAAAGACCACAAGAGAGAATTTTAAATCCATACTGTCGCTATCAACGAAGGCTCTCTCTCTACTCTCTCTCTCTCTCTCTCTCTCTCTCTCTCTCTCTATCAACGAAGTCGGTGTCACAACAATTCGTTCAAACTATCGCGGTGCCTTTTTATATAAAGCAAGCAATATTGTGATCGAAATATGGTTTCTTCGGAGATATGCATATAATAAAGGTATGCAACATATCATACCAAAATATACATATTAATTTTTTACACGAGGGCGTATAAATGCAACTTAGCTTGGAGCTCTAATTTTGTTTTAGCTCCAGCACTTCATCTTTCGCTACCTCCAGCTCATCTTCTACTCTTTATTTTTCTTCTTGGAGATTCTTTACTCTCTCGAAACCTCTGCCATTTCCAGTGTTAGACCGTCTCGTTCGCTCTCAACATCTCTTAGTGTTGCACTGAGAGTCTCAAGCTCTTTTTTTGCGTCCTTAGATTTCTGGTGGGTAACGTGGATCATGCTTGAGAGGTGATCATGTTCCATTTGCATATTTTCTTCCATGGTATGCGTTTTCTTCAACAAGTGTTAGAGACCGCGTTTTGACTATGTCAAGTATCTGATATGTGGGTCTTACATCATCTTCATTTGGTGCAGCCAAGTTTCTAGTTGTAGGCCTAGGGATAGGGTCAGAAAAGGAAACTTGGTGTCCCATACTTAACATGACCCCTGTTGGAGGTGCTCTCCATATGGCCTCCATTGTGAAGCTTGCAGGATTTGGACCAACCCTGGCACTCTAGGCTGTGGGGAATGCCTTTCTTGTTCTCTTCCGTGTGGTGACTGGTGGGGCTATTGCAAGTACTGGTTCATCTTCTGTATCTTGCTTCAACTTGAACCACTCATTCTATGTTGGTGGATCGGGCCACTGTCCTCTTGTGCCGATAGCTTCATATGCAATCTTTGTAAGTGTTTCTCCACCTTTAATGTACTTGGGCTTATCTATACCCATGCTAACCACTTGCTCATGCAGATACTGGGCGTAATTCACTTCTTTGGGCACACTGCTTCTCAATGCCCAAGTTATGGTAGTAGCTACTGCATGGGGAGGTGTTGTGTACTTTTGGGGCTGCTTGTTACAAACATGGAAGTATTAGCTGTAGAGCTTGCAGATCTTTGCAGCTTTTGGGTCTACCAGGTCTTCAAACGTCTGATTAGGCTTCTTTTGATAGTAGATGTTTACTTCATCTCTTCTTTCTCTAATAGACCTACTCTTATTGTAGAGCCCCAATGCATCTACTATGGTTTGAGGTGTAATCAGAGTCTATGTCTTTTGTCTGTCCAAAGCAATAATCACTACATTCTTGTCTTTCTGGATTGAGATGGCTAGCTTGTAGACTCTCTACATATCCACCCCCATTGGTGGTGCTCTAAAGAAGTTGTACAAATTTTCTCTTTCTAGCTAGGTGAGTGTTTCTTCTTTGTTCGCATATTCCAACATTTGTCGTGGATTCATTGGGATATCCACTGTGTTTCCTTGCGGGTCTCTAAATGTACCTTGGTACAATGCCAATCCTTCCATTTCTAATGTGGTCTCATCTATCCAAGCCTTGGTTGGCTTTAGTGTCTCTATTGGTAGTGTATAAGGCTCACTGGATACAATGATGTCCTTCAAGGAAATCCTCTTCTTCTTGGCTGGTGATTTACTGGCTTCTATTGATCTTGCGGGCACTCCAAGTACAAAAGTTAGTGTTGTCTTACAAAATCTTGCCGCATTTTCTCAGTTTCTAGCTATCCAAACGACTTCAAATTTCAAACACAAGCTAATTAGGGCCTAAGGGTGAAATGCATGTGGTCACAATTTCATTTTGGGTGCAGATTTATGATGTGAGACATCATACACGTATAATGTCTAGGTGCCCAGAACTGAGGGATATTTCATATGTGCATAGATCTTATCATGTACATCATGGGCATATGCCTGAGTTTCAATCTTGATGTCATTTGGACAAGCTCTGACCATTAGAACTCCTTACATGCTTTAAAGCTCAATTCCGGCTTAGTTTTGAGGAGCAAATGAGGTTCAAATGGGTTGAAACTAGGTAGATGCTCTCATAATCATGTGGTAAAGTCTTGGAAGGGGTCAAGTTAGCCTCCATATTTATTTTTAGGCTAGTGAGACATCATATGCGTATGATGTCTACTTTGTTCAAAATGGCTCAAACTTGTAGTGTAGTTGAGCCTTAGCATGGTATAGACTCTTGTGATGTTAGAATGTGATTTGAGTTTCTTCTCATGCAATTGGAGCCAATAATCAAGTATAGAGCTTTGGATTCCAAACCTCGGTTTATATGGGTATACAAATACAAAACTTGATGAGACTTGGGCTTTGGGCTAAGATTAATGGGATAAAGGCATTGGAAGTGAGAAATCCGCCCAGAATTTTCATTTGGCTCTCTGGAGACATTATATACGTATGATGTCTCTTTTGAGATTTTTGGCCCAGACTTCATCTGTAGCATCCTCAAATGATTTTAAGTCCTTTGATCATCTCAGATTTTGATTTGGAGATGAGTCATGTGTTTGGGGGCCATAGAATGTTTCTTTTGCCAGGATTTTCTGATTTTGTGCTCCAAGTGGTCACAACCTTACCCAAATTTGTCAAAATTGAATGCATGGCTTTTATACTTTATGGTGAACATGCTTATGATGAAAAATGTGGAGTTTGGCATCTGTATAAGAGAAGAGACATCATAATGTCTACTGATGTAAAACACCTTGAAACTCCATGGGTAAGTTGTGTATAGCTTCTGCATGATGTCCATGGTCTCTAATTTGAATTTGAGCTTGTGAATGGGTGTCAAAGAGCTTGAAGGGGTTTTTGCATCCATAATTCTTCTTTTTTGAATGATTGAAGGTCAAAAGATATCCAAGTGTGATGAAAATGTGTTGGGGATCTCATAATGATGTGTATAAAGAGTTAGAGTTTACAAAATCACAACAACATGTCAATTCAAGGCTTTTAGACATTATACGCTCTAATTTGGCATTTTGGGCTCAAACTTGTGGTAGAGGTAGCTCATTATGTGTGTATGGCTCTGATGTGTGAAAATATGAATTTGGACTAGTTCTTATGAGCTCAAGGCCATAGAAGCAGTTTATGACACTTTGATTTGGAAATTGATGTGAGTGGTGATAAAAACATGCCCAAAGGTGCCCAAACTTGGTGTAGAGGCTATATGTACTATGCTTTACAATTTTGGATGTTTAGAGTGTTCACAGAACTCCTATGTGATAGGTCTAAACATCTTACGCGTATGATGTCTACTTTTGCAAAATGGATATTTGAGCATAGGCACATGATGTATAGGCTATATGCTTGCTTTGTGTAGAACTTCACTTGATTTGAAGCACTTTTGGTAATTCCAAAGCCAAATTATGGGATTAGATTGAGACTTTGCGTTTTTTTTGGGTCTTGAGTACCCCAATTGGCTCCAAATCTTATGAATTTTTATGTGCTTCATGTTTAGGGTGTGCATAATGTGTTTGTGAAGTCAAGTGAATGATTTCTGTGCAAAATCTAACTGTGAGACATCATACGCATATGATGTCTCCCTTAATAAAAAGTGATTTGATGCCTTGGGGTGTTTTGTGCTTGTGCCCTAGGCGGCTAGGCCCTACTAGCTAATTTTCAACTTAAAAAGTCAAATGCTTAGCTTAGAAAATCCCTATTTGGAATTTTAGTATCTGAATAGGAATTTCTTCATTTGAAGACGACTTCCCCCAATATTCTTCTTGAGATCCATCTCTCAAGCATGTGGATGCAGAAGGGCACCTTTCCATGGCTTTGATGTATCATTTGAACTCATGAATACCCTTTTTTGCGATTTGTCACTCAAATAGCATCTTTTTATGAGGAGATGGTTGGCAACAATTTTTCTTGATGTTTGACCCTACATGTTGGTTGTCAATGATATGTTGATGATGCCTGTGAAGTTTGGTGGCAAATGGACACCTCGCTTCATCGTGAGGACCAAATGACACTATGCGTGTCCGAAGCCTAACTCCATATTTTGGTCCACTTTTTGATGATAGATCCGGGAGGAGGTTACTTGGGCTTGTAGACATACTTGAGACATAACTTCTCATGAAGCTTTGTGTCATTTCAGCAATCCCTTCACGATCAACTTTTGTAGTGCCTGAAGAGGTTAGGGTTTTTCCAGCTGACCTAAACCTGCATTGGAGGTCATAGAGGTGTTCTCCTAGGTTAGGGTTAACCCCTTGTCAAGTCTTGTAGCTATTGGGTTAGTGGTTGAAGCGTTACGGCCCCGTTTCGGTTTCTTTTCTGTGATGCCATATTTTTGTTTTTTTGGAGTTTTTCACGACAAAGAGAGTATAGAACAAGAAGAGCAGATGGTAACAAGTCTACTTCTCATGTCTTGTGCCGGTCGGTGTGTCGTGTGTGCCATACAAATTCGTAGAAGTTCCACACGCTCTAGGTCTCTCAAGCTCTCTCTCACTTGTGAATAGTGAAAATGAGCTACTAAGTGGACCCAAATAAACTTATTACCAAGGTTTTTGAACCACTTGTTACCAAACTTAATATGTGCTCCTATCTTGTTGTGAAATGTACTTTAGGCTCAAAAACTTCTTCATTTGGACTCCGTTTTCTCTGTTTTGGAAAATTTGTCATTTCATCCAAAAATTGGCCAAATCGACTTTTCGCAACTTTTCTCGTACTTGTATCCCGTCTTCACCATAAGATGTTGCTCACTTACTGATAACTCCCATATTTTTCTTTTGTCACAATTTCTCTATTTCACCTGCTTTTTCTTATTTTCTCTATTTTTTTGGAAAATTTACAAAATATAAAGGAAAATAGCTAACTTGACCCGAAAAATATCCATAAATTAAGATAATTAGATAATAGCACAATAAACCACTATATACATCTATTTGTAGTATTTTTGGCTGGATTGCTTTGTTTTCTCAAGTTTTTAGCATGAAAACTACGATTTTTACATATATACACACCTAGAGGCTCATCTTTGGTGTTTGTCCTCTGTTTCCTGTTGTAACACATCAATTAAGGACATATATACTCATGTTTACCAAAATTATCGCAGTCAAATACGAAAAACTCCCAAAGTCATGGAAAACAGTGCCCTTTTTTACACTTGTAGTGTGTCTGGTCTGCATTAAGAATGCATTCCCCCTTCCTAGTCGAAATTCCTTCTAGACGATGATGTATCACCCAAGGGTATGTGCTCTGCATGGGAGTCAAGAAGGTGATAATAGTGGCCATGTAATGTGTCCCTATATGCATACTCAAGCAATGCATGGAAAAATTAATGATGTGCAATAGGAAGGTATAAACATGATGCAAGTTGGCATGCGATGTTGAAGTTTCCTGTGAAAGTATGACCCTGGTGAGATCAGTGAAACAATAAGCTCGCCCAATATGTTTGATCTTTCTTTGATAGATAATTGAGCTGGTGAAACCTGTGGCTGTGAGTCACCTTTGTAGTTGTGGCTATGCTTTGTTTAGGTATCCAAATCTGAACTGTGGGTATGGTTGGATTTGAACATGCTTTTGGTTGTTTGTTGAAAGCGTGTACTTCAGGGAGTCCCTTAGGTTGTTGTTTTGGAATCTATATTTTTGCAAGCTTACATTGGGCCATAAGTAATTGCTTTGGTACCCATATTTGCTTGAGGAGGAACTTAGCTTGCGGTTTGTAGTGGAGGTCTTTGGAGAGGTAGTTGTGAATTGACTTTGCTCAAACCTTGCGACCTGATCCTTTTTTATCCATATCTGTTTGATAGATTTGTTGGGCACAGTAGGTGGGGTTTGTTGTGGCACGCTGTCATGAATTCCCACTGATTGTTTATGACTCATCGCACTCCTCTCCTGGATAAGAGTATTTGATATACTGAATTTATTTTCCTACATTGTAGGTCTCTTTGGAATCCATTGTTGGATAATGGACATTTGTAAGGGTTGCTTACCTTTATCCATCGGTTGCATTACTGATGGTTTGTCTGTAGCTATTGTAGCAAAAGGAACTTGTTGTTTTCATGAAGCGGATTGGATGTTAACTATATTGTAGCTCCAGCCAAGTTGTACACTGTACCTTCTCTACCAAGGTTTCCCTAGCAATAAAGTATGTTGTGTGTGCTTATCTTCTACCACATAGAATTTATGCAGATAGACATATTGGTTAACATGTACCATGAGTACTGTTGAACCCATTACCTTGATCAAATGCTCCGAATAACTGTGGAGATTTTGTTATGTCTCTTATAGATGATTGTGAAGTTGGAGTTTCTTGTAAAGGCAGTAGGAGATCAGGTTACCTTGAGCCCCTAAATCAAGCATTGTTGTCTCCTCCACTTGATTGCGTCCTAGTTTGCAATCAATTGTGGGATCCTGCATGTGCTCTGTTTCAATTTTTGTTACTTGAATGCCATTATTCTTTAGAGGAGGTCCATGTTGTAGTCGTTGTTGAAGAAACCTTCGTTTTTCTATCTGTTCCTTGGCCTCTACTTGTGCTTTTGCAACAATCTGTTGTTTCTCTTATGTCTGTTTCTTTTCATTGTGGATTTTTAGAAGCATACTTAGGGTTAGTGGTAGATGAATTTTTTTTAATTGACATCCACGAATCCAATTGGGCATTTGTTCACCATACAATGTTGCAAGCTTGATGGCCCCACTTGGTGATAAATCTTTGATCAGAAAGGGTCCCATCTCTTGCTTTTGAAGTTTCTAAGTATGTTGTTTTAAAGTGTAAGCCACGGCATAATCGCCTGTATTGAATTCCTTCGATCGTACATGCTTATCAAAAAACTCTTTTTGCATTTGTTTTTGCGCATAGATGGAAGCTACTGTTTTCAAGCGAATCTCATCTAGCTTTTCAAGGTCATCTATTCCTGAAGACATTTCATGGCATATCCACTCTAGTTGTTTGGCTACTCTTAGTGTTGGGATTAGGAATTCTTTAGGCAATATAGCATTAAGGTTGAACTCCATATTGTACGGTGTTGTTCCAATCGAGGTTTGATAAGAAATTCTATAAGCCCGTATTGTCAAATGTAACTTATGATCCCAATTCGTTCTTGACTCTAAGACTATTTTGGTTAAGATTGTACATAGCGTACTTATTTGTAGCTTCTGCCTATGCATGGTACGGAGCAGGCTTATTATGAACTACCATGATCTCCTCAATAATATTTTTTATTGTCTCATTTATAAAATGTGTGCCCCAATCATTGACAATTTCTATAGGAAAACAATATCTAACAATGACATTTTCATATAGAAATTTTGCGATAGTTTTGGCATCAACTTTTTCTGTAGCTTTAACTTTGACCCATTTAGTGAGGTAATCCGTGGTCACAATGATATATTGGGCATGTGTATTGTAAGCGAGGTGTGAAATTGATCCCACAAAGTCTATTCCCCACTTAGCAAAATCTCTAGCTCCCATCATTGGTCGTAAGGGCATATCATCCCGTTTTATTAGCACTTTGGTGCATTGACAAGAGTCACATCATTTTGTGTATTTGTTCACGTCCATATGTAATGTTGGCCACCATATTCTAGAGGTTAGGACAATTTTTGTTGCCTTCTCCCCTGAGAAATGGCCTCCAATTAGTTCTTCATGTGCTTGCTCTAGGATTCGAATGTACATGCTTTCTGTTGCTCATAGTTTAAGCTGATTATCCTTTCCTCATTTATAAAGCTGATTTTCAATCAAAGTGAAGTCACGAGCTTCGATTTATATCGCTCTCTACCATGCTCTAGTGGTATTTTCAGGAAATGTTTGCATCTCCAAGACGTCAACAATGTATTGACTCCATTTTGGCATAACTGTTATTTGAAATAGTGTTGCATATTCTATTGGTGGGCTTGATCTACATTTGGCGTAACTAGTTATATAATCATGAGCATCAACATGCATAGTTGGCCAATATACTCCCAATTGTCTCAAGCGTTGGAAATGTTTTATGGATGAGCAATGAAATGTCAAATCTTGATTATGTGCTTCCAGCAAATAGGCTTCGTATTCCTTTGGGTTTATGCACACTCGTAGGATACCGTCGGATCCTAGATTATATAAACGTCTTCCAATCAACTAAAAGTTTGTAGCTTGTTGAATCCTTTGTCGTTTACAGTATTGTTCACTCTTGTTGAATTATTTTCCGTATGATAGTAGGCTTACAATCTCTTGGGACCACTTAGGTACCATTTCTATATTGAAGAGATATGCATCTGGGAGATCATCATCCACTCCCTCTGGAGCCTCTCCGTTTGGCAGTCTAAAAAGATGATATGCTCGAAGATGCATCTTTCCCTTTTTAACCACTACAATAAAGTCAAACTCAAGCTGTATGATTAACCATCTTACGATTCGCAATGTATTGCATGGTTTGTTGACAAGGTATAAGAGGGCTTGATGGTCCATGAAAACAACAAACTTTTTTGCGAGGAGATAATGCCAAAATTTCTTAATAGCATAAATCATTCCAAGCCCTTGTCTTTCAGCGGTGGTGTATTTCTTTTCAACACTGTTGAGTTGTTGGCTAGAATAGCACACTAGGAAATCCATAGTTTTGTCTCCTGGTTGAGCCAAAATACATCCTATAGCAAATGCATAGGCATCAATATGAACCTGAAATATTTTTTCCCAATCAGGGGCTTTTAGCATTGGAGCAGATATCAGGAAATATTTTAATTTCTTAAATGATTCTCTCACACTCATACGTACATTCAAAGATCACTATAAGTCTATATAGAGGTCGGACAATGATTGCATACATGTGTATGAACCTCCTGTAATAACCACAGTGTCCAAAACATTGTACTTGCTTTGCATTGATTGGTTTAGGCATTTCAATAATCACTTTTATCTTGTCCAAATCCATGGATATGCCATTTTTTGAGACAATATGTCCCAGGATTTGTCCTTGTCTGACCATAAAATGCACGTTTCTAGATTACGAAAAATTCTATATGTCCTGCATTTCTCGAATACTTTTTTAAGGTGTTATGTATGTTCCTCTCTTAGGAGAGAGTGTATGCATAGGTCATCCATATAGATTTACAAGAAGATCCTCAAGTAATCTTTGAAAGCATGTGCCATCAGTCTTTGAAATGTTGCGGTGCATTTATCAACCCAAATGGCATGACTCGATATGCAAATATGCCCCATTTTGTGAAAAATGTCATTTTATATTGGTCCTCATGTGTAATTGCAAGTTGGTTGTAGCCAGAAAATCCATCCAAGAAGGAATATGCACGCTTGCATGCCACTCATTCAAGGATGCAAATTGTGATCGGTAAGGATAATTATCCCTTATCGTGGTTGCATTGACTTTTTTGAGATTGACACACACTCAAAGTTTACCATTATTTTTGGGTACCACAATGATTGGAGATACCCAATTGGTGTGTTCTATCTCATAAATGAACTCTGCTTCCTTTATCTTATTGATTTCTTCCTTGATATACTTAGCAAAGGTGTCATTGTATGTGTATGGCCTTTGCCTGCTAAGCTTCGCATCAGGTCTTAATGGGATAGTATACTGCCATATTGTAGGATCCACTCCCTTTAAGTCCTTATAAGACCATGCAAACACATCCTTACATTCTCAAAGAAGGCTGACGAGCTCCTCTTCCTCTTCTTGAATTAGATCGATTGCTATATAGATGGGTTGTGGTTCCTCCCCAGGTCTTGGTAGGTCTATCTTTCTTGCATCCTCTGGTCCATCATATGACTCCTTCTCCAGTAGTTCTCGTCTAGGCTGTGTCAATAATATCTTCTGGTCTTGAATAGTGAATTTCATGTAATTGGAGGGTATACTCATATGGTTGTCTCTTTTGTCTTTTTCATCTCCTCCGCTTTTCGTTTCAGTTGTCCGCACTTTCCTCAAAGTTTTCTTGAGCTCTTGGTACTCCGTTTTACGCTCAACTTTGGTCCATTCTAGTTCTCCTATTTTTTTAGCTCCTGTTATTTTTTTTTTTGGTTTAGTTTTGAAATTCAACTTTTGAGTTCGTTTTCTCATGTCACTACGGCTGTCTCTTGTCCTAGAGTCTCAATCTCAAGAGAATTGGCATGATATTTTGTTTTTAATGAAGTCTTCAGCTTTTACCATAGATAAAAATTTCTGTTTTGTTTCTCATTTTAGGCATTGGGTTATCTCTTGCTTTGTGTGCTGCCTTATTTTTCTTGTAGTGTGCTTGATGTCTAGGTTTTTGATTTGGGAGATTGTAAAACCTCACATTTGGTATCATTTCCTCTTGCTCACTAGGGTTGTCAAAGTATTCATTATCTGCATCTTCATCTCGTTCAAGATGCTCTAGAGAAATTTTCCTACTATAGTCCACATGTGAGGTCTTGTTCTGAGATGCTCGGCGAGAGTAATGGTACAAGTCACTAGAGTAGACTATATGGTTATCAACCCCTGGGAGTCCATCCCCTTCCTTGCAGAGAGTCTCTGTGACGGTACACTGTTTCACATCTGACTTTGCTCATACTCTCCCATATAAGAGGGAAAAGTTCTTAGAGATATAGGTTGGCTATCCCAAGATCTCACGGATCCCTTGTCTCCCCAATACGAGTGCATCTCTAGGTTTGCTTGAGGTCCTGCCTCAAATTTTTCAATAGGAAGAAGAAAGACATCTTTTTCCATATTGGTTTTTTTAACCCTTTGATAAATTTTTTAGCCTCATTGGCTTCTCTTATCTTCCTCCAAAGATCATTCATGTCATCGTCTCCTTTATACATTTCCGATATGATAGGTTGAAAAACTTCAGACTCTTGGTCTGTAGGGTTCATCACTATCCCAAGTCTTTCAATTGATTTTTTCGGTTCCAATTAAGTTTCTAGACTAACAGATATCCTTTCTTATTCATGTGTTGGAGGGGTTCTTGGTATTGATACTCAAAGTCCTACCTAATCCTCTTGTTTTCTTGAAGTTGGCTCTAGTAAGGTTTGGGCTGTTTGGATCATCTTTTTACACATTTCCACTCTCTGTTTTTCTAGCTCTGCATAGGGATAAATCATCCATCTTTGTTCTTGCGTTTGGTTGATTTTAAGCCTTCATTCATAGGCCTTCACGAGTGCGTCCAGATGCTCGTTTACTTTCTTGACTAGCACGAATCCTCTTGATCCTACACTTTTTGATTTTTTTTCTTCTCAGGCTCTATGTATTTTGGAGTTTCTAGTTTTTGAATAGTTTGACTTTCAAGTCTTTCCAATTTGTCTTTGGTTTGTTTTAATTTTTCCACTAGGGCAGTCTGTTCTCTTTCTTTCCTAGCTTCCACCCGTCCTTTCCTAGCCTTCCATATATTTTGCTGGCTTTTTTGTTCAATGCTAGGTGCTTTCAATCTTGGTTCTTCGATTATGGGTTCCCCTTTCTCTTTTTGAGCTTCTGCTTGTGTGATAATTTGTATAAGTATTACCGTTTCATTTTCGAAAACACTGCTTGAAGGGATTTCCTCCAAGGTATTCAAAGTTGTTCTAATCATTTTTTTTGGATTTTTTGGACAATCGGTGATCAAATGATTGATGTTGTAGTATGGAAAGTACACATTGACTCCTCGAACAATTTCCGTATGAGGACAATCTTTCATAAGGTGGTCACCCCCACACTTATAGCATGGTCCCAATGGTTGTCGTGTCACTCCTTGAACTCCCCTCTACTAGTAGGTAGTCATCGGTCCACCAAAGCCTCCATCGGCTATGAACAACAATGTTCTCTTGTCCAAACTGTATCTACTCTCTCCTGCAGCATGTGCTACTATTGGTGGTCCAACATTGCTGATCATGCTCCATGGCTTTGGTGCTCTCAGCTCTTCTAGTGGGTAGTATGCAGGACAAGCCATAGTTTCACTTGGCTCTTCGTAATATACAGTTACATGCACTAAGGCTTGTTCCTCTGGTCTTCTACAGTGGGCGCATATCTCACACCTATCGTTCTTGCTCCTAGGAGTGGTGGTTGTTGCCTCAAAACTGGCTGTGGTCTTTCAACCTTAACTTTTCCTGGAAATTCCCTGCCGTATACCTAGGCATGGGTGGTATTTGAGGAGGTGCTACTTGGGCCTGGGAAACATGCTGTCGTTCTTGCACATAACCCTTATTATAGTAGCACTCTTCAGTCACATGATTTTTCCATTTCCGTTCAACAATACACCATTTTAGTTGCTTAGCCTGTGGCTTAGCAAATGGGCTAATCCTCTTCATCACCTCCTATATGAGTTTCTCTTGATTTACCGCCGGTTCGCTTTGTTGTGCCAATTTTGTGGAGTTAGTTTCACTTTGTTGAGACGATGAATCATCATCTTTGTATCTTTGATCTCCATCCTTGTAGATTGCACAATTATGTACTAGGAATAAAGCCTCTTTGGTTAACTCATTCAAAGTGGGGCTTTTCTCCATATGCAAATCCTTTTGAAGGTCTGAATTTCTCAGTCCTTGGATAAATATTAACATGAGTTTGGATTGAGTAGGTGATTCTTCCATTGGGCATAATTTTATGTATCACTTCAACTGTAGGGATGCTTCCTGATAGATTCTCCCTCTTTGTGCTTGAACTTATGGATTTGTGAGATAGTATTGTGAGCTATCTCTCCTTGAGAGAAATCCTCCACAAATTCGTTAAATAATTCTTGGATGGTCTCAAAATTGCGTCTTTCAACATAATCAAACTAAGTGGTGGTATCTTTCTCCAAGGTGAGTCCAAATCCGGAAAACTGTGTATCGAAGTCCCTGACCTTTTCTGCTTGGATCACTCTTAAGAAGGTTGCCAGGTGGTTTCTAAGGTCTCTTTTCCCTGAATATTTCTTGTTAAGCCATTTTTGGACTTGAGAAGGTCTAACACTTCTGTGGTCTACCAGCCTAAGTGTGGAATCTCATCATCCCTCTCCCCTTACAAGTTCTTGTTCATGTCTTGATCTGTCATCAAATGCTTCTTCCATCCCGTATCCTCTATAGGTTCTTTCAATAGGTTGTCTCTAGGGCCTCTTTCCCCTGAATATATCTAGTTAACCCATTTCTGGACTTGAGAAGGTCTAACACTTCTGTGGTCTACCAGCCTAAGTGTGGAATCTTGTCATCCCTCTCCCCTTACAATTTCTCATTCATGTCTCGATCATCATCAAATGCTTCTTCCATCCCCTATCCTCTATAAGTTCTTTCAACAGGTAGTTCCACTGCAAATATTCTTTCCATCTTGATTCTCTCCATATAGGGGAATCCTGCTGTGGTTGGCATCATTGTTGGTCCCTTTCTCTCCTTGGGATAAGAGTTAGAATAAGTGGACACTAGTGATACTATAGGGGTCACATATGGTCCAATTGTAATAGGGACTTCTCCTCTATAGAGCTAATGTTCCCTCGTTGCTGTGGGTCGCAACCAAGATTACAATGTTTCAATATTTGGGTTGAGATATGAAGGAAAAATTGGTGTTTCAACCACTCTAGTGATGTTCGGAAACGATGTGCCAGGTGGGGTGGCCTCTACATCACACATAGCGTGAAGTCCCCAAGCATCATCTCAAGGGGAAGGGCTATCCTATAACTCTAAGGGGCACCACCTAGAATAAGTGCAGCTAGGGTGCATATCATAGCCTCTGTCACTCTAGCACAACACACCCAAATCACATTCTTCTGAATCCTGACTAAGAGAGAGAGCGTGTGTGTGGTGAGAGAGAGAGAGAGAGAGAGAGAGAGAGAGAGAGAGAGAGAGAGAGAGAGAGAGAGAGAGAGAGAGAGAGAGAGAGAGAGAGAGAGAGAGAGAGAGAGAGAGAGAGATATTACCCTTTTCTTATTATTCCCTACTATGAGAATTCCCAAATAGATACACAACCATACCTGCCAAAAGCTTCCATAGAGAAGAAGCTGCCACCCAAAGGATGGATGTTTACACCCCACTTTTATCAAATGATAAAACACAAATGCCATGATGGCGAAGAGGTCCTCTCTATTGATGTAGTCCCGCAACAAGATTTCAAGCTACTCAAGCTCCAAGATGTGGCTTGGGCTAACCAAGAGATTTTCGTATGAGTTAGATGTGTGTCAAAACCCATATTTCCATGGTGCTAGCATCAAGTGCTCCTAATTCCATGTGCTTAGAGTGCCAACCTTCAAAACAAAACTACCAATTTTCTATCATTCTTGTGTAGTGTGTGCATATTGTTATGGTTATGGTGATGGTGATGTTGTGCTTCTATCATTCTTGTGTAGTGTGTGCATATTGTTATGGTTATGGTGATGTTGTGCTTCTCTGCATTGGCGTTCTTCCCTCCCCCTTGAGTGGAGAGCTCACCATCCTTATACAGGATTTTGGGAGTGGTGACCTCTCTTACCAATGGGGTGAGAGAGAGTGTGTGTGTGCCATGTGATTGCGGGACCTACTCTAGTGGAGCCTCTTCTTATTCTATTGAGTAGGAGAGAGAAAGTGAAGAGAGTACAGAGAGGGAAGGAGTGGCGTAGGGATAGGTGAATTTACAAGTGCAACCATGGCTAGACTTAGGGTAACTTAGTTTAGAGTTTTTTACAAGGGTGTTGCAGATGGGGGAAATTCGTAGAAGAGGGGATGGAGTATTCTTCTGCCGTCACTGGTATTTTGTCCATGTCGAGATGCTATGGGATGAAGAGATCTAGACCATATGGCTCCTCCCCATTTGTCTCGCTTCTCTGTCTTGCTTCTTGTGTTCTTCTTGCTAGAAAGGTGATTTATACTAGGTGTAGTCGTAGTTTAGCATGTGTTTCTACTTAATTAGCATGATATGCGGTGGTGTAGATAAGTGATCGTGCATATAAGCGTGTAATTGTGTGAATGGGTGTTTGTGCTCATGCATGCGTATGTGCATGCGTGGGTGTATGTTACTCTTTTTGTGTGCTTGTAAGTGTGTAAGTGTGTATGGTAAGCATGTGCATGTGGAAATGAGAGAGAAAGAGAGAGATTTTTTTACATGGCTGAGCCGACACAGGAACAAGGAAGAGGGAGAGAGAGAGGCTGAACGAGGGAGAGAGAGATAGAGAGAGGGAGTGAGTGTGTGTGTGTGTATGTGTATGGGTGGGTAAACGACACACACACACACACACACACACAGAGAGAGAGAGAGAGAGAGAGAGGAGAGAGAGAGAGAGAGAGAGAGAGAGAGAGAGAGAGAGAGAGAGAGAGAGGGTGGTGTGAGAGGGGAAGGGAGACAGTGAACGAGAGATGGAGAGAGAGAGAGAGAGAGAGAGAGAGAGAGAGAGAGAGAGAGAGAGAGAGAGAGAGAGAGAGAGAGAGAGAGAGAGGAGAGAGAGAGAGAGAGAGAGAGAGATTCTGCTTTGTTGGCCTGGCTGCCGACACAGGGACGGAGAGAGAGAGTGGGAGTCAACAGGGTGAGAGGCTGAGAGAGCGAGTGAGGGAGAGTTTGAGGGAGCATGTGGGCATGGGTGGGGAGAGAGAGAGAGAGAGAGAAGAGAGAGAGGAGAGGAGAGAGAGAGAGAGAAGAGAGGAGAGAGAGAGAGAGGAGAGAGAGAGAGAAGAGAGAGAGAAGAGAGAGAGAGAGAGGAGAGAGAGAGAGAGAGAGAGAGAGAGAGAGGGGGAGGAGAGAGAGAAGAGAGAGAGAGAGAGAGAGAGAGAGAGAGAGAGAGAGAGAGAGAGAGAGAGACTATTGTGCCCATGCATGGCGGGCGCCCTTCTAAGTTGACGAATCGAGAGAGAAAGAACTATTATTTTATGTGCCCTATGGACTGGCCTGGCACAAGGCAGGAAAGAGAGGGAGAGCGTGAGTGAGGAGGGTGAGCTGAGAGTGGGAGAGGGAGTGTGTGTGTGTGTGTGTGTGTGTGTGTGAGAGAGAGAGAGAGAGAGAGAGAGAGAGAGAGAGAGAGAGAGAGAGAGAGAGAGAGAGAGAGAGAGAGAGAGAGAGAGAGAGAGAGAGTGAGAGAGAGAGAGAGAGAGCTGATCAATAATGGATGAGGGAGAGAGAGATATAGCCTATGGCGGCCCATTGGGCTGGTGACAAACAAGAGAGAGAGATTTTTGGCAGCTTGCAAACAAAGGAGTGGGAGACGGAGGGGTGGCGATAATGGAGGAAAGAGGGGGGATAATGGAGGAGAGGGAGGCAGTGGTGCCGGGGGGGAAGGGGGGGGGGGGGGGGGGGGGGGGCATTGCACGCACACGATTAAGGGAAAGAGAGAGGGTGGCGGTGGTGGCATCTGTAGCTTGAGGAAGAAAAATAAGTTTTTTTTGTTTTGTTTGCATTATTAAGCTCCCCTCTTGGGGTTGGTTTCCACGGCCATAGCCTCCGAAAGCCGGGCATCATTAGCCTCTAGGTGAGCTAGAGTGCGGTGCGGTTAACCCCGTGTCATTAGCCGTCCCCAAAAGGTTAGGGGCATTTATGCCTCTAGCTCATTTGTTTGGTCGTTGTCATCAGAGGTGGAGGTTGATGGTGTATCCTCATCAAAAACGTCGATAGGTGGAGTTTGATCAAATCATAGAAAATAAGGTTAAGCCGCCATCCATTGACTCTGGTCTTATGAAGCTTACCATCAGCTTCCATGAGTTCGTAACTCCCATTGGCATATTTTTTCCTGATGATAAAAGGACCTTCATATCAGAGTAAGAACTTCATATTCTTGTGTGTGTCGAAGCGATTGTCATAGCGGAGAACCAACATCCCCTTCTTCAAATATTTGTTCCAAAGATGTTGATTGAAACTAAGCCGTCTGTGTTCTACCTGTGCTGCATAATGATTGATTGCCTCTCCTCTGTCCAGCTATAGTCATTCCAAGTCAAGGATGTGATATTTCAAATGCATGTTGGGTTGTTGAAGCTGGCTCGCCATTATTCTGAGACTTGCTAGTTGCACCTCAATAGGTAAGATTGCCTCCTTACCAAACACCAAATGATATGGGGTAAACCCCAAAGATGTTCAGAATGAGGTTGGATAGGCCCATAAAGCTGGGAGTAGAGACTTATCCCAATCCCGAGGATGATTGTTAACCTTCTTGGTGATAATTGTACAAATCATTCCATTCATTTTTTCAACTAGGCCATTACATTGAGGGTAATATGGTGTGGAGTGCCTCTTTGTAGTGCCTAATTTTTGCATTAACACCCCTACCAAGTCTGCTTGGAAACATGGCCCTCTATCAGAGATGATTTCTAATGGTGTGCCAAACTTGCAATAGTTGTGCTCATATGAAAACTTGGCTACCTCCACTACTATGATCCTAGTTGTGGACGTAGCTTCCACCCATCTAGTCATATAGTAGACTCCCATGATGATATAGAACTTCCCAGAGTTGTCCCTAGGCAATGGTCCTATGGCATCTATACCCCATTTTTCAAATAGCCCATATGAAAGGATAGGTGTCTGTGGTTCAGGCACAAGTGACCTGGTGCCGGCCCTTTGACACAATTTACATGTCTTACACCAGTGGTGTACATCATGATTGAGGCTAGGCCATACAAAACCAGCCTGCAAGATTTTCCTGCTTGTTGCATCTAGGGCAAAGTGACCGCCACAAACACCATCATGACAATTGGCAATTATCCCAATAATTTCATTAGAAAGAGGGACCTTCCATAGTACTTGGTTGTTACCCTTACAATATAGACCTTCATTGATAAGTCGATACCTTGTGGACTCCCTGGTGAGCCATTGCTTTTGCTCTTTTGTCAAATCTGGTCGACACTCCCCTGTTTCCAAGAAATGCATTATGTCGGGTAAGGTGTCACTACCTTGAAATAGAGGGAGCTTTATCTTTATAGCCCCAACTAGCATTTCTTGTAGTCTCTCACTTGCTAAGGTGTCGGCTTCATGGTTTTGAGCCCTTCGGATGTGGTGTAATTGAACTGCTTCAAACTTACCCAACAAAGTTTTTACACAGCTTAAGTGAGTCCTCAAGCTAGGATTCTTACATATCCATGCTCCATTTACTTGCCTTACCAAAAGTAGAGCATCCCCAAATACATTAAGGCGTTTTACCCCTTGTGAGTTGCACCATTTTAAACCCTTTGTTAGTGCTGCATACTCATCTTCATTGTTAGAATGTGATTCTAATAGTTGGCCAAGCAAAAATACATTGATACCTTTGCCATCAAAGAGCACTATGCCTGTAGTTGCTTTGTCAGATGCTTGCTTGTAGGCTCCATCAAAGTAGAGAGAGTATGATCTTTCTATCATCGGTGGCTCTAGAAGTGGTTGAATTCCCTCCCCTCTAGATTGCTTCACCTTTTTCACAAAGTGTTGGTAGGTCATGAGTCCCCCCCAATATTGCCCTTGTCGTGCTTTCCACATGTACCGTGTAGTCAAACTCTTGTAGACGAACTAGCCATTTAGTAATCCTAGCAGAAACATCCATGTGTTGTACCACATAGGGGAACATTTCATCCATGGTTAAGATTACAAATTGCCTAGGCAACAAATATGATCAAAACTTTGTAGTTGAAAATCTAAGAGCTAGGACTAGGTGTTCCGCATGGGTGAAACCTTTCTCTGCCACTGTCATCATGCGACTGAAGAAGTAGATTGGCCTCATGAAAGATGTCGCTACGTCCTTGTAGAGTAGTGCTTCCCCCAAGGAGTCATCACCCACACTTGAGGTGACATAGAACTTTACGTCCCACTTAGGTGGTGAGATAGTTGGTAGGGTGGCTAAGACCTCCTTTACCTTGTTGTAGTGATGCTCATTCTCTTTGTCCCATGTGAAAGTCGATCGTTGTGTGAGCTGTTGCAGTGGTAGAACAAGTTGTGATAGTAGATGTATGAATCTACTCAAGTACCTCACTTTTGTAGAAAAGAGACTAAGTTGACGTGTGGTTGTTGGTGAAGGTAATGCGATGAGTGCGGACACCTTACTTGGATCGGCATTGATACCTTCACTTGAAATTTCATGGCCTAAGAGAATGACTCTACTTACCCCAATGTGACACTTGTCTACATTTAACTTCCCTCCTAGGCTTTGCAGCCTTGCTAAACCCTCAGTCACTTTTTCTAAGCGTAATATGCGAGGGCTATATATATAAAAATCATCAATGAACACTCTTATGGATGCTCCAAAGAACGGTTGAAAGACATATGTGACATCTCTTTGAAATGTGGCAGGTGTATTTGTGAGGCCAAATGTCATAACTCTATAAGAAAAACAACCCCATGGTGTAATGAAAGTGGTTTTTAGTTGATCTTCAAAGGCTATGCGTATTTGAAAATAGCTGGAATACCCATCACACTTTGTGTAGCATTCAGAACTAGCTACCTTATTCAGAATTTCATCCAAGAAAGAGAGAGGGAAATGGTCCCTCTTTGTGGCTGCATTTAGTGGTTTCTAGTCGACGCGCGTCCTCCACTTACCATTCTTCTTAGGCGTAACCACTACGGGTGACACCCACTCTGAGTTTTCCAAAGGTTAAATGAACCCTGCTTTTAGGAGGTTCCTTACCTCGGCAAGGAGTGCCTTTTCTTGTATGACCCCCACTCGTCATAGTTTCTGCACAACTGGATTTACCCCTTCCTTCAATTTAATATGATGCTCCAATATTGTAATACCTATGATTATTTCATAGTTGTCAATGAAAAGGTTAGGGAATCCAATCAAAATTTGAAAATTTTTATCCTTCTCTTTACTTGTTAGCTCCATAGACAACATACTTTTCAACCTATCCTCTCCTAGGCCAGGTGATTTGTCTTTCCCTCTGTTGCTTTGACCTTCTGGTGACAGGTCACCATTCCTGCTTTCCCTTTGTAAATCCCTCATGATAATGTCCATCACATCGATGGAATTGTTGCTCTCTTCAGTGGAAGTGGTCTCCTCCTCAGAAGTGGAAAACTCACCAGTGGTTTCATCTAGTGATGTCTCTAGGTCCATCTGTCTCTGCTTGTCGATCCTCATGTCGTAGTAGATTGTTTCCCCCTTCTTATGAGTCATGCATAGAAAAACAGTGCCCTAGTCCTGCTTTGCCTTCATAGCCATCAAACATGGACTTCCCAAGATCAATGGATAGCCCTCCCCCTTAGTTGGAATCACAAAAATATCTACTTTCACCTAAGTGTTGAAGACTTTTACCTTCATGGAACTTCCTACACCCGCACATTTTACTTTTGTGTTGTTTGCCATCTTAGCCTTGCATGGAGAAGGCCGGTCAACCTCAAGCCCTAGCCAAAGCGTCATAGCTTCACTCATCACACATATTTGTGTGCCACCATCCATGTAGGTGTTTCCAACCATCTTACCCTTTATGTTGGCGTCAACGACTGGAAGGCTGTCAACCATGTTGCAACCCAAAATTGCTCCGACTACCTTTACTTTGGAGCGCCTTGTACTTACCATTTTAGACCATTCCCACCTTACCTTTGGTGCGAGATGTAGCAGTTGTGGCCGTGTAATCTTTGGTCCTTGCTCTGCCACATCAATGTGAGATCATAGGGCCTAGAACTCTCTCCTAAATGCAAGTTGGTGATGCCTATTTTTTGTCGTGGCCTTGACGGCCTTTTGCTAGTCTCTCCCTTCATGCTTCTCTTATCATCATCTTATGTAGTTTTCTCCCTCCTAGCTCTCTTTATAGTCATGGTTTTAAATGGTTCTACAAAGGTTTCCTTCACCTTACCCTTGTCTTTCTCCTTCACTCTGGGTGGATTCACTACTACAGCCTTTCCTTTCTCCTCTAAGCTTATGATGCTTACAGTGCGATTATGTGGTGGTGCCGGTGAAAGAGGTGGACTGGGTGCTTGTGGTGGTGCCTGAGGTGGACGTAGAATTGTTTTTGGTGGGACTAGTGCTCAGGGTGGGGGTTCTCTCTCTCTAGGGGGTGAAAGTTGGTTTCTCCTACCTCCTCTATCATAGTGTTGTCACGGTTGGGGGAAGTAATACATACCATGAACATCATCTCCACAATTGCATCATCGATACTCCCTATTTTGCCGTCGTGCTCTTTTCGAGTCTTGATCTCTCTCCTGATTCCTTCCTTGTTGTATTAAGTGGACAGACAAATTCTACAGTTGATCAGTAATGTGGGCCAACATATCTTGCTGGTCATCTTTTACACCAGGAGCCGATGGTGGTGGAGATGGTTGTCGTGGTTGGAGGTTGACACGATGTTCCTGCTTTTGTTGACTCGGTTTCCTTGGCTTTCATCCATAGATCCTTAAGGCAAGAAATCTCAACGGCTAGCTCATACGTAGCCAAGAATCTATCCTTCACCTTCTCTTTGAGCGATGACCACAAGCCATGCATGAACCGGTCCTTCTTGAGGAAATTGGGTTCAACTTCTCCTCTTGCCAGTGACTCAACCCACCATTCCCACAAATCTACGAACTTGGACTCATAGGTGACATACTCTAAAAGACCATCTTGATTTAAGTCTTTGAACTTGTCCCACAGCTTCTCTGAAGTGGTACCTCCCCCAAAACGCCCCTTAAAAGCATTTTTTAGGAGCTCCCAATTATCCTTGGTTGCTTGTGGGAGTGCATTGTACCACGACCTAGCTTCTACCTTCATGAGATGTTTAAAGATTCCAACCCGGGACTCATCTGTGTCTTTGTTGCTTACTACACATGCTACTTCAAAATCATCTAAGAAATTTGCTACCAAACCCTCCCCCTTCATTCCTTTCAATGTTGGAAATGCTACACTTGCCATGATTATTGAGAGAGAGAGCTAGAAAGATACACTGGTTAGCTTACAACCAAAATATTTATTATTATTATTTTTTCTTCTTACAAAAAGGTGTGTATACCCTTTATATACTAGAACATTTTAAAATCTCAAATGGTACATTGCCTGTACCAACGGTAGGACAAATGGTTGATCTGATGCCAGAAGCTCAAAGAAACGCTCCCCTCCCAGCATGGCATTGATGATGTGCTGGTAGTGACCCTTCCAATCCAGTATTACCTTGAGCCTTGATGGAGATGCGAAGTTCATCGAATTGTGGTTGGAGCTCTTCTTCTTCTGTCGTCCAACTAGCAAACCATGCTAATCACTCAACCATCCACAAAAGGTTAGGGTTTTTAGTCTTGTAAATTGAAAAGTTTCATGAAAGGATCCTCAATGTGGGGCACCAAGAAAATGATGTGCCAGGTGGGGTGGCCTCTACACCACACATATCTTGAAGTCCCCAAGCATCATCTGAAGGGAAAGGGCTATCCTATAACTCTAAGGGGCACCACCTAGCATAAGTGAGGCTAGGGTGCATATCATAGCCTCTGTCACTCTAGCACAGCACACCCAAACCACATTCTTCTGAATCCTGACCAAGAGAGAGAGCGTGTGTGTGTGTGTGTGTGTGTGTGTGTTGTGTGTGTGTGTGTGTGTGTGTGTGTGTGTGTGTGTGTGTGTGTGTGTGTGTGAGAGAGAGAGAGAGAGAGAGAGAGAGAGAGAGAGAGAGAGAGAGAGAGAGAGAGAGAGAGAGAGAGAGAAAGATTACCTATTTCTTATTATTCCCTACTATGAGAAGTCCCAAATGGATACACAACCATACCCAAGAGCTTCCATAGAGAAGAAGCTGCCACCTAGAGGATGGATGTTTACACCTGGCTTCTATCACATGATACAACACAAGTACACAAGTCATGATAGCAAAGAGGTCCTCTCTATTGATGTAGTTTTGCAACAAGATACCAGCTACTCGAGTTCAAGATGTGGCTTGGGCTAACCAAGAGATTTTCTTATGAGTTAGATGTGTGTCAAAACCCATATTCCATGGTGCTAGCATCGAGTGATCCTAATTCCATGTGCTTAGAGTGCCAATCTTCCAATAAAAGACTACCAATTGTCTATCATGCTTGTGTAGTGTGTGCATATTGTTATGGTTATGGTGATGTTGTGCTTCTCTGCATTGGCGTTCTTCCCTCCCCCTTGAGTGGAGATCTCACCCTCCTTATATAGGATTTTGGGAATGGTGACCTCTCGTACCAGTGGGGTGAGAGAGAGTGTGAGTGTGCCGTGTGATTGCGGGACCTGCTCCAGTGGAGCCTCTTCTTATTCTATTGAGTAGGAGAGAGAAGGTGAAGAGAGTAGAGAGAGGGAAGGAGTGGGCTAGAGATAGGTGAATTTACACGTGCCAGCCATGGCTAGACTTAGGGTAACTTAGTGTAGGGTTTCTTACAAGGGTGTTGCCAATGGCGGAAAGTCGTAGAATAGAGGATGGAGTATTCTTCTGCAGTCCACCGGTATTTTGTCAATGTCAAGATGCTATGGGATGAAGAGATCTAGACCGTATGGCTCCTCCCTGTTTATCTCACTTCTCCGTCTTGCTTCTTGTGCTCTTCTTGCCAGAAAGGTGATTTATGCTAGGTGTAGTCGTAGTTTAGCATGCGTTTTTGCTTAATTAGCATGATATGAGGTGGTGTATAAAAGTGTCCGTGCGTATAAGCGTCTAGTTTTGTGAATGGGTGTATGTGCTCGTGTGTACGTATGTGCATGTGTGGGTGTATGTAACTATTTTTGTGTGCTTGTAAGTGTGTAGGTGTGTATGGTAAGCGTGTGCGTGTGGGAAGGAGAGAGAAAGATAGATTTTTTTACATGGCTGGGCCGACAAAGGAATGAGGAAGAGGGAGAGACATAGGCCCAACGAGGGGGGGAGAAAGATAGAGTGTGTGTGTGAGTGGGTGTGTGTATGTGAGTGTGTGTGTGTATGTGCATGGGTAGGTAAACGAGAGAGAGAGAGAGAGAGAGAGAGAGAGAGAGAGAGAGAGAGAGAGAGAGAGAGAGAGAGAGAGAGAGAGAGAGAGAGAGAGAGAGAGAGAGAGAGAGAGAGAGAGAGAGAGAGAGAGAGAGAGGTTCAACTTCATTGGCCAGGGTGCTGATGACAGGGACGGAGAGAGAAAGAGAGTCAACACGGTGAGAGGTTGAGAGAGCGGGTGAGGGAGCATGTGGGCATGGATGGGAAATGAGAGAGAGAGAGAGAGAGAGAGAGAGAGAGAGAGAGAGAGAGAGAGAGAGAGAGAGAGAGAGAGAGAGAGAGAGAGAGAGAGAGAGAGAGAGAGAGAGAGAGAGAGAGAGAGAGAGAGAGAGAGAGAGAGAGAGAGAGAGAGAGAGAGAGAGAGAGAGAGAGAGAGAGCTAAATAATGGATGAGGGAGAGAGATATAGCCTATGGCGGCCCATTGGGCTTGTGACAAACAAGAGAGATATTTTTGGCGGCTTGCAAACAAACAAGAGGGAGTGAGAGGGGTAGCGATAATGGAGGAGAGGGAGGGAGTGGTGCCATGGGGGGGTGGGGGCGGCGGCCCACTGCGCAAGGGAAAGAGAGAGGGTGGCGATGGCGTCTATGGACTGAGGAAGGAAAAAAATGTTTGTTTTTTGGTTTGCATTATCAAGATCCCCTCTTGGGGTTGGTTTCCATGGCCGTAGACTCCAAAAGCTAGGCATCATTAGCCTCTAGGTGAGTTAGAGTGCGGTGCGGGTTAAGCCTGTCCCGTGTCACTAGCTTGTCTAATTGGAAATCTGGCTGTATCCTCTACTTCCTCAAATGGATTTGTAGACTTTATAGGGGTAGGGTTTAGGCCTTGAGTTGCAACTGGATCTATTATAATTACTCCATTGACTATCAATCTCGTTACCTCCGCTTTCTCTATCGGCACATACTCCCGTCCATATTCGTCAACATACATTATGAGACTCCGTTCACCTAATTCATACAAGAACAAGTATAAAGTCTTTTCCATGCTTAACGGAAATATTTCTTGGCTATTCCATTCATGTACTCATAGATTCCTACCATTCCTTGGTTAGTCACTACTTTAGTCACCTTCTTGTCAAACATGAGGGTGGCGTTAGGAAGATCTATGCAAGAAGGTATTTCTGTGATTTCAAAAACCATCTTCCCTTTTGCAACCGTGTCCCCGTATTTGTAATAGTTCTCTAGGTCCTTAACAATGAGGTAATGTATTCCCTCATCATCACAAATCTATCCCCATCATCATACACTAGAAGGGCTTCGACTCCTTAGGTTGGTTTTTCCTCAATACATATGCTTTATGTCCCCTTTCATCAACATATACCAGAGCCCCCCCATTGAAATTTGGTCCTTCTAAATAAAGGGTTGTAAACCTCATTATTGGAGTGGGGCTCTTAGGGTGCTACCTCCTCCCACTTGGCTCGATCGGTTAATAGTGGTGTTTTGGTCAGCCATGAGGTAAATAGATTGCTCTAAAGAGGTGCCGTCCCACTACCGTCTTATATAATTGGTGCTAGTGGACTATTCTTTCTTGGGTCACAATCTCCTCAGTAGACACTAAGCTGACCTGATCTCCTTGTGATATATGGTCTCTTTGGAGATTTCTACCTGATACATCATTCCTTAACACACAACTATCAATCCAAACCCTTTACCTCAAAAGAGTCTTTGTCTTTCCTTATTCAGGCTAGTCTTTTAGCTCTCCAATTGGTTGACTGATTGTACTTTGGATTGGTCTCGACTTGCTCGACCTTGTTGATGGCTATATGTTCAAAACTTTAGACTCGGAAAATCTTTGTCAAACATTGATTCTCACTTTAGTACTATTCAATGTTGATTAGTATGACCTTGCGGGTAATTTCTATCCAAAGTTTGTTTTGTGGAGGGTTGGTTCCCTATATATGTTCTTCACACTAATTTGACTTGTAAAGTGGGTTGTTAGAGTTAGTTGGAACACTTTGGCATGCTCAATCCAACCAAATAATCTCTAACTCTGGCCCTAAAGTTCTAATATTAGGTTCTCCTTGCTATATTAAGCCTCAATCCAACCTCCTTCAATGGTCTTAACACTTGGAGTCTGGTTAAATCCTCGTGAAACTATCATGAGATTTTTCAACTCCTCAAGAGGTTTCCTTAACCCCTATATGACTCAACTTAGATGAAATTGGGTCCTTAAGCTTTCCTGGAGGTGCTAGACCTCTTGGTCAACCCTAAAGTCAGATCTGGTCTCTAAATTTCCCCTTGAGACGCGTATGATGTCTATCTGGCCAAAATGAGAAGATTTACTCTCCAGATATTATGTACCATGCAAGAAACTCTCAGAAGCTTTCCAAACTCAGTTTCAATACTTTTTGTGCTAGATATATGGGCAATGCAGTCACACAATTGCTTCAACCAATATTTTGGAACTTTTTAGCTCCAATAGTGGTTCTCACTTGATGAAATTGGTTCTATGTGCTCATTGTCTGTTATAGATCACAAGGGTACACTCATATGCACAATCTGACTCAATACTGACAAAAGAGACATTATGCGTGTATGATGTCTATTTGGCCAAAATGAAGCTTTGTTTCTACCATAGCTGCCCTTTGATATGTGCAACATGCATATGTGCTCACAACCAATTTTGGATATCAGAGTTGTACCCTTTCACTATTTTTTACCCAGAAACTTCTTGAAAAGAGTAATATGCACTCAATTCTTAACTTACTTGCCCAAATGAGATGAAACTTAGTGATTGTGCCACACACAATATACAGAATGTGAGTGTGAAGTCAGAGGTTCACTTTGACTTCCAGATCACCCCTTGAGGCATCATATGCGTATGATGTCTACTGATGATTTTTTGTCCACATTTTACTCACAATCTTCCATAAGTTCTTGGCTATGATTTCCAACACTTCTACCAATTTTTATGCAAACAAAAGTGCTTAGAATCACTAGTTCCCTAGTTTTCTGTTTTTGATTTTTTGGCTCTTGTCTTTTGGGTATGAAGGATTGGTCAAAGCCCTGGTCTCAATTTGTATTTAGGGTAAAATACTCCTCTACAACACTCTCGTATAGTCTGTTTGCATATTTTTTCCTCCTGTCATGCACTGAGATATTATGCGCGTATAATGTCTATTGTTGAAAAGTTGCAGTTTTCACACACAAATCTCTTGTAGATATATTGTTTTATGCCTAGCAACATCCAACCATGTTCAATCAATCAATAATGCTTGTTTATTGCAATCCTTTTCCTAAATTCACTTCTTAAGATTGCAAATACAAATGCAAACAAGAAAAAAAAGCATCTCTATTCTATGGTAGTCAACTCTAGATCTCAATCATAGGTTCTACTTACCCTACTCCTACACACACACAGACTAGTTTACACTTTTAGCACCTCACAAATTACTCACTTTCTAATTACACTAACTACAAAAAACTGTTAAATGCCGATGACGTGGGCAAGCTGTATGCCCACTTAAACCTCTCTACAATCTCAAAAGTCCTATCATCAGATTCTACTTAAAGTAAAGTAATAAAATTTTGGCAAACCAAAGAGACTTTCACCTCGCAGGATTGGTCTAAGGTCACCTACGTAGGGCTCTCATCTCTGACAGTGGTGTGAATGTTGGCGGATATGCCGCGAGTGGTCACCAACATAGCGAGAATAAAACCAACAACCCTATGTCAGCCAAGGATGAAGCTTAACCCGTAGGCTCGTGGAAGAAAGGAGATGGATGTCAATCACCTTCTCAACCTTCTAAGACAATCTCTACTCAAGGAAATTAAATCTAAATGTTCTATGCACTAATGAATACAATCAACCTACAATGCTCATGCTATCCAAAACTAGACCACCAAACACATTTGAAAAGTCACGAAACTCATAGGAAACACTCTCCTCATCAAGAGATCATTACCTTATAAACTTTGGCTTGATATCCTACCTCAAACCACCTCGTGCGACAATCGCGTATAAAGACAGGCAGCAAAATGCAGGTCACCACTTTTGGATTTGTATGATCCTAATCGGTACCTTGACTTGCTATGAACCCACAGGTATAAAGAAATCACCAAACGGTCACACGGTTTGCAAGAAAAATCACTCCAAAGCTCGTAGGATCTTGCTTCGTAATGCCATTGAAATCGTGCAAGCTTGGCATTGGATTGAAGTCTTAGCTGTTGCTAACGGATTGGTGGTGTTTCTTTTGCAATGGAAACTCCATAGAGCGCGTAGGGAAGAGAAGAAATCACTCTCTCTCTCTCTCTCTCTCTCTCTCTCTCTCTCTCTCTCTCAGACACAACGCACAATAAACATGAGATTTGATTAATTCAAAAGTTATAGGGTTACACAAAATGGCTTATATACAATTCCTACTTAGAGGCTTGTTCCCACAAAGAATATTGACCACTCAAAATATTACAATAATGTCATTCCGCCTCAAAAAAAAGTGATACAAAAAGTTGAGAAAAGCTCCATCTGTGTTTCGCCGTCAACAGATCCAAAAGCACCCAAGGTAGTTGGAGCTAGTGGGACTAGGGAAAATGAAGCTACTACAAGCACTGAGGAGGAAGGGGATGCTATCAAAATGGAACTAGAAGGGGTAGAGGCATGGGTTATTTTTCTAAGAGAAACATGAACTGCTATACTTGTGGGATGCATGGACACTTCAAATCTCAGTGTCTAGATTTACCAAAGCCAGAGGTATCTGACAAGAAATCACCAGAACTAGTACCCGTAAGAGTAGTCACAAGGAGCAAGTCTGTAGTGATTGAAGAAATCCCTACTGAAGAAGAGAATCAAACTATTGAGGCCAAAAAGTGGGAGAAGCAGAGGAAAGTGTGGAAGGCTAAGGGTAAAGAAAAGATAGTAGATGAATGGAAAGAACAAAGGGAGCTTGCAACAAAAATCAATGAGAATATATCAAGGAAGCTACTAGAACAACCACAAAGTTTAGATGCTTGAACCATTCACAAAATAACAGCTTAACCTTCAGAACCAAAATTAGAGAAGGCAACGGATGGACTAGATGAGTCTATGATTGCTACAATACAAAGTTTGAGAGAAGAATCAAGTCAGAGCAGACTTGAGCGAGGCTGGACATACTGTCCTAGAGAAGAATTAGCTTGATTCATCACAAAGACAGCCAACAACTACAAGAAAATTAATGGAGTGGAACTGTGAGACTCTCAGGAGAAGTCTTCTGGTTTGGACAACGGGAGCTCAAGCAATGAGCAAGATGAGGTATATGTCAAGGTCTATGATGGGATATAGAAATTAATTGTAAAATGTGATGAATATAAATTGGTTGGATGACATTCAACACACATTACCTGAGGTTGCCAAATTTATCAGATAGAAGAGAAAAGTTGAAGCAGAGGCTAGAATAGTGAATTTGGCATGGCTATCAAAGTTGATGATGTTTCAGTAATCCAAATAGACTATAAGCTCAGAAAACAATGGGAACCACTATTTGACATTATTCTAGATGGGGAAGTAGGAGTGAATATTCTTGGTGAGAATCTTTGAAAAAAGCTAGGAATAACCGAGATGAAGCTGGCTCCATTCAGAATAAGGATGGCAGATCGCAAGGTAATCCAAGCCACTCGTCTCATTGAAAACATGAAGATAAGGGTGGGGAAGGATAAATTCAAAACAAGGATCTTGGGGTTACATGTCCAAGGGGCCCATGAGTTCCCTAAATGCTCCTCTAGAGCTTTTACTTTGGCACCCTAGGGCCATAGGGTGCCTCTATCATAATGAGAAATCCTACAACCCTAGGACGATAGAGTGGCATAGATGCCCTTGTAGAACCATTATGTTGGCACGCTATGGACGTAAGGTCATAGGGTCCCTCAATATCAAAGAAGGGACTCTATATCCTAGGTCCATAGGGTGCCAACATAAAGGTTGTACTAGTGCACCCAAGCTCTGCCCAAGCCACCCTATGGCACTAAATCCATATGATCTCTCATTAGATTAGATTTCCCTCTATTCCAATGAGAGATCCTATAAACCTAGGGTCATAGTATGCCATGGTTTTCTTGTAGGTGCTCTCAAGTGGCCCAAATGATCCTCTCTAGAGCTTCTACATTGGCACCCTACGGTCCTAGGTCCAAACAGTACCTTCTAATCTAATGAGAGTTACAAATCAACCATTTTGAACAATATAGGTGCCCTTGAATGGCCTAAATTCCCCTATGGTGTTATGGATATAAAGTAACCATTGTGAACAATATAGGTGCCCTTCAATGGCCTAAATGCCCCTCTAGAGCATCTATGCTATCACCCTATGGCCCTAGGCCCATAGAGTGCTGTCTAATTGAATGAGAGTTTCTATGTACATGGTGCCCGGGTAAGTGCCGTTCAGTGGCCTAAATGCTTTTTAGAGCTTCGACATTGACTCTCTATGGCCCTAAGGCCAGAAGGTGCACTCTAATATAATGAAAGGTCCTATGTATGTGGTTCCCATGTAGGTGCTCTTGAGTGACATAAATGTCCCTTTAGAGCTTCTACATTGGCATATTGTAGACTACCTCACATTCTCTAGCCATGCACAAAGATCAGGACCACCGGGTTATAATCTAGTCTTTATTGATCAATTCCTATATTCATGGGTGCGACATATATGCAGACCCACATCTACAAGACAATACATGTAATGGAAAGAACCCCTTTGCCTTACGGTTTATTTCTAAATTGTGACCTCTACTGTAAGCCTAGATTAACTAGAATGTCAGAAATTATATCTCAGCTTGGCTATGTAGTATTATGCGTACCTATGAATATGTCATAGTTTGCCCTCTATTGTAATGAGAGATCCTATGGACCTAGGGCAATATGTCTATCACCTTGCATATGTAGGTTCCCTTGAATGTCCTAAATGCTCTTTGACAGCTTTTACATTGACACTCGAGCCACCCTTTGGCCAAAGAGCCATAGGTTGCTCTGTAGTCTGATGAGAGATCATATGGTCTTAGGGCCATAGGGTGCCAATGTATAAGTTCAAGGGCCATAGGTTGCCCTCTATTCCAACCAAAGATCCTATGGCGCTAGGGTCACAAGGTGCCAATGTATATGCTCAAGGGCCATGGGTTTACTACCCTCTACTGCAATTAGAGATCCTATGGACCTACATCTATACAAATGACATGGTGCAGTTTTTTAAAACAAAAATTGATCTACTAGGTTGTCATTGAAATTGAATGTGTGGCATGAAAAAATGCACTCAAACGTGTAATATAGATGTATATTTATTCAA
Source organism: Adiantum capillus-veneris (assembly GCF_014529385.1). Lineage (NCBI taxonomy): Eukaryota > Viridiplantae > Streptophyta > Polypodiopsida > Polypodiales > Pteridaceae > Adiantum > Adiantum capillus-veneris. Next base: position 114,151,867 of record NC_140933.1, read on the forward strand.
GGAAATATGCATCTCTTTAAAAAAATTATGTGTACACAGGCACATGTGGTTATATCGGTGCACATCCATTATTTATATGTATGTACTCTTCATTTATGTTACTTGAGACAAAATCACACCCGCATATTATGCGTGCATATGTTACGTACCCCTATACATGTTGGTGGGCTCTCAAACACCTTTACATCTTCATGGATCGGAGCGTAAATCACACATATGACAAAAACATACAATTGTGAACAAAAAGTGTGCATATTTGTGCATGCAACACCAGCACATTGACCATAGGATCTCTCTTTGTGATGCCTAATAAAGAGAATTTTTTCAACCCTTCTTGACCTCCTATGGAGCTCGGGTCTGGTTATGTGACGCTCTTTGTTTCACCTACATAGAAAGCCCTATGGACCTAAGTCCATAGGATATATGTATATATATTCATCATGAAACACCTACATATAGCACCCTATGGAACTAATTTCATAGGATGTATATATACTTATCATGAAACACCTATATATAGCACCCTAGGACCAAAGTCCATAGGATGTATATATATTCATCATGAAACACCTAGATATAACATCTTATGGACTTAAGTCCATACGATGTATATATAATCATCATGAAACACCTACATATAGTTCCATGTGGCCCTAAGACCATAGGATGTATATATACTCATCACAAAACACCTACACATAGCATTCTATATTGTATACAAACTCATCATGAAACACCTACATGTAGAGCCCTATGGCCCTAAGTCCATAGGATCTACATATTCTCATCATAAACACCTACACATAGCATCCTATGGCCCTAAGGTCATAGGATGTATACATACTTATTGCAAGACACCTAGATATAGCATCCTATGGCCCTAAGGCCATATGATGTATACATACTCAACATGAAACACATACACATAGCATCCTATGGCCCTAAGGCCATATTATGTATACACAATCATCACAAAACATCTACATAGATTATCTTATGGTCCTAAGTCCATAGGATGTATACATACTCGTCATGAAACTCCTACATATAGCATCCTATGGCCGTAGGATGTATATATACTTATCAAAAAACACCTACATATATACTCACTATGAGGTGACCTTGAGTAATCTATATGTACTTTTCATGAGACATCTACAAAGATCAACCTATGGCCCTAAGGGCATAAGTAGTCCCTTTGTGATTCTTGTTGGCTTTCATACACTAACATAGAGCAGCCTATGGCCCTTAGGCCTTAGGCTCTACGTGGGGCACTTCTCACATCTACATATAGAACCCTTTGTCCCTAGGGACATATAATGCACATATAATCTCCATGATTCATCTATAAATCTTGATGATTTTACCCTCCTAAGGAAGTATGAGTTTCCTTTGTTGCATCTACATAGAGCACTCTATGTCCTAGGACCATACAATGTCCTTTTTCTATGTTTCTTGTGTAATGACATAAACAACAGAGCATCATATGGCCATAAGATGGTCAACATACAAGTACAAAGCTCCATATTGACACACTTTCCATGTCATTGTCCAAATAATTTGAGATGGTTTGTTTAACAAATATTTGTTGAAACCTTCTTGGAGGTATTGGTTTTAATCATGGTGATAGAGTATGCATATTTATAGCCACACAAAATGTTTCCAATGGGAGTGTATGTGAAATAGATTTAAATGCAAATGGTTTTGGAGTGCTTATTGGGGAAGGAAATGAATTAGTGTCAGTTGATTTGTGTTTTGAAAATAAAGCACTCATTCCAATTTAAACAATGGATGCATTGACAGTGGGAGATGCTTTTCAAAGAATTGTGAAATGGAGTATTGGGTTGCTACATCATATGAATGAGATGCAGTACAAAGGGGTTTCTATGCCTAAGGCTAACAAAGCAATGGGAGCATTGGAGGCATGGTATGATGGAATGAGCTACAGGGAGGTTTGGAAGGATAAAAGGGTTCAAATATCTAATGAAAACAAAACACATGTAGGAGCCTAAGGGGTTGTCATGTATGTGTGTCAAATCAAGCATCCCTATCATATGTCTAGCTTGTTTCAACCATAGATTGTTGTTCTAGAAGTTGTTGTCAATATGCCAATAGAGATAAGATCATCGCTATACTGAATGAATTTTGGAGACAAAGTTTGCAAAATAGAACCAACTATGTGTAAGATACAATGTTGACTGCTTGGTGTGAGAACAAAACAACTACAAAGACTTGATATGTATTTTCTTTAAATGGCAATGAGGTCTGTAGTAGACATTGGTACAAAATTCATGGCATTCCAAAAACTTCATTTCGTTGTTATTGTGAACAATTTTAAAATAAGGTTTGATGCTCACTGCATGGTAATGATGGGTTCATAAAAAAAGAAAGAGACCATAGAAAAATGGGAAGGACCTTGATGCGCTCTTTTGTAGATGAAATCTCACATAGAATGCCACATAAAGAGAGAGAGAGAGAGAGAGAGAGAGAGAGAGAGAGAGAGAGAGAGAGAGAGAGAGAGAGAGAGAGAGAGAGAGAGAGAGAGAGAGAGAGAGAGAGAGATGTGTGGACCAAGCATGAGATGGGGGGTATACTCTCTCCCACACAAACACACACACACACACACACACATTCTCTGATTGTGTGGAGTGCAAAATGCAAGAGATCCATCTCTTCTCCAAGCTTATGGAGAAGTGGAGAGCCTACACCAACACTCTTGGCTATGGAATGCGAATCCAACCAAGAGCCATGCTGCAACGCTTAAGCTTTCCATCTTCTTCATCTTTATTACTATGCTATTATGCTATGCTAAGCAAGAAGAGTGATGATAAGTGAGGAACTATTTCTTTCTCCTATGGAATGCTTCTTCTTCCTCTTCCCTACCCGCATTCCCCGCTAGCTCTCTCCACCTTCAAAGGTGTTTGAGGCCTTGGGACTGAGGCTTAGGATAGTTAATGATTTTTGAAGAGTTTATGCTAAGCTCGTGATGCATGAAGCTTTCCATCTTCATAGCATCACCAAGGTCACAAGGAACACAAAGATTGTATTGTAACAAAGTCTCTCTTGATGGGAGAATCTATAATACAAACGCCTTTTGGAGGGGGGACCGGCTCCAAGTAAATCCGGTCCTCAACTATTGTCCTATTCTCTAATACTCTCTCTCTTGCAAAAGTATTGTTCATGCCAAGTTAATTAAGTACTATGTTTATGAAATTAAATTCACCCTCTATGTCCTCAAAGTGATCTCACAAAAATGCTCACCTTAATTCTCTTAATTCTGCTATTCTCAAAGTTCATAGGCCATTCCCATTACATTGGTATCAGAGAATTTGGTTTCTCTTTTCTTGCTTAAGAAGAGAGGTCCTTAAGTAGCCTATTAATGGTTGATTTTGTTAATTATATTAGGGTAAGTGAGACTGGGATCTATTCTCGATTTTGTTAAGCCCACTATGTGGGATATGGGGCACATCTCGGGAGCTTTGGCCTTAATAATGGGGTCTTTTAAGGCTTGCCTATGGCTTTACCATTATTGAGCCATAAGAAGTCTGAAAGGAGCTATCCCTTGACAATTTAGCTATGCTAGACCCATCTAGATACTTAAGTGCTTATTTTCAAAGGATGAGGAGTAGCAACTAAGGTTTTGAGTTGCCAAAGGATACACTAAGTAAACACATAAGTATAATTAGCATGGCTGACAATAACCATGCCCAAGAGAGTAGAGTGAACATTGAAAACTTTGATTTTGCACACATGAAGGTGCTAATGATGATGCCACCATGTTTCTCAATTATCTTCTTACTAGGTTGCATCAAGCTATGGGCAACCCTACTTTACAAGCCAAAGTTACCCAAAAACTTCGTGCTTATGGGATTTCTCTTCCTCTCCAAGAGGAGAGAGAGTTTAGGAGGTCTCTTGATGAGACTCCCAAAAGAAGACTCTCTCCCATACGAGAGGAGGAATCCAAAGAACAAGAAAATAGTGAATCCCTAAGTTCCTCTAAAGATGTGGCTCCACAAAGACGGTGGTCTAGACGATCAGAAACTCCTCTCAAGAGGAAACGGTCAACACATAGTCCTTCTCCTCATCACTCTGAAAGAGAAGAGAGGAAACAAAGGAAGAAAAAGGCAAGAAAGAGGTCACCCTACTCTCCTTCTTCTTCACCTTCCTCCTCTTCCGATGAAAGCAATAGTTATTCTCCTAGTGAATACAAGAGGAGAGGACATTGCAAAACTTACCCTGCATGGAGAAGGTCCCAAAAGCTTAAGAAATTCAAAGGGGGGGAGGAAAGAGTATCTCTTTTCTCACCTATGATGGCACCTTTGGTGCCACCAACAAAGTATTGGCCTTCATCCAACAATTTGATGAGACCTTTGGAGATGAGGGCTTCACGGAGTCCTCCAAGTTACACCATGTAGCTATGCACTCCCAAAAATCTACTCGTCAATGGTGGGCTAGCCTTCATGGCAATGGAGAGGCCCCAAAGACATGGACAACTCTACGAGTTTCCATCATGAAGCAATTCTTTGCAAGAGATGCAAAGACAAAGTGCTTACCAAATGGTGGAGTTTGAAGCTACTCTTCAACGAGTCTATCCACAAATATGTAAACAAGTTTTGGGATTTACATCTCAAAGCTACAGTCTTTTAAAAGATAGGCTTCATCAAACAAAAGTAACAATTTTGTGCGGTACTACCTGAAGAAATGGCCGAGTATGTCAACTCACAACGGCCTAACAATATCATTGAAGTCATACACCAGACTATGGTTGCTTCAAGGATCTATTTCCAACAAGGGGCGAGAAGAAATTTAAAGCCCACGGAAAACAAGGATCAAAATGAAGCTAAAGGGAGGAGCAATGCTCAAAAATCTTCCCAAAGCAACACAAACACCAACAACAACAAGGCCAAGGAGAAAGGATCTTACAAAGGTAAAAATAAGCTCTCTCCTAAATAATTGGAGGCCTTTCATAAAGACCATAAATGCTTTAAGTGTGGGGAGAAAGAACATGGTTATCGTTCTTACACTCCTAGAGCTTCCATGGTTGAATCTCCAAAGAGATACTCATTGCAAGGGCTCATACCTCTCCTATGCTTGGGAAAAAGTAAAGGAACATGATTCTCTTATTCTCTTTGACCTTGGCTCTACTCACAACTTCATATCAATGGAGTTGGCCACTAAGTTGGGAATTCAATCTTTCGAGATGGGAGATACTGTGGCTGACAATGGAGATTTCAAGGGATAGCAAGCCTCCGTTACTTGCTTGATTGGGAAGTTGAGGCTTCATGTCCAAAGCTATGTCAACAAAGAAGACTTTTTTTTTTCTCTCCTCTCTAACATGAGGATGCTATCCTAGGGGCACCATGGTTCAATCGCATGGCTGCCAACATGAAAAGGAGAATCTACTTCACCTACATGAAAAAGAGCATGTAAATAGATGCTAAAGAGTCGGGGAACACCATATCCCTGGTAAATACGCTTGCTTTTGATAAGTCAATGAAAAACTCTATTTTTAAATATATGATTTTTGTCAGAGAATCTGTAAATGTTTCTAATGTTTTCACAAATAGCAATAAAGGGAATCAAGAGGAATTAGAGTTATCTAGTTTCCTAAATGGATTCCAAGATATTTTCAATGATGAAATCCCTAGTGAGCTACCTCCAAAATGAGGTGATGATGAGGCCATGCAATAGAGCTTCTACTAGGAATCTCACCTCCTAATAAACCTCCTTATTGAGTTTCACAAGCTCAACAAAAGATCATGAGGCAATTGCATGAATTGGTAGAAAATGGGATGGTGAGGCCTAGCTCCTCTCTATTCTGTTCACCAGTACTTTTAGTGCAAAAGAAAGATGACACATATCATGTGTGTCGACTTTAGAGCACTAAATATGATCAATGACAAATGCTCCAGCTGCATTCAAACTTACGATGGACAAAAATCTTCAGGTCGCTCAAATTCTCCTGAGGAGTACAAGTGACACCTCCAGGTAATCTTTCAAGTTGTGAGAGAGAATACACTTTTCATTAATCAAAAGAAAAGTGATTTTTTTCTACAAGAGATTCAATATTTAGGTCACATTATCTATCAAGATGGTATATTTATGAATCCATCAAAGTTGGAGGTAATAAAAGCATGGCCTAATCCAAGGAATCTACATGAGCTAAAAATCTTTATTGATATGTGTGCATACCAATCTTTATTGGTATGTGTGCATACTATAGACGCTTCATAGCAAAATTCTCTCAAATAGCAGGACCATTGCATGACTTAACAAGGAAGAACATTAAGTACTCATGGACTGCTAAAAAATAAAATGATTTTGACAAGCTCAAATAGAAGCTTACCTCTCAACTAGTCCTTATGTTTCCGAATCTCTCAAAGCCATTTAAGGTCCAATGTGATGCTTGTGGTGATTGGCTTGGAGTAGTTTTGCTTCAAGAAGGGCATGCCATAGCATATGAGAGCTGAAGGCTCAATGCCGATGAACGGGTCTTGTACATATATGAAAAAGAGCTTTTAGCTATTCTACATGCCCTAGACATATGGAAGCACTATCTCTTGGGGGCTCCCTTCATCCTATGAATGGATCACAAAGCCTCAAGAACTTTATGACACAAACCAAGATTTTTGACAATCAAATGAAGTGGGAAAATTTTCTTTCGCAATTTAAATTTCATATTGCTTACATTATTGGCAAGCACAATCAAGTGGTGGATGCACTTTCACAACGGCCAAGGGTAAATGTGGTATCTATAGCAACTCACAATGATCTATCTTTTATGATAGATGAGTATGCTACTAACCGAGACTTTAAGTATGTAATTATAGCCTTTGTATTAGGAAAGAAAAAAAAGAATCATTCACCTTGAAGGATGGTTATCCTCCAAACAGAAATAGGCTATGTGTTACTCACCCATACAATAAGAAATTCATGTACGAATCCCATGCTTCTCCTTATGCGGGGCAAAGAGGGATTCCATAATCTACTCTTCAAGGAGTAGAAATGTATTTCTGTTGGTCTACCATGAAAAGTAAACACATAAGAGTATGTTTCAAAATGTGTGGTATACCAAAAATTGAAATTTGATCGAGGAAGCAAAGTCTTGGATTGTTTCAGTCGACAGGCGTAGCAAGAAAACACACACTATGCTTGTCAATAAGACTATTAAGGCATATCAAATGGTAACCCTCTCTAAATCTCAAATTTTCTAGTATCATGGCTTGCCAACATCCATAGTGTGAGACAAATATCCTAGAATGACCAGTAATTTCTAGGAGGGTCTCTTTGAGAATCTAAGAAGTAGATTAAATTTCTCTTTCACCCTATCATGCACAAACGGATGACCAAAGTGAAGCAACTAATCTAACAAATTTTGAATCCACTAAAACCCTATGTCATGGAAGTAGATCAACATTCTCAATGAGAGAAGTACCTACCTCTTATAGAGTATGTGTACAATGACATTATACATACTTCTATGGGGAAAGCACCTTTCAAGGTTAAAGAGGGAAAATCCAAAAGTCCCTTACTACTTAAAGTATATGGGAAGATGTTCGTTGTTGATGAATATAGCCAAGACTTACAAGTATCTTTTCCAAAGCTTAAAAAGGTTATATCAATCTCATAAAAAAGGCAAAAAGGGTTGCTGCTAAATATAAGCACAGAAGAGCCTTCGCCTTTAAGAAAAATGATTGGGTCTTGCTAAAGTTTTTCAAGGCTCATCTAAGGCATACTACGGGTGAGATTCCTACGGGCCACCAAGAGCATTATGCTAAGCTAGAAAAAAGATACTATGGTCCTTTTTAAATTCTTAAGCCAATCAATGAGATGGGTTATCAATTAAAGTTGCCCAACCATTGGCTCATTCACAATGTTAACCATGTGAGCCTACTCAATCCTTACAAAGGAGAGCTGCAAAAAGAACCAATAATGGAGGACCCGCTAGAGATCAAAGATCAAGAAGAGGTGTTGCAGCCTGAATCAATTCTTCGACACACGAAGACAAGGTACTAAGAAACGGTAAGATTATCCAATGATATCTTGTTAAGTTTAAGAATTATCCTTTTAAAGATACTAGATGGATAAGGAAGCTTAAGGATAATATGAACCTTGTCAATGCTTACAATGCTACATTAGAGTAAGCAAATGAAAATGCATTTTAAATGAACAATGTTTTTGTCGTACGAGACTCATTCTCTTTCTTTTATTGTGCACAAAATTTAAGAATTATGCATGCTTAGGATCATGTTTGTGGTGATAATGTCTCCCAAACACCAAGTAGAACTTGTCACTCTACTTTGGAAGTATGATATGGACTAAAGAGCAGGCATGCTTGCGGCAGCTATGTGTCCGGAGGACCAAATGGATTAGTCATCCATTCTGGAATGGTGTCGTAGGGTGAAAAAGGATCCTCTACTGCTAAAAAACATGGACTAATGACTAGGCTTTATCTTCTCTACCTCATAGTCAAGGACGTGACTATGATCTCAAGAGAGAGGTAATGTCATAAAATATAATATCTAACCTTACCAAATGATTTTCTCATATTAAATTGATCACTTAATATGAGAAGATAAAATGGGAACAAGAGTTAGGATATATATGTGCTTCTAAACCTATCTCAACAGGGGACCAAAAGAAGAAATGGTTGCATCTCAATAGGGGGTCCAAAAGGAGACGGTCTACCAAAGAGCAATGTGCAATAAGTGCTTCTAGATTTACCTCAGCAAGGGACCAAGAGGAGAGATGATTACATCTCAAAAGGGGTCCAAATGGAGGTAGTCTATCAAAGAGCAACATGCATCTAATGGAGCTTAGAAGACCTTAGGTTTAGATTCATTAAAGACCTCCAAAAGTTAGTGTTAAAAAGTCCTTTGACCTTACGCAAGCTAGGGCTAACCTCGAGGTGGGAATCGTACCCAAGCATGAGGTGCTAAGACGCTTAAAGTGGTTGTGGGAACCTTGCCCAAAACATGAGGGGATTTTTATGCTTAAATGACTAAGGTTTTTGAAATGTTAAGCTCAAAGATAAATTCTCAAGAGGCATGAACGTCCATGCTTGATTGACTAAGGCTTGAAGTATTCAATTCAAAACAAATGACTTAAGAAGCATAGAAGACACATGCTTGCTTGATAGAAGACGCCTTTTGGAAGTGAAACCAGCTCCAAGTAAATCCGGTCCTCAACTATTGTCATGTTCTCTAATTCTTTCTCTCTTGCAAAAGTATTGTTCATGCCAAGTTAATTAAGTACTATGTTTATGTTGCTACCATCAATTAAGTTTACCCTCTATGTTCTCAAAGTGATCTCAAAAAAATGCTCACCTTAATCCTCTTAATTCTCTTAATTATGCTATTCTCAAAGTTCATAGGCCATTCCCATTACAATGCATAAATCTGCTGACCTATGAGACTGCAAACTGAATATCCAGTCTTGTGCTGCATAGATGAATGAGGCATCCAACAACAGTTTGGTAACAAGTGACATCAACAGGATCACCAACATCTTGAAGACTCAACTTCAAACCTGTTTCCATGGGATTGGAAACAAGTTTGCAATCCTCAAGTCCAAGCTTACATAGAAATGTCTCTATGTAACACTTCTGTCGCAAGGCAATACCACCAGCACACTGCCTAAGTTGTATACCCAAGCAATGATGCAGCAACCCCAAATCTTTCATCTTGAGGGTAGCATTCAAATCAGCCTTTAATTCACAATATGTCTTTCATTTGGTCTAGTGATCAACAAATCATCTACATAGAGAACCATAATGGGAAGTACATCACCCTCACGCTTTACATACAATGTGCTTTCTGTTGGACTATTACAAAAGACTCATTTGACAAAATGAGTGCAAGCCTTCTCATACCAAGCACGAGGAGATTTCTTCAACCCATACAAAGCTTTCTTGCATCTGCACAATTTATCCTCTTGTCCTTTCTTGACAAAACCCTAAGGCTGCGTTACATAAACTTCCTCAAATATGTCACCATTCAAGAAAGCAGTAACAATGTCTAGTTGATGTACATCCCAACCAAAATGAACTGCCAATGCACATGGAGAATGCACAGTAGTCATACGACAAGTGGAAGCAAAAGTCTCTTTATGATCTATGCCTTTCTGTTGTGCATAACCTATTCCAGCAAGTCGAGCCTTATAGCGATCTCACCATACGGCTTGTGTTTCAACTTCTAAGTCCACTTTGTACCAATGTCCTTTTAACCAAGTGGCAAATCAAATAAAGTCCATGTTTCATTTTCTATAAGTGCATCATATTTTGATTGCATGGTAGCCATCCAATTTTTTGAATTATGTGCTTCATCAAAAGATAGAGGTTCCTCAACATCATGTAAGCTAGACACTGCCAAAGCATAACAATCTGATGCATAAGATGCATGGCGAGAACCTGAATGAGTATGACTAGACAAAGGTCATCCAATTTACTATCATGCAAAGTATGCACCAACCATGAGTATGACTAGACAAAGGTCATCCAATTTACTATCATGCAAAGTATGCACCAGCCATTTAGGCATACCTCTAGCCAGCTCATTCTCAACCCTTTCCTCATCAAGTACATCATGTACATCTGCATCAGTAATAGGCTGATCTGTAATATTTTTCAGAAACCCCCATGGCTGTACATTTGCCGCATTGGAATTTACATTTGAACTTCCACCATTGAAAAGAGGCAACAAAGTTTCATAAATGTCTTGTGAGCTTACATTATTGTCTCTAGTACATGACAACAAGTGCTGAACAAAATCTTCCACAAATAAAAGATCCAGTAAGACCAAGATACACTTTTTTTTTTTGTGGATGATACAACATGTAACCTTTTCTTTTAGCACTATAACCCACAAAAATACATTTGACAGCCTTATCATCCAATTTTGTGTGCTGTGTTTGTAGCACCAAAGCATATGTCAAACCCAAAAACACTCATGTGCTCAATAGAAGGCTTTTTATCATGCCATGCTTCAATTGACTGCAAAGCTTTCGAAGGACACCTGTTAAGAACATAAGTGGAACACATAATAGCCTCAAGCCAAAATGAATGAAGCAAAGCTTGACTCTTGACCATACATATTCATGCCATTTTTGCGTAAGTGACCTGTTTTTTCTCTCAGCAACACCATTTTGCTGAGGTGTATAAGGCACTGTACATTGTTGTTTTATCCCACGACTAGCCAAAAATGTATTAAATTCATGAGACATATACTCCTTCCTCCTTCGATCAAAATGGAGGGTGCCCATAGTACATTTTGAGACATTTTTAGTCATAGCCAAAAATTATTTGAAGCACAAAAATGCTTCGAACTTAGATTTAAGCGGATATACCCATGCATGCCTGGAGTAATCATCAATGAAAGTCATGAAGTACAGGTAATTGCTTAAGGAAGTAGTTTGCATGGGCCCACAAACATCACTATGCACAAGATAAAACCCGCAAAGAAGTAACCACATCATATTTTTGCAAACGTAGCAAACTGACAAAATTCAGATGTCCAAAATGTGCATGCCAGAGTTTTGCATGTGAAATAGCCTTTGAGTCCACAACTGCATTTGCAAAATTTTTCCCACACTTGTCATACAAAGTGATCTTATACATCCCACGACATAAAATGCAAGATGTAAGATCATGAGCCCAAATAAAAAATCGAGACCAAGCTCTTCGAGTTCTCCCTGAAGATTTTTTGAGATGCAAATGCTCACCAAAGATTACAAAAATTGGAGAAAGTGAGCAGGCGTGTGTTGGAGATGCTGAAAACTAAGCCCGAGAGGACACAACCTGCTTTGATACCAAATATTGTAATTAGTGTTGTAGGAAAACACACACAACTTGGAGAAGAGGAAGGAAGCTCAAGGCACACAATAGAGAGTGTATTACTTAATGTAAAATGGAAAGATAGATAGCCCTAGAATGATGGGCGTATATACAATGCAAGGGGGAAAAAATCTCCTAGTGAGGGAAAAAATGCCATGACTCTCCTAAGTGTATTCACACACATCACTACCACATGTATATGGCAATAGCCATTTGGTTTAGGATGTTTGACGATCTAAATTTGAGCAACCGGACCCTCTCGCTTTCTAAAATATGTACTCGCATGTGTGATGTCTAGGTTCCACTTTGGTCTTGTTTTGTTGGTTGTATAAAATTTGGAAAAAAACATCTAAAATCTAACCCATTGACTCGTTGAAAATGTGCCAAATTGGTTCTTTGAGTGTAACTCTATGAAAAATGGCTTTCTATTTTCTTGAAAACGTGACCCTAGAATGTCCCAAAATCCTAGAAACGGCTGCTCATATGCCTCATTCTAACACTTGGATACGGGGTTTCGGGCCAGAAAAGGTCCCAAAAATTTGCTAAAGGGTACTACGTATGGATAGTCATTTTTAGGTTTTTTGGCGATTCCGAATGTAACCATGTGACCAAAATTGCAAAATTCTACCGAGAAACTGTTTGAAAGGGTCCTGCGTCGGCGCGGGACCCGTTAGGACAATTTAGGACCTTTTTTGGTTTGAAACCCCGTCTCTGAGTGTTAGAATGAAGCATATGGGCAATCATTTTTAGGGTTTTGGGACGTTTTGGATGTAATAGTGTATTCAAAATTGTCAAATTCCAAGAGCTGTAAAAATTTATATTACTACAATGCATTTTTGAATCTTTTTTCTTTATAATAAAATGTATGGATATTTACTTTCAAGGTTTTCATAATATCTCAATGCCATGATCTTTTCAAGGATTATGGGCATTTTAAAAAACAGTGGCATATCAAAATTATCAATATTTATCTCTCTCACATAATGTTATAAAGAATTGGTGTGATTCTTGAGAATTAGGCATGGGGACCTATTGCGGATCATTTCCATGAACATTGAAGCATGGCTGAGGGTTGTTGAATGTGCATGAGCTATACTTGGAGAGGCATAATGCTGGCTATAACTAGTTGCACATGCATAAACGAGCTGGGTAATGTAGTTGAAACTGGACATACTATTCAGTTGTCCACTGGGTCTTGTTGCACACAAAGCTGCTGTGATCTCTACGCACGGAAGGCGCATGTAGGCTTATAAATAGGTATCGACGTTGTACTGCAAAAAGAAGGTTGATTCCAATATGCCGATGGGGCAAACAATGACATAGTCAACCATTTAGTCCTGGAATGAATAGAGAGGAGCTTGGTCTATAGACTCGATGTTACTAAAGAATGCTCTCGTCATGTCGACAAGGTAGGATTTTCTTCATGGCTCTTCGCTTTCATGTGAACATGTATAAGGTTCTAGTACCATTGATTCCTCTTCCAACACCATAGATGGGAGTTGCTCCAACACCATAGATGGGCGTTGCCACTTCCAACACCATAGATAAGAGGATGAGAAAGCAGTAGGGTCAACGTTTGATGGTTTCATTAAACCTCATGCACGATAAAAGCCATCGTCTCCTTCTAGCATCATAGACTACTCTCTCTCTCTCTCATCTCTCTCTCTCTCTCTCTCTCTCGGTTTCTCTCTCTCTCTCTCTCTCTCTCTCTCTCTCTCTCTCTCTCTCTCTCTCTCTAAGTCTGGCCAGAGACAAATCTACAAACAAATCTCTGAGGTGCTTCGGGGAAATTGCGAACTGCTTGTGGAGAAGATCGAACTGTTTTTGAGAGCAATTGAACAACACACATTGCTTTTTTTATTTTATTTGCTTGGTAGCATTTCATGCGCAGTATTAGAGTTTTTCATTGTAGTGATGTGTTTTTTAAAATTTAAATATAATGCCACATGGTGTCTTCTGCGTTCAAATACTGGTGAAAGAGCCTTTGGCTCACCAAGTAATAATAAACCTCTATGATTTGACACAAAATACCTTGCAAGTTTTTAGGTCGCATCCATATTTCTTTTGTTAAGTGTTAGAACAAAGTGTGTTATCTGCATGGATTTAATATTTAAGTAATTACGACAAATTTTGTGAGATCACAAGGTCTTATTGACACATTTACATGATTACACTAAACATAATCACACAGAATCCAGTTAAGGGCGACCTGCAAACCCACTAAATTCCCGCCGGGCTTTTCAGTTTCCCCAACGGGCCCGCCGGGATATTCATTAGGAAAAATATGGACTCTCTTAGGGCCCTTTTGATTAAGGAAGGGTTAGTGGAGGACCAATGAGAGGGCTCTGGGGATATCACCTATAGCCTAAGGAGAGATAGGGGGGCAGCCTATTTGTCCCCCTCTTCAATGCTTGATTCCTAGAGAGAAGGGAAGGTGGACTAGGGAAAGAGGTGTCATAAAGCCTAGAGAGGGACCCTTGACAAAAAGGGACCCCAAAAGAAAAATTGTGCAAGTCAAAAAACCCTAAAAATTTGAAATTTTTGAAAAGTCTAAAAAATGACCATTTCCCCTCCGAAATTGCCCAAAACATAACCAAACATCAAAAAGTCACTTTTTCTCTCCAAATTCCCTCTCTCTCTCTCTCTCCCACAATCTTCTCTCCCCTGCCCCCTCCCCTCCCCTCCCCTCACTCTCTCTCTCTCTCTGCAGTCAACCCCACCATAGCCAAAAACTCACTCTCCATCTTCTCTAGCTCTCCCTCCCCTCCCCCCTCCATTCTCTCTGTGTTGTGTAGCCCACCATAGCCCAAAGCTCATCACTATCCTCCTCTTCAGTTGTCCCCCCTCCCTCTCCTCACTCTCTCTATAGTCAACCCCACCATAGCCAAAAGCTTACTCTCCATCCTCTCTAGCTCTCCCTCCCCTCACCCCTCCATTCTCCACAATGCATCCCACCATAGGCCAAAGCTCATCACTATCCCACTATAGACAAAAGCTCACTCCCCATCCTCTCTATCTCTCCCTTTCTCCCCTTCATTCTCTCTGTACTGTGTAGACCTCACTATCCTTCTCTCCAACCCTCACCCTCCTCCCCCTTCCCAATCTCTCTCTACCGTGTGGCCACCCGATCTCTTCCCAAGCATGTCCATCCATACCACACATAGACGGCCCAAGTTGGAGATACAAAAGGTCATACTGCACAACACAAAGAGCTCGAAGGTGGAATGGATCCCATAGGTATTTAGCAAGGCTCATGGGTCTACATGCAACCGTTCAGTGTTGGTCCTCATGGAGTACAATGTCGAGGCATACTGGAACGCCAATGGAAGTGAAGACTGATGGCTTTCAAAACAAAATCTGGAATGGTGGCCATCACTTAACATGTGTACAGTGTAGCTGAGATCCACTTGCAGAGAGCTTCAAACCAATTTGCACCTCATTGTAAGTCTAATGCTAAGTCATCTTATGGATGTGTCCTCTTTAATTTTCATGTGTTCATATTTTTTGACAACGATATTTGTGAACGTATTTTTTTATCCAGCTTACTTGCAAAGCAACCGCTTGAATGCCTCTCGGGTACCTTTATGGTTGTGCATGCTATAGATAAGAACTAAACTACATAACTCAACAATTTATACTAATTTAAACTATAGTAGCTAACACACAATTTTTTGTATTACAGGATGTTATTGTAGTGGATGCTTGGGCTCAACTTGGTTTGGTGTCAAGTGGAAAGTGCCACTTCTCCAATCAGAAGATCATTCTAAAGTCTTTTTTTGGTGTGTATACTTGTGGATATGGAGGTCCATGGAGTTATCAATGATGAGACAAGCCTTGCTAAGAGCATAGCAATTGCCTCAGTCTATATTCCATTCAATGTATTTGATCCAGTACATAACATCCCAAGCTATTATTGTAGCCAAGCTACAAACTTTGTGATGAAACTACTTGAATAGAAAGCACTCTTGTTTCATTACATTTTTGTCCACTCTAGTTAATCTTCAACTATATGATGTTGTGCTTGTAATCAATTTTTGTTTCATCTAATCTTGTATGGGTATTGTGCTTCCTACCAAATTTTTGGTGCTCATAAGTGAATTGATCAAGTAAATTGATTTTTTGGTAGCAAGTACACCTTTGCAATGTGCCTGCATGTAGATCTAGTAAGCCATCTAACCTCAAAGGTTAGGTTTGATTCATTTTCTGTTGTATGAGCAGAATCCCATACTCAAGACTAATCTAAGCAAGATAGAGCAATCATATTTCCTTGTGTTGCAGGCATAGACATGAACCTCCTTTGGCATTGAACAAACATTTAGTTCATGAGCACTCAAAGTTTATCTCAATATATTTGGCAGACTTCAAATTTTTGAAAGAATACACTCAAACCTAATCCAAGAAATATAGAGCAATCATATTCCCTCATGTTTGCAAGCACACACATGAATCCCCTCTTGGCATTGTGCAAACACTTCGTTCTACCTTTGCCATCAATAATGCAATGGCATGCTATTATGTTGTATTTGATATGAATTTGTGTAAGTTCAACCATAAACTTGTGTTCTTTGAAATCCCCAAGGAACAGACAAAATAAAGATAGGGGATATATATTTATATATATATTGTACATAGATAGATGGAGGATAAACAGACAGATAGACAGATAGATATATATAAATAAAGAAAAGAGAACGAACAAACAAGATAGAGATAGGGGATATATATTTATATATATATTGTACATAGATAGATGGAGGATAAACAGACAGACAGACAGATAGATATATATAAATACATTAATAGATAGATAGATAGATAGATACATAAATAGATAGATAGATACACATGCAGATAGATAGATAGATAGATAGATAGATAGATAGAGAGAGAGAGAGAGAGAGAGAGAGAGAGAGAGAGAGAGAGAGAGAGAGAGAGAGAGAGAGAGAGAGAGAGAGAGAGAGAGAGAGAGAGAGAGAGAGAGAGACCCTTTTGGAACTCAAGGGCATTGCCCCTTTATTGAGGATACACTCTTATGATGGATATATGACATGATACATGGATCAAACCCAAGACAAGTTATTCCTTGGATTGCTTGCTAATTGAGTATTCATCATGCATACTTTGAGCCATCTATAGTAGAGAATGCATCATGCACATGGTGAGCCATCTATAGCCATTTGTAGTAGAGGATGAGTTTGCTTTTTCTAGATATATCATATGAGCTATAGTTTTGTAAAATGCTTCTTTGGATGGATGTTCATGGTTATCTTGTAGGCCCAAGGCCACCATGCCCAAAACTAAGCAAGCACAAAGAGTAGGAGGCAAGGCAGGGGGTGCATAGGCCTTGGGAGGCCCAAAGAAAGCCTGCCACAAGGGAGCGCATTTGGAAGGCCCAAATGCGCTCCCTTGTGGCAGGCTTTCTTTGGGCCTTCCAAGGCCTATGCATCCCTTGCCTTGCCTTCTATTTGTGCCAGCTTGCTTTGGCATGGTTGACATGGTCTTACAGGATGTTCAAACTTCACTCAACCATGCAATAATAGCTATCTCATACCATGGCGCATTGCAAGCCCCCCTTTGATTTTCAAGATAGTGTCCCATAGTGTGTATGCTCTAGTTTTGGTCTCTAAAGAAAAGGGGGTGCTTTGCTTGGTTGTACAAGACACTTTTTAGTCTCACAAAGGCCTAGTGAAACAGACCTGAAGCAAATGGCCATAACATGCACAAAAAGAAGAGATACAGAGAGAGATAATTGATTCTTAAAGAAGCTACCCATAAAGGAGCCAATATTCTATTAGTACAAAATACTACTCTATAAGTTTATGCAAAAAATAATTGATCATACATGGCTAGCTAGCTGAAAGCAAAGAGATATTGGGGGGGGGGGGGGGGGGGGGGGGGGGGGGAAGAGAGAGAGAGAGAGAGAGAGAGAGAGAGAGAGAGAGAGATAGAGAGAGAGAGATAATAAAGGTTTTCTAAATCCATCCCATGCCTCTTTTCCATCCAATGCATGAATAGGCACCCTTGTCTCCTCTCCTAAACTAACCAACTAGCCCCTACCTTTGAAGCATTGGTTGATATAGTTTTGCAGCCTAAAAAATGCTACCATGATGCAATTACATGGCCCATCTTGATGCAGGCTTATGAGTGATGGGTAATCCTCCCCACTAGCATAATTCTCAACATTGGTTCAACACTTTCTATATTAGTTATGAACCCCTAGTATTCACCAAGAATTTATTGTATTCATGTGACACACTTGTATAAGCATCAAACCCCTCAGTAAGAATCAAATCTTCAAAGAAATTGCTACATGGAAAATAATTTGCAAGATCAAAGATTTCATATATTAAATCCATAGCGCTTGTTACAAAACCATGTCCATTGCAGACCACCTCAAACATGATTTTATGAGATTACGAAGTAAAAGCTATGTTGATAGCTTTGGGCATTATGGATACATGTTCGGCATGTATAGAGTACAGATCTAAATTCGTCAAATGTTGCCTCAAATACACTCAGGTTTGAAACCAGTGCCCTTATGTAAAGTAACATCGCTATTGCTTGACATACTTGACCTTCTTATGCTTGGGATCCATCTCTGTCTCATGGCTATGGAATTTCCACCTGTGGTGCAGGGGCACCCTTCTGTGTCCTTTTAACTAGAAAGTTTGTGGTGTGACTCCACCTTACATGAAAAAGAAATATTATGTTCCATAGCTTGCAAGAAGTTGGGTATGCTAGAGTCTTTTCCATAGCTTGTAGAATTTGGGTATTAGTGTTGTGGGATGCAATAGAGGCAAAGGTGGATGTGAAGACAACTACATTAGCTTTCTTGTAATCAGGGTGGGCTTGGTTGATAGGGGAATTTGAGTGGGAGGGAAGGGGTAGGGCCAGGGGAGGGGACATTGACATTGAAATGGAAGATTGAGGAGGTAGATGAAGAGGTAGTTGTTGTAGATCTTGGCTTACGGTAGACTTGGTATTTTCGAAGGAGGACAGTGAACAATGGAAGAGGGTACAGGGATAGAAAGAAGAGAGGAGAGAGGAATGTGACAGTGAGAGGAAGGGTTTAGCAGGTAGATGAAGAGGCAAATCCAGGAGTGTGTGAGAATGAGAGGGAGGGTTTAGCAGGTAGATGGAGAGGGGGATGCAAAATTCTGTAAGAGTGAGAAGGAGGATTTAGCATTTAGATGAAGAGGGAGATGCAGCAGGTCCTGGCTATGGTGAGCATGGCTACTTTGAGGAAGGGGAGTGAGAGAGACAAAGAGGAGACATGGAGAGAGAGAAAGGGATTTTGGAAGCAAAAAATGATGTTTTGATATTAGAATAGGTTTGGGGTTACTTTTTGGGGGGAAATGACTACTTTTGAAAATTTCAATAAATTTCAAATTTTTAGGGTTTATTTTTGGCCGAGTTTTAAAAAAAAAATGAAAGGTGGGGTTCTCTTTTTGTACAAGGGTCCCTCTCCCTCTTTATGACACCCCCTTTTCTCTAGGAGATTTTGAAAAGCTAGAGAGAGAAGGTAGCCTCCTAGTCACTACTTACCCCACCTTTTCTAGGCTTCAAAGCTAGAAAATGACCTACCAAAATAGCCCCCATCATTTCCTTTGTCTCCCTTAATCACAACATACTTCCTTAAAATTAGGGATTCTTACAAGGCCCATGGAGAGTCCATATTTTTCCTAATGTTCACTTTCCCGGCAGGCCCACCGGGAATACTAAAAAGCTTGGCGGGCTCGCAGAATTATATATATGCGGGCCCGATCGGGCCCGCTGGGTGTTATTTCTTGCTTTCATCTTCTGTGTGTGTGTGTGTGTGTGTGTGTGTGAGAGAGAGAGAGAGAGAGAGAGAGAGAGAGAGAGAGAGAGAGAGAGAGAGAGAGAGAGAGAGAGAGAGAGACCACCTTTGCAAGTACGTCGAGAGGAGAGAGGATTAGAGAGGGGGTCATGTGGGAGCATGCTTTGCGTCGCAGTGCGCGTCAGCAGAGTAGAGTACCTGACCACATGATCCGGGTATGTGTTGTGTGTGTGTATGCGTTGTGTGATAGTATGCCTTTTGTCATATTGCGCAACATAATAAGGTACCTTACCACACAAAAGAGAGTGTGTCTGTAAGCTGTTCTACGGAACAGTGCTTACCACGGGGGCATCACCTCGGTGACACGGGGAAGATGGTGTCCTTGTGGTAAGTATTGGCTTACTGTCTGGGTACTACGTCGGTAACGCGGCGAATCTAGTATCCTTATGGTAAGTGAACTTCCCTTCCCCTTTCCCAAAAAACATATGGGCATCGATCGGTAACACGGCTAATACAGTGTTGTTTGTTAGAAGCATCTATTTTTGCATAAATGTGGCGTTCAGGTCGTTAACCCAGACGTACGAACATCATATAGTTTGTATGTGCATGTGCAATTAATTTTTTAAGTATTAAGTATATGAAATACTTGGTCGATAATGCGGCTATGAAGAGTATTTCATATACAAAATGTATGAATTGTTTGATTTTGTTGTTTTTAATTGTCCACTTAAAATTATATACTAGCTAATCATATTCAAAAGAATACTTTATTCATCAATCATCGCTATTTTAAATGCTCCATTTATATTAATTATATGTAAAAAAATATTTTCACACAAATTGCATGTTAAATATTTTTTTTTCTCTTTTTAAAGGACTCTCAAGCATTATCGCTATTTTTTAATGGTTCATTTACATAAATTCTCTGTAAAAAATCTAAATGCAACAATTTTCATGTTAAATATTCTTTTGTATCTTTTTAAAGAGCATCAATTATCATTGCTTTTTTGATTGCTACATTTACATAAATTCTATGTAAAAAAGTGTCAAAACAATTTGCTAGTCCAATTTGTATACTTCCAATGTTTTAAATATTTTTGAAGTTTTTAAGTCGGTATGTGCTTTGTTTGAATTAGTATGTGCGCATGGAGAAAAATATAAGTTAAAAATTCAAAATATGCTGAAATGTGCCAGATAGTTAACATGTATTGTTTGATATGAATTAAGTTCTTATAAACCACTCGTTTGATCTGCATTTTACACGTGTAACAAATTACAATTTTAAGGGAAGATTGTTTTCAATTTTTATCAGTATTTCCTTGCACATTTCTTAAAGTCTTCAAGTGGTGGTTAAGGGTTTACCTGAAATAGTGTGAGAGTGTTAGTGTCATTCACAACCATGAATTTGTATTTGATATGCTGTTTTTTATTGTCCACTCCAAATATGATGCCATATCAGTTAGCGCTATCCAGAAAATGATCCCTTATACGTGGTGCACCGCCTGATTTTTGTGTGTGACAAAATTTACATTGCCACTCCATATATCGGCCGCATATGTTGTGAACATACTCCCACTCTTTGCCAGGAGCTTTTTTATTTTTTGGCTTCTTCATACCACTTGTGCCCACATTTTGATCCATTGCTTTTAAATTAAAACTGAAGACAAAAGAACCAGATGTTCAGTTTTTGAAACATTTTTCTTATTTTCAATATATAATAAAATTTAAAAACCATTCAATAGGAAAGTAAGCATGATGCACAATATGAGATTTTCAATGCACGCTAGTCAATCTACATATCGATCACCTATATTGTGAGTAACCATACACATTGCAATGTAGTCTATACATGGCATAATAACTATAACAATGCTATAAATCTCTCTATGCAATTATTATTATAATGATTATTTATATGTCCACTTTATTTGATTTGCAATCAACAAGACGCATCTAATTTCAATTGCTACAAAAAAACAAACGAAAGCAATAAAATATATAATTGGTCATTTCATGCACTAATAATCTATCGTAATACATAATGCACTCTCTGTATAAACCAACGCATGAACTAACGCAAATAAATCTTCAATATAATCACTGAATTGAGGACTACTTGTACCTAGTGAAGGATTGTAGCCCACCCATGCAACCAATTCAATATAAGCTATTTTAACCCATTTAAGGATTATAGCTCTTATATTGTGGAGTGACAAGTGTAAATCAACTCAAATGCAAGACTTCAAGGATCTTTATATGCCCGGTACACTAGTATAGGACATCCGACCCTTGACTATCGACTCGTCATTTACATATGCTCATCTTCTAAAACCAATTACAACCCTCATTTGGACCAATGGCTTCTTCGCAATGAGCATGATTCTCCAAGTTTTCAGTTGTTTTGGTTTCGTACCTTTATGTCGGTAAATGAATTAAAAATTTTTAGAAGTCTTTATCAAATTAAGAATCACTTTCGGCCCAAAAAAAGGACATGTGACTCTGTAACCTTAGGTCAATTCACAAGGAGATGACTATACCCGGCATTCGGATACACTCCCCAAGGATTTTCCTAGCTAAAAGACCGCGGTTAGCACACTCTTTACTATATATAATTATTCCCGTCGGGATTTTTCATTTTCCTGACGGGCCCGCCGGGCTATTACATATAGCCGACGGGCCTGCCGAGAAAATGAAAAAGCTCGGCGGGCCCCGCAAGGAAAAATGGAAAACCAGGAGGGCTAACCGGCTCTATAGCTTTTTGCAGGTCATAATCAAATTCACGTTAACAATTAACGTGATCATGTGATTTTTTTGTGTAAATACTAAAGTTATTGACGTAATCACCCGATCGTGATCACGTTAATGAAATCCTTGGTTATCTGAATATAAAAGTGAGATCAAAGTTGTGATTTTCTATTGTTAGTTTATATTTCACTAAAAATTGAAGTGAAATATTTGTAAAAGATACTTTATTGCAAATTAGATTCTATATTGTAGTCTTTAATGTCTCTAGACAGATGGCTTATAAGTAAGTATGCAAGAGAATCTATTCAATGTCAGCATGCACATTAGTTAGTATGAGTAGTCTCTACTATGATGAAATGCAAAGTGAGATGTATGCTTCAAATTAGAAGTCGATAAATTTTTAACCTAAGTTAGTAGAGAAGGAAATCTTCCTTGCAAGTGGCCTTCCACTAGTAGAGCCATCAATACATGAAAGTGTAGACTTCTTTGGCACTTGAGCAAGTGATCTCCTTGACATAAACCCTCTTTAAGATATCAATGTGGGAGAGAAAGAAACAAGAGGGTATGCACCTTTGAGACCTCATTAAAAGATATATACACAATCTAATATGGGGAGAACATGGCCAAGGCAATAACTACAAGTCAAGATGAAAAATGTATGCGGGTAGAATGGTTAGGACGTCAAGCTCTCACCCTAGCGGAAAAGTTTCAAATCCAGAGATCCTAAGATTATTTCGATCCCTCCCTAGTAATCTCCGCAAATTGAATTTTTTTGTTGTTGAACGATGGCCTCGATCGCTTGGTGTAGCCCCTTTCAAGCAAGATCACTGATCCCTTGCACATGACTCTTGGGCATATAAAGTTGAGGAGGGTCTTAAGGCTAGGGCCCTGACCGTAGGGCAGCCTCACCACTATATGACATTGGCATGTTCAAATGGGATGAAGGCTGGAGGTGAAAATTGTGAGGTGCATGCATTGTATGTTGTGCAATCGGACGGACCAAATTTACAAAATTATCTCGCATTTACATTAATGCATCGAAGTGCCACATACTTCAGTGAACCCATGCGGGCATGGTGGTCAGAGCACATGCATCACACACGGGAGGTCGTGGGTTCGAGGCACTAGGTGTGAGCCAACCCAAATTTACCTACTAGCCCAAATTTACTTTTTGCCCCGCAACACCATATTAGAGAGTTTCAGACTTTAGAACCAATTTGGGAATCACCAATGTCTTAAAGATTTGGCCATATGGACAAATCTAAAACTGTTTTAAAGACCAGAGCCTTCCACAAGGTAGAACTTGAAAAGATCTTTTGAGTCATGGTCTCAAAATTTTGGCTAAGATTTGACCATGTGGTCAAATCTTAAGCTCTTTTTGAAAGTAAGAATTGGGAAAGTCCCAAAATATTACTAATTATGGTGTTCTGCAAATTTACTTGACCACTCGAATGTACATAAATCATGCGTCTCATGGCCCGAATGACCCCAACCTTTGATCCCATTTGAACATGCTCATGTAAGTTAATGCGGAGGTTGGCACCTAGGGTCTAGAAACGAAAGGCTCAGTTTATCCAACACCTATTCAAGTTTTAAAAATGGCGGCCTCAAACTTTTGCAAGAAGGGTTTGAGGCACTCAAATTTCAATAGTTTCAATTGAAAGGTCAAATTAAAAAATGGTGGCATTCAAATTACAATAATTTTAGTTGAAAGTCAAATTTATGTAAAGTTGTCCAGCTTGTCCTTCTCAAATATATGTCTCTCTCTCTCTCTCTCTATATATATATATATATATATATATATATGAGGAAGATATGAATTACTGAGAGAGAAAAAGCAAGACCCTTGGGTAGAGGAAGGGCAGCCCTAAAAGTAAAAAAGCCTACTTTATATACTTATAGTCTTGCATCCTGAGCCTAATATCCAGTACTTTGGAATCCTTGCTCTCCATTGGTGCCATCCCAATGCCTTTTGGACGTTAGATAAAGATATTGAGGAGTTGAGAGCTTCTCTGATCTCTTTGCATTGCATAAGGCTAGTATACATTCATGGGGTGATCTCTTTACTTGTTCATGGTCACAATATCAAGGATATTGAGGTGACCATTCAAGCTCAATTCAATTTGAGCCAAAGAGATGCTACTTGGTGTTTAGCCAGATTACAGACTGTTCAAAGCTACATCTGTCTGCAAGGGGGGTAGTCATATAGCTGAACTTTCAAAAGTTTCCAGAGAAATTTACCAACTCTATAGGAGGGCCCTTCTCAAATATTGTTTTCACCTTCTCAAAAAAACACTAGGGCTCCAAAGCCGACTCCACTCTATGCGCTACCCTTAAAAATAGGATTACATGACATGAGAGTACATGACTACTTAAATATGAAAGTCAACAAGGCATAATGGCTTGGCACTATCTTTTGACACAACTCTGCATGAAAATCGTACTATAAGAGGCTCCACTCTACCCTTAAAAATATGGATGTGGAAGAAGGGTCCTTCTCAAATATTGTTTTCACTTCATTTTTTATTTGGGTTGACTGGTCAATTCCACTCTACCCGCTACCCTTGATATGGAAGAGGGGTCCATATTGTTTTCACTTATTATAAAACTTTTGCCGTCCACGCCGACTGGTCTTTTTGCTAGGCACGTGGAATATTCTGGGAGCTAGAAAACTTACAAGATTGCTAACTGCTCCAGTACTGAAAAAAGTAAAAATATGGACGTCGAAGAAGGGTTCTTCTCCAAATGTTGGTTTCACCTTCTTCGGCTCCACTCTGCCCGGTACGAAAGTACGAAAGTCAACAGGCAAAACGACTCGGCTCACAACTCCGGAGCATTATATTAAGAGGCAGCGGGCAACGGAAGGGATCCATCGAGCTAATTAGCGCCCGCAGCAGCTCATCATCCTGGAATTGTAATGGCGTCGGCCGTAGCTTCTGCAACTTCATTGCGCCGGATGCTGCTAAGCGCGGCGGCCTGCATGCTGATTATAGCAGCTACCTGCGACAGCGCTAAACCCAACCCCAAGGACCTGGTGTTCTACATACACATCACCCCTGGCGTCACCAACACCGCCATCCTGAACGCCACCTCCGGAAACCCTCGCTTCCAGCCCCTCACGGCCTTCGACCTTCCCGTCACCGCGGAGCCCAACTCCACCTCCGAAAGCCTAGGGTTTCTGCGGGGCCTCGGCATCGTCTTCAACGGCACCGTCGACTCCACACCGACTCTGGAGCAGCTCCTTAGTACCCTCTTCTATGACGACGGCGACTGCTCCGGCACGCTGGCCCTCCACGGCCTCATCGATTCCAGCTTCAGCGGCCTCCCCGTGGAACTCGCCGTCGTCGGTGGCACCGGATGCTTCCGCTTCGCCAAAGGCTACGCCACCATCGCCTTCGTCTCCGCCCCCCCCGTCGTGCTCCAGTACTCCGTCTCCCTTCGTTGATCTCAGCGATCGACCATACACATGCACGAGACGCATTATTTACAAATCCTAAATTCCTAATATAGCATTTCTTGGCCATGTTGTACAATCCTCTCTCTGGTTTTTTATAGGCTTCTCTATCAGAAAATAAAAAACCTAGCCCGTGGGAGTTGCCATAGCCGTAAATATGAAGGGCTTCAAGCACGTCTGCTATGGTTTAAGCCCTGCAACATACTGTTTACCTATGTTCTCTGTATTTGTTTATTGATTTAACAAATTGGTTGCCTTCATAATAAGGGTGGATTCAGACTAGGTAGCGGAAGAAGACTCACCTTCCATATGCCACGCCTGTGTTCACAAGAGGTGGAGGCAAGAATGTGAGTATTGTTTTAGTACTATTTTTCGCCCAAATATATGAGCTGTGACATGCTAGCAAGGCTTGGCTCGAGGGATGCACTATTGAGAAGCCCGCCTATATAATTCGCATTCAAGAGTATTTTAAAACCCCCCTTTTTTAATATGTTTGAATTGAAAAAATGACCCCTAATCATTTTAGGATTTTTTAATTTAAAAAATGGAATGAAAGAACTCCTTTTGTTAAGGTATCTCTGTTACTTTCACTAAAATTTTTGCATTAAACTTCTTCTAAAACTCACTCACGTGATATAATATCCGCATGATCACATAGTGTACCCCTAGAGCTTAATGGTTGAATTATAAACAAATGAGATATTCAATTGAAAAACCTATGTTAGCGCCTTAGTACCTAGATGACCAAGGAGAAAAAGCTCCTTTTGTATACTCACATGGGGTTCATATATGGACTCTAGAGAGAGTAGATTGATCGTAACAAATGTAGGTAACCCTAGCCAATATGGGTACCGGTTCCTTTCTTATCACTGCACGAATCTATGGGAAAATCCCCTAGTCTACTAGACACCCATGTGGCCGAAAGACATGTGACTTTCCATGCAACTACATGTGATATTTTACACCTAGGACAAGTGAGTGTCCTACTGGATGATGTATCATTGCCCGATGAACCTATAGCTTCATCCTTGTAATCACTCATTCCAAGTTTCTATAATAAAGCATCAATAAGTCTACATTGTGTTGCTATCTCTTGATCTATTCGATTACACACACACACACACACACACACACACACACACACACACACACACACACACACACACACACACACACATGTTACCATACATATGTGGTAGTGATGTGTGTGAACACACTCAGGACCACCCGGGCATTTTCTCACTCACTAGGAGTTTTCCCCCCCCTGTACATTGTATATACGCCCATCACTCTAGGGCTAACTCCTCTTTTAATTGCACACTAAGCCTTGAGCTTCCTTTGTCTTCTCCAAGATGTGTGTGTTTCCTTGTAATCCTGTTTCCAATAATTGGTATTATAGCAGGTTGCATCCTCCCAGTACCAATTGCCAACACACGCTTGCTCACTTTCTCAGATTTCAGTGAGCATCATCAAGTCTACTCAGATTATCCATTCGGGCTCATTTCCACCTCCGTTTCCATTAGAAGTAGTATTGTGCACGCAATTTTGTTATTTTGTGCAGACTTTCTGTTAGTGCCATTTTTTGCATTACAGATCCCTTATAGTCTTCTACGAATTTTTCTATATAGCACGTGTTGGTCCCTCTTTGTTTCTCCTCTTTTGGGGTAGTTTTCACATCAGGTGCAAGCATTCACCATGGATGACAACAACACAAATGTGTTCAAGATGTTTATTGATAAGCAATGTTGCTGACGTCAGCAATTGCCCTTGTCAATTGCCTTGCAAATCTCCCCGCATTGTGAAGCCTTGTTGGCCATAACCTTTCAAATTTTAAAGCATTTTAAAACTCCAACGTGGGCATTGATAGCCCCAGTTAAACCCTTGTTAAGATCCCTTTCCGTGAGCTCAAGAGAGAGTTAGAGTCATAAAATGTAATATCTAACCAACCCAAATGATTTTCTCATATTAAATTCATCATTTAATGTGGGATAGTATTAAATGGGAACAAGGGTTAGAATATAGACATGTGCTTATGGATCTATCTGAGCAAGGTGCCAAGGTTAAAAGGGGTCCAAATGAGAGTCTTTCAAAGAGCAAAGCTACCTAATGGAGCTTAAATACCTTAGGGTTAGCTCCATTAAAGACCTCCAAAGGTTAGTGTTAAAAGTCCTTTGACCTTAGGCAAGCTAGGGTTGTGCATGAGGTGGGAACTCGGACCAAGCTTGAGGTGCTTGTCGTGCTTGCTGACTAAGGTGCTTGAGGTGCTTAATGACTAAGGTTCTAATGTGCTCCATGACTAAAGTGATTAAGGGGTTCAAGGTGTTCCCAAAAGTCAACAATATCCCTACTCAAGGGGGGTCAAGCCCTCATTGTAGGACCTAGAGAGAGAACACACACACCCTCGCACCAAGTCAAGCCTTGCCTAATGAAGCAATAGGGACACATGTCAAGTTCCTCTTCATGTTTCCCTCATGGTGTCCCTAAAGCCTATTGGTTGGCCTCTCAAGGGGTCCAATGATAACTTAGCTAATTTAATTAATTGTGTATGCATTTATCAAGTCCTCTCTCTCAAAGGAGAAAGGGGACACTTGTCCCAAGGCTAGCATTCTTGCTTGATATGCACTCTGCATGTGATTGGCGAGGCTTGCAGGGGTCCAATGAGCTTCCACCATGAGCTAGAAGAGGGGGTCCACCAAAGCAAGGAGGGGGCTAGCTTGGGGGGTAGACTCTCCCACTCTCTCTCTCTCTCTCTCTCTCTCATTGTGTGAGGTGCAAAGTGGAAGAGCTCCATCTCCTTCTCCAAGCTTGTTGAGAAGTTGAGAGCCTACACCAACACTCTTGGCTATGGAATGAAAATCCAACCAAGAGCCATGCTCCAATGCTTAATCTTGACATCTTCTTCATCATCATTATTATGATATTATGCTATGCTATGCAACAAGAGTGATGATAAGTGAGAAACTATTTCTTTCTCCTATCAATGTTTCTCTTCCTCTTCCCTACCCTCATTCCCCACTAGCTCTCTCTACCTTTGAAGATGTTTGAGGCCTTGGGACTGAGGCCAGGGATGGTTAATGATTTTCACAAAGTTTATGTTATGCTTGTGATGCATGAATCTTTCCATCTCCATTGCATCACCTAGGTCACAATGAACACAAAGATTGTATTGTACCAAGTCTCTCTTGATGGGAGAATCTATAATTAAAAATCCCTATTGGAGGGGGGACCGGCTCCACATAAATAAGGTCCTCAGTTGTTGTCAAGTTCTCGAACTCTCTCTCTTGCAAAAGTATGGTCATGCCAAGTTAATTAAGTATAATGGCTATGTTGCTATCGCTAATTAAGTTCACCCCCTCTATGTTCTCAAAGTAGTCTCACAAAAATTCTCACTCTAATTCTCTTATTTTCGCTTTTCTCAAAGTTCATAGGCCATTTCCATTACATTGGTATCAGAGCTATTGTTTTCTCTTTTCTAATTTAAGAAGAGATGTCCTTGACTTGTCCATGAAAGGTTGGAACTGCTCGTTGCAATAGGGTAAGTGGGATATGGATCTATTATCTTGGTTGAGAAGGACTTAATTCGAGGTACATGTTGGGAACTATAGTCTTAATAATGGAGTCTCTTGGGGCTTGGCTTTGGCTTAGCCATTATTGAGCCACTACGAGCAAGCTCAACAGGAACCATAATCAACCGAGCAATGCTAGACCCTCTCCACTAGTCTTTGCAATCAACAGTGTCTAAACCATGGGTGTGGCTGCTTGAGAACTTGTTTTCAATGGTAAAGAAGAGTAGCGACTAAGGTTTTTGAGGGTATCAAAGCACAAAGTAATTATATACATAAGTTTGATTAGCATGGCTGACAATAACCAAGAGAGTAGAATTAACATTGATGACTTTTATTTTGCACATGAAGGTGCTAATGATGATTCCCCCATGTTTGTTAATTACCTCGCTACTAGGTTGTAGCAAGCTATCATGCAACCCTGCCTTGCAAGCCAAAGTTACTCAAATATGGGATTTCCCTTCCTCTCAAAGAGGAGAGAGAGCTTAGTAGGCCTCTTGTTGATGCGACTCCCAAAATAAGACTCTCTCCCATAAGTGAGGAGGAATCCAAGGAACAAGAAAGAAACAAATCCCTAAGTTCCTCTGAAGTGCGGCTCCACAAAGACGGTGGTCTAGACGATCGCCAACTCCTCCCAAGAGGAAACGGTCAATAGTTCTTTCCTCGTCACTCCGAAAGGGAAGAGAGGAAACAAAGGAAGAAAAAGTCAAGAAAGAGGTCACCCTCTTCTCCTTCTTCTTCACCTTCCTCCTCTTCCCTTGTCTCGATGGCGAAGGTCCCAAAAGCTCAAGAAATTCAAAGAGGGAGGAAAGAGTATCTCTTTTCTCACCTATGATGGCACCTTTGGTGCTACTGACAAAGTATTGGACTTCATCCATCAATTTGATGTGGCCTTTGGAGACGAGGGCTTCACGGAGTCCTCTAAGCTACACCATGTAGCTATGCACTCTCAAAAATCTTCTCGTCAATGGTGGATAGCCTTTGTGGCAACAACAAAGCCCCAAAGACATGGAAAACTATATGAGTTTCCATCGTGAAGCAATTCCTTGCAAGTGATGCAAAGGACAAAGTGCTTACCGAATGGCAGAGTTTGAAGCTGCTTTCCAACAAGTGTATCCAAAAATATGTGGACAAGTTTTGAGATTTACATCTCAAGGCTACTGTCTTTCAAAGATAGACTTCACCGAGAAAAAGAAACAATTTTGTGTGGGATTGCGTGAAGAAATGGCCGAGTACAACCAAGTACGTCAACTCTCAATGGCTTGGTTCAATCACCTAAGTAATCCACCACACTATGGTTGCTTTGCACATCAATTTCCAACAAGGGGCTAGAAGGAATTCCAAGCCCATGGAAAGCAAAGACAAATGTGATGCAAAGGGGAAAAAAATGGCCCAAAATTCTTCTGAAGGCAATTCCAACAACAACAATTGGTCCAAGGAGAAGGGAGTTTACATAGGTAAAAAAAAATCTCTTCTGAAGAGCTTGAAGCTTTTCGTAAGGATCACAAATGTTTTAAGTGTGGGGAGCAAGGACATGTCTATCGTTCTTGCCCCAAAAGAATACCTGTAATGAGACTTCTAGAGCTCAAATATCCAAAAGAGGATGCTTATTGCAAAGGATCTCCTCTCTCTTATACTTGGGGAAAGGTAAGGGAGCATGATGCCTTCATCTTGATTGACCTTGGCTCTACTCACAACTTCATATCAACGGAGTTGGCCACTAAGTTGGGCATTCAAGATTTTGAGATGAGATATTGTAACTGTCACGATGGAGCTTTCAAGGGATAGCAAGCCTCTGTTACTCCCTTGATTGGGAAGTTGAGGCTTCATGTCCAAAACTACGTCAACAATGAAGACATTTTCATCTCTCCTCTCCACTATAAGGATGTTATCCTAGGGGCACCATGGTTCAACCCATGGCTGCCAACTTGAAGCTCCTTGAAAGGAGAATCTATTTCACCTACAGGGAAAAGAGCATGATATAGCTACTAGTGAGTCCAGTTATACTATACCACTTGTAAATTCTCTTGTTTTTGACAAATCAATGAAAAGTTCAGTTTTTGCATACATGATTTTTGTCAAAGAATTCCTAAAAGGTCCTTATGTTTCATCAAATGTAAATGGTAGGAATCAAGAAGAGTTAGAATTGTCTAATTTTCTAAATGGATTCCAAGATATGTTCATCGATGATATCCCCATGGACGTACCTCCAAAACAAGGGGATGATGACCATCGAAATGAGCTCCTACCAGGAAGCTCACCACCTAGCAAGCCTCCTTATTGAATCTCCCAAGCTCAACAGGAGGAGATCATGAGGCAAGTACAAGAATTGGTAGACAAAGGGATAGTGAGGCCTAGCTCCTCTTCCTTTTGTTCTCCAATCCTTTTAATGCAAAATAAAGATGGTAAATACCGCATGTGTGTGAACTATCAAGCGCTAAACCATATCACTATCAAAAATAGATTTTCCATACCGAGGGTAGAATATCTGTTTGACAAGGTACAAGGTTCGACCTACTTCAGAACGATTGAACTTAAAAGGGACTATCATCAAATAAGGATAGCGAATGAATATATCCTAAAGACCGCGTTTCATACAACATTTGGTCTTTATGAATATCTAGTCATGCCTTTTGGCTTGACTAATGCACCGGCCACATTCAATCGATTGATGGAAAAAATATTTAGACCCTACCACAAATTCACTGGAGTGTTCTTTGATGATAGCATCATCTACTCCAAGTCCTTGAAGAAGCACAAGCAACATCTCTAGGTAATTTTTCAAGCTTTCAGGGAGCATAAACTTTTTATCAATAAAAAAAGAGAGCGAATTTTTCATTCAAGAGATTCAATACTTAGGTCATACTATCTCTCAAGATGGTATCCACATGGATCCTTCAGAGTTGGAGGTAATAAAAGCTCAAAGAGAAGCTTACCTCCCAACCAGTCCTTATGCTTCTAGATCTTTCAAAGACATTTGAGGTCCAATGTGATGCTTGTAGTGATTGCCTTGGAGCACTTTTGCTTCAAGAAGGGCATCCATAGCATATGAGAGCCGAAGGCTCAATGCGGATGAATGAGTCTTGGGCTCATACAAAAAAGAGCTTTTAATTGTTCTACATGCCCTGAAACGTGGAAGCACTATCTATTGGGGACACAATTTATTTTGCGCACGGACCACCAAAGTCTCAAGTACTTAATGATGAAAACCAAGCTTTCCGACAAACAAATAAGGTGGACAAATTTTCTTTCGCAATTTTATTTTCATATTGCTCACACTGCTGGTAAGCACAATCAAGTGGCCGATGCACTTTCATGATGACCAAAAGTCAATGTGGTGTCTATAGCAACTCACAATGATCTATCTTCTATGATAGATGAGTATGCTATTGACTCCGACTTTAGAGACATAATGTCAGCCCCCGGGGCAGTCACTTATCAAAAGACCCCT
Source organism: Adiantum capillus-veneris (assembly GCF_014529385.1). Classification (NCBI taxonomy): domain Eukaryota; kingdom Viridiplantae; phylum Streptophyta; class Polypodiopsida; order Polypodiales; family Pteridaceae; genus Adiantum; species Adiantum capillus-veneris. The sequence goes on from NC_140933.1 coordinate 114,184,708, forward strand.
ATATCACGTGCGTTCAAGAGGTAATTAATAATACCCCAATAAACATACTATACTTACACTGTGAGCCTATTTAAAAAACCCCCACCCCCCTCTGTATGTATACATTTTGGTCTTTTAATAATCCTCTTCGGTTAACTCACGTGATATCATACACATTCTAAAAAGTGACCGCCCTGGGTGTCAGCCCTTGCATTGGGGAATAAAGAAGAACCATTCACCTTGAAGGATGATTATCTCTATGGAAATAGGCTATGTGTTACCCACTCCCTTCGTGAGAAAGTTATGTATGAATCTCATGATCCTCCGTATGCGCGGCATAGATGCATTTAACATACTCTTCGAGGAGTAGAGATATACTTCTATTGGCCTACCATGAAAGTATACATATACGATTATGTTTCAAAATGTGTGGTATACCAAAAGACCAAGTATGATAGAGGGAAGCAACCTGGATTACTCCAGCCATTTCCAATCCCTTATTCACCATGGGAGAGTATATCCATGGATTTCATCTTTGGATTACCCAAGTCTATCCATGGGAATATGGGAATATGGACGATAGGTGACACGTTTAGCAATCAAGCACACTTTATTCTTGTCAATAAGACCATTAAGACAAACCAAATGGTGACTTTCTTCATATCCCAGGTTTTCAAACACCAGGGATTTCCAACATCCATCGTGTTAGATAGAGATCTTAAATGACAAGTAGTTTTTGGAAAGGTCTCTTTGAAAATATAGGTACGAGATTGAATTTCTCTTCGGTTTATCACCCACAAATGGATGGCCAAAGTGAGATAGGACATCTTATGGTTTTTGATCCCCTTGTAGAGTATGCGTACAATAATACTGTCCATAATGCTACAGGAAAGGCACCTTTTGAGATGATAGAGGGAAGACCTAAACGTCCCTTGCTACTTAAAGTACATGGGAAGATCTTTGATGCCGATGAGTATAGCCATGACCTACAAGAATATTTTCAAAAGATTAAGGAGGCTATATCCATCTCTCAACAAAGACAAAAAGCTGCTTCTGTGACAAGCACAGAAGGTCTTAAACATTCAAAGAAATTGATTGGGTCTTACTAAAGTTTCCCAAGGCTCGATTAAGGAAAACGACGACCAAAAATGGGCCATCAATAGTATTATGCTAAAATAGCAAAAAGATACTATGGTCCTTTTTAAATTTTGAAGCCAATCAATGAGATGGCTTATCAACTCAAGTTTCCCAACCATTGGCTCATACAAAATGCTTTTCATGTGAGCCTGCTTAAGCCCTACAAAGGAGAGCCACCAAGTGAAATTGAAGACCCGCAGACGTGCTACAACCACAAGCTATCCTTTGGCATGAAGACAAGGTACTATGACATGGTAAGATTATCCGACATATCTTATTAAGTCCAAAAATTATCCTTTTGAAGATGCTAGATGGATGCAAGAAATACAGATTAAGGATAGTATGAACCTTGTCAATGCTTACAATGTTGCATTAGAGTAAGCAAATGTACATGTTTCTTTTAAAAGACCAATTTTTTTGTCTTATAAGACTAATTCTCTTTTTATTGTGCACAAATTTAAATATTATGCATGCTTAGAATCATGTTTGTAATGATGCCGTCTCTCAAACAACAAGTAGAATTTGTCGCTCTACTTTGGGAGAATGAAATGGACTAAAGAGAAAACATGCTTCTGGCAGCTATGTCTCCCAAGCACCAAATGGATTAGACATCCATCTTTGAATGATGTTGTAGGGTAAAAAGGGATCCTCTACCTGCTAAGAACCATCGATTAATGACTAAGGCTTTTTCTCTTCTACCTCATAGTCGAGGACGACTATGATGTCAAGAGAGAGGTAATGTCATAAAATTTAATATCTGACCAACCCAACTAATTTTCTAATATTAAAATGATCATTTAATGTGGGAGAATAAATGGGAACAAGGTTTAGAATACAGAAATGTCCTTATGGATCTATCTCAACACAGGGCAAACGTTAAAAGGGGTCCAAATGAGAGTGGGCCTGTCAAAGACCAAGGCTACCTAATGGAGCTTCAATACCTTAGGGTTAGCTTCATTAGAGACCTCCAAAATGTTATTGTTAAAAGTCCTTTGACCTTAGGCAAGCTAAGGATGTGATTGAGGTGGGAACCCGGCCGAAGCTTGATGTGCTTGTCGTGTTGTTGGACTAAGGTGCTTGTCGTGCTTGATGACTAAGGTGCTTGATGTGCTTAATGACTAAGGTTCTAAAGTTATCCATGACTAAGGTGCTTAAGGGGTTTAAGGTGTTCCCAAAAGTTAACAAGATCCCTACTCAAGGGGGGGAGAGCCCTCATTGTAGGATCTAGAGAGAGAAGACACACACCTCACACCAAGTCAATCCTTACCTAATGAAGCAATAGGGACACATGTCAAGTTCCTGTTCATGTGGCCCTCATGGTATTCCTAAAGCCTATTGGTTGGCCTCTCAAGGGGTTCAATGATAATTTAGCTAATTTAATTAATTTTGTACGCATTTATCAAGTCCTCTCTCTCAAAGGGGAAAGGGGGACACTTGTCCCAAGGCTAGCATGCTTGCTTAATATGCACTCTACATGTGATTGGAGACGCTTGAAGGGGTCCAATGAGCTTCCACCATGAGCTAGAAGAGGGGGTCAACCAAAGCAAGGAGGGGGCTAGCTTGGGGGGTACTCTCTCTCTCTCTCTCTCTCTCTCTCTCTCTCTCTCTCTCTCTCTCTCTCTCTCTCTCTCTCTCTCTCTCATTGTGTGAGGTGCAAAGTGCAAGAGCGCCATCTCCTTCTCCAAGATTTTTGAGAAGTTGAGAGCCTACACCAACAATATTCGTTATGGAATGAAAATCCAACCAAGAGCCATGCTCCAATGCTTAAGCTTGCTATCTTCTTTATCATCATTATTATGCTATTATGCTATGATATGCAAGAAGAGTGATGATAAGTGAGGAACTATTTCTTTCTCTTATAAATATTTGTTCTTCCTCTTCCCTACCCTCATTCCCCGCTATCTCTCTCCACCTTGGAAGGTGTTTGAGGCCAGGGATGGTTAATTCTTTTTACAAATTTTATGTTATGCTCGTGATGCATGAATATTTCCATCTCCATTGCATCACCTAGCTCACAAGGAACATAAAGATTGTATTGTACCAAGTCTCTCTTGATGGGAGAATCTATGGAGGGCGGACCAGGTCCACATAAATGCTGTCATCAATTGTTGTCAAGTTCTCTAACTCTTTCTCTTGCAAAAGTGTTGTTCATGCCAAGATAATTAAGTATAATGGTTATGTTGCTACCCCTAAATAAGTTCACCCTCTATGTTCTCAAAGTAGTCTCACAAAAATTCTCACCCCAATTTCTCTTATTTTCGCTATTCTCAAAGTTCATAGGCCATTTCCATTACAGTTAGAAAGTTGTTTCCCTCAAACTCAAGTCATTTGAGGTTAAGCTATAATTTGTTTGAAGTCGGAGGTCTCGGTATCCAAAGTAGGAACTATTAACAAGGGGGATGTCACTATAGGAAAATCATTACCAAGATCATTCTCAAGGGAGAGGGCATTGATATGTATGAATTAACCAATACCACCCTATTACTAACAAGCCATGTATTTGCAGAATGTATTTTTGAATTTGTACAAAATTTTCATCCACATTTGCATTGAACCAAGGCATGACAATTCTTGGCTACACAATAATAATGAATGTATGGGGATTTCAGACACTGCCAAATATTGGTAAACCCGCCCCATATGATCTTCACGACATAGAGTCTTAAGGTGAATAAGGATCAACTATATATGAAGCAACGACACATGAAAACAAAGAAGACTACAACCATGAATGAAATACATGACTCCCAATGAGTGGTGAATGAATGATGTACTACTCTAGAATAGGACCTAGGTAACAATCTAAATGGAAACCTTGTGACCCATGAGCTAATGAATCCACTAAGAATCTCCATGATGTATCTGATTGAGAACTGTGAAGTGTTAAAATCCAGTGAGAACTATCCATGATGTATCAATGGACCATAGGACACCTAGATGTACGACTAGAGAGTACCATGACTAGTCTTAAGGGGGAGATTTTTTGATAACCCTAAGCATCTAGGTACTTGTTCCATTCTTATGATACAACTCTATGGGAAAATCCCCTACTCTACTAGACAGTCATGTGGCATAAAGCCATGGGACTTTCCATGCAACTCCATGTGATATTTTACACCTAGGACAGGTGACCTATCAGATGATGTATCAATGCCTAGTGAACCTATAACTTTAGCCTTGTATTCAGACTCATTTCAAGATTCTATAATCAAGCATCAATAAGTATACATTGTGTTGTTGTCTCTACACATACACACACACACACACACACACACACACACACACACACACACACACACACACACACACACACACACACACACACACACACACACACACACACACACACACACACAATGAATGCTTCACTTAATTATCTTCCTAATCTCAACATTTATGGATTTATAAGCTCATCGCTCACATTAGGAAAAAATTGGACTCTCAAAGGGGCCCTATAAGAAATTTTTGACTTTGCCTCTCTTGTCCAAAGTGGGAAACCCGGTGAAGTACATAAACTCTTTGTCAAAACCCTATCAACCAACATATCATTGGAAAGATCTTAGAAAGTAGGTTCTAAATACCCAAGCTCCAACAAATTTGGAATTGATTTGTAGAAGTTATGGCCTCTCCATTGAAGCTTAAATGTGGGGAGAGATTCCATTTATAAGACGGAGTTGTCACATCAAAAAATAGAATCTTTTAGAATACAAGGAATCTGATGGCATGCTCTATGTCAATGGATAGATCGCAATGAGTATATTCTACAGACAAAAGGTCCGACAAGTTTTGATTTCATTTGTAAAAATTTTATCGTGCACCCGTTTTGGACAAGGTCAAAGTCCTTATATAGGGCCCATTAGAGAGTCCAAAATTTCCTTAATGCAAGGTGATCACTTACCTTTTCTTGAGGATAAAAAATAGATTACATCATCATAATCAAGATAGTGCTCAATATAATTATATGATCTAAAAGTCATAGAAGTAGAAAGTTCATTTGGATAGTCGTGTTCATCATCTTCTTCTTGCATAAGATGAACGCGTTCTTTGCCTTTGTTTCTCCCTCGCTATAGTCAGGTAATCTTTTTTTTTTGTGAAATTTATTTGCTAGCACTATTGTTGTGGAGCTTTGCTTGCACCTAAGCGTTAGTATGCAGGTTATTTTTGCTAGCACTATTGTTGTGGAGCTTTAATCACAACCTAGTGAAGGTTTGTCACTCTCGTTGGCTGTGTTGACCCCCATGTCACGCTGCAAAGAGAGAGAGTTTCGACACTAGTCCTTGGCTATGTTGATCCTTGTTACACACTGCAAGGGGGTTAGACTTTAGACGCTTCTTCCTTGATTGTTGCTAACCTCCGTGTTGCACTACAGAGAGTAGCTTAGGATGTACAATTAGATTTTCTGTCTTTGGTTGTTGCTGACCATTGAATTGCACTACTAGAAGATACGATTTAATAGAGCACTACTAGAAGATACGATTTAATATAATAGATTCTTTGTCTCTGTCTATTATTGACCATTGTGTTGCACTGTAGGGAGGGGTTTAGGATTTTTAAATCCTTCGTTCTTGGATGTTGCTGACTATTGCGTTGCACCACAAGAAGATTTCTTCATCTCTGTCTGTTGCTGACCAATGTGTTGCACTGTAGGGAGAGGTTTAGGGTTGTCAAATCCTTTGTTCTTGGCTATTGCTGACCATCACGTCGCATCACAAAAAGATTGGATTTAATAGATTCCTCATCTCTAATTGTTGCTGACCAACGTGTCGTAGTATAGGGAGGGGTTTAGGTTTTTTAAATCCATCATTCTTGGTTGTCTTGCTGACCATTGTGTCACACTATAAGAAGATTGGATCTAATAGATTCTCCATCTCTAGTTGTTGTTGACCACCGTGTCGCATTGTAGATAGGGGATAGATATCTTACATCCTTCGATCCTGAGTGTTGCTGACCATCACATCACACTGCAGGTTGATTGGATTTTATAAATTTCTCATCTCTAGTTATTGCTGAACACCGTGTTGCATTGTAGAGAGGGGCTAGGTATTTTAAATCCTTCATCCCTGACAGCTACTGACGTCCATGTATCACTGCAGGGAGATTGGTATTATATGCTTTTTTGCGTCTGGCTGTTGCTGACCACCCCATCGCACTGCAAGGAGGAATTATATATGTTTAGGTCTTTCATTGCTGGTTGTTATTATTGTCCATGAAATGTTTTTGTTTAGAACTATTTACAATCATATATGTCAAATTTATATCTATTCTAGATCTACCTTACTTATATTTGCTACATATTGTTAGGCCTCAGCATTTGATCCACTGCAGACAAAGTTTGATGATTTCATGATTGAACTTGTGGAACAGTGTTGGTTGAAACTGTGCAGTACATTCCCTGTTTCATTTGACCCTGCTCTGCGCACTAATGGAGTAATTCATAACACAGTAAAGCAATTATTAGACCAGGTCACTAGAATCTTTGAGAGTATGGTTCATCCAAAAATCAAAAGCCAAACCTGGAATCAAAGAGTGAATGCAACCTGTGGCATAACTACATTCATAATTGAAGAGCAAGGATAAGGTCGAAGGCTCTTCAAAACGTCCTAGGACAGAGGAGGATATGCCTCATACTTCAGGTGCCGATCCATTAGCTATACACCTGGATGATACTACATGTCCTCATGTCCTACACTTACTTGGGGAACATTCTATCTTTCACTTGCAAGCACCCCAATTAGGTGAAGGATGTTTTGCAAATATCAAACAAGTTTTAGTGGCCCATCCTCTCTTCAAAGAACCTATCTATGCGTCAAAGATCTACAAGGACCAGATAGGAAGCAAGCCAACATTAAAAATTGTGCTAGAGGAAGAAATTGCTACTACTGTTCAGCATCGTGGCATGATGTTGCTCCGTGCTCTTGTTTGTTATAGCAAAAGGCCTATGTTGATCTTCGAGCTTTGGAATGGAGGTCACCTTGAGTAGTGGATTCAGACATGTCATCATGATGGAAGCAAGCCTGCAATCAGAGAGTTTCAACACACATCCAAAATTGTACAACAGTTCATAGACAACATTTTGACGATCTGCAACGCTCTTCTGTAAATGATGAAATTCGTGCATAGTCATGACTTCATTCACAACAACGATCTACACACTATAGATATTCTACTACATTTTGGCAAGTGAGGAGTGTATACTGGAATCGCGGACTAGGGACAAAGTACACCATCAAACACTCTGGAAACATTTCCCAAGCTGCCAAGTCTCACTCGTCAAACTAGAGCTCAATTTGAGCAAGATTATCCATGCACTACCCATGAAAATATCAGCACCAATCCGCCTCCTTTCACCAAATCATTTGATATATATATTCTCTCATATATTTTTAGACCCTTGGTTGTGTGTATTCCAGAGCCCTCTAAGGTTCTCAAGCGTGAATTTTTATGAAATGTAAACAAACATCTTGCCATTGGAAAATTCTCCAAACCCTTAGATAGGCCTAAAATATGGGATTTAAGCCTTTGTTTAAATGGAGTCCATAATGTTGGCTATCATGTTGTAACCAAATTTGGATTGCGGCCTGTTGATGATTAGACCAGTAAAAATATTTTTTGTCATTAATGGCGTGCAATGTGTTGTGATATTTCAAACTAGATCTTTAATGGTATTTCAAACTAGATCTTTAATGGTATTTCAATTACGTCTTTAAAGTTAGGGTTTTAAAGTATTTCAAGTTGGATCGCTGAAATCCTCTAAACCATCTCTCTTTTCTAAGTGCTAAGACTTTGCTCATTAAAGTTTATTGTTTTGCATTTCAGATATGGAAGATATTGCTCCTGACCATAATGCACAACAACCTAATGATCCTTTGCTTAATCATGCATTGGCACAAAAAATTTACAAAGAGAAAGAGATTTGGGTGGCTCAAGGAGATCTTAGCGCTTTGGCTACGTCCCAAGAAGACGAATCAAAACTTCAAGGGGAGCCACTGAATTACAGGCAATGCAGACAGCTATGCCCAAATCATTTTGTACGCAATACATTATTTCAAGTTAGTGGAAATGCTAAGGCTTACGCTCCCTTGAAAGTCTCATATTTGCAACACATTATTTTCGCGAGAAATATCCTTTCAAGATTTATCCAAGTATACAGATCGCCACTAAATATTAATCAAATGGAAATTTACTTTGTGCAACAATGCTATTGTTATTATGTATTGCAACTCAAGTAGATTGGAACGATCATCCCACTACAAGAGGCATCGGCAAAGGATGCCTAGCCGAGAAGATTCATGCACGGGAAGCCAATCAAGAAGACCCTTCTTGCAAGAGAGGCTACACATATTTGCTAGAAGAAACCATAGTCATTGAGCAGCTTGCAACCCAAGGCATGGATTTGGCAAGTCAAGGAGAGACCCCAGCCATGCTGCACGCTTGTATAGTAGAGCTAGAAAGAAATTTTGGCATGGTACAAGGCAAGATATGGGCGTGTTATCAAAGAAGAGATAGGCAATGTGGGTCCAAGTGATTCATTTAGTAATTCAAAATTTTGTGTATCTAATCTTTTAGGGGATCCAACCCATAATTTAAATTAAATCTCCCAAACAATACTAAGGTCTTTTTGTATCTTAAATCTCAAGAGTTGTAACTAGAACCTCTTTTTGATATTTAGATCTCTATTTGTTGGAAGAAATGAGCTTGTCATATGTTGTTGCAATTGTCTAATTTTTGTTCTCTCTCCCTCCCTCTTTCTGACAATGATAGAAAGAAGATGGAGAGAAAGAGAGGAAAATGAGAGAGAGAGAGAGAGAGAGAGAGAGAGAGAGAGAGAGAGAGAGAGAGAGAGAGAGAGAGAGAGAGAGAGAGAGAGAGAGAGAGAGATTATTGTGTCTATGAGATTATTGTATGCTGCCACCTCAAGTACCCTTTCCACCAAACTGGTGTGCTCATCCCCTTGATAGCATGATCTATATGCCAAGGATCCCCAAACATTCCTTCTCTACTAGTATATGCCGTCTTCTGTGTGTATGCCCCCTGTCCATGCACATTGCCTAATAGTTGGGTACACACTCTCTTGAAATCCTAATAGCTCCAGATTGCTCGTGCATCTGGAGCTTGGGATCTAAGACAAACCCTGCTCCATGTAAAGGAGTATGTAGCTACTCCCATCGTCCTTTGACAAATGACATCATCATGGATTTCTCTTTTCTTGCATAAGATGTACAATATTTAAACTTGTGAGAGGCTTCATGAATGTACCAGTAAACCTGTTCAAAGATAGAGGCTTATTTGTCCACTAATCGTATTAGATGAGTGAAGGGTTCCGTGACAGTAACAATTTTGTCTACATTTCTCCAAAAAACAGGAGAGTTTACAAGCTGATAGCACTTGGAAGCAGCAAGTTCATACTTGGGATATTTATCAAGCCAAATGTCCCATCTTCTATTTGTCACTATTTCAACAAGGGCTGCTTTAACCTACTGTAGTGTAGAGAGAACGTAATATACGTTGTTGCAAAACTGGTCACACAAAAAATCTATAATTTTTTTTTCGAGGACTTTCTTCTAAATAAACGTAAGAAAATGAATTCTCTCTTATAAACCTCACCAAGTGGTTTGCATCTAGAAGAGTTGGCTTAATAGAAGGAACTTTTTCAAAGTCCTTTAAGAGTAGATTCAAAGTGTGATCAGCACATGGAACCCATGTAATCTCTGGATACTTTGCTTCAATTGATTTTTCAGCTGCTTTGTAGTTAGATGCATTATCTGTGACAATGGCTATCACATTTTTAGGTCCCCCTGCTCTTCTGATCGAACGCTCATATACACCAGCATGATATCCACTAGTTTTCTCTTTTAAGGATGTATTGATCGCTTCAAGAAAGATGGAACCTCTTGGACAAATCAAAATCACATCAATCAATGGCTGCTTTTGATAATTTGTCCAGCCATCTAGAGTGATTTTGCATCCATACTGTGGCACATAATCAGGAGTTGTGCGCTTTAAAATATTCTCTGATGTAGCTTTCACTTTATCTAAATATTTTGTACGCATCTTATTATAATCAGGTACCTTCTTTGCTGTGCTCATTAAAGCATCTTTGAAGATAGGATTTTGAATTACATTAAAAGGAATTACACATGATGCAAAAAATGTTTTCATCCACTTAAAATGGAGTTCAAGCATCCATTGTTTATCAAATGCCTGATGCAATTAGGACCACTTGGTGCAGGTTCTCCTCAAGTCCATGCTTCCCTTTGGCTTATGTTAGCAGAGCTTGCGGTAGGATTACAGCTACAAGCCCCAACAAAGGATGAAAGACACCCTCCTTGACCTTGACCCAGGGGTGGAGGGAGGGTTTTAATCATTCTCGAGTGTCATCTCCATGTCCCTAGCCATAGATGGAGCCATCATTTTGGGACCTCCGTTTTTCCCCCCCCCTCAAGATGTACTCTCTTTTCCCCGAGCGCCCACTCGGAAATTTTTTCTTCAATACCTCTTGGGGGGTTTTCACAAGCGGTCACGTTTTTGGAATTTTACACACATGTTCTTTTATCTTGTGAGCATTTCTGCTAAAATTATTGCTGCAGGTCTTACACCTCAACATTGATGTAGTCTTTTCACTGACCAATTCATCTACATAGTTCCACTCATATTCTTTCACCATCTTCTTAAGATCTGCAAACTCAAACATGACTAATTACTAAATACACATCTAAAACCGAACTCTATTACCATTTATATTACTTTATTTGTCAACGTTTTAAAAAAAACATAAATTTTCAACCTCTTTAAAATATAAATACCAAAAATATTATTTTTTTCAAGTGTGAGCTTTCACTCTATACCTAAATCATGATAAATAAATCACTTAATCTATCTCAATAACTTCCAAGTGTGAGTAAACTCTACACAAAGCAAGATATCTTTAAAAAACCTACCTAAATTACTTCCAAGTGTGAGTGTAACTATACACATGGAAAGCAATCAAAATTCACTACTTATCTAAATCTCTTCTAGGTGTGAGAATACCTCTATACAAAGCAAGAGATTATTATTAATCTACCTAAATTGTATGAAGTGTGAATATCTCTGCACATGCATGGACAGACAATCATTAGATAAATCTAACCTAAGTTAGTTCCAGGTGTGAACATAGTTCAACACACAACAAGTAACTCCTGACTTTAACTATCTAACTTAAGTTACTTCTAAGTGTGAACAAATTTCAACACAAAGCAAATAACTGCTAACTTTAGCTATCGTAAATCATTTCCAAGTGTGAGTTTCCTCTATACAAGCTAAGTAATCACTAACCACTTTACTTAATTTACCTCCCAATGTAAGATATACTTCACACAGAGTAGATAAATACTAAACTCAAAACTCCAAAGCCTAAAAAAGACTACATTTAAGTAATTTAACTTTTTATGCTAAGCTCTAAATTTTTACTAACAAAATTATATAACTAAATTTAAAGTGTTTTTTTAATATTTTTGATGCTGTAAAGTTCACCTATAGATGAGAAGAAGGGGAAGAGAGATCAATAGAATGAGGAAAATAGTCCGTTTTCACGGTATATAAAGAGCTATATTTCGATAGAAAGATTTATTTTGATCAAAATTCTAAGAAATTATATGATACGATGTTTTTGCTGACGTGGAACCGTATAATACGGCCGAATAAAGATAGGTGTCATATAACACACTAGTTTAAAGCATATTATACGTACACCGTATAAGTCCAATGCAACTTAGACAATCAAGAGACTAAGGGCAACCTTGAGGGCTGCACGGGTAGTTGCAAGGGAAGATAGTCAAGCTATCCAAGCCTTGGAAGCACAAATCACTGCCCTCCAAAAGGAATTACGACTGGAACAAAGACAAAGAATGCATATGGAAGAAGGGTCCCTAGCCGCAGAGGAAAGAATAAGGCTGAACACCAAGAGCTCCAAAAAGAACATGAAGAGCTCCAACGACAACTAGCTACACTGCAAGAGGTGTTGGTAGACCAAGAAAAAGAAGCTACAAAGAAAGATATACTTGCTTGACAACAGATAAAAAAACTACAAAAAGAAATAGCCAAAGCAAGGGCACAAGAAATGGAATCGGGGCTCCGTGATCTAGGGACTAACGCCAGAGAAAATCCCTTGGAAGTTTCTGATGATGCAAAATATCTGGAGCACCAAGAAGATTAGCTAGAGACACACGAAGAGGCAGAGCAATTGTTGAATGCACAGCAGGAGACACGTCTCCAAATTTTGATTGAAAAGTCTATACTTGAAGACCACAAGGTAGCCTTGGAGTGGGAGACAAGAATGTTACACTCTGTAGGAGTCCAAGGGCTTGCCACAAATGTGCTTAGGGAGGAATGGATGCAACCTTCATCCCATACCCTCTCCTAAAGTATGAAGTATTGGTGATGAAGAAAAGAGTCGAAGAGAAATCAACAGAGCCAGTGTATGAGGGAGACGTCAAAGATGCAGAGATTGTAAAGAAGATAGTACTGGACTCCCAACCATAGTGGAGAAAAGTGTGGCTCTTTCAGTAACATGGATTTCTAAAGTACTTGTTTGTTGGAAGCCCCCAAAATTATCGGAGATGACACTCTATTTTTTCCAGTCCCTCGTGCACACACATGGGCAAACATCCCACTTGGCTCAATTACCCATCTATGCCACCACCCAAGGAAGGAGAGAGAATAAGTGTCTCTTATATGGTGAAAACCCTAAAGGGTGCAATTAAGATTTTCACTCATTCCCTTGACTTGACGTGTGTGATGATCGGGAAAATATGCAAAACCCTCCTGGCTTGCATTGAAATGTTCGCATTGTTCAAAGCTACAGACTCAACCCTCCTGTCAACGGGCAACATAGTCAGCACAATGACATTTGATTTGTCAAAGCAACCATTCCCGGAGGTGCTACATCTGTTATATCAAAGGATAATGTTATTACCAAGCTACCACATGTAAGCCTTTGAGGAAGCCTTCCACACCGGATTCTTGATTTATGACAGCAAAATATTCGGCCCTTGTAGACACCAAGATGTTTTTAATTTTTGTATCAAAATTGGGGTAACTTGGGATCTGCAGGGGCATTTTAGATGCATTTGCATACAAATTAACTGCATCAAAATTGGGGTAACTTGGGATCTGCATGGGCATTTTAGATGCATTTGCATACAAATTAACTGCATTATGTTGTGTTTAACTTTATTTTTGTCAATTTTAAGTCTACTTAAATATATTTATTAGTACTATTTGAAAACACGTTCGTAGCGAACGCTTTTCCTAAACAATGATCATAGTGAGGTTTTGAGCTCATGACTTGTTGGAATAGCTAATTAAGGTCCTGTATGATTGTCTTTTATGATATTAAAATCGCTCATCCCTAAAGTTTGAGCAAGACAGAGGGAGAGGTTTACTATCTGTAGCGTAAAAGGGAGCAAGATATGTTTTGAGCTTAAGACTTGTCGAAATTGATCTGTAAGATCTTTTAGGATGGTCCTTACAACGTTAAAATATTTTCTTTTGATGATTGATTTGGTTGACATGAGAGTAAATGAATTGCCTATCGAGTTCAAGTGAGCGAGTGAGACAGGCTTGAGTCCGAGATTAACTAGCATATATCTTTAAAATCCAATGGGTTTCACTTATGTAGTCGATGAATGGGTAAGAAGTGTATTGAGTTCAGGTCTTGGCAGACACATTGTTGATTGAATCCTTGGAGGATTTGTTCCTTTGAGGCGAAATGAGTTCCATTTGAGAGTAAAGGCGAGAATGGGGTTTATGAGAACATATAAAAAGTTTAATTTTAAAAAAAATAAATTGGCTTCTGATGGAAAACGACACCAGGTCTTTGGAAAAGGGGTCGCCTGAGAGTTTTGGTGGGGTCGCAAGCCGAGAAAGGCAGATGAAGAAGTGTTGTCTTTCTTGTGTGAGTTAGTGTGTGTATGTAGCGCTATAGTAGAGAGAGAGAGAGAGAGAGAGAGAGAGAGAGAGAGAGAGAGAGAGAGAGAGAGAGAGAGAGAGAGAGAGAGAGAGAGAGAGAGAGAGAGAGAGAGAACGTTGGCATGAAGAGAGAGAAGTAGAGAGAGAAAACGAGATTTAGAGAGTGTGTGTGTGTGTGTGTGTCATCTTCTTGCTTGAGAGTTAGTGTGTGTGTTAGTGTAAGGTTCTTTCGTGAATGTATTACTGTGTGTGTATGTAGCTTTTGAGGAGAGAGAAGTAGGAAGTCATTGGGAAATAGAGAGAGAATAAAAGAGAAGTAGGAGAGAGAAAAAAAAATGACTGTGTGTGTCGGCTTCTTGCTTGAAAGTTAGTGTGTGTGTTAGTGTGGGGATGCTTGGTTGTATGTGACTGAGTGTGTGTGTAATAAGCTTAGGCAGAGAGAGGATCAGAAAACGTGAGAGTGAAAGAGAATAGGAGAGAGAATGAATAGAGAGAGAAGTAAAAATTAAAAGTAGAAACAGAGAAAGAATGGGAAATAGAGAGAATTAGAATGTTGCTTGCTTGTGTGAGAGTGTGTGTGTGTATGAGGAATTGAGAGGAGAGAGTGACTACCTGCAAACCGAAGAGAGAGATGAAAGGAATCTGAGTGAAGAATCAAGACTATCCCACAGAAGTCGGGAATATAAGCCAAGCTATTGGTCCAAAGCGATCATAACAGGACGATTAAAAGCAGTGAAAGGTTGGTGTACAGTTTGAAATATAAATAAATATAAACATAAAATTCTACAATAAATAATAAATTTGAATGTTAAGCATAAAAATTTGATACGTAGCTGAGAATATAAAATGGACTTGCGTGTATGTTTTTGATTCTTCATCGATGTGAATGTCTGCTAGAGGTCAAATTGAGAAGATCTTCCATGTTAGAAGCATTTAGATTGGGGAGAAAGTGAACATTTGTCAAAATTAAATCAGTTGAATACATATATTTCAATATTTCACCAATGTATTGTGTAAAGAGTGAGTGTATGGACAATTGAGAGTTAAGTTTTGATTGCACAAAATAAGTGAAATACGAACGCATAATCATAAAATTGTTAAAATGGGCCTGAGACTAGAAAATGAGAGGCGAATTAGTGCAATTTTAGGTTAGTTAGGGGGCCATTGGTTTAACTGAAAGTTATTAGAAAGACTTGGAAGAAGGAAACGTTCATTTGGTGCGGCCGTCGGGAGCTCTCGTCTAGCTACTTCAGCTATGGGGCACCCCAGTGCATAGACTTTGCATGCCGATCGTTGACCTAGAGACCTAGAGTGAAATAGAGAGTTGTTTAGTCTAAGTAAGTGAGTGAGAGCACACGTAAACATTCCCGCGGGATCCTTGGACTTAAAGAGCCGTGGTTGTTTTGTGTGAGGGATAATCAGGTCAAATATAGTAGACGAGTGTCCATGGGCACTTAGGATTTTCCAATTGATAGAGAGAGTTAATGAAATCTCAATAAAGTAGAGCTCCTATACTCGAAGTAATATGAATGTTGTCAAGGATTCTATTTCATTAGAATGGGTCAACAATTTGCATGATCTCATTAAGTGGAGAATTTTAGACAAGATTTTAGAAGCCACGAGCACAATTGAATACACTTATAAAGGCCTGTACATAGGCTGGCTGTGTAGACGTACATTAGGGGAAGACGGAGAGTGCGTACACGAGTACACTGAACCAGAAAGGGCTCTTTTCGTAGACGCTCAGCAGTTAGAGACCTCAAAAATAATCGTCAACACACCTAGTGATCCTGTGCCAAAGCCCTTAACGCATTTAGACACATACGTAGCAATCCAGCTGAAAATTAGTAGACATAATATCCTATAAGACGATAGCATTTGACTTAGGTGGGGGATACAATTGTGAAAGATATTAGATTCCAAAGGAAAGGCCACTAGCACTTAGCAATTTCCAAAAGTACTTAGCATTAGGGAGCGGGGTTCCTAGAGAGTTGGACCCTTACATGATTAAAGAGCATAGAGACATTCTAGAGTGAGAAGAGCAATCTGTGTCTGAGTGGCTTCTATAGAACTACAGGCTAACGTTGAGTGGCTCCAAGAGTATAAAAATTGGGACTTCGAACCCCAAAACATTGTGTCTTCTAACTTATAGGGTCACTAAGTCAACTACAAACAGAGAGTAGAAGAAGGACTTTTTGTCGATACTGTTGTCGTGTTCCACATCCACCTTGTGTTATTGGAAACATTAGTTCAACAATTATAGTAAAGAGAAAATACTAAAGACAGATTATTGTTAAAGTAGCACATAGGAGCAAAATAAAACCCTTAATACACCAGTTACTAAAGTCGCTTAGAGAGACTGGAGAGGATAATATAAAGATTGAGCGTGAAATCCTAGCAGTGGTATACGCTGCACTAAAGGATTAGTATCGATAGAGGCTACACGATTGTGTGCATTGTATGAGTGGAGTGGATTCTAATAGAAGAGAAAACCAAAATAGGGCTAGAGAAGCACGTAGAAAGAGGCGAGAAGAGATAATTGCTCAAGATCTTGCTAGCCAACTCGAATGCGTTAATGCGTTCCTTTTGAAACATGTACCAGGAGTTCTTATTGAGGGACTAAGGGAAGGTAGGCTAGTGGGCCAACCCATGCCAGCGAGCGAGAGAAATAGTTGACCAACCATTTAATTTAGACCAACGTTGTGACTTGGGGTTAAGACATTTATACGCTCTACTCAGACCACGAGCACTAAATTTTTGGGAAGACCCACACTTTGAAAATCCGTTAGATCAAATGGAAGTGCGAGTAGCACGAGCTACGATACGATTGGCAGACTTTACACACTTTGCAGGGCTTTGGGATGAAGATCTTGATGCTCATCTTCAAAAATTTGAAATAACATGTGTAGCAAATGAAATCGTGGACAACGATCAAAAACTACATATTTTCCCAGCTACCTTTAAGGATGAAGCTTCCAATTGGTATGGGAATGTACCAGTAGTGAATAGGGCTACCTACCCTGAGCTGACAACATCATTCTTAGCGAAGTTTCGCCGTCGCTCAACAGTTAAACTATCTTCAGCAAGGAATTAACAAAAGTATTGATCATTACATCCAAAGTATGGAGACAATAGTACGAAAGATGGGAAATACGGCACCTAACAAGGATACTAAAAAATGTAGGCTTGTAGATGGCTTGCGAGATCCGAATGCTCAACAATAGGTGAGTTTAAGAAGACCAAAAGACTGAGCAGCTGCTAAAGAAGAAGCTAGAAATTGGTAAGAGGTGCAATTAAGCCAACAGAGGAGAAGAGAATTGTTTAGTGGACCTAGTATGGCTACTTCTCCCACTATATCGATTCCACAAATTCAAGAGCCTGTATTTGGTTATGGAGCATTAGGGAATTTCGGAGGTCATTTGGAGGGCCATATGAAGAGAGAGAATAATAGAGCGCGTCCAATGAGCACGAAGGCTACGTTACGTAGGAAAGTACGTGGAAAGACTCAAAAAATAGGAAAATAGCATAAAACTTTCACGAATCTAGGATTGTAGCATCATAATTTCCTTCCTTTTACCGAGCTTTTAGGTGCTTGCATGTGGTCCCACTTCTGATATTCTCTTATGGTCATTAACGTACTGGAGGGTGACCATTAAGCCCGCACAAGATATTGGAATTCTAAAACACTTTCCCTCCATTAGAATGCTTTCAAAGTGAATCTCCCTCCACTAAAGCTTTTCTCTGAGAGCTATGGCTTCCACGTCTTCTCGCCCAAGAGGCTCCAGGTGTTTACTGTCTCTCACACCAACAACCAACAACTGCACTTTGCCTAGAAGGCCAAGTAGTAGCATATCCTCAATTACAATATCAGCTTCAATAAGTGCAGAGAACCAATGGGTTGGACAAAGGATAAACTAGGTTCATGGGTCCTCATGCAACCAAGAAGACCCAAGAGGTCTAGTGGTATCAACGTTTACTGCTCAGCATGGAAGGCCAGAGTGTTGGATTTCAAAGTTGAAATCGGCAAAAGATCTGTAAAGGAAGTTCTTGTTCAGCACGTGTTTACCCATCCAGAGGTGATAGCAAACGGTGGAAATGTATCAGATATACATCAACCACGTTGCAATTGTAATTACTCTTGACATGTGAACTTACTGATACTCTCATTATAACTTTTCTTATATATTTTGCAATGTTTCTCCCGCTTGTTATGAGCAACGTCTCCATTATTCACAGCTCAATTACATTAGATTTGTCATTTGTACTTATTGATACTCTTAGTTTAACTCTTCTTATATATATTGCAGATGTTTATCCCTCTTCTTATGAGCAATGGGAGCCTGTGGAGTGCATAATAGGCCTCTTCCATGTTGTTCATGCCCACATTGGTTCTCTACAGTATTCAGGGAGGAGCAGCAAAAGACTGGCTGATGAGGGAATATTTTTTTATGACCACTTCTACCAACTCAGCTCAGGGAATAAGAATGGCATGTTGGTGAAAGTGCCTCTACCAACCGATTGGAACACTGTGGACTGGCCAATTCCCGAGGAAACAATGGTGGAGGCAATGCGAAGTAAGCTCTACAAGGATATACAAAGGTCTCTACGTAGCTCTATTCCCACCAAACTGGTTAGAATTGCAAACTTTTGTCCTGTTGCACTCTTCATAGAGCTGTTTCATAGCTACAACATCCGTGTTACGAAAACTATGTTCATGTGCAAGTCATTTCAGCAGTCATCCTGTGACAAACTTCTTGACAGAGGATGGTATGCAAAGGAAGAGATTGGTTTACGATGCGAGGTCGCGCTTGATACTCTAGTTGTCAAGTACATGATTGCAAGCCAATCACTGTTACTCTCGTTTTGGTATATGCGATCACAAATGCTCAACGGTAAGTACATTCCTATGGACCAGGTTTCTGCAGGTTTGGAAGATAATCCTGCTGTGGATGTGGAAGTGAATAAAGAGCATGGCCTACTATTGGTGGTTACAATAAGGGAGCTATGCAGTCTTCAGCATTTGCGGCATGACATAATTGAAGAGTCAATGGACAAGGACCTATCAGATTTTTCCTTTTTCCTAGCTGGCCGTAAGGTGATGCGGCGAAGGGAAAAAGATATTTTGTGCAAAGAGTTGGATGGTCGGGTTGAAGTAGTGTCAATGTAACAGATATTCTTGTGAACCCAAGTGTATACAAATGACTTTCAAGACATGAAGTTTATTGAGCTCATTTTTCAATTGTGCCCTGTGAAAAAGTGTGCTTGAAATACATTTCTTTACCATGTCAAATCTCTCTCTCTCTCTCTCTCTCTCTCTCTCTCAATGTTAGACAAGACAAAGACATGATAGAAGAGTCATCTTAATTCATTAGAAAGTACAAACTTGTCCATGAACAATGGACTGAGATACAATTTCTGTAAGTATGGAATCAGAATGTCTTCAAGGTAAAAATCGAAGGAATGCCCCTTGAAAGAAGGTGGTGAGATAGTTGTTCCCGACGGATTTAGTTCTCCCTTTTCAGGAGTATCATCAATTAGTAGTGTATTAGTTGCATCAAAGGGTACACCGATTTGGCTAAACGGTTTGTATAAAAGAGGTAAGTGTGGTTTTTTAGGGTGGTAGTGTCCCTCAACGGTAACGCATTTTCTTTGATCATACAAAAAGGCAAAATCTGACGTGTGAGCGTGGCATACACTGCAAACTATTGTAACTAGTGGCGACAAGTTTTGCCTTTGCATTGAAGACCATATGGCAACTCTGAAGCGCGGAAGAAGAAACTGAATAAATTCCTTGGTTCCTGGACGAACCACGACTCGACAAGTTCCCATCCGAAACATTTGCAAATCCTCAAAGGGTTCTTTGTCACCGAGAGGCACCCGCATCAACAGCAATCCATTGACGTCCAAGATAATCAACCTCTGTAAAAGTTGAAGTACATATAAGTAGTTAGACACTGAACATATTTTTCCATACTTGAATAGACATTACCGGAACAACTGTATCTACAGGTAGCAAGGGTCCATACTGGGTCTCTGTAGTGTTCATGTCGTTGTTGCTCTCCTCTGCTTTATCTTCATAGTCATCATTCACATCTTCATCAGGGGTCTCCCCCATGGCTCTTTCTGCCTCATTCAAGGTTTCCTCCAAGGTCTTTTCCTCTCCCTCGGTTGATCGGCTTGCCTCATACATCCTTGCCTGATCCATATTAGTTTGCTCATCCCTAGGCCTGCTTTCCTCATCCATATCCTTTTGCTCATCTATAAGCCTGCTTTCCTCATCTTGGGTTTCAGCCATAGGCTCTTTTGGCTCCTCCACTGGCTGACTTGGCTCTTTCATTGTCTCCTCTGGTTGTACACTAGCACCTTCCATATGCTCATTTGACCTTTCCTCATCCTCGGCTCTTTCATCTTCTGCTGATATGACCCCCTCAGCCGTTGTGATTCCACTGTATCGGATGCAGGGGTTTGTCGTGGTGGCACGTCATGTTTTGTTAGATCAATAGTGCGGTCATCCAAGCCGCTATCTTCAAGATCTCTGGGGCTAGACATAGTAAGCAGGTGTTGTATTAAACTTACCCGGTATCTTTGCAAATAATCATATGTGTAGTTTTTTAAAGCACTCTGCAAAATTGAAAGACCACATGGTGAGAATTCTTTTATAGACTAAACCAAAACTAACTGAATGCATTGCCAAATGGGTACCTTAGTCATGAAAGGTTTTAATGCAAAGTAGCTTTGCAGGACATATTCTGCATGGAGAAGACATCTCCAGCCACAAGAATTTCCATCGGTTTGATTTGGGACAGGTACATCTTTGATTGGGGCCTTGTATAGTTCATACCTTCCACATAGCTTGCCATAGGCAAGCAACAACCTCTTTATACAACTGCACAAAGCAATGTCAAGATGTTAGCATGAGGCTTCAAATTTACATGGATATCTATAAGAAACACTTTCTCATACAAAACACTTACAGCCTAATTTCAGGGTGGGTTCCTTTTATTGAATTGAACACCCACACTGCTGGTTGGTCAACATCAAGGCATATGAGACTCCAGTGATGGTTGTTCTCATATGGAAAGATGATAACAGTAACTTCCAGCATAGCACAGTGGAGAAACCAACTCTCAAAGGTCCCAGATGGACTGTTCTTTTGTCTAATAATCACTGACATTTGTGGATCAAGAAGAAACACCTCTGTGTGGGTGTGTAGTGGGAGTTGACTTTTGATCAGGCTGCAGAGACTCTACCTGAGTTAGCAAACCTATTATCTGAGTTTTCAAAGCTAGCAAGATAGTAACACTTACTTAAGACAAGCATAGATAATTGTGTCTGTAATCTGAGCATCTGGATTCTGCAATAAATTAATGTCCACTTTTTCCAGAGCTAGCTTTCTGGCTCCATCTACAAATGGTATCTCTGCAAGCAAACCATCCTTCATTGAAAGTAGAGTTTCTTGATTGCTTGCCTCTATGGACAGGGTCACATTGCATTCTGTTTGCCTCTGGGACTCCACTGCTACTTTTGCTTTCTCCTTAAGCTCTGCTTCCCTCATGTCCTCTGTTTGGCGAGCAATAGTCTCTGCCCTTGCCCTTGTATTCACATCATGTGTGACATCTACAACGGTGAGTTGTGGCACTAGCTCCGGGGGGTATAACAAAATTTCCCTCATTTTCTTATCCTTGCAGACATTGGGGACCAGTAGTTTGTCATACCTCCACCTTATTCTTTTCAGTGTCTCACTATCTTTGTCCATTATAGTAACCCTGTGGGCATGGGCTGCAACAATGGTCATGTCATTGAAATACTCCAGTAGGAAGTCCTCTGCTGCTTCTTGTAGAGCCATTAATGCCACCACCTTCCACCTTTTGGTGCCCCAGGTAGCTTCTTCACGTATGGACCTCACCATCCTCTGGAAGGGCAGCTTTGGTATGCATAAATCTACACATTTCTGTGCCTTTCTGATTTCTCTGAAAAGTCCCATGCAGGTTTGTAACTTCTTCA
The DNA here is from genome assembly GCF_014529385.1 of Adiantum capillus-veneris. Lineage (NCBI taxonomy): Eukaryota > Viridiplantae > Streptophyta > Polypodiopsida > Polypodiales > Pteridaceae > Adiantum > Adiantum capillus-veneris. Next base: position 114,206,776 of record NC_140933.1, read on the forward strand.
CCCTTGGCCCTTTCAGAATTTTATTGGGTTTTCCAGGTCTTTTCTTTGGGGTTGCTGATCTGCTACTTGCTTTAGATGCTAATCCTGGTCCCTTGCCTGCCTTCCTTGCAGTGGCTTTTGTTCTAGCCATTTCACTGTACACAAAAAGAAGAGTCTCTCTCTCTTTCTCTCTCTCTCTCTCTCTCTCTCTCTCTCTCTCTCTCTCTCTCTTCTCTCTCTCTCTCTCTCTCTCTCTCTCCTTTCTATAGCTTAGCATATTTAAATAGAGAGAGAGAGAGTGAGAGAGCCCATTACTAAAGGAGCGCGTGGAGCACGTTTTGACCTCAACAAACACCTCCGTGCGCCGTTAGTATAAGGTAAAAGAAATACTCACTCTCTCTCTCTCTCTCTTCTCCCCGCCTTACATCCTCTCTCTATAACACTCAAACATACACTAGTCAATGCACAGTACTAACGACGCGCATAGAGACATGCACACCGGTTATGCCTCTCTACGTGCGCCTTTGGTATAGAGAGAGAGAGAGAGAGAGAGAGAGAGAGAGAGAGATAGAGATAGAGAGATAGATAGTTCTATTATCGTCCTGGGAGGTCAAATATGACCTATGGGACCAAATGAACATGTCACGTGGTGTGAGTGGAGTTCATAAGTGACTCTCGATGCTCAAAAATGGCTGAAATGAGCGTCGCAATAGAGAGTCCACATCGTGGTTGGGAGAGGAAGGTATGTAGGGAGAGCTCATGGCTGAATATATGGGGAAAAGAGGACCTAATGTGGTCAAAAGCTGAGCACTCAAGTAGTGTGTGGTACTCACTCTCTCGCACTTGACGAGGGCATAAGGTGCAAAGTCGATGACACTCCTCGCCAGTGCCCCAACGTCCTGTCTCGCAGCGTAGAGAATGGGAGCTAAGACGAATGGAGGCAATGGTGCGGATCGCACTCAACGGGATGGGCTCAAGGATGTAGGAATGGGTTCGGTTACCTCGTTCCGAGAAGAAGAGAGATTTGTAGTTTGGGGCAACGTGTGTGGTGTAATGGCTGAAGCGAGAACCTCCAGATTTCTCCCAAGCCATGATACATTGGCGTTGTAAGAAGGCCTCATTAACTTGGGAGTCGATCGACGCATCCTTGACCAAGTGACATGCATCCCATCTTCCAAACCATTTCTTAATATCAAGCATCCACCCCGAACTTAGTATTTTGCTCTTGCATGTCTTTTGAACCTTTTGACTTGCTTCATATGCGATTCTAGGAAGTCGATGCAAAGGGCTACGTTGTGTCTTACGCATGTACTCCACAACCCTTTCCATGCCCAAGACCTCAATGGGAAGCGATCCGGACTCAAGAAGTAAGAGCATGTAGGGTGTTTGTGTCTTGACTTGGAGAAAGTTGGTGAGAAAACGCTTTTGGACATTCTCAAACTCTTTCCAAGTAGACTTCCCGATGCTTCCACCCCACACCTCCACTCCATAAAGAAGCACCGGTGTCACCAATGTGTCAAAGAGGTACTTTTTGAGAGCCCAACACTTGATCTCTCCTGCATTGCACATGTTCTCAAATGCATAGTAAGCCCTCTTTCCGGCTTCCAAGCGACGCATTGCACAATCCTTCCATTTATGATTGGATGGAACCTCAAGGCCAAGGTACTTGAAGTGATCTACCACTTCAAGTTTCTCATTGTTGTATACAATGCATGGATTTTCGTCATTGAGGGTCTTTACAAGCATAACCTTGGTTTTGGATCCATTCACGATCAGCCCGCTATGTAGGCAAAAGCGTTCCAAGACACTCATAAGCTTTTGTGCATCTTCTAAGGTATGTGCCAAGAGCACTACATCATCGGCATAAAGCAAAAGCATGATCACCGCATTTCCAATCTTAACCTCTTCTATGCCTTCTTGCTGCATAAAATCAAGAACCATGTATTCCAATTCATCAATGAGTAGCCCAAAGAGGGTTGGGGAAAGTGGGCATCCTTGTTTGACACCAATAGTGCTTGCAAAAAATTCTGAAATTCCATCTCCCATACGTAATCGACATATCACTTTTTGGTAGATGCGAAAGACTGCATGCATAAATTCTCTCGGCACTTGAAGGCTTTGCATACGTCTCCAAAGATTTCCTCGCGGTACCATGTCAAAAGCTTTCTTGAAATCCACAAAGCAACAATACAACTTTTTTCCTTTCAATCGAGACGCTTCCATAAGAACTCGAAGAGTGACAAGGTGATCAATAGTGTTATGATGCTTTCGAAAACCTGCTTGGCCAAGCGCACGTTTGCCATTCTTTTCAGCCCATTCACTTATCTTCATCTCCATGATACATCCAAATAACTTTGCCATCAAAGAACCAACCATTATAGTGCGATAGTTGTTCACATTGTTTACATCTCCTCCTTTGTGCAAAGGTTTGATCCAATTTGCACTCCAATCATGAGGCATGCCATACTGAAGTGCAAGGTTAAACATATCGCATATCCAATATCGTGTTTTCTTGCTTGTCCATTTAATCATTTCAGCCTTGACACCTTGAAGGTCACCTGCCTTGCGAGTAGCAAGTTTCTCAAGCGCGCGGCATACATCTTCAATGGTAAAGAAGGGAGACATAAATGGAAGGGAGCTACAACCCTCCATCTTATCAACATTGGGTTGCTCATAGAGGTTCTTACAATGCATATACATATCCTCAAGAGTCAAGTCACCAAAGCTCTCAACGCGCTTGCCTTTTAGATTTTGCCAAAACTTGCCACATGCATGTGCTTTCTCTTGTGCTAAAAGAAGTTGTTTTTCGACTTCCCACCTTCTCCTCTTCTTTTGAACAAGTGCTTTGTATGTGTGTGAACATTCCAAGTAAACTTCCTTGTCTTTGATTGCATCCAATCTTAGCAAGTGTTTTCGGGCTTGACTACATTCCATGTCAAACCATTTCTTCTTGGTGCTACCCTTCTTAGACCTTTTGCAAGACATGTGTTTCGCCGAAAAGCATTCCTTCGCACAAGAGAAAATTACTTCTTTGAAAACTTTCCACTTGCATTCTAATGTTGGGCTCCCTTGATGCTCTATCATGCTTAACATTTGGTCCACCATATCAGCATATATAAGTGCTCGTTTGAAGTCTAGACGTAGGTACAAATGATTCACATCATGATTGGAGGCTACATGCTCGGGCCGTTTACCACACTTGAGGTCAATACATAACATCCTATGATCCGATTCCGGATTCCATTCACCAAGTGTAAAGCTTTGTATGCATTCTAGAGTGGCTTCTGAGAACAACATATAGTCAATCACGCTAGCACCATTGTGCTTTCTACATGTAAAGTCATTGGTGCCTTGCCATAGAGATACACCATTTGCAATGAGCATTCCGGTACTATTGCACATATGTAGAAGTGACTTTCCATAGTGATCCACTTCTTTTGCATCATTAGAACTTCGATTATACATGTATGAGTCATCCACTCTTCTTGATACATGCGGCATGTCAACTTGTTGTGTGTCGTGTTGTAACATATTTGTGCGAGCATTCATGTCTCCAAAAACAATGACTTCACCTTGATTCTTGTAATAAGCAATGTCTTCCTCTAGTTCAACAAAGGGCTGATCTCTATCCATATTCAAGCGAGCATAAAAGTTGGAGTCATAGTGAGGAATGTAGCAGCCGGCCACAAACATGACTTGACCATTTGGTGGGCTGATTTTCAGCCATAAGTAGCGTTTATACTTATCTTCTTTGACAATGGAAACATCTTTCAAACCCTTTTTGGTCATACATGCTATGCCTCCTTGGCCTCTTCGTTGCTTTGCATTTTTGGCCCACATCAAAGAATGTACATCGTATTTGTCAAATCCAAGAATTCGTTGCGCATCATGCTCCCATGTTTCGACAAGAAGTATCACATCGGAGTCATTGGTAAGCTCATCAATGCCAATTCCCGCATTCCATGGATACCCGTTACAATTCCAAAAGCTTATTCGCAAGCGTGAGTTGGTCTCATAGATCATGTGTCCCTATTTGTTGGGTGGACTTGCATCCTCCTCAAGTGCCTTTTCTTCTTGAGATGATACCTTAACCTTCTTGCTTCTTTCCTCGTATGCTTTGCGACGTACATTTTGTTGCATAAGAGTGCGATCCTCATATACATTACAACCCGTTCCTTTGAGGTAGATCTAACCATTGTCAAGGATGATCTTTCTCTTTACCTCATCAGCCATGGTACATACAATAGGTCTTTCTCCCGAGCGAGGGACTCCTTGTTTTCCAACTCGATGTGCACCATAAGCCATGATTCCTGACATGCCAAAGTGTGTAGCAAAAAACTCTTCAATAGCAACCGCAAGAGATTGGGGTGTTTCCATGCTTTCCTCCTTGATTCCACGAATGACGATGTTCTTTGAGCGTTTTTGTCGTTCTTGCAATTCTTGAGTGTCCACATTCTCTACATTCTTTGCTTGGACAACGGCTTGCGTGATAGGAGATGTAGAAACCACATTATCCTTACATATATCAGCCCATGATTTGGATGCATTTCTCATCTCACATACATCATGTCGTATTGTATCTATCGTTTCCTCTTTCAATACATGATCACTCTCAACTTTGCTCAAGCGCTCTTTCACTACATTCATGTCCACAAGAGAGCGTTTACATTCTTGAACTTCATTCTCAAGATGCATCAAGCGCGTTGTTTGCATTTCAAGAACCTTCTTGAGGTGCTCATTCTCCACAACGAGAACTCTTAAAGTACCATTTTCCATTGCAAGTGCGCGCAACTCTTCACCTTGCTTGTTGACGGTTTCTTGTAACGAGATCAAGTAAGCCATGATCATTGCTTCCGTTGTTGTAGACGATGTGGTTGGATTAGCATCCAAATTCCTTGGAGATTTTGCATCATTCTCCATGGCGAGTGTGGCTTTTCCACCCTTGCGAGTTTTGTCTGACATTGCCTTCAAGTCGGCAACAAAAACGCAAAGTTTTGACAGTTTTTTCAGTTCTGAGATGCTGTTACAGCAAAGCCTTCCATTACACAGAAAAATTCTGTCTTTACATCAATGCGTAGAGGGCTTCGTGCTCTTCGATTGAGGCTATAGATCACCTAAATCGGAGTTCGGATGAGCAAGTTATGGTCAAAAGAGTGAACTGCTGTCTACTAGGTCAAAAAACGGCTGTGTGTGTAGAGAGAGAGAGAGAGAGAGAGAGAGAGAGAGAGAGAGAGAGAGAGAGAGAGAGAGAGAGGCTATGTGTGTGTGTGTGTGTGTATTTGTGTGTGTGTGTGTAAGTTATATTTGTGTGTGTGTGTGTGTTTGTGATTTGTGTGTGTGTGTGTCTCTATATGTGTGTGTGTGTGTGTGTGTATGTTATATTTGTGTCTCTGTGTGTGTGTGTGTATGTTTTATATGCGTGTGTGTGTGTGTTTGTGAGTGTGTGTGTGTGTGTGTGTGTGTGTTGTGTTTGTGACTGAGCTTGGTACTGTGACTGAAACAGAGATAGAGAGATAGAGGCAAAGGCGGAGGGAGAGGCAGACCTTCGTTATGTCGATGGGTCGGCTTGCTGTCGGAGACGCAGACGACGGCTCTTGCACTCTCTCTCTCTCTCTCTCTCTCTCTCTTTCACTCACTCTCTTTCACGAGGTGTGGTTTTTCTCTCTCTTGACCTCTATATATGACGTACAAAAGTATACGGTTTCAATAATGACCGCACGTGTGACAACATGCAATTATACTCTAATTTATAGTAACACGTGGGGCACCGCCGTGTGTATCCGTTATAAGTATGATTTTGAGAGAGAGAAAGAGAGAGAACAATAGAGAGAGAGAGAGAGAGAGAGAGAGAGAGAGAGAGAGAGAGAGAGAGAGAGAGAGCCATAGAAAGAGAGAGAGTGATAAAGAGAGAGAGAGAGTGATAGAGAGATAGAGAGAGAGAAAGAGAGAACAGATTGTGAGAGAGATAGAGAGAGGGAGAGACACAGATTGAGAGAGAGATAGAGAGAGGGACTCCTTATTCTCAGAGAGAGAGAGAGGGAGGGAGAGAGACAGAGTGAGTTTGACACACAAAAAGCAATGGAGGAGACACCTCCCTTGGAGTTCCTGCAAACCCCACCAACAAAAGGTGATCTCTCACTCTTTCTCTCTGTATTTCCAACAGTTGGTACAAATTGTGTGTGTGTGTGTGTGTGTGTGTGTGTAAACAAAGAAAAACCCAGACTGTTGTTCAACACACACACACACACACACCTCAACACATACTTCCATAGACAGACACACACACACACATACACACAGACACACACACAGAGATATACACATTCTCTCTCTCCCTCCCCTCTCTGTCCCCGTTACTAACGGCGCGCAGAGCCAACCAAACACTGGTTGCAGCTCTCTCCGCGCGCCTATAGTATAGTTATGACTCTCTCAAAAAGCACGTTTACATCCTTATGCGCCTTTCCCTCAATTGTACTTAAGGCGCGCGTAGATAGTTGCAAAAAGCACGTTTTGGTCCTTGCACGCCTTTAGTACAAATAGACACATACAAAGAGAGAGAGAGAGAGAGAGAGAGAGAGAGAGAGAGAGAGAGAGAGAGAGAGAGAGAGAGAGAGAGAGAGAGAGTGTGTTTTTGTTTGTGCTTTGGTGAGAGATAGATATATATATATATATATCTGAGAGAGAGAGAGAGAGAGAGAGAGAGAGAGAGAGAGAGAGAGAGAGAGAGAGAGAGAGAGAGAGAGAGAGAGAGAGACTTGTCATGTTTCTTGATGAATAGGATTAAGGTCCAGTAGGCAGAAGAGGCTGAAACCAGACCCAGAGCTTGTGCCAGGATTTCAACCTTTGCAGGCTCAGTTGCTTAATGTTTCTGCCAAAAGAACTGTTGACTTTTGTCAGGACATATCTGAAGAAAAGTCAATTGGTGAAGATCAATCAGAGAGGTCACTAGGGCAAGAGGATCCCTCACCCTACAAGGCTGTGGTGCCCTGTACAGTACTTCTGAAGAAAAATACAAGAAAGAGGAATATAGACTTCTCAGATGATGCAGATGTGCTAGAAAGTAGTCCCTGTGCAACTAAATGTAAAGCCAAAGAGGATGTGTCTTCTCTGGAAGACCCAGCTGCAACTGATGAGAGGCTGTTTGATTTTGCAGCATCTTGTGGTACTGGGGACAAGTTTGATCTAGTTCATTCTTTGTTTAATCCAAAGTTTGACATTGAAGACCTGTTAGCTCAGCATAGTAATTTCTTGCAGTCCTACAGAGATAAGTTTGAAGTGATGGTGCAGGTAGGGAGGGTTGTTCTGCCTACTATGACTCTTGTGCATTTAAATGACTGTGGTGGAAAGGGACAGGGACTGAAGAAGTATAGGGAATTACCACCTTCTTGCCGACATTCAGCCTGCCCTTTGCATAAAAAAGAATGCAAACTCATTCAGGAAGCCTTTGGCTTTATGATTTACCTGAACAGCCTATTTGGATTCCTCATGCAGAATCTTGATGAGGTGTTAGAGGAGCAGGATGCAGCACCAGATGAAGAATGCGAGGAGACAACTCATATACAAGAAGTCGAGGAGGTTGAAGACACAGTCGACCTTGAGGTTGAGGCAATTGAAGTACAAAGAAGTAAGATGCTCTCTGTGAAAACCACAAAAATCAAACTTCCATTGGATGTCAGTAACTTCACTGAGAAGCATGCTCAGATGATGTTGCCTGCTGTGCCTGACTTCAAGATTGGAGACAGGACCTATATCTTCTTACATGATGTGCAAAGTGTCTTTTATTTAAGGGAGGATTTCTCCCTGGCTATTATTTCCAGAGTCCAAGAGGAGAGGAGTGGATTTATTTCAGAGGATAGTAGTGATGATGAGGCAATGGAAACATCCAGCAATCCAATGGAATGCCTTCGAAGATGCTTTGAGAAAGCTGAAAAATACAAGGAGACACTACCTGATGAAGCCACCTTCCAAGCAATAAGACAAAGCCTAAGACCATCAACAAGTAACAAAGAAGTAGAGGATTGGTTTAACCATTCAGGTCAGGGGTCAACTACATCTGTAGACCTGTGGCAAGAAAACCTCTTTCTGCAGGATGAGAGCTTCATGGTAACTCTCTCTCTCTCTCTCTCTCTCTCTCTCTCTCTCTCTCTCTCTCTCTCTCTCTCTCTCTCTCTCTCTCTCTCTCTCTCTCTCTCTCTCTTTGTGTCACTTCTGACATGGTATGTGCAGTCTTGGATTGCTGACAAGGATGACTTCCTTCGGCGCCGGACTCGAGAGTATCGAGGAAGGGATGCGGCCCTAGCGCAGTACCTTTCAAAGCTTTGCGAGTCGCCGATAGTAGTTTTTCACAATTCCATGTCACAAGAGGGTTCAATAGCAACTTACACATTCAAGACACTATCACGCTTCTTGGGTGGACCGGTGCTGCCCAAAAGTGCAGATAAAGTCATTCTTGTGGACAAAGTGTTTGCTAGAGATTGTTTTGGTTACTGCCCGGGCTATACAGGTGGTCGGGCAGCGTATTACTACACCTACACAGCAATGGCACTAGCTCTTGGTAGACAAAACCCAGATGAACTTTTAGAGTATGGCAAACATCTCATGATTCGTTACAAGGGTGACGTGCCAAAAAACAAAATTGAACCTTCAAAATCTTGATACACTTCAAGTAGCAATTGTATAAGATCATGTGTTACATAAATTTTGTACAATGTCATCCACTCAGAGTATCTTTCTCCACTTGTGATTCACATACACCATTGTCTCTCTCCACCTAAACCGGAGTTGTTGTATGCCATTGATCTTTTAAATTTTTGTTGTTGTAAATGTCTGATGGCTTGTGCTGTTGCTGAATTTTCCAAGACTTCTTTTGCCTGCATTCGATGAATGATTCTACAATAGAACCATTCAAATAGTTCTCTCAAACTGTTAGCCTTGATTCGAGAGCCACCATGTCGTGTGTCCCTGAAATAAGCATTTCTCGCCATGTAATGAGACTTTTCCATCCCTTGGGTATTCCATATTGCCAGGTTCCCATACTTTTGTATAAAATATGGTAAATGATTGAAGATGATGTGCTGGATATGAAAACAGATTAGTTAGAATGTTTTACAGTCACATATTTGCACATAAGAGAGAAAGAAATACACGATAATACCATGTAGTGAGTAATCTGGGTGTCTGTCCATGCTGTCTTGAATGATTTTTTCAGAAGGTTGAGATTTTCCTTGAACTTGTTCATATCACCTTGTGACCAGTCATCTTTGTCGCACATCAAAAATAGGATGTCTATTGATCGCCAAACCTCAGCCTTCGCGTTACGAGTAGTTGGTTCTTGGTCTTTGACTGCAATATGTAGCTTTTTCCAGCTCTGATACTCTACCTTGCTAACATAAGATGTGTTATATATTTTTCCATGTTTTGTTAGCTTCGGATCTCTTGTACCTTGGGGCTTAGATAAAAACCTCTGTGCCTTCACCCCACCGATGGATGGTTTGCATGGGACATCCTTCTCAGCAGTTGATCTCTTTTCATCCGGCTGGATTTTCACATTGCCACCATGAAGCCCCATATCCGACAATACCATTTCTAAGCACTGCAGGGCTACTTGTCGTTCTGCGGAGTTCTTAATCTTCCAAGCAAACCCGATGTATAAGTAGACCAATTTCTCCACAATTCTACAAAGGGCATGCATTGTACAAATGTGGACATTCACAAGTGGTATTTTCAAAACCGGTCGAAAAGCAGGATCCTCAATGTGACGTGTTGGAGCTTTTCTCCACCACTTTGGGTCCATGACCTTTGCAGGCTCCATGCAGAACAAACACGGCGACTTTGCCATTGCACCCATTCCACAATTATACATGCACTTTAATGTTTTGAGGTCACCTGCAAGATGCCACTGAACTTGAAAGTCTCCCCTTCCATCTAGACGTAGTACCTCTCCCTGGTTAGTCTGTCGATCAATCACCTCCGGAATGTTAGTTCGATGGAACACCCAATATAGAATCTCATGATCTTCTTTCTTTACCTGCAACACAAAATAAATGAGACTTAAGTAGATGTGAACATTTGAGCTTACTTGAGAATCTCGCTTACCTCAAACGCACCAAGCCACCATATGTTAGATTCTGATTGAACACTAAAATATAAAGGATCATCACTGGGACACTTTGAGAGGGCTCTATTCATTAAAGTAATAGTAACACGCTCTAGATTTTTCTCTTTAACAAGCTCACACTCATCCAGTTTTAAAACAAAATGTAATACCCCTCGTGACTCTTCAAATGTGATGTTTTAAAACTCCACCATTCTCTTTTGTAATATCCGCAGGTCCATAAAAATATTGTTGAACTCATCATATGCCATGTTTGCTCCATGGCCAGTGTAAGTTGCTTTAATATGAAAGGGCTATCCAAGATAGTCTCCCTGTGCCTCATTAAGCTGAAGCCTCTCTTTTCAAACACTTGAGGCTGATGGTAGAAGTTTGGATTTTATACCCTTCCTAACAAAGATGGTTGAGACAGACTTTTGGATAGCCGAATATCCTCTTTTGCTTACACCAAGTGAATCAAGTGTGCCTTGTATCTCTTTTGCAGGCACTGAGTTCTCTGAAATAAAGCGGTCCACTACATTTCGTTGTAGGACCTTAAACTTCTTGTCATGTACTATATCTGCTGCCAGGCTTCTACTTATAAGTGGCTTCAATCTCTTTCCTATATTGGCTTTGGGGTCAATGTTTTCCTTGTCAGGATAGATTGAATCTCTACATGAAGACAATGCATAAGTAAATAACAGAAAATTTGCTTCACTAACACTATTTAGGCACATGAAAACAATGCATAACAAGAAAAAACAAAAAGATTACTTAACTAAGACAATGTAGCCAACCAAGAAGCATCACCTTAATGCTCGGATTCTTTTCTTGAGACCTCCTGATGCAACCTGCAATGTTTCAAGATTGCGCAATTTCTTCTTTCGGATACGACCACCCAAGATGGTGTCCTTCATTTGACAACTTCGCACCTTTCCTTTCAGTTCTTGTACCTCTGTTTTATGTTGCAAAATGGTAACCTGATCTGTAGAATGTAAATGTGAAAGGGGAACAATCTCACATTGTTGAGCTTGGAGAATGCTCTTGTAAGTTTCAGCTTCTCTTGTAAGAGATTTACAATAACCCAGAAGGCCCTTTTCTCCATCACCAGCAAAGGTCAATAAGCTTGTAGGATTGACAAACGGTGGAGACGCATTAGTCATTGGATTCTTAGGGTAGAGAGAGCCTCTCGTCCAGATATCTATGTGTTTAGCTCCCTGAGCTCTGAGCGTGTCTATGGAAGCGGGAGGTATATGTGTGTTTGTTTTACTCCGCTTAATCAATGGTTGGTACTCATTGTCCAAATCAATGTGAAGGTGATATTTGGCTCGTTTCTGGGTAACATTTGTGCCATTTGAGGAGTGCGCCATTAGCCAAATGTGCAGGTTTAATGGAAAGTGAATAGCGGCTGCACCTTCGTCCCTCCATGTTAGCCTCATTCCCTCCATATTGACGAGGTTCATTCAATGCAATTGAAAAGAGGATTATCCCTCAATCACTACGAACGAATGTTCAGAAGAGTAAGGAATCTACTTAAAGTACACTTTTTGAACTTTTACTATGAAAGACCCAGCTCTTTTATTTGCCATTTTTTCTAGAGAGAGAGTGCAAAAAATACATTTTCTTAGAAGGCCCTCCAAATGACCTCCGAAATTCCCTAATGCTACACCACCACAAGTGGTGGTAAATACAAATGAGACTCCTTATTATACCCCAAATCCATACATGACAGACACCACCACCACCAGCTCTCACAGACGAGAGGGTAGCCCAATTGATGACAGTTACAATTGGAAAATTAAAAGAAGAGATTCTAAGTGCTTTAAGAACTCAAAAAAAAGAAGTATATGCTATGGCTCAACAAGGAACAGGCCCGTCTATGAGTGCACCTCCAATGAGATCCAATGTGTGGTGTGGGAAGTGCAATGGTTATGACCATTTGGCAACTGAGTGTCCAACTGCATCAAGGGTAGTGCCAGACCAAGTACGTACACTTTTTTGTACCTTTTGTCTAAAAACTAATCATGTGGAAGAAAATTTATTTGTAAAGCAAGCGTATGAAAGTCGTCAAGCAAGGGCTATGCAAACTAATTATAACTTTATGGATAGGAGCAATACAACCTATGAGATAGGTCCACCACCACAACCTTCTGTGCAAAGGGGACTGCCTAAAACATATCAACAGCAGTTACAACAACAAAGGCAAGGGTTACCCACACAGGGGATACCACCTACGCCAAGGTTGCAAGAACAAATGAGGAGAAATTCTCCATATAGACCTCCGTTTCGATGAAATAATTTCCGATACACTAATCCAAATATGGGGCCATCTAGTACTATGGTATGCTATGACTGTCAACAGGAAAGGCATATAGCTCCTTATTGCCCCAATCCTTGTAAAAATCAAGACTATATACCGTTATGTCGAATCTGTAGCGAGGAGGGTCATTTATGAAAATTCATGCCTAAAATGGGTAACTTCAGTGCAAAATGACAAAGGGAAATAGAAGGTTGATGAGGGTCCTAGTACCTCTTCCAATTCAGTAGAGGTTGAACAATTGCAGGATGGATCCGCTCGTAAACAAAACGTAAGGAAAGTAACTTTTGCTAAAGAACCCGTGATGGTTGGGGTAGTTACTCTTTCTCAAAAGATGGACCATGATAAAGGGTTTACTGTCCCAAATGTGAGTAAGAAGGGTGATGACTCTTTCATAAAAGAGTTTGTAGAATGTCCTGATGAAGTATCTGAGGATCATTCTGCTGATGAATCACCGATTACTTTTAAGCTACAGGAAGAGAAAGAAATTACAAATGGTATAGCACCTTTTCCCAAAAGATTACAGACATTTGTAGCTCACAAAAAGAGCGTACCAGAGACCTTTAATTTATGGGAGTCTATGAAGGATTGCAAATATCATTGCACTTGACCACTTTAGTAGAGATATCTCCTCTTTGTAAGATACAATTATATCGTAAGCTCGTACATAGGAGAGGGAAGAGAAAAAGCTCTAAAATGATGGAGCCAGTCAAAGAAGAAGGAGTTCAACTAGTAGATATGTTTATGGACCTAGAAGCACCTACTATTTCCTTGAAATTAGGAAGCCATAGTGTGAAAAGAGTGCAATTAGATGGTGGAGCAGTAGTCAATTTAATGACTGAGCAAACTATGGGAGAGTTGGGATTGAAACAAGTGGAACCTACAAACATCATTCTACGCTTGGATGATCAACGTTGTCTAAAACCTTTAGGGATTTTACAAGGGTCAAGACTGTAGAGGTAGGACTTGAGTTTCAAGTGAGTTACTTGATAGTTCAACCACATTTGTATGGGGCCTCTTTCCCAATATTGTTAGGAAGACCTTGGCTTGTACAAGCCAAGTGTGTGCAAAGTTGGCATAAAGGAGTAATCACTATTGGTCCTCGCAATGATAGAGTAGAACTACGAGTTGTCTCTAAGGAGTTTTTGAGGGAGTATAAAAATCCGACTGTGTCAGAAACGAAAGAGAACACAGATTATAGTGGTGATAAATCAGAGGATGAAGAAGCAGCTAAACAACACTTCTCATTAAATACGGATAAATATTCTTGATTTCTGCATAGTGGTTACCATATGTAGATAGAGGATGATTCCACCAGGACAATCTCCACATCAGAGGGTGTTGGTAATTATGCTTGCCGCCTAGGAATGGGTGAATATGAAGTTCATTACTCTTTGGGTTATGATTCTGATAAGGATATCGCACAATGGCTGTTCACCTCAGATGAGTGTCTGGAAAACTGTTTCAATATAACCATGGAGGATGACTTAGAGGATATGGATAAGACTAGAGGAAAATCTAGTGCACTAGTAGAAGTAAAGGCTATTTGGGAACAATTATTAAAGGAGCGTAAGTTAGCAAATGAAGCTATGGCTCACGTGCTACAAAAAATGGCCCGATTAGAAAGCGAAAAAGGACAAGCTATTTTGGAAGCTAAGCATAGCAAAGAATTATTGAAGTAATGGGAAGATTATTATAAACAGGAAGATATGGAAGAACAATCAGAAGAATATGGTATCACTGACGTCCCTGAATTCTACACTGAGGTCTCTTTAATGACTGAAGTAACACCTGATATGTATATGATAAATATTGATGACTTGTCAACAAAGAATTATGAACCTGTGATTGTACCCGATTGTGGGACACAATTTGTAAGTGTTTTGAGTCATATGGAGAATAAAAATGAAGAGTTTGAATCTCTTATGAATAAACATGACCTACTTGAAAACGTTGTTTATAAGGAGGAAAAACATCCTCTAATTAGGGCTATGCCACGCACACAATCTTCTTTTGTGTTATCAAAAGATAATTTAGCTATTCAGTGGGAAGTGTTGGAAGGAAAATTCTTGACATTGGGAATTCAATTAAAAGGAGAAGTGTTGGAGCATTTCAGAAAAGTACTTAGAAAGTATCAACATGCTTTTGCATGGTCGTATAAAGACCTACGAGGAGTCAAGCTCGAGCTATGTCAAAACTATACTAAATTAGAACTTGGAGCTTGACCAATTTGTTAACATCAACGTCGCACCAATCCTATTTATGCTGAATTGGTTAAGGTAGAAATAATGAAACTCTTGGATGTGGGATTTATTTATGCTATTGCTTATAGTGATTGGGTTTCCCCAATTGTAGTGGTTCCCAAGAAAACTAAGAAAATCTGTATTTGTGTAAATTATATAAAACTCAATGGGAAAACTAAGAAAGATCATTTTCCTTTTCCCTTTACCAATCAAGTTTTAGATCATGTTGCCGGATATGCCCTTTATTCCTTTATGGATGGATTCAATGGCTACAATCAATTCAAATACATGAAGATGATCAATCAAAAACTACTTTTACTAATGAATGGGGAACATTTTCTTATCGAGTTATGCCATTTGGGCTATGTAATGCCCCCGCTACATTCCAACGTGTTATCATTGAAGCTTATCAAGATTTCCTGCAAAAGTAGATGGAAATTTTCTTAAATGATTTTTCATTGCAAGGAACTGAAGAGGAAATGCTTGAAAATTTGGCCTTAGTGTTTGAACGTAGCATTGAAATGGGATTTTTTAAAACCCTAAGAAGTGTGCCTTTGGGGTAACGAAAGGAATATTACTAGGGCATGTTGTCTCTTGGGATGGCATTATGGTTGATGAGAGTAAGGTTAGTAAAATCAAAGATTTACCAGTACCTCAGAATCTTTGTCAACTGCGAGGATTTCTAGGGCATGCACATAACTATAGGAGATTCATTTTGAACTTTTCTTCAATTGTGGGACCTCTGAAAAATTTACTTAACACTAGTTTGGTACCAAAACAGGACACTTTAAGTGTCCTTTTTTTAACAAATTTAGCTACTTACATGAAATGATTTATTTAAGAAAACCCTCTTGATATGCTTATATATGTTAGTGAGGCAAGCTTTTCCATGCATGGGAACCCCCCATATATTTTTGCCCTTTTACCAAAATATTTCCTATTATATAAGTTACTTTTGATTTTTTTCTTCCTTTTTCACAAACGTTTTAGCCTTTATTAAATAAAGAAGACTTATGCTAATCAATCACGATGTAGCATAAATAAGTAAGCTTTCTTTGTTGATCTCTCTTTTGACCTTAAATATTAAATATATATATTCTAAACTACATTATATATTTTAGTATTTTCTAATATATTTTTCATGTATGTATATTATTCCACCCTATCAAATATTTTATTCACTAGTTTTCATTTTCAAACCTCAACCCCACTTTCAAATTTCAATAATACCTCCATCTAGATGATTGCCAATCTTTTCAAAACTCTAGGTCATGTTTTCATACACATGAAGGAGCTTACACTTGAAGGCAAGAGAGAAGTCCACTCAAAGGGGACCACCAAAAGACTTTTGCAGCCACAAATAATACATTATTTGGCTGAATTTTTTAAGTAAAAAAGAACCCCAAATCTGAAAAAGCGTTCAACACACTCCATCTTGGTGCCATACTTTGCAAGCAATCAACACACTCCATCTTTTGCAAGCAATCTGAAGGAGCGTTCATCTTTTGCAAGCAATCAACACACTCCATCTTGGTGCCATACTTTGTGTCGCTTTGGATACATCTCATTGTGAGTATGGTATATGCTTGTTCCTTGCCTTTTTATTTCTGCTTATGTAAAGGTGTGCGGATTCGCCACCATACACACACACTCTCTCTCTCCCTCTCATATTCCTATCATCTTGCTACTTCCATCTTGAGGTGTGCGGATTCGCCACCTCTTGTATGATAAGTGAGCATACTCGCAAGTTTCCCCTACCTCATTATCTTCCTTACTAACATGCACGAGTAGCAAGCCCATTCTCACTCATTCACCACTCCTCTCACCTTATTCTCTGACCACCCCATTCCACATTTGGGTGTGGATCTTGAAATTGTTTTCCATGGCATGCTTCATTGTGTATATGTATGCATCCTAGCCGCATATCTTGCTAGGTGGTGCCCCTATTGTGTATCCCCCATGATGAGGCCATTGTGCATAGTCTTGGTGTAGAGGCCACCGGGTCTATTTTTTTCACTTCCGCCTCTCATTTGGTGCCCCCACTGAGGAGGGCTCTTGAAACCTTCAGTTTACAAGGCTGGCATGTTTACTTCTCTTCATGGACGAGTGGCTTCTTGAATTCTCTAATTGGACCACTGAAGAGGAGGAGCTTCAAGAAGGTTTGACACAAGTCATCAAGACACTCTTGCCAGGGTGTTGTATTGTTAGCATAGAAGAGGTGGTAAGACCCTCTTTCCCTACTCAAATTGTTTACATTTCTCATCATCCCCGCAAGCGTAAAAGCAAGGCACAAGCTGCATCATGCTCACATTGTAGCCAAAAACCCGTACCTTCGACATGAGTGCAACCCAAAGTGAAGAAAAGGCCATCATTTTCTCCCTTGACATCCACACAGGCGTTCTCACAACGGTAGGCTTTCAAGTAGCACCAGGCTTCTCTACATCTACGTCCCCATCTTTGCCACCTATTCCACCTACATCCAAAACAAGCCTTCACAACTTGAGGAAGGTACTACGAACGCGTGGTCCACCCCTCTCCCTTGCACCAAAAGATTCAAGAGGTTTTCCAGTGCTGACAATCACCCCGTCTCCAAAACAAAAGGGTAAATCCTCCAAAGTCTTTCTATACCTCACTCTCATCTCATGAGCCAGGAACTAGAAACAGCAGCATGGATTCTACGTCGCCTACCGAGTGAAGTCGCGGAAAGACAAGACCCTCCACCTTCAAGGGGTGTTGCTTGTGAATCAAGGCTATGATGACGACTTTACAACTTGCTATGTATCCATCCAACTTGGATTAATACAAGTGGTAAGACTCACCACCTACCTCATCACACCTGTGATACACTAGATGGCACTCTATCTTGCAGGAAAGTGAAGTTGCTCAAAGAGAGAGAGTTCAAGCTTTTCCAAGAGCTTGCTAGAGGGGCAGTCCTAGAGCTAGAAGACGAAGACAACCTTGTCCTGTGGTACTATAAATTTGACCTCGACTACCAAGAGCTCTACACCTCCGACTATAACCTTCCACCACAAAGGAGAGAGCCTTTTCGAATTATCATGTGATGGACCCAGCACATCAACCTTTTACAAGGAACCAAACTTATGCACCACAACGAATTCAATCAATCAAAGTAATCTTGGACCGCAAGATGTTTTATCAGCAGATCATTACAACCATGTTTGGTAGAGAACAACTGCAAGAGATAAACACCTCTTCTCTACCCTTTATCCTCCCTATGATTTATCATGAAGTGTCTTTTGATGTAGTTATTTTCATCCTTGTATAGTATGTTTTCCATCTACTGAGCACCCATGTATTGAATCTCTATTTATAATAATAATAATAATAAAAATTCTAAGTCGAGTTAATTTTCTCACTCTCACAATGGCAAGTGTAGCATTTCCAACCTTTACTGGTAAGGTGGGTGAGGATGCTGCAGATTTTCTAGACAACTTGGAAATAGCATGCGTGATCTCTGCGAGAGATGATATGCTTCGCGCTTGCGCATCTTCCCACTTCTAATGAAGGTGGAGGCAAGATCGTGGTACAATGCCTTGGCACAAGCAACCAAGGAACGGTGGGACTTATGAAGAGCAGCCTTTGTTAAGCATTTTGGAGAGGGCACAACATCAGAGAAGCTATGGCAATTGTTAACAGAGTTGAAGCAGGGCAGTATGCTGGAATACACATCATATGAGTCAAAGTTTGTAGATTTATGGGGGCGATGGGTTGCATCGCTAAGAGAGGATGAGGGGGCACCTGATTTCCTAAAGAAGGATCGGTTTGTGGCTGCGTTATGGCCAACTCTTAAAGAGAAGGTGAAGGGAAGGTTTCCTGCTACGTATGAGCTAGCAGTTGAAGTGGCCCGCCTTAAAGACAAGAAGTTGCGCCTACAAGCCAGGAATATCGATGAAGAGGAAGCCGTTAGGACCCGACCACCTCTAGCACCACCTACAACAGCCGCCCAGAGGATTCAACCACAAGAACCAATTGAAGATCAGTAAGACCTGCTCAATCGAATCACCAATCAACTTGATAATCTCTCAGTCCATTTGATACAACAAGGGCATGCACGCAATCGCAACCAAGAGCAAGGAAGAGGACAACGAAGGCAAAACCAAGAATACCACTGCTACAATTGTGGGGAGGATGCTCATGGCATGTACTACTGTCCACACCCAAGGAGGCAAAATTTCAACAGAGGAGCCAGGCAAAACCAGGTTTCACCACCGAGAGCAAGACCACCACCACCGAGGGCACCACAACAAGCACCACCCGTGCAAATCCTACAACCACCCATTCAACCACAACCACCACCACCACCACAACCTCTCATTACACCCCTACCCCCACCACCAGTTGGCAATCAAACAGTAAGCATCATCAGTCTTGAAGGTAAAGGAAAGGAGAAAGTGGAGGAGGATAAGACCAAGGTTAAAGGAGTAGATGCCATGGGGGTAAAACACGCTAGGCATGGTGAATCTTCCCAAAAGGAAGAAAATATGAAGACTAAAGGGGAATCTAGCGAAAAGCCGTCCAAGTCACGACGTAAAATTGACATTGTAGATTTCTCTTTGGGTGAATGTTCTAAACCATATGATTTGGTTCAAGATGTTTTTGTGCAGGGCCCAAAAATCACCTGCCCCAGTTACTCCACCTAGCACCTAGGGTGAGGAAACAATGGACAAAGATGGTTAGCACTAGACGACCAAAGCCAAAGATAGCTGGGGCTATCTCTGGGAGGAATCTAGATGACATACTACCAGTGATGGATGCTTACATCAAAGGGCAACACATCTCCAATATCTACATCGATGGTGGCACACAAATATGCGTCATGAGTGAAAAAATGATGCACCGTTTGGGTTTAGAGGTGAGTCGGCCGGCACCATGCCGAGCCAAAATGGCAAATAATTTAAAAGTTCAATGTGTTGGTGTCATAAATGCAGTTAGGATAAAGGCATTCAACACCGAGGTAGATGTGGACGTCTTTGTCATGCCACACAAAGGGGAGGGCTACCCTATCATTATAGGGAGGCCTTGGCTTATGGCTATGAGAGCTAAGCAGGACTAGGACACCGGCATAATCCAGATGAAGGATGCAAAAGGGAGACCAATACTTTACGACATGAAGACAGGTCGGCAATGCGACATGGATCTAGAAACCTCTATGGATGAGTTTTCTAGTGGTGACTCTTCAACCACTTCAGAGGAGGAGTCAACAGGGAGTGAAGGAAGTGATAGCTCCATTGAGGTAATGGGCCTCACATTCAACCACAACAAGGTGGACCCTTCAAATTTGCAACCACAGGTGAAAGTGGTGAATACACTTCAACTACCCCTATGGCACGAGATTGGTGGAAGACGACCAAAATTTATATTGACGACCACTTGGAAAGTCCTTTCTAGAGAAAGACTCATGTAGAGAAATGCAATTGAGGTCTACTGGCACTTTAGGTTTTCCTTTCTAATTGTGAACATTGTGTGTAACATTAATTTGGGAAACGCTTTCAGTTGGGTTTCGACAAGAGTGGAAGGATTGACATCAACAATCAGTGGAATCAATCTAGGACACACCAATCAAGGAAGAATGGTTTTGCATACCAGTGGTAACATGGAGTCATTTTTCAAAATGTGGTTTGTAGTTTATCTTTTGTACATGGTGGGCTCTCTTGTGCAACAGGCATCAACCATGCAATCTATCCATGTGGGCAACATGTCTCTATCAATTTGGCATGAAGAAGGACAACAAGCAAGATATGAGGATTATGGTTTCTTACTCCCTTTTGGCTATGTGTTTGGACGAGGAAGCCATGCATGGTCCCGCTTTGGAATACTTTCAAGGACTGATCAAGTTCTTTTCATACCTTCTATCACTTATGCAAGAGTTAATTCTTGTGCAGTTTGGGGACTCAAGAATCATTATAAGTGTGATCTTCTGAAGAGGGAATTATTGCACACAATGGATTTACGCTTAGTGTGGGACCCAGGTGGACATCGAAAAGAACTTTGGGGAGCCTCATGCTTCCAAGGGATCCACTATTCCCTACAAGGATCTACCAGCCACCAAGGAGAAATCCTACTCTATTTCAACATGCTCAAGTACAGAGCTAGAGGCATGAATACCTCTAGCCTTAGGGGAGGGCTAATGAGGCAAGCTTTTCCATGCATGGGAACCCCCCATATATTTTTGCCCTTTTACCAAAATATTTCCTATTATATAAGTTACTTTTGATTTTTTTCTTCCTTTTTCACAAACGTTTTAGCCTTTATTAAATAAAGAAGACTTATGCTAATCAATCACGATGTAGCATAAATAAGTAAGCTTTCTTTGTTGATCTCTCTTTTGACCTTAAATATTAAATATATATATTCTAAATTACATTATATATTTTAGTATTTTCTAATATATTTTTCATGTATGTATATTATTCCACCCTACCAAATATTTTATTCACTAGTTTTCATTTTCAAACCTCAACCCCACTTTCAAATTTCAATAATACCTCCATCTAGATGATTGCCAATCTTTTCAAAACTCCAGGTCATGTTTTCATACACATGAAGGAGCTTACACTTGAAGGCAAGAGAGAAGTCCACTCAAAGGGGACCACCAAAAGACTTTTGCAGCCACAAATAATACATTATTTGGCTGAATTTTTTAAGTCAAGAAGAACCCCGAATCTGAAGGAGCGTTCAACATGAAAGATGTAGCTCGTGATCTCAAATTTTAGCTCAATTTTTTTTAGAATTTTTGGAATTATGAACACGGAGATATGATTTTTGTAGTGGACCCAAGTTTTCTCGTGTAATGGTGACACAGGCCATCCCCAATTTTCTTCCCTCTAGAATGGCTATGGTTCTACAAGTCTTCAAGCATGATTACAAGAGACAAGGCTCTTTTAATGAGGTCTTGGAAAGTCTAGAGTGATTCTATCACCATTTTTGGAGGATCCATCCTCATCAACAACTATCCACCTTTGACAATCTCTCTTGTAAATTTCTTACCTCTCTCTTCTCTCCCTAATAAGCTTATGTCTAGCCAAAGCTAGACTATTGTAAATATCTCCTATCCTCTACATCCTACCCATATTCTCTAATCTTCTCTCTCTATTGAGTCTGGTACTTTAAATAATGAGGAGACAAGATGGGAGCCACAGTCACATGCACCCCATTTTCCTAGTCACCAAAGTGGGACACTCACCTCAAATAGAAATATTGCTAAATCCTCCCCTCCTTCCCTATATAAGGAGGCCATGAGAGCTCACTTGAAAAAAGAAAAAAAAAAACACACACACACACACCTATCCATACACACTCTTGTGCTACATGCTTGTAGCATGAACCCTAATCACATAATCACAACACCATCATCATCACCATCACCATGCACAAAAGATGAGCACCACACCTCCACACCACTTGTAATTAAGGGTTGAAGGCATAATTTCAAGAAGAAGAAGTGTGGACACACTCATGATATTCCTCGCCATCAACTCCCATCTCTCCATTATGCCTCCTACGATCTTGTCCCCTTCTCATTTTCCTGCCATACGCTACCTATTGTATTCATCTTTTGCAAGCAATCAACACACTCCATCTTGGTGCCATACTTTGTGTCGCTTTGGATACATCTCATTGTGAGTATGGTATATTCTTGTTCCTTGCCTTTTTTTTTTCCTGCTTATGTAAAGGTGTGCGGATTCGCCACCATACACACACACTCTCTCTCTCCCTCTCATATTCCTATCATCTTGCTACTTCCATCTTGAGGTGTGTGGATTCGCCACCTCTTGTATGATAAGTGAGCATACTCGCAAGTTTCCCCTACCTCATTATCTTCCTTACTAACATGCACGAGTAGCAAGCCCATTCTCACTCATTCACCACTCCTCTCACCTTATTCTCCGAACACCCCATTCCACATTTGGGCGTGGATCTTGAAATTTTTTTCCATGGCATGCTTCATTGGGTATATGTATGCGTCCTAGCCACATATCTTGCTAGGTGGTGCCCCTATTGTGTATCCCCCATGATGAGGCCATTGTGCATAGTCTTGGTGTAGAGGCCACCGGGTCTATTTTTTCACTTCCGCCTCTCATTAGCTATAGGGTCTTTTAAAAATATAACCTTGCATTTTAGAATCTATCATGATCAAGAGCTTTACTCATCAAGTTGACCCTCGCAAGACTGCGATTGACGCCTTGAAGAGATCGCCTTTATAAGCTCAAAAAAAAATGAAGTGGCCTTGTAGAAAATTTTAGGTCACTTTTCCACAATTTTGCTATAGATAATTGTAAGTTCCATGTGCAAAAAAAAAGACTTTGGAGTAGATAAAATAATGGAAAGTTCCATGTGTTTGATATGGTCATTTCAAGCATATCATTGTATACAAAGAAAAATATGTTTTTGATGTATTTGTGAGTTTTAGAAAGTGATACATTGCTTTCCCTTTCCATTGAGCACTCAAGGTGGCAAGTAGAAGGGCTTTGGTATGCAACAATTATTGGATCATTTTAAATATTCAAAACTGCATAAGAGAAAAATTTCATATTTTCATTCTTGACACATAAGCATTCAAAACCTCAAATAATATCAGACTTTCCATGGAGATCAATGAAATATATCAAAGTAAATGGTACATACACAATTGGGGTGCCTAAAACCTTGGTCTCAATGTTATTATGGAGAACTCAAGATTTTCAAGAGTTTTTGCACGATAAAAATTTCAAGATAGAGTTCAAGCAACGAGATTTAATTGAATTAGGGAGCCCAAAAAATATGTAGTTTCTTGGTTTAAACATATAGACTCATTTGTAGTTGTCAAATTGCACTAGAATAGTACCAATTCCATGAGGGGACCTTTGGACGTCCAAAATTATGCTCTTATTCAGCACATGCTCACATATGAAATTATGTCTATAACTTGCATGTGACTTGAAAACTTATCTTTGAAGTGCATTCCATTGTTTTGTAACACTAAGTGCTAACACTTGGATTTTATAAACGTAAAAAAGGCCATCCCTATAAAAAGATATAATAATTTTATGATTTTTTTGGCAAAACAGCTTGAAATTTTACTAAAATTTATGTCTTATAACTTACCAAAATTTTCTCGATACGGATTGTAATTTGATATGTAGAAAAATCCAGTGTTTTCTTTCCCTCATAACCAATCTATGGTAGAAGCAAGGTGTAAAAAACTTCTTTCTAGCTTGACAAATAAATTGCCAAAACTTGCTAGAAAAACAGGACACTTTAGTGTCTCGAGACACTTAAGTGTCCAATTACAAAACTAGTGTAAAGGATATAGGTTATATGTGGATTGAGAAATGCCAAGTTGCATTTGAAGACATTAAAGACCAGTTAGTAAGAGCGCCAATTCTAGTGAGTCCTGATTGGACAAAGGAATTTCATATCCATGCTGATGCATCTCATACAATAGTTGGGGCTGTGTTGTGCCAGGCTGATGATAAGAAAGTTGACCATCCAATCTATTATGGTAGTAGGGTCTTGAGTTACCCTGATCATAATTACACTACAACTGAAAAAGAATGCTTGTCTATGGTTTTCTCTGTTGATAAATTTTGGCATTATCTACTGGGAAATATTTAATGTGAATCATGCGACATTGAAATACTTGTTAAATAAACCAAAAATCTCTGGAAGAGTTATTTGATGGATGCTACTTTTACAAGCGTTTGACTTTGAAGTAGTTGTACGACCAGGAAAGTCACACGTGTTAGCTGATTATCTTTCTAGATTATTTACTGATGATATAGAGAGGGGAGTTGATGAGGTGATGAGTTACCTGATGCTAACCTGTTTCTGGTTGAAAGTGAGTTACCTTGGTATGCAGACATAGCTAACTTTCTTAGCACATCTGAATATCCTCATAAAGGGACTAAGCATGAAAAGAAGAAGATACTTCTTCAAGCTCGTCATTATCCGCAACTTTTATGAGAAGCCAGAGATCAAGACCCTTCATGTCAAGGAAAGAGGTGGGGACAGGGAGAGAGAGAGAGAGGGGGGGAAGGCATGGGGAGGGAGGGGTGACAGGGGGTGGACACACACACACACACACACACACACACACACACACACACACACACACACACAGGATGAGGGGAGGTGGGAGAGAGAGAGAGAGAGAGAGAGAGAGAGAGAGAGAGAGAGAGAGAGAGAGAGAGAGAGAGAGAGAGAGAGAGAGAGAGAGAGAGGCGTGGGGGGGGGGGGGCATGGGTATAGAGTGATAGGAAAAGAGAGAGGAAGAAGAGAGTGGAGGACCTTGATGAAGAAGGGAGTGGAGGACCTTAAGGAAGGGAGGGGGTTTCTGGAGGACAAGATGGAGGAAGTGAGGGTAGCTAGAGGAGTAAATGGAGAGAGGAGTTGGAGGAGAGGGAGGATGTTGGAGGAGGATGTTGAGGAGGAGGAGCAAGGGAAGAGGAGGAAGCACATGGGCGGTGAGAGTAGGACGAGGAGGTAGGGACGGTGGTCCTAAAAAAAAAAAAGCTCGCTCCAAAGCTCGCTTGGTTGAGCTCGCTCCAAGATCTAACTCAGAATAAAGAAACCCTAAACAACCCGTATTTCATCCAAATTGGCCCTAATGTTTTTGTCTCAACCTAATTTAGTTTTTCTCTAATTCAAACATACTCTAGTTATTCCATGAAATGAAAACAAACAAAACCAAATAAAGGCCTACCTATGTATTATTGTTGGTGTGAGAGAAAGTAAGGGAAGGGATGTCGTTGTAGTAAGTGGTGGTATGAGAGAGGTAGAACAATGTGGCGTTGTACATTAAGGGATGACAATGTTGGCGATGTCATGGGAGGATAGATACGCGACCAAAGACCTCTCAATTTGCATACAAAATGAATAGAAATAAAAACCTCGTAATGAAATTACTTTTTACCCATGGCAGCATAGGGTATGACATAGGCCATTGGGTGGCATAAGTCCTTATGTAGAGAGTCTTTATTGATAACAATTTCTACCCTTGAAATGCACCTTAATGGCACTATGACCTTAGCTTCACTTAAAGCACACAACCTTGAAAATTTTGTGGCCTTCGGGCCACTGGGATTCTAAATAACAGAAAGAGCGCCCTGTGGCCTTAAGGCCATATGGTTTACAGCTAGCAGAAAGATCACCCTATGGCCCTAAGGCCATAGGGCTTCTAGCTAACAAAAAGAGCACCTTGTGGCCTTAGGACCAAAAGGGTTTCTAGCTAGAAAAAACAACACCTTGTGGCCTTAAGGCCATAGGGTTAGCTAGGCACCTTTTGGTCTTAGGGCCATAGGGTCTCTAGCTAGCGAAAAAGAGCACCCTATGGCCTTAGTGCCATAGGGTAAACAATGCACCTTGTGGCCTTAGGGACATAGGGTCTCTAACTAACAAAAAGAGATACATGTTTCCTTAAGTATGTCGGGTTTCTAGCTAACAAAAAGAGAACAATGTGGCCTTAGGACCATTTGGATTCTATCTAACAAAAACAGTACACTATGGCCCTAGGGCCATAGGCTTTCTGGCTAACAAAAAGATCACCCTATGGCCTTAGGAACATATGTTTTCTAGATAACAAAAATATTACCCTATGGCCCTAGGGACATAGGGTTTCTAGCTAACAAAAATAGCACCTTATGGCCTTAGGGCCATAGTGTTTCTAGCTAGCAAAAATATCACCATGTGGCCTTAGGGCCATAGGGTCTTTAGCTAGCAAAAAGAGCACCTTATGGTCTTAGGTCCACATGGTTTCTAGCTAACTAAAAGAGAAATTTGTGGCTTCGGCCCATAGGTTTCTAGCTAACAAAAATAGCACCATGTGGCCTTAGGGACATATGGTTTTTAGCTAACAAAAATAGCATCATGTGGCCTTAGTGGCATATGTTTTCTAGCTAACAAAAAAAGTACAATGTGTCCTTGGGGTGATAGGGGTTTTAGCTAGTAAAAAGATCACCTTGTGTCCTTAGGGCCATAGGGTTTCGAGCTAACACAAAAAGCACCATGTGGCTTAGGTCCATAGGGTTTCTAGCTAACAGAAAGAGAACCATGTGGCCTTAGATCCACAAGGGTTCTAGCTAACAAAAAACATCACCCTACGGCTTAGGGCCATAGGGTTTCTAGCTAACAAGAAGAGCACCCTTTGGCCTTAGGATCATAGGGTTTTTAGCTATAAAAAGAAAGAGCACCGTGTGGCCTAAGGACCATAGGGTTTCTAGCCAAGAGAAATAGAACCATGTGGTTTCTAGCTACCAAAAAGAGCACCATATGTCCTTAGGTCCATAGGGTCTCTAACTAACAAAAAGAGCAGCATCTGTCCCTAGGGCCATAGGGTTTCTAGCTAACAAAAATTACATCCTCTGGCTTAGGCCCACAAGGTTTCTAGCTAGTAGAAAGAGCATCCTGTGGAATTAGGTTCAGGGTTTCTAGCTAACAAAAAGAGAACCTTGTGAACTTAGGTCCATAGGGTTCTACCTAGAAGAAATAAAAACATATGGCCTTAGCCCCATAGGGTTTCTAGCTAGCAAAAAGAGCACCATGTGGCTTTAGGGCCATAGGGTCTCTAGCTAATAAAAAGAGAAACATGTGGACTTAGGGACATAGGGTTTCTATCCAACAAAAAGAGCACCCTCTGGCCTTAGGACCATCGGGTTTCTAGCTAACAAAAAAGAGCACCGTGTGCCCTTAGGGCCATGGGGTTTCTAGTTAACAAAAAAAGAACAATGTGTCCTTAGAGACATAGGGGTTCTAGCTAGCAAAAAGATCACGTTGTGGATTAGGACCATAGGGTTTCTAATAGCTTACAAAACTAGCACCCTCTGGCCTTAGGTCCATAGGGTTTTCATCTAGCAAAATGAGAACCACGTGGCCTTAGCGCCATAGGGTTTCTAGCTAACAAAAAGAGCACCATGTGTCCTTAGGGCCATAGGGTTATCTAGGCACCCTGTGGCCTTAGGGCCATAAGGTTTTTAGCTAGCAAAAAGAGCACCATGTGGCCTTAGGGTGATAGGCTTCCCAACTGATAAAAACAACACCGTGTCGCCTTAGGGCCACAAGATCTCCATCTATAAAAAAAAAGAGCACCCTATGGCCTTAGGGTAAGCTATGCACTCTGTGGCCTTAGGGATGGGGGTCTCTAGCTAACAGAAAGAGATACATGTGTCCTTAAGGCTATATGGTTTCAAGCTAACAAAAAGAGCACCCTGTGGCCTTAGGGCTATATGGCTCCTAGCTAACAAAAACAGTTCTCTGTGGCCCTAAGGCCATATAGTTTCTAGCTAAAAAACAAGCACTCTATGGCCTTAGGGCCATATGGTTTCTATCTAATAAAAATAGTACCTTCTGACCTTAGGGCCATAGGGTTTCTAGCTAATAAAAAGAGCACCCTTTGTCCTTCGGGCCATAGGGTTTCTAGCTAGCAAAAATAAGACCCTGTGACCTTAGGGCCATAAGGTCTTTAGCTAAAGAAAATAGCACCTTATGGCCTTAGGACCATAGGGTTTCTAGCTTAAAAAAAGAGCACTTTGTGGCTTAGGGCTATAAGATTTCTAGCTAACAAAAAAAGCACCTTGTGTCCTTAGGGCCATAGGATTTCTACCTGACAAAAATACCATCATGTGGCCTTAGTGGCATAGGATTTCTAGCTATAAAAAAGAGTACCATGTGTCCTTGTGGCCATAGTATTTTTAGCTAACAAAAAGAGCACCATGTGGCCTTAGGACCATAGGGTTTCTAGATAACAAGGCTTAGGGCCATAGGATTTCTAGTTAAGAGATAGAGAACCATGTGGTCTTAGAGCCATAGGGGATCTAGGTAATAAAAAGAGCACCATGTGCCTTAGATCCATAGGGTTTCTATCTAACAAAGTAAGCACCCTATTCCCTTAGTACCATAGGATCTCTAGCTAGCAAAAAAGAGCATCGTGTGACCTTAGGGCCAAAGGGTTTCTAGCTAGCAAAAAGAGCACCTTGTGGTCTTAGGGCCATAGAATATCTAGCTAACAAAAAGAGCACCATGTGGCCTTAGGGCCATGGGTTTCTAGATAATAGAAATTGCACCGTGTGGATTACAGCCATAAGTTTTCTAGCTAGCAAAAAGAGCATATTGTAGACTTAGGGCCTTAGGGTTTCTAGCTAGCAAAAAAGGCCCCTTGTGGACTTAGAGTCATAGTGTTTCTAGCTAATAGAATATCACCTTGTGGACTTAGGGCCACAGGGTTTCTAGCTAGAAAAAAGAACACCCTATAGCCTTAGAGCCATATGGTCTCTAACTAAAAAAAAAGAGAACCCTATGGCCTTAGGGACATATGGTTTCTAGCCAGTAAAAAGAGTACCCTGCAGCTTGGGTCCATAGGGTTTCTAGCTAACAAAAAGATCACCGTGTGGCCTTAGATACGTATGGTTTTTGATTAAATATAGAAAGAGCACCATGTGGACTTAGAGGAATAGGAGTTCTAGCTAGCAAAAATATCACCATGTGACTTAGGGCCAAAGGGTTTCTTGCTAACAAAAAGATCACCCTCTATTCTTAGGACCATAGGGTTTCTAGATAACAAAAAAGATCACCGTGTAGCCATAGGGCCATAGAGTTTCTAGCTAAGAGAAACAACACCATGTGGCCATAGGGACATACGGGTTCTAGCAAAAAAAAGAGCACCATGTGGCCTTAGGGCCATGGGGTCTTTAGCTAACAAAAAGAGCACAATGTGGCTTAGGGCCATAGGGTTTATAGCTAACAAAAATTTCACCATGTGGCTTTGGGACGTAAGGTTTCTAAATAGAAAAAAGAGCACCTTGTTTACTTAGGTCCATAGGGTTTCTAGCTAGCAAAAAGAGCACCTTGTGGACCTAGGGCCATAGGGTTTCTAGATAGTAGAAATAGACCCTGTGGCCTTAGGGCCATAGGGTTTCTAGCTACCAAAAAGAGAACCCTCTGGCCTTAGAGACATTTGGTCTCTACCTAACAAAATGAGCAACTTGTGTACTTAGGGCCATAGGGTTTCTAGCCAACAAAAAGAGCACCCTCTAGCTTAGGGCCATAGGGTCTCTAGCTAACAAAAGGAGATACATGTGTCCTTCAGGCCATAGGGTTTCTAGCTAACAAAAAGAGATCCATGCGTCCTTCAAGCCATAGGGTTTGTAGCTAACAAAAGGAGAACCATGTGGTCGTAGGGCCATATGGTTTCTAGCTAGCAAAAATAGTACCATGTGTCCCTACAGCCATAGGGTTTCTAGCTAACAAAAAGAGCACCCTATAGCATAGGGGCCATGGGGTTTCTAGCTAGCAAAAATAGCACCCTCTGGCCTTAGGGCCATAGGGTTTCTAGCTAAGAGACATAGCATGGTGTAGCATCATGTGGCCTTAGAGCCATAGGGTTACTAGCTAACAAAAAAGCACCCTGTGACCTTAGGGCCATAGGGTCTTTAGCTAACAAAAAGAGCACCTTATGGCATTAGGGCCACAGGGATTCTAGCTTAACAAAAAAAAGCTTTGTGGCTTAGGGCCATAGGATTTCTAGCTAGCAAAAAGAGCACCCTGTGGCCTGAGGGCCATAGGGTTTCTAGCTAACAAAAATAACACCATGTGGCCTTAGTGGCATAATATTTCTAGCTAGGAAAAAGAGTACCATGTGTCCTTGGGGCCATATGGTTTTTGAATTAAAAAATGAGCACCATGTGGCCTTAGGGCCATAGGGTTTCTAGCTAATTAAAAGATCACCCCGTGATAGAAAGAGCAGCATGTGGCCTTACAACCATAGGGGTTCTAGCTAACAAAAAGATCGCCCGATGGATTAGGGCCATAGGATCTAGCTAACAAAAAGAGAACCGTGTGCCCTTAGGGTCATAGAGTTTCTAGCTAGCAAAAAGAGAACCATGTGGTCTTAGGGCCATAGGGTCTCTAGACACCAAAATGAGCACATGTGACCTTAGGGCCATCGGGTCTCTAGCTAACAAAATAAGCACCATGTGGCCTTAGGGCCATAGGGTTTATTGCTAACAAAAATTTCACCCTATGGATTAGGTCCATAAGGTTTCTAGCTAGCAAAAACAGCATCCTGTGGACTTAGGGCCACAGGGTTTCTAGCTAACAAAAAGAGAACCTTGTGGAATTAGGTCCATAGGGTTTCTAGCTAGCAAAAACAAAAACATGGGGCCTTAGTGCTATTAGGTTTCTAGCTAGAAGAAAAAGAACCTTGTGTGCTTTAGGTCCATAGGGTCTCTAGCTAACAAAAAGAGCACTCTCTCGCCTTAAGGCCATAGGGTTTCATCCAGCAAAAAGAGAAACCTATGGCTTAGGTCCATAGGGTTTCTAGCTAACAAACAGAGCACCATGTGGCCTTAGAGCCATAGGGTTTCTAGTTAACAAAAAAAGCACCATATGGCCTTAGAGCCATAGGGGTTCTATCAAGAAAAAAGATCATGTTGTGGCTTAGGGCAATAGGGTTTCTAGTAACAAAAAGAGAACCTTGTGGCTTTAGGTCCATAGGGTTTCTAGCTAGCAATAAAATCACCATGTGGACTTAGGGTCATAGGGTTTCTAGCTAGCAAAAAGAGCACCCTACTGCGTTAGGGCCAGAGGGTTTGTAGCTAACAAAAAGAGCAACCTCTAGCCTTAGGGACATATGGTCTCTAGCTATCAAAAATACATTGTGTGGCCTTAGGGCCATAGGGTTTCTAACTAACAAAAAGGATCATTGGCTCAAAGAGTTCAACCTAGATGAGCACCTCAAACACAGTAAGTTGCAGTTCCAGTGTCAAGGAGCCATATCCAACCTATGAGGGATGGATGCGAGGAATGTAAAAACAAAAGTCTAGGCACTAAAAGATGCCAGCCAAAGGCTCCAATAGCTCATTGAGGATCTAAAACAAAGTCAAAGAAAGATGCAGGAAGAGCTATCCAAACAAAAGAAATATGTTGTATACTACTTCAAACAGGTCAAAGAATATAATGCGGTAAATATTATAATGCAAGTAGAACAACAAAGATTAGAAGAGGGTCTAGAGAAAGAGCAACAACGAAACACAAAGCTAAGTGACTCTTATGACGTTTTTAAGCACACCCTCTCAAAGCTCCTAGAAATCCAAGAGGACACACCAACTCCATCTTCAACATCAAAACCTCCAGCTACAATGATCAAGAAACTGAAGGCAGTCAAAGCGGAGCTAGCTCAAGCCTATTGTTAGACACATTATGATGGCAGGGCACATGTATATCCAAGTGAAGAAGGATCAAGAGATCCAATAGCTAAAAGACCAACTAGAAAAAGCACAGGTGGATCTAACTGCACTAGCTGAGAATAATGCTTTGGAGTTACAGCAAAAAGAGTTGGCAATTAATGCCATCCAAGAAAAAGAAGTTGTGTCTATTCAACAAACACCATCAATAGAAGCAGTAACAACAACAAGGGTAGACCTACCCCTAGTAGATCTACCAAGCACATCTACTAAGGGAGGACTTCATGATTTTGAATATACAGAGGAAACAACTAATGTAAGAGAGAAAATCAAAAATTGATATCAAAAGTACAAGATCCCCCTCACAGAGAGTACGTGCAGTATGAGCTCAAGCTTTTGGAATCATTGGCCTTATCGATGATCAAGCCGGATGAAGTTGTACGGAAATTTGGCCATGAAATGATTCTTCTACCAAAAATGAAGCAAGAGGCCATCCTATGGAAAAGAAAGCTATTGCAAGCTCTTGAACCAAACACTAAGGGGGACTACAAAGACGTGCATGTGACAACAGAGCAAGTGCAAACCAAAATCAATCCCATTGGCAAAAGAAATCATTTGAAAAGAGACCATAGGATGAGACCCTCTACTACAACATGTCACATCATCTCAAGATTGACCCAACCTTTTTCCCAATTGCAAGAAGACGGTCCTAGGATAGTTGTTATAGCTGGCAAAGCAAAAGGCCATTGGTGCTTAACTACCCATTTTTGTCAAAGCATGCAAACAACTTCTCACCTACAGAGTTTTATATCATTACACACCTTATAGGCAAGTGGTCACACAAATGCACAATGTCACGGATCTCACATGTCAAATGCTGGTGAAAATAGAAAAAACATCCATGTTAGGTCTTCTTTGAGGTGATCAAAGTCATAGCTTGGAATCTAGAGACAGAGATCCGCGACAGGAATATAGCAATGGGAATCTTTACCAGATTCATGATTCTACATGCAAACATTCGAGGAGGCATTCATGACGAGACTCTTTGAGATGGATTCAACCATCTTTAATATGGTAAAAAAGGACCTGTTGGTGTACCATATTTGCTACTAGAGCACAATAATGAACAACCCTTTCATTGGCAGTCCAAGTAGACATGATGGCCCGTGCAGAGAAATTTTGAAGGATCATGAAGACTCTAGAAAAGAAAGCATTTGACTACTAAAGACTCAAGTACAACTCAACCTAAAGACCAGCTTCTACGCAAGCTAAAGACAAAGCTAGCATGAGGTTGTGCAACGTCTAGGAAGGGGGTAATGTTGGCAAGTGGACCAAACGAGTGTCTTCCTAGTCGACCACTATTATTTTTTCAAGAAAACCTTTGTAAATCTCAGGATCTCTGATTTTTAGCCAAATGATCTTTGATCCAGCCTGTGTAGAATCTGAGTTGTAAAGTTCAAATTTGAGTCTGAGCCATGTAGCCCAACCATTTGGCCAAGGGAAGACCTAGGTACAAAGCTTAATTTTTGTAAGTAAAAAAGACATCATTATCATTATCAAGGGTTGGAAGTTTTGAAGTGTACGACTCAGAGCAGCTACTCTCTCACGCATTATAATCCATTTTTCTTGAGCTTTGGTAATCCAAATTTTATTGCATTGTGTTCCTTTTCTATTGCTCTTCAATTTGAATGTCATCATTCTCAATTTTTTTGTGGTTCATGATAACCTATCTGCGAGCTAAATCTACTTTTTTAGTGCGTTAATGGTTGGTTTTTGATGTTTCAACCATAAGAGAGTGTTCCTAGATCATAGGGTGACCTTTTTGGAATGTTCAATTGCAATTTGTAGGACCTTGATCACGATGGATCATGATTTTGATACCTTCTTGGATGGAAACCAGACTCGGTAGGATAGTGTCCCGAGGTGTCTTAGAACTCCACCTAAATTTTTGGTGCGTTTAGACTTCGTTTGAGTGCCAAAATGGCATGACGATCAAGAGAAGTGAGACAAGACATAGATAGATTGCCCGAGTAGAGAGTAGGTTCACTTATTGAGGTTCACACCCTCAAAGATTCTTTGTGCCCCATCCAAGTCTCTTTCCTGAGTATTGACATAATGTTAGTGCCAGATAGCTATGCTACAAACGTCCATTGGCAGCGACATGCTAACACTTATACTAATTAATAAGAGAACAAGCTACTACTTCTTAATGCTTACATATTCTTTACAGTCTAGTTTTTGCTTAATTCCCATGAGGTCATATCACCCCCGTGAGGTGTTTAGGGATTTAGGATTGAGTTCAACGAGGTGTTTTGAGCAAAAAGCTTAGTCACAACTCTAAAGGCTTACGTATCTCCTTTTTTTCCAACCTGATTCTTTCTTAATCCCCAAGAAACCTATTACCCATGAGGTGTTTATGGATTTTGGATTGAGTTCAACAAGGTGTTTTAAGTGAAAATGATAGTCACAATCCTTGCCAAATTTTAGAGGTTTCTTCAATCTATGTAGCGAAAAGTGTGATGAGCAAGTTGTATTGATCAAAGGCTCTTCTAAAGAATAATAATTATATTAATACAAATTCCTTTTGCAGGGGGGTTGGCTCCAAAAATTCTGACCCTCAAGTAATACCAAATTATCTCTCTCTCTCTCTCTCTCTCTCTCTTAATTTTAGCACATGTATATAATGTCTGATTTGAATCTAAGTTACTACTTGCTTTGCAATTTTCATGCTTTAACATTCTTAGTCTTACACAATTTATTTATTATTCTAGTTAATCCTTAATTTCCACTACACTTCAATTGCAATTCTTTGACATTGGTATTGGAGAATATCTAGGTTATCTATTTCTTTTTGAAGAAAGGAAGTTTTTTGAATTGATATGATGGTTTGAACCTTTTAATGAATTGTTGTAAGTGAACACTTGGATCTAGTAACCCCATGCATTGTGCAACTTAAACACCCTGGGAGCTATTATATTAATAGTGAACCCTTATGAGGTTACCTTTGGTTTGAAAAAAGGAAGGTTTTAGGATTGATCATGAAGGGTTGAACCTTCTATGAACCATTGTAAGTGAATGTTGGGATCTATTAGCCCATGCATTGTGCAACATAAACACCTTGGGAGCTATAATATTAATAGTGAACCCATATGGGGGCCACCTTTGATTTTACCACTATTGAGCCTACAGGAATCTCAGAAGGGTTTCTCAAGACAGACAATTTTATGACGTTGCTCTTTACTTTGATTAATTAAGAGAGTTTAGGATCTTTCTCTTGATGCATAAAAGGAAATAGATGTGATTGTTCACACAAAGGAATGATTTCGATTCACAAAGCACCATAATTATGTCCGAACCCAATTAGGAAGATGAGAGAGTGATTGACTTCACTATTTTGAATTTTCACAATGACATTACCACTCTTGATGGATTTTGGACAGTCCAATTTCTTGCCCATAGCTTACAAGAGGCTATGCCACACTCTTCTTTGTAGGTTCTAGTCCAAACACAACTGCAAACAAAGGTTTATTGTTCCTGCTCCTAAAGAGTATCCTCCTATGAAGTCTTGCAAAGAGGCATAAAAAAGAGGACGGTCTATCAAAGCATAAGAAGCACCATTAGATACAAGAAGAGTAAGAAGCCTTCAATGTGAGGAAAAGGGAAATAATAAGCACAAATATACAAGTGAGAAATATATTGTAGATGAAGAAGACAATACCATGTCATCTGATGCAGATGTATACTCTAAAGTTTGTCAAAGAACCACCCTCAACATCATCTCCTTTTGGGAGGATAAATTCAAGATCTTGTACTTCCTCTCACTCTACGAGAGTGAGAAGAAGCCTCAAAATGAACGGAGGATAAGAATCCGTGCAACTCTCTGTCATTGTCAAGCTCATATGAAGCAAGGAATTCTTTCGCTTCAAATAGCAACTCTCTCAAAGAACACAAGCAAAGAGGCCATTTACGCTAGAAAGGGGGAAATGAGAACACACCTAGCACACACACAAAATGCCTCTCTATAGATCAAGGCATTCACGACAGCCCATCCCAATTCACTAAAAAATTCACCACAAATAACACGATTCTTCAGAAACACACAGTCAATTACACCCAAACTAGCACACACGACCTTGTAATGATCAAAATTCACATATATCCCTTAATTATTCAATCTAATGCAACCATAACATCTCACATACACTCTTCACACCAAAATTGGTTGGGGGTTCTCACACACACACTAGCAGCAACATACACAAAGCAAAGGGAGAGAAAGAGGGGGGGGAGATCTAGAGATAGTACAATGAGAGATATGGAGCTTTGAATTTATTTTAAGAAAAACAAGAGGTACACACCCTCCTCTATTGTGGCTTCTCCTTCTCTTTTATGAGCCAAAAGCTATCAAAATGTGTAGAAAAAAGGACCTTTATGGGATGTGTGTGACATTTTTAGCAAGCTCCTCTTCATCAAGTCACATGTTTGATCTCCCCTGGATATTTGTTGCATGGGAGGTTTCATGGAACACCCCCCTTAAGAAGCCAACCACGTGCACCACTTCCAAATTAGAAGGCCAAGTTCTCATCACTGAAAAGGGGGAGACCCTATGGGACCCCACGGTCTGAATCCACCTCGAACTAGGTGTCGATAGTTTTTCAAAAAATGCCAGTGGATGGCATCACATGCCACCATCACCATCCACCACCATACACTGTTGTAGCAACATCAATTGACAACATCAATTCTGTGTGCATGTGCGGCGAGGGGGGGGGGGGGGGGGGGGGGGGGGGAGAGCTCCATGGGAGCTCCTCTCTTTGTTGCAAATGACCATGCCCTACTCTACTATATACATCTTTACTTTTCTAGACTTGGTTCCCCATGTGGGCCAAATGCACTACCACGTGGTGGATCCTAGTGAGACCCCTCCAAAAACTTCAAAACAATTCTCTTTAAGAAATTCAAAAACTTTTTCTTGCTACCAGCTTTAAAGATCTCTAATTACCTACTCACCCACCAGATGGACCCGCTGTAAAAACCAACTGGAAAGTCAGGTTCTTGGTTTTGAATCCACTTCTCTGATCTTAATTTTGAATCAATCGTGACCTCTAATTTGCAGCCCAAAAATGTTAAAAAGTCATCTAACTCCTCACTTACCCCCGCTACCTTCTACGGATTTCAATTAGACATAACTCAATGCTCATAGCTTTGATAGATGTCTTATAACTCTCGGCTAGATTCATACATTCCATAACACCTCTACAAACCCTAGCAAGCTCAAAAAAATCCTTGATCTCACACTTAACGAGGTGACTCAAGTGACACATAACTGGCACTATGAAAAACTTTGACTCCTCATAACTTGGCCGATTTGACTATGATTGCAGATCTAAAAAGACCTAATGGCTCAGATTTAAATCTATCATCACACCCAAGCTCTAACACTTCACCTCAGCCGTCCAATCCAGCAAGGATATGCAAACCACCTTCAGGCTGCTAAATAATGCACCTCGTAGCTTGGATTACGAAGCCGTCTAGACCAGCCTAGAGAACACTTTGAGGAGCACCTTTGGCACTTCAATTTTTGTACTTTGAATACATTTACCATCCATCTTTGATAGGCCGTATGGTAGATCACCTTGGCTAAGAAAAAAACCACATAAGGGACAAAGCACGTATTTGTGGTACCAAAAAGGGGTGTCTTGGGCAATCCTCCTTGTAGCACTTTACAAGATCCATCTTCATGTGTTACATGTAAAATATACTAGCTTATATATCAATGGATAGATCTTTTGATGTAGAACCTAAAGCTATAAATTCCTTTGTTTTGAATTTTTTTTTTTGAAAGAGAAATTATCGGTCCCCACTTTTTTTAAGGGTACCACTAAAAAGTGCAAAAAGTGGTACCACCAATAATGCTTTTACCCATAAAGCATACACAACTATAATCATTTACTTGCATTCAAGGTCTATTGATAAAACCCATTATCTGTGAGTTTTTTGAAAATAAAAAGGACCATTGTCCTATGAACAATCTGTAAATTTTGTTCTACATTAATTTTTCCACACCCTTTTGTATGTGAAAATGTGAGAAAATATAGAATAATATAATTTCTAATGTTGAACCTACATGATAGGCATTTTACTATTGTGAATCACTTCAAAAATTGCATCTTAAGCTCATTCCTATTCTTCTTAGTTTCTTGCAACATTTAATTATACCAAGACTTGGTCTCAACTTCCATTAGCAAAGAGAAAATTTGCAGCCGTTAGGTGTTATCATCTCCTTGTTAGAGATCATACATACAATTTCAAGATTATCAAGAAAGTCGGTGGTGGCATCTTCTCCCTTTTTGCCATTGAATGTGGAGAAGGAGATACTTACCATGGAAACAAATTTTATGAGGAAAAAATCACAAAATTTTTTAATAGAAAAAAACCTTTTTCTTTAACAAACTTAGGGACTACATGGTTTATGAGAGAGAGAGAGAGAGAGAGAGAGAGAGAGAGAGAAGTCAAGTAGCAAAGCCATGACCTTTGCCTACTTCGACGAGTGCCCCAACTACTCCTAGCCACATGCTTTTTGGCCATGCCTGCCCCCCTCCCGTCTGCTTTCCAGCTGGACCCTCGCCATGCCGCCAACCACGCTGTCTTAGGTACTTCCTCTATCGAATACGACCCGACACTCATGGCTAGCGTTTTACGTGATGTGCTAACTCCTGACGCCAACATCAAAGGTGAGCATAAGGTTACCTTGAAGCCAACAACAGTCTGGCCACACCCGTCCATATTCAAAGACAGGGCTGTGGTTCTCTTCTTCACAAGGAAGTTACCTACAATGCAAGATATTGGATACAATATCGACATTGGCTTCAAGAGGGCTGTTGTGGTTGGACAAGATATTTTACTCAGGTACAGGATTTTTCGAGATATTGTTTTACAAAAAAGAGGATTAGTTAGCCTTTTTGTCTGCGTCCACTATTGTGCTTTGTGGCCAGATAGTGCACATTATACCTTGGCAGCCCATTAAGTAGAGTAAAGACGAGCTTCTGACCAAATGCCCAGTTTGGGTTGAATTCGCCGATCTTCCCACATTCTTGTGGCCTTGTTTAGGGGAGCTGGCTCAATCATTGGGAAAAGTCTTGTTCTCCCCCACAATTCACTGCCCGAACCGCAATAAAGCCTGCATCCTTTGGCAAACCGACCACAAGTTTCCCGAGACCCTCAAAATCGATCTCGAAACAGTCGAAAAGTTGGTCATCTATTTGAAGTGGGGTAGTCTTGCAGGCTCTTGATTTCATTGCGGTCAGCTGGGCCACTTTTCCAAGAACTGCCCCACAATGCTCTCTCCTACAGTATATCTCATCCCCTCGTACCCTGGAAGTAAAACGATGGTTCCTCGGGAGAAAATCTTTGGGAAAACTCCTCAGACAGAGAGAAATGCTTCTCTGAACCTTGAACACAATACCCCTATCACCCCCGCCTATGCAAGTGCACCATGGGCAGCTAAACCCATCAATCCTAGCAACAAATCAATCAATTTCAAGGGGAAAACAACTTTGTTCAAAACCCCAGGTTCCAACTCCTCAGTACCCTCGACATCAGCTAAACCTAGAGGTATTCCGGACAAGGGGAAACGGGTAGCAATAGATAATGAATGCTTTACTCCATCTAGGAAACCTTCAAAAGTAGAGGTTTTTCATCAGATTATATATCCATGAACTTTTATAATGCCCTCATGGAGGACATGCCATCCCTAGAGACTTTAGCAGTTGTGGATACCATTTTGGTTCAGCACGAGTCAGCCAAAAAACAACAAAACTCAACTCGAAGTTAATATTGTGGACAGTGATAGAGAAGGAGACACACAAACTGTTCAAAGCTCTCAATGAAATTATCCATATACAATGTGAAAGGGTTAAATGATCCCTCCAAAATCTACACTTTCAACCGCTGGCTTCTTTCTATGGATTTAGATGTATGTTTCGTACAAGAGCATAAACTTCATCGTCGAGCTGGCCAAACCCTGCCTTACAGAGGGTATCAATGTTTCTATGGAGCTCGTTCCTCCTCCTACTTAGGTGTACTAGCATGTATAAAAAGATCTCTGCAACCCATTTGGCTATTAGACCGCCCCACTGGTCGCTGCTCGACCTTGGTTAATGTATATGCAGACAACAATGCAAGTTCTCGTACCCAGCTATGGCAATGGCTGAAACATTGCGAGCTCTCCCAAGGCCTCTTAGGAGGGGATTTCAATATGGTATGTCACTTCGAGGACACTACTTCTCTTGCTACTTTGAGCTGGATTCTTGGGAGGACATGCACTCCCTCTACCTTCTGTCCGATTTGTGGACAGCTACTGGCCACACACCCCAACCCTTCACATTTCACTCTTAGGCCCACTTATCCTCCTAATTGCGACTCGATCGATTCTACTTCATACTGCAAGATGTATGCCCTCTACAACACATGTTAGAGTGGAGATACAGATGTCCCTTTCTGATCACTTCCCTATTTTACCCACATTGGCTGATTGTGAACAAATGGATATGTCCGATGCTGGATTCATGCGGCCACTTATGGTTAACAACACATTGCTTGACCATCCCATATTTGTTTCTGATGTAAATTCTATTATTGATGAAATACGTCAAGGGGAAGTGGATGCGTTATGCACTTGGAATTGTTTTTGCTCTGGCATGCAAGAATGTATACAACATGTGGGAAAATATGTAGCCAGGACAAAAAAATATAAAGTGCAGCATGCTTAGGTCACTATCCAGAACATTATGCAGACATATGTTTCTCATCTCGATGAGACTCAACTGCATACTCCAGCTGAAGCAAGACAAATTTTGAGAGTGCATGACTCAGACATGGCTAAAAGATCACAATCTCTTTGTCATCAAGTAGAGCTCAAGGACACTTCTCAATCCTCCAAGGGTTTCTTCTCTAGACTTAAGCAAACACACAAACGGGAATGCATAACTCAATTGATAGCTGACGATGGGAGAACTCTCACTCAACCCAAAGAGCTAATGGCAAAAAGTAAAAAGTATTATGAGGGGATTCTAAATCAAGGTCCTGAAACCTCTATAGAAAGACAACAAGCGATTGCAATTCTACTTCATAGTGTAGATCCGTGTGTTAGCGATGCCGACTCCAAGAGGCTCGAACCGCCCTTTCAAAGAGAAGAGCTGAAATGGGCTCTCGAGAAACTTCCTAATGAAAAAACACCAAAAATGTGTGGACTGTCTAAGGAATTTATTGTCAAATTTTGGGACAAGTTGGAATTCATGAT
Organism: Adiantum capillus-veneris; assembly: GCF_014529385.1. Classification (NCBI taxonomy): domain Eukaryota; kingdom Viridiplantae; phylum Streptophyta; class Polypodiopsida; order Polypodiales; family Pteridaceae; genus Adiantum; species Adiantum capillus-veneris. Next base: position 114,247,880 of record NC_140933.1, read on the forward strand.
CACCTTGCTTATCAACCTCATTTGGTCTAGTCAACACATGGATCCCTCTCTCAAGCAGGGTACCATTAAACTTATACCCAAACAAGCACTCTGTACTACTCTAGCTCATTGGAGGCCCATCACTATGATGCCCATATTGTATAAAATTTTGGCTAAAGCCATTTCTACTTGGATCTCTCCATTTTTGAACAAATTCATTCACCTTGCACAATCAGGTTTTATCGATGGCAGATCCATATATGACAACATTCTTACTGTGATGCTAGGCATTGAGACAGCTAAGTCCACCAATAGGGAACTACTTTACTTCAGCTAGATTATGCCAAGGCATTCAATACAGTACAATGGGATTTTATCTCGCTGGTTATGTTTAAGCTTGGATTTGGGCCCAAAATGGCTAGATGTATATACTTGCTTGAGAGGGAGCTGTCTCCAGAGTTATCATCAATGGGAAACTTTCAGACAGGCTTGAGATTTGCAAGTCAGTCAAACAAGGCTGCCCTCTAAGCCCCTTGATTTTTGTTGTGGCGACACACCCTCTTTACAGATTTTTACAAATACAAGCTAATGCTGGGAGTATACAAGGTGTAAGGATTCGGGCTGAACATTTGCTTGCATTGGGGTTTGCTGATGACACTGTCTCCTTTTTGAAAGCTACTAATGTCAATCTAGCAAAATGTATGTCATACTTGGGGTTATTCTCCTTTGCTGCAAGATTGAATCTAAATCTTGGGAAACCGTGTCTTATCGACATAAATGCTGAAAATTTTGATCAGCTGATCTGGGCAGGCAAACGAATCCTGAGAGGCACTATATTCAGGCATCTAGGATACCCTCTTGGGGTAGATGTAACCACTGGCCAACAAACCTCTTGGGTCTTACAGAGGGTCCAACACAAGTTAGCCTCATGGCATTGTCAGGAATGGCCGATACACATTCGCCTTCGGATAGTTCAATCTATACTTTTGCCCTACATAATGTTTGTCTTGCTCTTGATTGCGTGGTCAAAAACTTCTTTGGCTGCCTTTAAATCATGTATTCTGATTTTTTTTGGGGGGCAAATCACACTCTACATGGATTACTTGGTCGCATATTGAACATCCCGTTGGCCAAGGGGGGCTCGGTATTTTGGATCTGAACATGCATATGCAGGCTAGGAGAGCCAAAATGTTCAAGCATATGCTTTGCAGGATATTGTCTGGTCCAAAATTATGTGGGTTTTGCTTGAAAAATCTGTAGCATACTATCATGGAACTTGGAATGTACCTTCATGGGATAAACTGTTTACAACAATTCCTGTCAAACTCCCCTCCAAAACAACGCAACTACTAGTTAGTAGCTGTAAGCTAGTATGCTCTCACCTTATATGGAATGGTCGTGTGCACTACACTGGTAATGTGGAGAATGTGTATTGGAGCTTTGTATTCAAGAAACCACTTGCCTTATTCTTGGGGAGAAAAGCATTATCTCTTCACAAGAAAGGGATCAGCCTAATCAAGCAATGCCTGGACTCTAAAACAACCAACATATTTTCTTTTTTCAGGTTCATCGAACGTACAGGTTGGGTAACTCCTTTCGAGACACTTGGGGCCAAATTTTCGCGCATGTATCTCACCTTCAAGTCCCTTGTACAGAAAATTTGTCACAAGGATATAGAGATTGGGCTCTCACAACTTCTGATGCCAACTGGTGGACATGTAAAACTACCGATTTCTATTTCATGCTTCTTCCTCCTTCGGAAATCCACAGTAAATGTAATCGCATGTGGGTTTGCAGAGACCTACTAAATGGTGGCTCAACAGATTGTCGCAAAATTGGTCGCTACCCTACCCTTTACGACATAAAGTATTCTTATGGAGGATACTAACTGGAGCCCTACCCATAGGGGAAGCACTCAAACATAGAAACTTTGGCACTGGCCTTTGCCCGCACTGTGGGAAACTGGAAACGATGCGTCACATGCTATGGAATTGCCCCCGGGTGCATCAGTGGTGGACTTGTCTACTACACGACCTTTGGAATAATGCTTGTAAAATTAAGGTCACTAAATACCACCTTACATTTGGCACGATACAGGTTGCTCATCAAGCTTTAACGGCGGTTATTCTTTTATCGATGAGCGCATGATGCTCACCTTCATATGGTCTGCCCGCAATGCTATTCTATTTGACAAGAAGACGTACGGCTCACAACTACCTTGGCCCCTTCTTAAACAATGTAGCTACGAGGATCTTGTAGCTGCTCAGAAGCATCATGACCCTGCTTATGTCAGGATCATGCATAATCTGTGATTGTATACAAAATGTATTATAAAGATGCTTTACAAAAAACCAAAGAGAGAGAGAGAGAGAGAGAGAGAGAGAGAGAGAAAATATGATTTAAAAAATTCATACAATAATAACTAATATTTAATTCTCCTAAATAATTTTCTCATGTTAAACTGATCATTTAATATGGAGAAGTACCAGGGGAGAAAAAGCTAGAATATTGGTTAAGCTGACAGATCGGTCACAATATGGATCCAAAGGAGAAAAAGGGGGTCCATATGCAAAAGATAAATGTGCAACAATGGGCTTCGAAGACCCTAAGGTTCAACCCATTAAGACTTCCAAAATGCTAAGGTTCCAAGATTCAAAGGTAAGGTGCAATGGTCAAAACCTAGGAAATATTGGATGCTTGTGGGAAGACTGAAAAGTCTTCCCACATCCTTATCCTTGAGGGGGAGAGCCCTTCTAGTAGGGCATGAGAGAGAAACACACACACTCTAGCAAGATCCCTTTAGACAAAGGGCATAGTGGACAAATGTCAGCTCCCTAGCCCAGTTGCCCCCAAGGTGCATTCAAATCCTAGTGGATGGCCGTAGAGGTGGACCAATGAGAATTAGGTTGGAGTAAATTTAGTTTATTCGTTTAAAAAAATTTGATAAAAGAACCAATAGAAATTTATCTCCCTAGAAGACTATTGGATAGTCTCCCAAGGGGTCCAATGAGCATCAATAGCCCAATGGCTTACTGCCCAATTCCTATTGGCCATAAGACTAAGGGGTCCAAGGAGAGTTTGATTGCATTATGTAAATACCTAAAGCTCTCACAAAAGGGGAAAGGGGGGAACATGTCACAAGTCTATCACTTATGCTTCTTAATTGTCAATGGCTAAGCTTTGCAGGGACCAATAGGATGCCCGCATGAGTAAAAAGCAAGAGGGGTCGACCAAGAGAGAGAGAGGGAGGGGGACTGATTTTTGCAAGGCATTATCACTTACACAGTCACACAAGCTCATGTGTGGAGTAAAGAAGACTATCTCCTTCTCAAGCTTTAATGGAAAGCTCATCATCTACTCCAAGCTTGTGAGAAGGGAGGCCTACACCAAAAACTCTTGGCTTTGTGATGCAAAACCAACCAAGAGTCAAGCTCCAATGCATGTTCATCTCCTCTACCATCCTAATTACTAAGCTATGCTAAACTATTATGAGTGATTATGTGAGGACACATACTTCTTTCTCGTAAGAATACTCCTTCTTCCTCTCGATCTACTCTCATACCCCGCTAGCTCTCACCATCTTCGAAGGTGTGTGAGGTCTTGGGTCTAAGTCCGTGAGGGAATTGATGTTGTGTTTTATAAGGGTGAGCTTGGTTCTTGAAGCTTCCATCTTCATTGCACCAGCAAGTTATTGAAGGAACACAAAGTATTGTATTGTAAAATGTCTCCCTTGATGGGGGAAACCTATAATACAAAGCCTATTGGAGGGGGGACCGGCTCCATGTAAATCCGGTCCTCAACTGTTTTCAATAGCTTAACCAAAAGAAGGAAGAAGAAAGCGAGAAAACTTTCATCCCCAAAGCATACTAAAATGCTTGCAATGCCATGCAATCGGCCTATGCTTTATCGGCCATGACCACTAAGAGATGCCATTGCTATTGCATACTCTTTCATCCTCAAAGCATACTAAAATGCTTGCAATGCCATGCAATCGGCCTATGCTTTATCGACCATGACCACTGAGAGATGCCATTGCTATTGCACACTCTTTCTCGTAGCTTCGATATTTAATTGCCCAGAATCATCGTAGATTCCACTGAGGCGACGGCTTCCCTTGCAATTCAGGCCTCAAAATTGAAGGACAGGATGGGGTTTTGAGCTGTGATGATAGCCGCGAGATCTACCCTGCCAATAGCTGTGCTAGACCACTCATGCGAAGGCACGTTCTGCGCCAGTGACTTCAATCATTTTTCTCTTAAAAAATTGTGCACGACCATGCGCTATCCCTGCCCCATCGACTTGTGTCACTCTTGTCGTCGAGCTTTGCACAAGACCCGTCGAGCTCTGTGTGAGCCCCGTCCTCTTGCGGTGCTACTTGACCCTTGCTGCCTGCGCCTTCCTTTTTCGCTGCAGGAATCTGCACCTTCCCTTTTTCCTTTCATGCCAAAGAGCATCTCCTCAAGATTCTAACCAACAAGGATTTTATGAAATGTGTATGACATACTCTTTCAGTTTTAAAAAATAACTCTCTGAAAGAGTGCGCGCCCGCACGCGCTCCTTCAAAGAGTTTTTTTTTTTTAAACTCTCTCTCTCTCTCCTGCTTCTACAGCTCGCGTTGTTGCCTTCTGTTTCTGCTGTCATTGCTCCCGACAGCTTCTGAGCGCGCTGCCCCTGATCCCCTCTATGTTTTGCGCTGCTGATGGGGTCTCTGAGCAGCAACAGCAGCTCGGCGTTGGATCTGGACTCGCAGGGCAACGAGCCGCTTCCATCGGGGTGGGAGAAGTGCCTCGATCTACAGGTAACGTCTGCGCCTCTCTCTCTCTCTCTCTCTTTATCTCTCTTTAATTAATACGTTTCTCTTGCAGACCGGGAGCATGTACTATCTCAACCGTAGCACCGGCTTCACCACATTTAGCGACCCCAGGATGAAGTTGCCCTCCGCGGCCACATCGACATTGATAGCCTCTCCTGCTGCTCAACATCACCAGCCTCGTCATCGCCATCTCATGAACTCATGGGCTCCCACATCCCCCTCCTCCTCATCTGATCTCACCTTCGAAGGCGTCCCACCTCGGCCTGCATCCTCCAACTGCTCGCATGACCCGCAGCCTCCCATCTGCAGTACTGCGCCGCTTGCACCACAAGCTAAAGTGGCCACCTCTTCCGGCTCTCCGTCAGAGCTTGAGCTAGACCTCAGCCTCAGCCTGCGGCCTTCTAGCTGCCTGCATCAATGGTTTACAGCAGGTTAGGGCTCGTTCCGGGTGCTTCTTCTTGTGTGTGTGAGGGTGCGAGTGTGTGGGTGGGTGTATGTACGGTCGCGTGAACTTCAGCTCGGGTGCTGCCTCTGTGCACACTCAGCCCTATATGAGTACCATCACCTCAACGCCCTTAAGCCTGAGTTCCCTGCACACTCTCGGAAGCAGCTGACTCTTAGGTAAGTAGCTTCTTGTGTGTGTGTGTGTGTGTGTGTGTGTGAGAGAGAGAGAGAGAGAGAGAGAGAGAGAGAGAGAGAGAGAGAGAGAGAGGTGCTCGCGTCCTCTCTCCTACAAAGCCGGCAGTGTCGACGGTGTGTGTGAGAGAGAGGGGGAAAGGCGGGGGAAGAGAGGGGCAGTTGAGGCCTGCAAGAAGATATTACGGGTGTGTATTTAGGGCGTATCTTCTTGACGTAGGACTCCTTCTATATCCTGCGCACGGCCTGACGCACAGTATCCACCATGTTGACGCCTCGGCTCATAATCTGTATCCCCCTCGCCTGACGTTTGAGGCCTCCGTTGGCTTCAATTTCATTCTGCGTAGCATCGTCGCCTCTGCTCGCATCATCTGAGATTCTAATTTTTTTTCGAATACTTTTGAGCTGGTACCCTTACTCGGTTGAATTGTTTAGGAAAAACCATTTGTTTTAACAGACAAAATCCTTTCCTTGAATTTGTCAGGAGAAGGTTTAAGAAAATTAAGCTTATTTTTTCGGGCTTTACACTATTTTTCTCTATATTGGGACATAATTTTTCCTTTTCCGCTTACCCTCAACTAACCTACTACTCAGTTCAACATACTGATAGGTTCATTATTATATTTGTTGCAATCTTGCGGTGATTCCAACAGGTGTAGCATTAGCCCTTTGCAAGTTGTCCAGCCAAAAACTTAGCAAACTTGACTCGAACTCTCGTTGTTCAACACGCGCATCTTCAAGTCAACTGCGCTAACAATGTAGGAGGTTGCATATGTTGCACGGCATAGTGCAACGCATTAATAAAAAAATATAACCAAGCCCCCTCAAAACCTGCCTGGCCACGATGTCGTCAATGATTGTGTGTCATTGACCCCACGCTATTGCCCGTGCGAGCATACTATAATAGATGATTCCACGCCCTTCCTTTGTCAGTCCCATCCTTTGTTTTTGCAACAGGCATCTCTTGGGATTCGTGTCGTACTTTTTTTTCTCAAAAAATTGTTGGGACATACTGGCATTTTTGAAATTGAAAAGGGCGCAATATTAAGCTGAGACACATTTTTTCCCAACACCTAGGAATCAACGGAAAAAAGGAGAGCATTGAAAATCACCACATAAAATTTAGGATTTTTTGAGGGTTTAACACTTTAATCTGCCAAATCTAGCCGGTTTCCTTCAAGGCGACCCTAGGTTTTTGCCAAATCTAGCCGGTGTCTTTGCATGAAGATCACAACCTTATAATATAGATAGGGCAAGACAACATGGAAAAGACGATTGGTGTATAAATGAACTAATGAGGTGCAATAAATTGCTATCAAATTGATGCGTCTAAGATGAGGAAGGATGCACATGCTCTCAATTATAAATGACAATCAAGAACCAAAGTACTAGACACATGAGCACTACAAATGACCTTACAAAAAGAAACTTACGATTTGAGGATTTGAGAATTAAGTACAGGGCTAGAGCTCTTATTAGTCTATTAATCTTACTTTATGCTCAAAACATGTGAAGCCCATGTGACAATAAGAGAAAAGATAATAATTTCAAATATTGTGTTTAATTTCTTAAAAGTAAACTTTGATCTTTTGGAATTCAGGAGGTAGTCTATCCATTGATAACCCTTTTTGTTGTGGTTCATGAATATATAACAAACGATAAATATTCTGTTGAGGATAAAATTTACTATATGGTGTACAAACACTTTCTCAGGTTTGTCCTTGCTCGAAAAAAATCGCTCCGTGCATGGTAACACTCGATTTTCTTTTGCAATTCAATTTTCATATTTCTCACATTGCTGTGGCAAGCGCAATCAAGTAGTTGATGCACTATCACAAAGGACAAGAGCTAATGCGGTGTCCATATAAACTCACAATGATCTATCTTATATGATAGATGAGTATGCTATTGACCCTAATTTTAAAGATGTAATTTCAGCCATTGCCTTAGGAAAGAAAGAAGAACCATTCACCTTGCAAGATGATTATCTTCTCTATGGCAATTGGCTATGTGCTACTGACTCTCTCTTCATGAGAAAGTGATGTATGAATACCATGCTCCTCCCTATGTGGGGCACTAAGGGATTCAACCTACCCTTTGTGGAGTAGAGACATATTTCTATTTGCCTACCATGAAGACAAACATACAAGACTATGTGTCAAAATGTGTGGTTTGCCAAAAAACAAAGTATGATAGGGGGAAGCCACCTGGATTGCTCCAGCCTTTTCCAATTCCTAATTCACCATGGGAGAGCATATCCATGGATTTTATCTTTGGATTACGTCCCAAGTCCATCCATGGGAATACAGTAATATGGACAATAGTAGACAATTTTAGTAAACAAGCACATTCTATACCTGTCAAAAATACTATTAAGGCACACCAATTGGAAACCCTCTTCATATCCTATATTTTTAAACACCATGACTTGCCAACATCAATAGTGCCATATAGAGATCCTCGAATGACCAATAATTTCTAGAAGGGTCTCTTTGAGAATCTAGGTACTAGGCTTAATTTCTCTTTAGCCTATCACCCACAAACGGATGGGCAAAGTGAAATAGCCAATGTTATGATTCTAGATCTACTTAAGACATATGTTACCCAAGTAGATCAAAGTTCCCAATAATGGAAAAGTATCCCCGTAGTAGTATAGACAGTGTTATTATATGCATAATCTACAAGAGGTAGGAGGCACGTTTTGAAATCATGGAAGGAAGACCTAAAAGTCCCTTGCTACACTTAAGGTACATGGAAAGATCTTTGCTGCCGATGAGTATAGTTGAGACCTACAAGAATCTTTTCAAAATATTAAGGAGGCTATATCCATCTTGCAACAAAGTCAAAAGGCTGCTGCTAACAAGAATAAAAGGGCCTTAGTTTTCAAGGAGAATGATTGGGTCCTACTCAAATTTTCAAAGGCTTGATTAAGGTAGACTCCTGGCAAAAATCCTACAGACCACCAAAAGTATTATTCTAAACTAGCAAAAAGATACTATGGTAGTTTTCAAATCCTAAAGCCAATGAATGAGATGGCCTATCAAATCAAGTTTCCCAACCATTGGCTGATTCACAATGCTTTTTATGTGAGCCTACTTAAGCCTTACAAAGAAGAGCCACCACAAGAACCAATAATTGATGACCTACCTGAGATCAAAGATGAAGAAGAGGTGCTTCAGCCCAAATTGATTCTTTGACATGAAGACAAGGTACTAAGACATGGTAAGATTATCCAAAAATATCTTATTAAATTCAAAAATTATCCTTTTGAAGATGTTAGATGGATGCAAGGAACACATCTTAAGGACAGTATGAACATTGTCAATGCTTACAATGCTACATTAGAGTAAGCAAATGTAAATACTTTTTAAATGAAAATGTGTTTGTCTTATATAACTAGTTTTCTTTCTATTATGCACAAATTTAAGTAGTATGCATGCTTAGAATCATGTTTGTGATGACTTCTCTCAAACACCGATTAGAATTTGTGATTCTACTTTGGGAGAATGATATGGACTCAAGAGCAGACATACTTGGGGTAGCTAAGTCTCGCAAGCCCCTAATGGATTAGTCATTCATCTTGGAATGATGTCGTAGGGTAAAAAGGGATCCTCTATCCCCTAAGAAAAATAAACTAATGACTAAGGCTTTATCTTCTCTACCTCATAGTCGACGACGACTATGATTTCAAGAGAGAGGTAATGTGATAAAATATAATATCTAACTAACCAAAACTATTTTCTCATGTTAAACTGATAATTTAATGTAGGAGAATAAATGGGAAGAAGAGTTACAATATACACATGTGCTTTTAGATTTATCTCAGCACGGGACCAAAGGCAATGGGTCCAAATGGGAAATGGTCTAGAAAAGAGCGATGGCAACTAATGGAGCTTAAAAGACCTTAAAGTTAGCTTCATTAAAGACTTCTTAAGGTAAAAGTCCTTAGACTTAGGACCTTAGTCAAGGACCTTAGGCAAGATAGGGATGATCTTGAGGTGGGAACCAGGTCCAAGCTTGAGGTGCTTGTTGTGCTTGCTGACTAATGTGTTTGAGGTCCTTGTTGTTCTTGCTAACTAAGGTGTTTGAGGTGCTTGTCATGCCTGATGATTAAGGTGCTTGTCATGTTTTATGGCTAAGGTCCTTGAGGGGCTTGATGGCTAAGGTGCTTAAGGGTGAGGTGTTCCAAAAAGTCAACAACATCCCTACACAAGGGAGGAAGAGCCCTACAAGTAGGAACATGAGAGAGAACACACACTCACTCACTCAAGGGAAGCAAAGTCTAAAGAGACAACAAGGACACATGTCAAGTTCCTTCCCATGTTGCCCTCATAAGGTGCCTAAAGCCTATTGGTTGGCCTCTAAAGGGGTCCAATAAGATTCTAGTGTGTTTAATTAAATTTTCAAGAATTATTCAAGCCCTCTCTCTCAAAGGGGTAAGAATATGAAACGTGTCCTAATGCTACCCTTGTTGCTTGATATGCACAAATCATGAGATTGGCCATGCCTGAGGAGGTTCAATCACTTTCATGCTTGACGTAGAAGAGGGGGTCAACCCAAGCAAGGAGGGGGTGTGCTTGACCATATACCCTCTCTCATTTACTACCCTCTCTCATTCACTCACACACACACACACACTCATTCTCATGGTGTGTTGTGTAAGAAGTCCATCTCCTTCTCTAAGCTTGAGAAGTTGAGAGCCTACACCAAAAACTCTTGGCTATGGAATGAAAATCCAACCAAGAGCCATGCTTCAATGCTATGCTAGACATCTTCTTCATCTCTGTTACTATGCTATTATTATATGCTAAGCTCTATGGGTAATGTTATGAGAGGACACTACTTCTTTATCATAAGTTATTTCTTCTTCCTCTTCCCTACCCTCATTCCCTGCTAGCTCTCTCCACCTTTGAAGGTGTTTGAGGTCTTGGGACTGAGGCTAGGGACAAGTTAATTCTTTCAATTATCTTATTTACGGGCATAACTGTGGTTCATAAAGCTCTCTATCTTCATTGCACCATCAAGGTCTCAAGGAACACAAAGCTTGTATTGTACCAAGTCTCTCTTTATGGGAGAAGCTATAATAATACAAAAGCCTTTTGGAGGGGGGGCCGCCGGCTCCACATAAATCTAGCCCTCAATTGTTGTCAAGTTCTCTAATTCTCTCTCTCTTGCAAAGTATTGTTCATGCAAAGTTAATTAGGTATAATGATTATGTTGCTACCTTTAATCAAGTTCTCTCTCTATTTTCCCAAAGCATTCTTATAAAAATTTTCTCTACAGTTCTTTGAATTCCTTTATTCTCAATGTTCATATTCCAATTCCATTACATGTTTGGTATCCAAAAGTTGGACGAGATAGGAACATATGGTTTTAATAGACTAACATGGAAGACATTATGATTTCTAAGATTAGAAGGTAACTTTAACATGTAGGCTTGATCACTTATCACTTTGACAATCTCATAGGGTCCATAATATGTTGGGTGAGCTTCTTGTACTTTGCCAAAGATAGGTTACTTTTCTTGGGACTAATTCTAAGGATTATCTTGTCTCATTATTTAAAGATTTGATCTTATCTCCTCTTATCTACATAATTCTTTTGTCTATCCTGAGCAGCTTGAATGTCCTGCAAATCACCTTGTTCTAATCTTCCATGTCTTTGGTCATTTTCTTTAAGGTCTACCTTGGTAGGTGTATCTTAGAATTTTAACGAAGCCAAACATTCTTGAGATCCTTAAATGGTGGCATGCATATACTTCTATGGTTAGAGACATTATAGGAATATTCAACCAAAGGTAGATATTGGATCCATTTCTTTGGTTCATGTGAACAATATGCTCTAAGAATGTCCTCAATCATCTAGTTTACTCTTTTAGTCTTACCATCTATCTGAGGATGATATGCTAAGCTAAAACATAGTTGGGTCCCAATGGCTTGAAAGAGTGAGCTCTAAAACTTTGAGGTAAATTTTGCATCCCTGTCGCTCAAAATTCTCTTAGGTAGACCGTGAACTCTAAAGACTTCCTTTACAAAGATTCAAATAATATCAGAGCTAGCGAAGGTAGTCTTCACAGACATCAGGTGAGCTACCTTAGTGAGTATATATCAACAACAAAGAATACTGAATCATAGCCTCCAACAATGGGTAAACTAGAACAAAATCCATATTGATACATTCCCATTTCATTTGAGGTATATCAAGGCATTGAATTCTAGGTAGTTTGATTCTTTTAACTTTAATTTGTTGGTTGGAGAGACATTCCTTCACATAGAGAAGAACATCCCCCTTCATTCGTGGCCAAAATTAGCCTCTTCTAAGAGCATTTATGGTCTTTTCTTACCCAGGGTGTCTTGAAGTTGGGATATCATGAGCCTCAAATATGATTGCATTATTCAATTTTGGGTCCTTAAATACACAAATCCTCTGTCAAAAATGAAGACATCCCTCTTGAACAGAGTAATCCTTTATTGAGAAGATATTTGCTTCAGGTGTTATTCTTTGTTGAATTTGCATTGCTAATTTCTTATAATCTGGGTGCTACTTCCTTAATTTGCTCCCAAATAGGATTATTAGATATACAAATAGCACTGAGGAAAGCTTTGTGAGGCTAAGTATGTATAAACTTCACTTCAAAGTTGTATTCTTGAAGCTCAATCCATCCCTTTTGCCTCATGTTGAGATTGGGTTGTGTACAAATCCACTTCAAGATTTTATGATCAGTGACTAATTGGAATTTCAAAAGATAATGTCTCCATAATTTTAATGCATGGATGATTGCTAAGAGTTCCAACTCATGGGCCAGGTAATTCTTCTCATGATCTCTGAGATTTTGATAGTATACACTATAGGCCTACCCTCTTGAGTAAGGAATCCCCCTAAAGTGAGTTTGTTAGCATCGTCTATAACTTCAAACTCTTTGTTGAAATCAAGAAGCTTAAGAAGATGGGCTGATACTAGATAACTTTTTAACTTTGTGAAATTGGCCTTGTGTTCTACTCACCACTTGATGAGCATTCCTTTCTTTAATAATTATGTCAAAGGTGCTACAATAAGAGTATAATCCTGGACATATATGTGATACCATCTTGAAATCCCAAGAAATCCCCTTATTTCACTGATGATAGTAGGTTGAGGCCATTCCACAATGTCCTTGACTTTATCTGGGTCGAATGAGATACCCTTGAAGATATAATAAATCCAAGATAGCTGGCTTGGGGAGGACAAAAGGTACATTTACTTTTCTTAGCAAACAATTGATGTTGACATAAGAGCTTTAATACTTTACAAACATGCTCTTCATGATCTGCATCATCTTTAGAATAGATCGAGATATCATCAAAGAAAACCAAGACAAAATCATCTAGGTAAGATCTGAAAATATTTTGCATTAGGTGATTGAAGGTTGCAGGAACTGATAAGCTTGCAGTGATTGATAAACTGAATATGAGCTCGGTTTTGTTTCAACCAATCCAGACCTAATATCCCATCATAAATCCCTAGAGGTAAAGTGTGAAAGTGAGAAAAAGTAGAGTATCCCCCTAGGCTTGTTGTATGTTGAGTTAGGGCTTCATTCACGTTTGCTAGTTCTAAAATTATCCTTTTAGCAAGGTACTAGTTTAGCTTTAGTTTTATCATGCATTTAAGAGAGAAAAATGAGTGTGTAATTCCACAAATTCAATTTGTTCACCTTGGAAAGATTGTGGTGCTTGAATGACTGCATATTGTTGCGAGCACGAGGGTTGTCAATTGCGGTGTGTAGAGTTCCTCTTTCTTCAGCTTGATATTCTACTATTGGCTCTTCCATAATAATTTCATGAGCTCAATCCATCTCTCCTCTTCCAGGAAATATTCTTGGGTTCCTTCCTCCATGATGAGCAGGTTGATCTCTACCATTTGGTGCTATAGAAAGGGAATTTGCAGTTGTTGCTACATTTCTTCTAGGACACTGACTCCTGTAATGACCTAGCTCATTACACTCAAAGAAACATATATTTGGATATTGGGGTTGAGTTACTGAAGTTGATGCTACTACATCGCGAGGTTGAAAAGATTGATTAGCAGGTCTAGGGCTCCAATTGTTGGACCTTACTCTTTGATTTCTAAATTTTCCTCTTCCTTGATTTCTAGTTGTTTCTTTAGTCAGAGGTGTTTCTTTTAAGAGAGCATCCTGAAGTGATATGGGTCTCATTGCTTCAAGATGGGTATCCAAATGTTGATTCAATCCTTGACAGAACCATGCTACCTACTACTCAATGGACATTTTTGGGGCATACCTTCGCAAGGTTAAAAACTTAGAGTAATACTCATCCACCAATAAGGATAACTATTTTGGAGCAAAGAACTCAATCATTTTTGCATCACGATGAGCGGGTGGAACATATCGCGTGGTAACAGCTTCTTTAATATCCTCCCAAGACTAGGAATATCTTGAAACACCCAAGTCCTTGCAATGTTGTTTCCACCATATTTTTGCATTGCCAGTACGACAAAACATTCTAAGCAGAATTTGGTTTATGGGTTGGGTCCCTGCAGCCTCAATCCAAGATTTTGCATCACGCTCAATATGGGCTCCCTTGCCATTGAATGTGGGTGGTTGGGCTTGTTTCAAGAGAATTTTTTTCTCATGTACAATAGTGTATAAGGCATTTGATGGTACCTACACAATAATACACTTGTTGATGGTTTGATTTAAGACTTAATGCAATATCAAGTTATTTAAGCTTCCACAACTCAAGACAAGATTTTGAAAGTAACTAACTTTATTAAATTCAAGATTACATAAATTTATTTATATCAAGATATGTACAAAGGTGAGATCTCATCAAGAAGCTGAATGAGCATCTTTTTATTCTATCATAATATATACAAAGGCTAGCTTTGCTAGATGATTCTCAGAGCCGGATGGATTCCGGAGGACATAGTGGTACAATTGATAGGTATTTGTAGTTAAGTTTTTATAATCCACTATTTCATTTGAGTAGTAGTTTGTGTACACATCCTTGAAGGATCGTATAATACAAGGCTCTTATTTTGGGGAAAATGTGAAGGACAGAAATGGGTTTGATCCTATAAGTAGAAATTACTTTGACCACTTGATTAAAAATCCATTCATTTAAGGTCATGTCAATGCCATCTTTAGAGATAATAGTGTAGTCCTCCCTAGTAGCACCAAGGAAGTAGTAAAGCTGGATAACTTGTAGCTCTTCCCTCCACCAAAGTTTCTTTAGATCATAAGAGAGGCATCCGAGCTTCCTTACATTGATGTAGAAGATGCCACCTTTGCAGTCCATGCAAGTTTCCACCCTTGCTGGATTCTTGTTGATGGATGAGAGAAAGCATTCATCATGCTGCAACAAAGAGAAAAAATTGAAGAGTGACAAGCCTCAAAATACATTATCTCAAAGGTATTGAACTTGTGATACTCACCATCGGCATCTTCCTAAAACATCAATGTTGGTAAGTTCTTGAACTTAAGTCTCCAATTCATTTTTTTCAAATTTTAATACAATAACGGTTTTTAGCTCCCTAACCTAGGCTCTTACACCACATATGAGGTCCCCACCCCATTATCATAACCTTTTGGAAATTGGAGGGTAGCTAAGGGTGCAATTTTTGTGCGAGCAATTTCTGGTGAGCGCTTTTTAAGAATCGGGTGAGCGAATTCTCAAAAGAAGGGATAATCTACCCACATCTCTCTCTCTCTCTCTCTCTCTCTCTCTCTCTCTCTCTCTCTCTCTCTCTCTCTCTCTCTGTTTTCAACTAAAATTTGATTGTAGGTTCACAACCAACTTACATTCAAACAAAAACCACCATGGATGCATTCAATACACTATTGATAAGACAAACAGAAGTTCCTTACACACAATTATGGTCTATTTTATATAGAAAACCCTAAATCTATGTGTTCCATTGCATCAGAAGTAAATACATATTGGGGGGGGATACATCATGGGTGAGGTAGATGAAAGAAGGGCGATGGGGGGCCATATGCTTCGGGAGGAAACAAAGGTCGTGACAATGGGGGCAATGCACCAAATGGTGGGGGAACTCCTCCAAATGGCAGAGGGTAGGAACCATATGTGGGAGGGGTTGTAGGTAGTGAAAGAGGCAATGGATCAACTCGGGCGGGGCCTCAGATGTGGAGGCAATGAATGCACTGGGAGATGGTCCAATTGCACGCCATGACAAAACTGGGGCCGTGAAAGTAGTATACGGAGCTGCTACTAGCCCGCCCTGACTGCTGAGTGGTGTCCGCAAAGGTGGCTCTAGCGGATGAAGCTGCTCTGTCACCTGCTTTGGATGCTCAGTTACCTGAGCTCTGTCACTCCTACGAAACATCAATGTTGATCCTAAATCGGAAGGTAGGCACTGAACTGGCTCTAGATAAGCATTAAAAACTGACCAATCCTTCTCACAGCTAATGTAATGCCTGCGTAGTAGAAGGGTTTTCTCCGACCACTTTGGCCATGTCTGATAGGTCCTCTGCAGCCCTACTATGTGATGGTGAACATGGAGGGGACTCCTGGATGCCCCCTACTGGTCTTAGATTGAAGGAAAGTGTCGGTACACTATGGCTCATAGCACCAAGTCTATGAGCACTATCGCTGACTTCTACAGAATACTCCTCAACCACATGCTCGCTCTCACTATCACTGGAAGCAACAACTCTCTTCTTTCTCTTCCCACATTGCTGGTTAGAAAATGGTGCTTATGGGGCCGATGTGGAGCCAATCTTTGGGTCTTTCTTTGAGGCCTGTTTCTTTTTGTCCGGTTTCTTTGTTGTGTTTGGAGATAGTGCATCCTCTATCACAACGGATTTCTTTTATGAAGCAGTATGGTCCACTATTAATTAAAAAAGAACAGTTATTGTGCCTGTAATGTACCCAACATTTATCCATATAAATCATTTCAGATATTTTGCGAAGTAATTGAGATTCTCAATTTTGTGAGTCATCATGAGTTTATCAAAGCAATCGGATCAAAAATCGGGTTCAGAATATATTTATTTATGATCTTTCTTCATGTGGAACAATAGGTTTATGTGGGAACCTAATCTATGTATGAAGAAAAAGCTTAGAGAGTATTTTCAGGAAAGAAAGAGAGGTGAATCAAAATTAGGATACTTCTTGCTTTCTCTCTCTCAAGATAAAATGGGAACTTGTAAGTATAGAGCTTTTTAAAATCGCGCATAGGATTTGCGAACGCGCAAAAAAAAAATTTTAAAAAATAAAATAAAATTATAGAGCCGTGACGACACACGAGCTTTTTCTTCTCCTATTCTTGAAACCTTTCAGTATTCTTAGCACCCCCTTAGGGCCTATATAAAGGACCCTTCTCCTCTCACTTTGGCTACACATCAACAAAAGCGGAAGCTATCTCGCAACGACACATCGGAGGAAGCCTCTCTACCTTAACCTCTCACCTTCAAGCCATCTCCGTCTCCAATCGTCGACGTGCCATCACCCGATTTGTGAACACACTCTCTCTCTCTACAACAACGTGCTTTTCTTTTCTCCATTCCGAAGCTATGGCTCCGAAGCGTGTAATGCGAAGTTCTAAGGACGCCCATGCCGTTGCACCACTAAGGAAGGTGGGAAGAAAGGTGTGAACTCCGAACGTATCTCATGCGGGAGCATCAACCGAAGAAGAAGTTGAAGCCGTCCAACCTCCAGCACAGGAGTTAGCCGCACGCGCTCCAAATCCGGTAAGACAAATTTATAATTCTGTATTGGTATTCATGTTCGACTTGGGAAGCTAAGCATAGGGAACCCCTTAAACCGTCCGAGGAACGTGATTCTATCACATGAAACAAGCATATGTTTTCATAGATTAGTGAAAGGACTGTTTGATAAATTGCTACTGTTGTTGAATTGTTATTGCTTAATAAATTGTTATTGTTTGATAAGTGAGTTCTGATTGATATGAAGAATTGGTTGATCATGTTTGATGAATCATTTAATGAGAAGAATTGTTTTGTTCTCGCGGGTAGCAGGATGATTCCGCGGTTAGCGGAGATTAAGCTGAGGTTTTCGGCTCTCTTTTGTTCCTCACGGTTAGCGAGATACCTCGCGGGTAGCGGGATGCCTCGCGGGTAGCGGGATGCCTGGTGGTTAGCAAGATGCCTCGCGGTTAGTGAGATGGGAAGGTTGCGCAATTCACGGTTAGCGAATAAATCCTTTGCAAAGGCTCTGTTGGTTAGACAAAGAAAGTTCGCAAGTAGCGGAAAAATCAAGAGAAATTGGAAAAGTTGTTTTTGTTGAATAATAGGGTTGCCTTCATTAGCATTGTTTGAATTGTTTTGGTATTGTTTGAAGGGCTGTATAAAAGAACCTGTGTTTGGAATCAATTAAGGAACATTGTTTGTATATGTAAAACAGCGTGGAAAAAAGTGTGTGTGTCGGGTGGAAAGTGGGGACTGGCTCAGGTTGCCAGTCAAGGATGGGTGGTCTTGATTAGTCGAGAAACTCTCCACTCCCTCAAATTAAAGACTCATTCTGCCAAGAGTCAAGATGACCCAAATCTACGTGACAAAAAATTACTATCTAGGTTAGACTAAGTCTCTTATCATATTTATGGTTTATGGATGGCGACCGTGCCTCTTAAACGTGAGGAAAAAGGCATTGTTTATGGATTGTAAATATGTCAATGGGATTTCATCTTTAGGTTAAGAAATATCTTTCATTGGAATCTTAGATTTATCGACCTGACTTGTGGTGTATGATCCTTATAACCACGTAAACGATGGATAGAGGACTTCCTCTCTTCTATTGCTCGTATCTCTACTTTGTGGAAATGGAGTAGGGTGTCATCAATGGAAAAGTAGAATTAAGGAAGGCCATCTATCAAGTCGCTCCGGTCGTTTAGGACGGGGACCTTACAATGCCCATGTCGTATTGCATGGAAAAGGTAAAATCTTCATAGTATGATACCTATGTATAGCTCTTCCTCTTCGGGTGGGTACTCATTGTTCGGGTAATCCAGCCACCAAGGACACTTGAGCCACGCTCCCTTTGGCCGCAAGTCGTCTATCCACGCGTCAGGGTATAAGTTTGTCTCCTCTCTCGCGACCTGCACCATGCATCACTGGGGTGCTCGGGAATGGGGATGACAAGAGCATCTCTCCACTATCTACAAGACATACCACAATGTTTTGAGCCATCGAGAACAAGATTAGTGTATCCTACTACATTCTTAATGTATCAATCAAAGATGTCAAACCTGTACAATATGCATCGTGCCGTGCAAGCAAATTGGGGTTGCTTTTCGAGATCTTGTGTGGACTTGATCTGTGCACTTCACTTCTTGAAGGCTTTGTCAAAGTGGTTCCGTCTGTATGTTTGTAATGTGTGTGCAAGTGTGCAACCATGCCTCTCTTCAGCCTTCTCGTGTTGGATAGCAACATGCTGATTCTAGCCCTCCATTTTCTCAGCCATCTCAAGCACTCTCCTGCAGCAAATAATAGGTCATGAGTTAGATTATCAACAAATTGATTCGAGGACATAATCACTTGATCTAACCTTTCCAATTGCCACTAATACACGTGATATTGAAGCCACTAGATCCATGCCTTCTCCGTCAACCCTATGCCATTCTCTTTTAAGGATGGATCACCACCTTGTAGCAAATCATTTAAGCAACACTTCCTAGCAAAGGAAAAGCGAGACTTATTTTTCATTGTGGCATAATCAAAAGAGAAAGATATCGAATGATTTAAATGACATTTACTTACTCTTTTGGGCTAATGCATGCACACGCAACCTCTACCACTCTTGAGGGTGTCATTTTGGTGGTCTTCTCGCCCCAACCTATAAATGATATACATTTTTGGAAAAAATCATTGCCATTCTTTGGATTTGCAATGGTTGCTATCTCAAGCCCTTTGCACGTGAAATATTGCTCTGTTTGAGATAGCGCTAGATTGATGCTTTGCTCGTATGCGTCAGGTGCCAACTCGTAGTCAAAACGGCTCATTCTAAATATTGGACTCTCAAGGATGTGGCATCCTTGAGAGCCTGCCATGTGGCCACGGGGACAACCTGTTTAGTAGGTGAATAGGTCAAAAGTTGGTTCATTCGTGGTGATGTTCATTTACCAAAAGTGTTTAAACACACTTTGTGAACGAGCACAGGACTGGTCTGCACTATCTGAGGTTTGAACGTGGGTGGGCACGCCCACAGGCTCAGTTCATTCTAGCAGGGTATAGGACGCAGTGCTGAACAACAGCCTCGTGATATTATACTTATTCAAATTCAAATAATTTGGGGGGGGGGGGGCTTTTATCGAGCGCACCGGTTGCCAGTTTTTCCACGTCAGCTGAGAGTCCGAAATTTACGCCAGGCCAATCAAAACTCCCTTTTGATGGCAACCCTTCCGTTTTACTACTATACATAGCATCGAGCTCTTCCTATCATTTGCCAAGGACACAATTAGAATACACATAATAAGATTTCGCAATCAAAACATATTCTCATTTAGCATTGGTTTCAAGCATACCTTCCAAATGAGCTGCACAAGGATAGCCATTGGCAATTTTAGCCACTTTGATTTGTTTGGACCCCTAAAATTCAAAGCCCTTTCTGCTGCCAGACACGCTCTTTCCGAAAATTTTTGTAGGAGTGAAGTAGGGTCCACCAACCCTAGATTTCTCATCATGAGTATATCATGCGTAGTTGTGTGAGGCACTGAAACCCTTGTGGCCCTGTTTAACACTCGAATGTAATTTACATTGTCAAAAAAATAAGATGCATTTACATTCACAAAAAAATAGTTGGACCTACCTATTGATCATTCCCAAAACCAATAGAAACTCCGCTGTCACATGGGGTTGAAAATCAACAAGAACGCACCTTTGGTGCCTTCTCAATTGGGATGTCGTTCTCGTTCATCCACCGCATCCATGCCTCCAATCTGTGATTTCCATCCCAAACCACAAAGAACCTCTCAACCATGTGACTAAGCTCGGGGATTAGACGAAGCTTTTCATCCAAATCATATGGCATTGCAAGATCTCTCGAAGTGTGACCACGATGATAAAATTGTTGGCAAACCCACATGGCCACGAAGCGGACCGCGTGGCCGCACTCCGTGGCCATGTGGAGTGCCGCTGGCCAAGGGCGTGTGGGGGTGCTTGGCCCCCCGCACACACACGTCCCCCCCCTTACTGGCCGCCTACATACACCGGGCCCGTGTGCTGGTGGGGGACGGGGTGAGCTGTCAGCTGCACATCCCCACCCCCCGGTAGCACCCGCACACACGCCCCCCTTCCTTGTCGCCCGCATACATCGAGCCCCACACACAGGCCCCGCCCCACCCGATAGCGCCCACACACGCCCCCCGATAGCGCCCGCACACACGTCCCCCCCCTTCCTCGCCGCCCGCCCCCTGGGTAGCCCGCACGACCCCGCCTCCCGGTATCCCGTCCACAAGCCCCTGCCTCCCAGTAGCCCGCCGCCCACACACGTCCCCCCCCCCCCCCCCCCCCCCCCCCCCCCCCCCCCCCCCCCCCCCCCCCCCCCCCCCCACGGTTGTCAGCACACCCGACTGCTCACACATCTCCCCTACACACAAACCTTCAAAAGAAATTTTTAAAAGAATTATTCGGACGGAATGTTTCCTTTTATCCATTGCATTAGACTAGCGTTCACGTGCTCACACAATCACACAATCACACAGTCACACAAAAATATTTTTTACTAAATATTTTGTATTTTTTAAATAAATTTATTAAAATAATAAAACATTATTAAATTTAAATTTATAACAGCTATATTATTAGACGTGAGTATATAAACAATTTGTTATTTTATATAATGTGATCTTGTGCTTAATTATTTGTTTAGCTTATTATGATGGCTTGCTCTTTATTTTTCTTGGGTAAAGAGCATTTTTATCCTTTTTACAATGGTAAATTTATAATATCTGAATCATTTCTTTTAGAATTAATTTCTCCAATGCAATTTACAACTTTAGATGCAGTCATTGAAGTTGGTGATATTGAAATGAATTTGCCTCTTGAAAGGACGCTCAACAATTTGGGTGAATTCATCTATGTACTAGATGAACAACTCTTACGTAAATACAAAGTCAACGTATCCCATGAAACACAATATGCAGCCTCACCTAGCATGACTCCCATTGCCATTGCGGATAGTCCGTCAAAGGTGCAATTCGCTCAAAAGGAGTTAATAGATCTATACACCCCGCCTCGAGTTTTGCTCCCAAATAGCTTCAAAATGAGTACAAGACAAAAACTTATATAGGCCGAAAAGAAGGGCACATTGACAAAGCTTTTAATGCAAATACAACAA
Organism: Adiantum capillus-veneris; assembly: GCF_014529385.1. NCBI lineage: Eukaryota > Viridiplantae > Streptophyta > Polypodiopsida > Polypodiales > Pteridaceae > Adiantum > Adiantum capillus-veneris. The sequence goes on from NC_140933.1 coordinate 114,269,618, forward strand.
GTGGAAAAAGTTATAGAGATTCCAAGGTCTTACAATGGTGATCTTGTTTTAGAATTTCCACCTACCATGGGAAAGTTGCACCATATGGATGCAATGGAGCATAAGTATGATCCTCATTTGTGGTCGAAGCCACAAATGTCTAATATAGTTTTTCCAGGTGTAGTGCATCTTAGTCATTGCATAGGATCTCTCAAGTGCATGAATGAACAATGTTCCCGCTTGGTTAATTATCATATTCCCAATACAAGTCATTTCAACGGGTACATACAAAAGGCAACTGCACCCCGACAATATTGTAAGATTGGAGATAAGAGCCTTACATGCCACTTTTGTGAGGAAATTTCTTTCTGTATTGCAACATGTGATTGTGTAGTATACTATGTCATGCCATCCGATGAGACCGCCACTAGAGTCATGATTCATCGTGGCACACATAGACACGATGTGCACAGCGGCACATCTACAACACTAACGGACAACACCAAGGTTATGGTGCAAAGGATTTTGACTGTTGACCCACACGTAGGAGCCAGGAAGGTTCAAATGTGTTTGGCAAAAGAAATTATAAGTACAACACTTCTTTGCAACAACACCAACGAAGGAATTTTAGGCGAGCAATAGCTATTTGCAATCGCTGAGGAGTTGGGGCCATTGGTGCAAGATAATTGGTATGGGCATTTCCTAGATTCTTATTCGATGCAAAACTCTATGATAAATTATTTTTTCTCTAAACACTTTGAACATTGTTAGGTTTCGAGGGTCAGTATCTAGTTTACGAAGAAGGGTTGACAAAGAATCTTTCGGCATTGATGCACTCCAAAAGCTGAAGCGAGAATGCACATATGACTTTTTCCATGGAAGTCAGTTTCCTGGTCAAGGTACGGAGGGGGAGAAATGTTAAGTCTTCAAAATTTCCACATTTGGTCTAGTATCCAGTGTGGACCTGGTGAACCAAATGAGACAAGATCGCGATGGCGATCTTCGATGTGCGTGGATCTAGTTTGATCACACCAGACGTGTTAAAGAATGGGTGAACATGGCCTGTCATGTCTATGATCCAAGGTACATGGTGCACCTTAACAACTTTGTGGGTTGCCTTTGACTCTCTCTCTTAACAATTTGTTTGCAGCATGCAGGACCTTTTGACTATTGCAACTTGTGAAATGAAACAAGAAGACATGGAAACGCAATGTTTATTTTTGGAGTGCCTCAATGATGTAATGCTATCATGTGGGTCTGACAGAGCTAATTTCTTTGGCTTCATGGCGGATGAAGCTCAAGCAAATTGGAATGCAATTCAAATTGTTTTCAATGGTGGTGACAAGACCAATACAATGAGTGGTTGAGAGCGTTCTTGTCTTTTCTATTGGAAGCAAAGCTTGAATCAACACACAATGAAGTATGTGGCGCAATCTTCTCAACACACAAACAAAGAAATGTGTGAGAAGTGGAGGCAAGCACCAACAAAGAGGCTACAGCAGCAGAGGCTTGTCTGATATGCCAATGGTGGCATAACGGTCATTGCATAGACAATAATATTCCATACATGGGTTCATGGCTTATTTGGTGGGAATTTTTTATTGCACATTGGGGTGGCATTATGACGTGCGTAGAAAGTAGCTCTGATGGACCAAACACTCCATGCACAAACCTTGCGGAGAGCAAGCATGGCAGTTGGCTAGCAGGGGAGGGTTTTCGTAAACACATTTTATTATATGATGCATGTACAAACGACCTTGAAAATCCCATCTTACAGAGCACAAATGCCATTTCAAACAGCCATGGAAAACACAATGGGAAGGGTCCATCAATACAAAAGCTTGCGGAACGCCATGAAAAATGTCCCACCCAAGTGATAAGAGCAGTGAATGAGGCTACTGAGGGCACTCCAATGTATAAACAACCAACTCCATTGACAGGAGATAAGGAGACATCAAGGCAAAAATCCAAGCCAAATGAGGTTATCAATGTGGAAGACGATGCATCGCATAGGCATGAGTACAACTTGGTCACCAAAGATCGTAAGAAGTGTGGAAGACCACGTAAGATCAACTTTGCAGAAGAGGGGATATCACAAACCCAAAAAAAAGTATAGGTTCGGGTGGGCAGTATGTAGTTGAGCGCAAGGTCAATGAGGCAATGTGGGCCATACGTCGAACTCCACAAGGTAGTAGAGTCACATGTAGCGGCACGCCAAGAGGAGGACGAAGGTGTGGATGCAGTATTGCATGGTTCTAGCCTTGGTATACCGGCCCCATCTTTTGAAGGATATCGAAAGCATTTGAATGGTGTGGTGTGTTAGAGGTTTTGGTTTTTTTCGGATCATGTCTTGCATTGCCATATAGTAGACCAGAACATTGAGCCGCAGCCTCATCATCTACCACACACTTGGCTCGTGCATGTGGGCACCAACCTATCTGAGGATGAGGTGCAAATATTGCATGAAGGGGGGTATCAAGTGAAGCTCAGGAAAGAAGGAATACCTAATGTAACGCCGGTTGTTCCTTCATAAAATATGACCAACTCTTATTTCAAGTCAAAAGATACATCCACTCCTGAAGGCAATGCATAAGCCACAGTGCGAGATGGTGTGCATGTACGGTATCAGACTTCCATTTTCGAGGATTTTTCTCGCAAGATCAGTTTAGCACTAGCGCTAAGAGCCAAGGTCGTAGAAGAGATATGTGCAGCAGATGGTCTTAATGAGTTCTTCAAAGTAGAGACCAAAAGTGAAGATGATCATGTCGGGTTGTACAAAGTTTGTATTTGCAACCAGCCATCGTGCACATGTCTAGACTTCATGGAACGGGTGTCAAAGCAAAAGCCATATCTTGCATGTAAACATTTGTATTTTATTTATCTGCGTGTGCTAGGGTTAAGCCAAAATGAGAACATGTTTATCCATCAACCAATTCTGGCAGATGTTGATATCTTCAGGGAACTGAGCCGAAGCCGGACCTATCCAAGCATGGATGCATAGCATTTGTTGTTTCTCACTTTTTGTTTGTATGCTTCCCAAAATGGACAACTCTACCAGTTTCTAATTTTATCTTATGATGGCCAAATTTTGGTACATTAATTTGCAGTTTTTTTCAAATTTGGGAAATGATTGTTTATTTGTCAAATCGTGCATAAAGTAATATAATATTTGCACAATGGCTATAAATTACCATTGCTTCAATTATTTTTGTGAAAGCGTCCAGTAGCTTCCGTAGCACACCTCTATTACTTTTCACGATGTCCGACGATCTTGAGAATAAAATCAAGTCTGCGTCGGATGCCATCATGCCATGGAAGCCATTCCCAACGGAGAGGCATTGTATGGAGCCGACTGGTTTAGGGAGGCTTTTAAGGCAACAGTAAATGTATATCACCTCTATCATTGCCGCATGAAACTCAATATGCGGACATAACTCAGCTTGAATGAGAAGGGACAATTTTCTTTCTTTTGCTGGAAGAAGATTGGGCTCATCACAGCGGAGGATGAGGAGGAAATGATGCAGCAGCTAGGGAACATGGTGAATCTTCTTTTGCCACTCAAAGGTAGCACATCTACTCCTAAAACAGGGCCTTCAAGAAGATGAACACTTCTTGCCTATGTAATGCAAGTGCAATAAAATGTAGCTTTCTATTATTAATGGATGTTCTTGTTTTAAGTATCCTGGTCTCTGTTGTTTTTAAAACAATTTGTTTAGCTC